>NC_048595.1:398531874-399255208 GCF_003668045.3 Cricetulus griseus
GGTTGGGCATGACGGCTCACATCCTTAATCCCAGCACTCCAGAGGCAGAGACAGGTGATAGTTCCAGGCCAGTCTGGTCTACATAGAGAGATTTACAGAGTTCCAGGGCTGCACAGGGAGATCCACTCACATGCACATAGCCACACATGGGCATTTGTAATTATTAATGATAACAATAATAATAAAAAGTTAGGCACAGAATTCTGGGTATCTATTAGGGTAGCAATTCTCAGGGATCAAGTGACCCTTACACAGGGGTTATCTAAGACCATCAGAAAACACAGATATTTACATTACAATTCATAACAGTAGCAAAATTACAGCTATGAAGTAGCAATGAAAATAATTTCATGGTTAGGGGTCACCACAACATGAGGAACTGAATTAAAGGGTCGCAGCATTAAGAAGGTTGAGAACCACTGTATTAGGAGCTCGGAAAATGAGATATGGGTCAAAGTCTACCTAGGCAAGAGGATAGCAGAGCAGAAGGGCAAGGTGATGAGACTCCTAGGCACCTAGTCTCTTAGATCAAGAGTCAGGCTGTCCTGCATCCTTCTCCCAAAAGAACATTGATGGAAAATTTAAAAGGCCAGGTCATAAATCCAGGAGATGAACTCCTTGGAGCATGACGTATTCACTCTTCATCGCCAACCCAATCACCATACCCCAGCTCCCCAACTCTGCCCAACTACTGCTTGATCACCTCAAAATAATTGCTGTCCTTGGTCAGGGGTCGAGACGCCACATAGCAGCCAACTTCACCAGAATTTCCATGGTAACTAAAGGAATATGGAAAAATTCTATGAGCAGGCAAGGCCAGGGGTTGGGAGGAAGCCCTAATACTCCAAACCCCAACCTTGTGAGGGTTAGCACAGAGAACTCATCAAGGTACACTTCAGAAAATCAGCACATAGCCAGGCATGGTGGCACACACCTTTAATCCCAGCCCTTGGAAAGCTGTAGTAGGATGATCTATGAGTTTGAAGCTAGCCTGGTCTACACAGTGAGTTCCAGAACAGTCAGGACTACACAGAGAAACCATGTTTTGGGGGTGGAGGGACAGAGAGAGAGAATAAGGGAATGAAGGAAGGGAAGAGAAGGGAAGGGAAGGGAAGGGAAGGGAAGGGTAGGGAAGGGAAGGGAAGGGAAGAGAAATCTCTGTGCGCACACACACATAAGGTACTTAAGGTCACCCACTCTTCCCACTGCTTCTAGCTAAGGCCCAATCCACCCTAGATCAATATGATCTACTTTCTTCATTTTCAGAAGACAAAGAATATACAACAGCCTTCCTTAATTGGGTTTTAGGGGTCCCACAGTCTTCTAACCTCAATCCCTCACTCATGCTGTAACTTTGGCCTTGCCTTCAACCCTATCCTCAGTGGAGCTAGAGAACAGCTGATCTCTGCCCTTTGTCAAAGGACTTCAGACTAGAAGAGTCACTCAGTCCCCATGTTTCAGCTTTCTTCCCCTCAGGCTAAATAATGCTACTTCCTTTCCCCTTTAGATGATAACTTTGAGATAGGCAGAAAGGAGTCAGGGAAGGTTCAAAACAAAAGAGAAAAATACAAAGCAAAGGGCTAAAAAGATACAGAGTGGGTGATTATAGGTCTGGCACTCCCCAGGCACTCCCTGCTGAACTCAGTCTTTGGAATACAGACAAAAGGGGACTCAGACCACACAGATTCACTATCGTGGCAGATCTTGGCAGCCTCCTACACCCTGCCATGGAAACTTCCAAATCAGAACACAGCCTTTCTGGATTCTTTCCTTCACAGACCAGAAGATGGTGAGCCAAGATGGCTGAGGTGGTACATGCCTTTTGGGAAGCTGAGAAGGAGGACTGCAAATTTTAGGACAGCCTGCCTGCCTCAAAAACAAAACACAGACTGGTAAGATGGCTAAGTGTGTATAAAGCACTTGCTTAATGACCAGAGTCAGATTGCTAGGTCCCACCTGATCTAAGAAGACCAACCTCCTCAAGTAGTTCTTTAACAACCATCCCCCAAGACACACACCAAATAAATAAATAAATAAATAAATAAATAAATAAATAAATAAGGCAACCTGAGTGACCCAGTGATAAGAGGCAGAAAGAAAGACATAAAGACCACCAGGGGTCCCTTCACAGTGTAGCATACACAGTGTCCTGGTTAATACCAGGAAAGGACTGGACAAGGACAATGTGGAACCATTTCCCTACACTCACCTCAAAGTGTCACCATCCACAAGAATATGTTTGAACCTCTCCTGATATCGGAAAGCCCGAACCTCTCGAATCTCCCGAATCCTCCTTCTCCAATTCAGAAACCGGTAGTGCAAGTTGAGGTCATCCATCTTGTTCATGAGAACAAACCTATGAGAAGAGAAATGACTGAGAAGGAAGTGGAGCTCAGCACAGAGTACCTCAAGCCTGCTCAATCTTGAATGTGCAGAGTGTTCCAGATGTCCAGATGCATCTCAATAACTCCAGCCTCAGCCACTCAGTCAATAGATATGCACTGTCATCGAAGCTAGGAACAAAGCTATGAGCAAGACAGATGGGGTTCATGATCTTGTAGAGTCTCCAGTCTCATTAGGCATGAGGAAGCATAGCAGATAATAAGCACAAATGAACATTTTAGCCATTGGAAGCAAAAAAAAGAAAAAAAAACAGATGTAACAGTGGACAAGGACAGTCTTAGAGGCACAGGATGTTGGCTGTACAGAGGCAGTCAACATGAGAGTACAACAAAAATCATTCCAGGCAGAGGAACAGTCAAGGCACAGTCCTTGGGTAGAAGAAAGGTGTCATGGTAGAGAAAGACAGAAGGTCAGAGTGGCTGTTATATATGGAAGGTGAATAAGAATAGGATAAGGCAAGAGACTATCCAGTCAGGAGTTTAAATTTTATTTCAAGGGTATCGAGAAACCTCTGTGGAATTTTAAGCAAGAAATGGTATGATTTTAAAATATATCAAATCTTGTTGGGTATGGTGCTACTAGTTTTTAATCCTGGAAAATTTTAAACTTCTTTATTATTTTGTTTTTGCTTTCAACTTCTTTATTATTTTTATGTGTATGGGTGTTTTCCTGCATGTATGTCTACGCATACTGTATATGTTTGGTGCCTTTAGAGACCAGAAGAGGGCATCATATCTCCTAGAATTGTAGTTACAGACAGCTGTGAGCTACCATGTGGGTGCTGGGAATTGAATCCTAGATCCTCTGGGAGAGAAGCCAGTGCTTTTTCTGGCGAGGGAGAGGGGGATTTCAAAACAGGGTTTCTCTTTGTAGCCCTCCCTGTCCTGGAACTTTGTAGACCAGGCTGACCTCAAACTCAGAGATCCACCTGCCTCTGTCTCCCAAATTCTGGGATTAAAGGCACACACCACCACTACAACCAGGCATAAAGCTAGTGCTTTTTGTTTGTTTTGTTTTGTTTTTGAGACAAGGTGTCTCCATTTAGTCCTGGCTGTCCTGGAACTCACTCTGTAGACCAGAGTGGCCTCAAACTCACAGAGATCCTGGAAAGGCATGTGCCACCATGCCCAGCAAGCCAGTGTTCTTAACCACCAAGCCATCTCTCCTGCCCATAATACCAGCACTTTTTTTTTTTTTTTTTGAGTTAGCCCTGGCTGTCCTGGAACACGCTCTGTAGACCAGGCTGGCTGCCAACTTGCAGAAACCCCCTGCCTCCTGAGTGCTGGGATTAAAGTCATGTACCACCAGCACCTGGCAATCATTTCTAGCACTTTTAATTCCAGGCAGAGGCAAATAGATCTCTGAGTTCTAGAACAGCCTGGTCTACATAGTGTGTGCTGGGCCAGCCAAGGCTATAGAGTGAGGCCTTGTCTCAAACAAAAGAAAAAAGAGCTTATCAGATCTTAACTCTCATTTCCAAGTGTAATTGTGACAGCAGTTCAAGAGACGGCAGACACCAAAAGGAGAAAAGGAATGGAATGGGGACTCTTTGGCATTTAGACAACCCTCAAGGCAAATGACTGACTGAATAAAATTTTCCAGAGAGCCAAAAGTGGGAAAACGATGAAGCAATCTTTTCTTCTTCCCAGTCCCCAAACACCTGGCACAGTACCCCACCCTCAACACACACAGCAGGTGCTTAGCAAACCTAGGCTAAGCTGAGTTCGACTCAAGTGCGCACACCAGGACTCTTCTGAAGGAGCTACAGACCACCACATGCTCCAGAGGAAGACAACTGTGGCACTGCACCAGCATTCCCCTCCTGGGCCCTGGGCCAGGACTTGAACCCAGGCAGCAGCTGGAGCCCCAGACTTGAAGACACCTGATCTTCGAGAACCCAGCAGCCTCAGCACCGACCAGCAGCAGCATCGGCGCTGGGTGCCTCCCCCCCGCCCCGCGCAGCCTCAGCACCATCGGGTCACTCAGATGAGACCCGGGGGCCAGCGGGCCTTCACCTGTCAATGCGGCTACGCCCGGTCTCCACAGGCCCCGCACTAGGGGAGGGTGCGCGCCGGGAGGACCACTAGTGACCAGAACCCCAGGCCCCGCCCCTGAGCCGGGAGCCGTCTTCCAGGACCCCCGCCTCGAGCTCTGCAGAGACCGAGGCCTCCGGGACCCCGCCCCCGATCCCCGCCTACCGGGGCCGCCGCGTCCTCCTCATCCATAGGCCTCTCAGCTCCGCGCTGTAGCTCTTCGGCCGCCGCCACCACACACATCCGGGTCCCCGCCCTTCCTATGCTCCGCGAGGCCCGCCCCCTACGCCGAATCCGCCCAATCGTCAGCGGTGTTTGCAGATGGGCACCCACATCAGCCAATCGCAGGGCAGTAGCGGTGTGGGGCGCGGCCCGGTGAGCCGGGTACCTAACACTCGCCGGCGTCTGAGGAACCTTGGTGTCGGGAGGGTGGGGGAGGCGACGTGGCGGCACGGACGCCACCGTGGGCGCCAGGAGCTCGGGGAGGCGGTCAAGGGGCGGCTCCCTTGGGGCGGAGCGGGTCACTGTGCACGCGCAAGCATCACAGTAGTAGAGCAAGGAGTGATGCTAAAAGCCTTACTGGAATGTCCTTTTGATCCACGTAACAGCCTGGGGGGGGGAGGGGGATCTTAAAATTATCTCCTTTTTACGCGTGAGGAACCAGAGGCTGAGCTCCACAGCGGTCGCACTCAGCTGATTCCTTGTGTTTTCTTCTTTCCAGAGCACCACTTTGCATCACATTCGTTCATTCCAGGAAGGACGTTCCAGAACAGGAGAGAACTTCAGTTGCAAAAAGCACAGTGAGATGATACCCAGTGCTGTTTGGGAACAGAGTGCTTGGTGGGAAAGTTAGGTCAGGTCAGAATATCCTGCCCTTGGGAAAAATTGGGCGTGACTTCCATGTCTTTTGTTTTGTTTTGTTTGTTTTTCGAGACAGGGTTTCTCTGTGGCTTTGGAGGCTGTCTTGGAACTAACTCTTGTCTGGTCTCGAACTTACAGAGATCCACCTGCCTCTGCCTCCCGAGTGCTGGGACTAAAGGCGTGCGCCACCACCACCTGGTGACTTACATGTCTTGTCCCAAGACTGAATATTCTTTCCAGATAGACTCACCCTGTCTTGAGTACCCTGTGTCAGAAACATGAACAAACATATTTGTGTCTTTCCACATCTGAATTTATTGAGTAACAATAAATTAACAAGCTATCTGGGTCTCCTTGGCCACAATTAGCTAATGAGTCCTGATTTACATGAACAACTGGCTTTTAGCAAGCACAGGTTCTTTTACTTCAATATTAATCACTAACTCTTGGGTCACACATTACACTTCATGTGTATACATATGTAGTTTATACTGTGGCTACAAAGGGGTTAAAGAAACCACAGCATAATTCAAGAGTTCAGAGGCCTTACAGAGACAGAGCCAATAGGTTAAGGCAAAGTTACTGCAACCAGAGAACAAATCCAGCTAGAGAGCTGCTAGAGATGCAGCCTGGAAGGCAGCCACAGCTGCTGCTTCAGAGCCAAGCAGCAGGTCACAGGGCTGAGTCCAGCATCAGAGGCAAAATACAGGACTGGTTATGGGTGAATTGACGGGCAGACGGTAATCTAAGTAGGTTTCATCAGCAGTGGACATGAGCTGAGTGAGCTGAAGTCCCAGAGACAGTCAGGATTTCTCTGTTGTCCTTTGAGGCACACACACAGGGTGGCCAGTGGGGTGGGGACCATTGTCATCACAGTGTTAAATGTCCTCCTCATTGTGGGGTCCAACTGAGGGTGTTGCACCCTTTCTAGGATTGATAAGTTCTTGAGCCTGCTGATACCTACTGGGCATATGTTCTCATCTATTGCACTTGGATACATTTATAGGGTGGTACATTTTTACTTTTTAAAAATCAATTTATTTTATGTGCTTTGCCTGCATATATATCTGTGCACCGTGTGTGAGAGTTACAGTTTGTAAGCTGCTGTGTGGATTCTGGGTATTGAACCTTGGTCCTCTGGAAGAGCCATCTCTCCAGCACAGCCTTTCACTTAGGAATACATTATCAGTCTAGGTCTCATGGGTGGTGCTAGTGGTGTGTATGTACATAGTCATCCTACCTCTGCAATCAAACAAGAGCCAAATACTACTTGTAGGGGTGCAAGACAAAGCCTGAAAGCCACTGTTTCACACAATAGACAATAACTTTAAGGCAATCACAGCCTGATCCCAATGCCCTCTTCTTCAGTACCTTGTTTATTCACTTTTTAAAATGTCAGGTGTGGTGAAATGCACCTTTTTGTTAAATATTTACTTATTTGTTATTGGAGGTAGGTGGGAATACATGCCTGACATGGCCTAAGTGTATAGCTCAGGGGACAACTTGGTTCTTTCCTTATATCCAGGTGGGTCCTAGGGATTAACTCAGGTCTTCAGGTTTGGCAACAAATGCCTTTACCCTCTGAGTCATGTCACCAGACCCAGCACCTCATTTATTAAAGTCAATTGTGTGTGTTGCTGTGTTTCATCTCCTTTAGAGCTCAGACTAATCCCATCTTAGTCTAACTAGATACTCTAATGTGCTGGGTGGGCAGAGGACTAGGGATGTAGCTCAGCTGGTAGAGCACTTACCGTCACTTCCCAGCACTTACCCAATGCCCAGTGGGGGGTGCTACTTTTGTTTATGCTGCATTTGTTTAATTATATAAAGATGTGTTGCATCTGTTTCACCTTGCCTGCCTAAGACACCTGAGTGGTCTAATAAAGAGCTGGATAACCAATTGGTAGGCAGAGAAAGGAGAGGCCGGACTGACAGGCAGAGAGAATAAATAGAGGAGAAATCTAGGCTGGAAAAGGGAAGAATGGGAGGAGAAGAGAAAAAGAGAGGCACCTGGGGCAAGAAGCCAGGCAGACTTAGAGAAGCCCTGAAAGTAAAATATACAAATGTAAGAAAGTAATAAGCCCCAAGGCAAAAGGTAGATAAAAAGAAACAGGTTAAGTTAAAAGAGCTAGCCAGAGCCAGGCAGTTGTAGCCCACGCCTTTAGCCTTTCATCCCACCACTTGGGAGGCAGAGGCAGGAGGACCTCTCTTGAGTTCAAGGCCAGCTTGGTCTACAGAGCAAGTTGCAGGACAGCCAGGACTGTTACAAAGAGAAACCCTGTCTCAAAAAACAAAAACAGAAAAAGGCAAATAAGGGCTACAGAGATGACTAAGAGCACTATGGTAGGATATTATCTTAAGGTGTGAGACTTTTGTTTTTGCTGCATTTGTTTAACTCTGTGAGGCTGTGATTCTTTTCCTGTCTAAAACATGTGATAGTCTAATAGAGCTGAAAAGCCAATATCGAGGCAGGTCCAAGGACAGGCGAGGCTGGCAGAGAGTATAAATAGAAGGAGAACCCAGGAAGAAGAGCAGCAAGGGAACAAGAGAGGAAGGAGGAGGACTTCGGGGCCAGCCACCCAGCTACACAGCTAGGAATAGAGAAAAGCCCCAAGGCCAAAGATAGATGGGATAATTTAAGAAAAGCTGGCAAGCAACAAGCCAAGCTAAAGGCCTGCCCCCTCACCCACCCCCCCACCCCCCCACCACCCCCACCACCCCACCACCCCCACTCCCCCACCCCCCACCCCCCCCACCCCCACCCACCCCCACCACCCACCACCCCCACCCCCACCACCCCACCCCCCCCCTCCAAGACTAAAGAGCCAAAAGAGCAAAAACATTGTACAACAAGCACTGACTTCTCTTCCAGAGAACCTGGGTTCAATTCTCAGCACCCATATGGCAGCTCACAACTGTCTGTAACTCCAGTTCTAGGGGATCTGATACCTGACACAGACACCAATGCACATAAAACAAAGTTAAAAAGTAAAATAAAAAGAATGGCAAATGAGAGCTGAGATCTGTGGTGAGGGGATATGTATGGAGTACCCCCCTCCCAAAGCTTTTGAGGAAGAGACCATTACTTAACCAGCACAGTGTTTCATTAGAACAGGTTGAAGGTTGTGGGAGGCCAGATGTCAGGAAACAGGCTGGACATCGCTACAGTTATCACCACAGGCCTCTCCAGCCAGACCTATGGTCTTTCCCTGTACTTCCTCTCTGAGTCTTCCCAGCCCAGATATGCAGCCTTCTTGTCAAACTTAAAGCCCAAAATAGTACAGGCTGTCCTCTGGCTCTACCACATGTTATCAAAAGGAAGCCAGTGCCTAGGATGCATGGGACTTGTGAGATTCAAGTTCAGTGATTAGAAGTGTGTGTTGTGTATCAAGAGTCCCTACCAAATTTATGGACAACCCTACATCATAGGCCAAGACTAATCTGTATCAGCCCTGGTTCCAGTTCCTCAGCAAAGATTCTCATGCATACTCCTACACCATGTGCTCCGCAGTCTCTTCTCTGAGTGCTAAGACAGATGACATCCCAAAAAGGAGGAAAAGCAAAAGTCAAGGACCTCTGTCTTCGAGGAGACTTGTGCCCAGGCAGGAATGGCAATCTCTGGGCATTCATACTGGAAGGATGAGGAAAGGGGTTGTGTCCTGCCAGGATAAGTGCATTCCTGTATTGTGTCATCCTGCAGAGAGGGACCAAGAGAGCCCTTGGAACAGAGACCCACAGGGAGGGGAAGTGAGTAGGGGTAGGCTGGAGTGGCTGGCATTAGCGATTTCTCTACAAGGGTGGAGAACCACTTCTTCAAAAGACCCACTGGGACCCCAGCAAGAAGCCATCTTCCTTCTTCCCAACTTCCTATAGGCTTTTCAGTCGTTTTCAGAAGCAGCAAACAGGAGTCCTTAAGAAAGGCCAGAAGCATTTGCAGTGGAAAAAGTAAATAAATAGGGATAAAGGGTTTGGACAGGAACCACGCTCCCCATCTGGGGTCAAAACACAGAGAGAAGTCCTGCTCCAGGGCCTTGGTAGAAAGAAGATAGCTGTCACTTTTTCCTGCCTGTTCAATCTGTAGCCGTATCTCCTGGCAACAGGAAATCATCACTTTCCAAAAGCTAAAATCTGAGAGTAGCCACGGGGCAGTTCTTTTTGTTTTGTTTTTGCTTAAAAAGCTCAGGAAGCCCTTGCTGACATTCTTGCTTGGGGGCCCAGAATTTAAACTTAGTCACTGTCCGGAGCCCTTGTTTTAGGAAAGAATGAGATTGCTGTTGCATAACTTGGAATTGTACTGTCGGGGTGGGGTGGGGTGTAGCAATCCCACTTCTTCCTTGAGACTGTCAGGGAGTGCTGGGGACTTGCTCACCCCTGCCTAGGGTAGAACTATGCCTAGGGGTGAACAGGCACTGCCGTGGATGGGTCCACTGGAGGTGGCCAGGCAAATGATCCTAGAAGTACTGAAATTCTCAGGCCAGTCCCTTCCCAAACCTTGTGGGCACAGAACAATCTGAGAATTCCAGAAGACCAAGGAATGACTAGAGAAAGGAGAAAGCTTGAGGAAAGAGAAATAATAGAGGGACAACTGTCCCCCAAAACATCTAGAATACGATCACCTACTTTTACTTTACTCACACCCTCCAGGAGTTCAAGACCCCCTTTCCCTGCCACTTTTCCCTTGGCGCTCAGAGGCTCTCAGCAATACTAGGGTTCCTACAATTTACTCAAGGCGCATTCCTGGTCCTTTCCTCATTTCACCGCTGCTCCCTCAACCTTTTTTGTTATCTTCCCACAGACTAGATTCTGTTTTGTTTTGAGACCTGGAGACTTTTATTTTGCCTCTTCTCCACATTATTCTCTCCTCTCTCTGGGTCTGCTCTTGCCCCTGGTAGGAGCTTCTGCCCAGATGCCAATTACATCTCTCCTAGTAGCGTTTACCATCCATCCTCTCCACCAGTTTCCTTCTCGGTTCACATTTAGCCCCCCACCCCTTTTCATCTGCAGGAGTACCTACGGGTCCTTCACTTTCCTCATTTCAAATACATGCATGCTAACTGGATTTCACTGTCCTTCCCTTCACGCCTCCCTATCCCACAGTCCCCTTTAGCCAGATGTACAGCTCCCAAATTCCGGGCGAGATTCCCAGGAACAAAGCAAGAAAAAAAAATATCAGAACAATTTGGGAAGTAAACAGCTGAGAAGAAGTAGGGAGGGAAAAGCCTAGCGGACCCAGGTGGGTGGCCCTCCAGTCCACCCAGTTTAGGGAATGCCCCTGCCCCTTCCCCTCCCCCTTCACCTGGGTTTTAAGGGAGGGGCTTTGAAGAGCTGCTGGAGCAGCAGTCCGCAGCAGCTGCACTACACTCTCTGGAAGGAGTGCACTGGGCAAAAACTCGGACCATGACCCGGGACAGGCTGCCCCCTCTGCCGCTGCTGCTGATGCTAACTCTGTTGCTCGCTGCGAGCCCAGGGTCCGCCTTAACGCGGTGTCCCGGCTGCGGGCCAGGGGTGCAAAGCAGCTGTCGCGGGAGCTGCCTGGAGGAGGAAGACGCGGGGTTGCCTGCAGAGGGTTGTGCAGAAGCCGGGGGCTGTCTCAGGAGAGAGGGGCAACCGTGCGGGGTCTACATCCCTAAGTGTGCCCCAGGACTGCAGTGCCAACCACGAGAGAATGAAGAGGCACCTTTGCGGGCGCTGTTGATGGGCCAGGGCCGCTGTCACCGCGCCAGGGGGCCGTCGGGTGAGTTCATGTCCCACACCGTCTTCCATCTGCCCACCTGAGATAAGAGAAATTAGTCTCTCCTGGCAGGAATCTGGATCGATTCCAGTGAGCAGTTTCTTCGAGCCTCTGGGACCGACCCATTAATTCCTCCCAAGCTTTGAGTGGACCGCGAAGAGGAAAGATCAGGGAAAAACTATGAGGCTGCGTGAGGCTAGTGGCACCTGAGAATAAGAAAGGGGGATGTCCGGGCTCTCCACTCTCCCTTTCCCCTATTTATTTTCTCCTAAGGGAAAGGGACATATATAGAAGGAGGATGGAGAGTTTTAGTTTTAGCTATCCCTTGTACGCTGCAGGCTCATCTCCATCACTCCAGTGGCCCACACTGGAGACAGGACCTGGATTCCATATGGAGGAGGAGGAAAGGGAACCTCAGACTTCAGTAGCACACAGAGAAAAATGTCTCCTGCTCCCCCTTTCAGTGCCAGTGTTGGAAGCACCTGATCCCTGCAGTCTAGAAGATACTGAGTAGTATATCAGGCTAGACCGGACAGTGGGCAGGGCCTGGAGGGCCTGGGGAGAGCCAAAGAGGTGGGGAAAGAAGGATTCTGCCAAATCAGGCTTATTATTATTTAGACCTGGTCAGAACTGGATGCCCTCCCTGTCCCACCCAACCCCAGGGATGAGCCCATGAGACTGAATCATTGGGTGGGTGGGACAAGAGTGAGTCAGCACCCAAAAGATGAGGAGGCAACTGGAAGCTGGATGATAGTAAGAATTCTTGGTTTTTCCATAGAAAGGGATGAGAAGTGAACTTGAATCACTGGGCATGGTGTTGCATGCCTGTAATTCCAGCACGTAGGAGGTGGAGGCAAGAAGACCAGTTTAGAAGCATCCTTGGCTGTGCAATATCAGGCCAGCCTAAACTACATGAAACCCTATCCCAATCATGCATATGCGATCATACATATACACACACACACACACACACACACACACACACACACACACACACACACGTGCACACCCAAAAGTGCACACACACACACTAGCAGGGAGGGTTTGAGTCTGATTCTCTAGTGTCAGAGCTCAGGCTTCTAGGATTCTTCTTAGAAGGTGTGTTTTGGTTGGGAAAGGCAGTTTGAAGCATCATCACAGTTTGGCACTAAATGCAGGGAGAGAGGCACAAGATCTGAGGAAGATGTGGCACTCAGGGGATAAGGGTTAAGACAACTGCAGAGGAGAGGGAGTTTTTTTTTTTTTTTTTTTAAAGTTTAAAGGTATGAGAGTTTATCTCTTGACATGTTGCCATCCTTTCCCTAGCCTCTCCCTAGCCCTGGCTCACTTCTGTCATCCCTTCCCAGTACTGAACTCTCCCCAGAGCACCTAGAAACTCTCCAAAACCAGGCACAACCTGCAGGTTGAAAACCTCTTATTTCCTGCCCCTTTGCAGCCTTCAATACATCCTGGTTAAGGGTTGAATCCAGATGCTTCTGGACCACTAGGGTTGAACTGGGACAAAAAGGAAGAGTCCCTATGCAAAGCCCTTAAAATAACTATTTTAGGCCTGGGAGGAGCAGACTGAGTCACTGGAGGGGTCACAACAGGGGCACACATTCCATTGGGTCCTGAATGATTCTCTCTCTCTCTCTCTCTCTCTCTCTCTCTCTCTCTCTCTCTCTCTCTCTCTCTCTCTCTCTCTCTCTCTCTCCCCTCTCTCACAGCTTCCTGGCTTGGTGTGCCCTCTTCTGGCCTCTAGTGGAATAGGCAAGTCTTCTCACAGGAAGCCTAAAGACTAGAAAAAAAACAATAGTGTTTTGTGTTCACTCTGAGTTTTTGCTTTCCAAACTGTTCTCCTTTATAAGGCAGGTGGATCTCTGTGAGTTTGAGGCCAGCCTGGTCTACAGAGCTAGTTCCAGAACAGCCAAGCCTACACAGAGAAACCCTGTGTGTGTATGGGAGGGGGGGAGTGGGGATGGGGGAGCGGTTGCTCAGGGAAATATTATCTGTAGTATTTTATTTTTATTTCACATGTGTGGGTGTTTTGCCTGCATGTGTGTCTCTATACCACATCGGTGCCAAAAGGGGGCTGGATCCGCTGCTGCTGGAGTCACAGACAGCTGTTGTGAGACACCATGTTGGGAATTAGAAGAGTTGAACAGTCTCTCCAGCCCCATGTTAAATAGACCAGACTGGACTTGAGATTGTAGCAATCCTCTTGCCTAAGCCTCCCAAGTGCTTAGATTATAGGTACACCACCATACTCAATAGTATAATTATTTGTCAGAGGAAGAAACAGCAGCCAGGATGAGGCTAGGCAAAATCTGGCTACTTTTAGTTCATAAAGCCATCAGTTGCTCTCACTTTAACCAGTAGAGATGGACCAAGGCTCATGTGGAGCTAGTCTTTGGTCTTGACAGATTTCTGATTTCTTCTCCCATTCTTCTTATGGCCACAGAGGAGACAACAAAGGAAAGTAAACCCCATGGAGGTGCCTCCCGCCAACGTGACACAAGTCACAGAGACCAGCAGAAGAATCCAGGGACCTCCACCACCCCCATAAGGCCCAATCCAGGGGGTGTTCATGACACTGAGATGGTTCGTGCAGGGTTTGTATGGAGGCTGAGGGTTGGAGACTTCCACTGGAGACAGCTCCACGGACCAGGCAGGCTCCTGGAATTCTGAGTACCACCCCTATCCACCCCTGTTCCTCTCCAGGGCCCTTGCCGAAGACACTTGGATTCAGTACTGCAGGGCCTCCAGACTGAGATCTTCCGAGGGGGTGCGCACGGACTCTACATGCCCAATTGTGACCTCAGAGGCTTCTACAGAAAGCAGCAGGTGAGAAGAGGCCTCCTCTCCTCTTTGCAAATTCCCTGCCAGGACATGAGAAAGGGTGCTTATCAAGCTGCAAAAAAAGATGCAAAAAGGCTACTGGGTGTGTTGGTGCTTGCTGGGAGGACAGGAGCAAGTCCCTGTCTCAAAAACAAACACACAAAACACACAGGGCAGACACACAAACTACCTCCCCTGCCTTTCAGGGTCTTCCAATTTAAAACCCACATAGACATGAAAAGAGTCAGGAAGATAATTAGAAGTTTAAGGCCCACCTGACCTACAAACTTAGTGAGCCTCTGTCTCAAAATAAAAAGTAAAAACGAGAAGTTGTTTATAGTCCACTGGTAAAGCTTTGCTTAGCAATGCCCTGGGCTCAATCTCTAGTATGATTTGAATGAATGAATGAATGAATGAATGAATGAATGAATGAAAGGCCAACCATTTCAGTAGAAGATTCCAAGTCACCTCTAGGCAGTGGCCTTGCAATGGCTCTCAAAGGAAGACCCTGGGAATCTTCTGGAGGTGTATTAGCTGGTGGAAACACACACACACACACACACACACACACACACACACACACACACGACCCAATCTGCAGTTTCTGACTCAGCCTTCTGGGCTAGGATGAGAACACCCATTTCTAACACAAAAGTGATGATGCAGGCGCTGTTGATTTGGTGGGAACTGCATTTTGAAAAGTATTGTTCTGGTTTACCAGGGTGGGCCCTATTTAGTAGGTCAAGGGACCAAAAACTCTCAGATGTTCCTCCTTGAAGCCTAGACCTCACCCTGATCTTCGCCTCTCTCCTCAGTGTCGGTCCTCTCAGGGGAATCGCCGTGGACCTTGCTGGTGTGTGGATCCGATGGGCCGGCCCTTGCCAGTGTCTCCAGATGGCCATGGAAGCTCACAGTGCTCTGGCAAGAGCAGTGGCTAAAGCAGGGTGGGGAGCCTCCAGGATACTGTCAAGAGTGCAGGGCTGTCATCTGAGCTATGTGTAGAGTGATGAGTCACCAGGGGCTTTGTGCCCCATGTCCTACCTTCAGGCCCTGTCCCATTGTTCCCCTCACCCTTGGGCCTTTACACATTTAGTTAGAAAAATTGTTATTGGCTTGGGGTACTAATAAAGCTGTGTCGGGGGTCTCTGCTTTATTTCTTTGTGTCCATCCCTTACAGCTCTGGAGCCCCAGGCTCTCTGTCTACCATCACTCATAGTAGTCCTACCTTTCTTTTTTTATTTTATTTTATTTTATTAGTTCAAATTAGGAACAAGCTTCTTCAGATGTCAATCCCTTCTCCCTCTCCCTCCCATCCCCCCAACATCTCACCTGCCCCTAGCCATCCCCCCTCCACTCCCCAGGCAGGGTAAGGCCCTCAAAAGGGGCTCCCCAAAGTCTACCACATCATCCTGGGCCAGGCCTAGGCCCTTCCACATAGTCCTACCTTTCTAGTCAACCACTGTCCTAGGAACACAGTGGACTGCCACTGCCATAGGCCTCAAGCCCCCTAGCCTCACCCAGATACCCACCTGGAGTTTCCTTGTGGGGTTTGACTGAGATCATGGCCTGCAAATGAGTTCTGCAGCACCTGGTTACTGATGAGATTATGGTGACTGCAACTTTGTTTCTACTGCTGATCTTTGGACTGATAGAGGAGAAGGATTAATGGTTAATCCCCAGCAGGAATTTGCTATAAAGGGAAGTCCCAAAGCATTTACCAGCTCTGGTCCTACTTCCTACCAAAAAGGCTCTATGTGGTTTACTGCAGACTGCCTTATTTGTGCTGGCACTCACCTGATGAGTAGGGACTTTTTGCCCCATTTTTTCCCCCAGAAGCTTAAAAAGTTTGGGTCACTTTCCTGAAGTTACATAGGATAGGTAGGGAATGGCAAAGGGAGGCATGGCAATCCCTGGCACTATTTAGTATTAAGTGTGTCTGACCTTTCTACTTGGGAACCCAAGATGTAGAGAAGAGCTGACATTCAGGGGCCTTGCTGCCTAGAATTCCTTGAGAGATCTCAACATCAATCATATAAGTCACAAAGGTAACCTGCAACAAAACATCGTTGCACACATGTAACATAGCCCTCGTCTTGTGCCCTCAGAAAGCTCACACAAGGTACATGAAGATGTTTCTGGCCCCTTCCTGACCTTCAGTCTTCGAATAGAGAGCCAGGAGGCACCATGCTAGGTGATAAGCCTCAAGAAGGCAAAGTCCCCCTTCTAGCCTTAGACACAGATTCACTCCTGAAAGTGAGACAGCAAGCATGAAGCTGGCCAACGTGGTTGGAGGTAGAGGGGCTGTGACATTCAGCAAACAGAGCAGAGCCAGGATCTGAGAAGCAGATAAGCTATCTAACCTCCAGCCCCCTCCAGAAAGGACTTTAGTCTCTGGAGTTGTCAGATCTCCGAGTGGGATAAGAGCTCCCGTAGGTAGGTTGAGAAAGAAAGAAAGAAGACAGAAAACAGCTGCCCGCTCTAGACTAGCACCATGGAGCCAAACGGGTCCCAACTGCGGAGAAGAGAAGGGCTGAGAGAAGAGCAGGAGAAGGGAGCTGGTGGAGAAGGTGAGCCCCTGCCCCGCCCCGCCCCGCCCCGCCCTGCTGGCCTGAGGTGGGTACCTCAGGTTTAGAGTTAGCTGAGCTGCTGAAACACCGTTCCTTGCTCTCCTGGGAAGCCAGAGAAGGCGGTTTCTGCACTGTTCCTCACACCACTCAGACTGGCAATGGAGGAAAGAGATTCAGAGTGTGGCCTTGCCTTCATTAAGGGTGACTCTCGGAGTACTTCCCGGTTTTCTGTGCCCCGTTTCCAGCAATTGCATCAGGCTCTTTCTTGCCAATGGCCTCATTCACAGCACATATCACTCCCCCTTTTAGTGGCTCCACTCACGATTCTAAATATTGATTGGGAACAGAGAGACTGGTGAGCATAAAGAGCATTTTCCAGATCAAGGTCAGCTCTGGCTAGAGCCCTAACTCCTCCCTCTTGGGTGTCCCTTTTGGTTCTTCCTCCTAGGAAACATTAAGGCGCACAGAGCCCCAGACTTGGTGCAATGGACCCGACATGTGGAGGTGAGGGATCACAGAGGGTAGGTCTGGGCTGGGGTGGTAGCTCAGTTGGTAGAGTGCTAACCTATCATAATGAAGACAGGTCTTGGTCCTAGCACCACATAAACCCAATGTGACAGCATACAACTATAATCCCAGTGCTTGGGAAGTAGAGACAGGAGGCTCAGAAGTTTGGGGTCATCTTGAGCTACATGAGACCCTAAGAAATAAAAGGTAAACTCGGTGGTGGTGTCACTCACCTTTAATCCCAGCACTTGGGAGGCAGAAGAAGGCAGATCTCTGAGTTAGAGTTCGAGGCCAGCCTGGTCTATGGAACGAATACAAAGACAGTTGGGTCTATACAGAGAAACCATGTCTCAAAAATAAATAAATAAATAAATAAATAAAATAAAAATTTTTCAAGCTCACAGAATTAAGGTTAACTGGAGAGTAGTGTTGAAACCTAAATCACTAGTTACTGCTTAGCTTTTTTTTGTCTCTAGCAATAATCAGAGATAAAACCTCTCTTTTAACATTAACAGTAGTAGTGGTGTGTGTGTGTGTGTGTGAGAGAGAGAGAGAGAGAGAGAGAGAGAGATTTTCAGAAGTCAGTTCTCTCCAATGTGGGTTCAGGATCAAAATTTTTGTATAAATATTTTAAAAACCTCAGTTAAATTTTCTGGTAACATTGTTCAGATAGCGCCAACCTAGATCCTGTCTTCCCCCAATTTAAAATAAATAATCTGTTAGGTTTGTTTACATCCTATAAATTAAAAAGAATCAGGCTAGCAAGGTGGTAGCGGCACATGCTTTAATCTCAACACTCAGGAGGCAGAGGCAGGCAAAACTCTGAGTTCAAGGCCAGCCTGGTTTACAGAGTGAGTTCCAGGACAGCCAGGGCTACACAGAGAAACTCTGTCTCAAAAAACAGAACAAAACAAAACAAAACAAAACAACAACAACAACAAAAAAACCCAAACACACAAAAAGAGAGGAAAATAAAAGATGGAGTTGTTTAAACATAGGTGTTTGGGTAAGGACCAAGAGTCACTGGTGAAGTCTTACTGTTAGCCTGGGTACAGTTCAGAGGTTAGAGAGTGAGGATTGAGTGACAGCTTCCCTCTTGCTGTCATTTTTTTTTCCTTTGAGATGAATCATTCACTCAAGCTGGAGTAAAATGTGTTACCCTCCTCTGAGTAGCTGGGATTACAGGCATACAGGCATATGTTACCACACTCAGCTTTCCTGAGGTTCTTTGTCCTCACAGCCGCCCCAGGGAGACGGACAGAGGCTGAGGCAGCTCTGGGGCCATGCTTACTTCTTCTTGTTGCTAGCACTTAGCCCTGCATGGTTCAGAGAGAAGCTCAGTAAACTGTTGTAAGAAAGGAATGGCTGACTGGAGGGACAATGGGTTCTAGCCTGGCTGTGTCCTATAGGCTGTGAAGACCCAGTTTCTGGAGCAAGCACAGAGACAGCTGGCAGAGCTGTTGGATCAGGCCATGTGGGAGGCTGTGCAAGCCTACCCCCAACAAGACAGATCCTCTACTGCCCCAAATACCACAAACAAGTGAGTCTGAGGGTCTCACATAGGTGTTCTTCCAGCTGAATGCCTGCCCCTTTGCCAGCCTTGGCGTGCCCCTGGCTTCAGCGTTTTATCTGCTCTCCTGATTGCCTGGTCTCCACAGCACTGGCCTCCATGTTTCAGGTCTTGCTCTGCCCCAACCCTGACCTTCTCCTGCTGCCACCACGGCTTGTTATTACCTTCCACACCCTCCACCCTCTTTCTTTGGGGCCTGGTTCTGAAAACTGTCTCAATCTAGGACCCGGGAGTTACCCCATGTGAAACGGAAAGTTTTCATCTCCCGAAAGTCACTGCTCGAGTAAGTTTGGGGGAGAACGAAGGACAAGAAGAAAAGGTTTGGCTGGGGGTACCATAGACGTCACAGTTCTCATGCATAGGCTTCAGTGGTCTGCAGGGAGGGTCTGGAGGGAGCTCTGCCTCAGTATTAATGGAGGGGGACAAATCAGCAGGCAGAGATGCCCCAGCCTCAGGCTTGCCCTCAGCTGGGAGTTCTGGATTCCTGGGCCCCACACCCCTCACGGGCATACTCCCGAGCTCCTCTGCAGGCTGCTGAAGACCCTTCATCACTGACTCTTGGGCTCCTCCCTTCCAGTGAGCTGATGGAGGTGCAGCACTTCCGAACCATCTACCACATGTTCATCGCGGGTTTATGTGTCTTGATTATCAGTACCCTGGCCATCGACCTCATTGATGAGGGCAGGTAGGCCCCTTCCACAGACACAATGAGCTGATCAGATGCCCGCCCTGCCCGGCCTCCCACAGCTGTTTGAACCTTCTCTCCCTAATCTCGGATGAGTCTCCGTGGTAACTGCTCTCTCTCTTTCTCTCTCTCTCTCTCCTACTCAATTCAGGTAACTTGTATTGACTTTCTACCAAGTACAAGTCCTGGGTCTAGATAAGAGAGGGTGATACCCATTTCCCACCTCTGAGCCACTTCCCATCTCTCAGAGGGGATCAACAGACACAGTCCTCAGAGGAATAGCCTCCCTTGGAGGTCTGTATTTTGGTGTTCCCAATCTAGCCCAAAGACAGGTTCAAGAAGTTGTAAATGGGAGAGGATGAGGGGCCTACAGGTTCAGCATGCTACAGCACTTCCCTCTAGTAAAATGTCTATTATTAATTATGAGTAATATACACTTTTAATCCAAGCAGTCAGGAGGCTGAGGCACGTGAATCTCCATGAGTTTAAGGCCATCTTGGTCTACATAGAAAGTTCCAGGCCATCTGGGGCTATATAACACAAGAAACAAATGAAAGAAAAATAAAAAGAATACGACCATTATTATAGGGATCAAATCTCAGTAAAATGTCAAATCAGGCTGAAGGTAGTTTGTTTTTTCTTGCTCAAGACAGGGTTTCTCTGTGTAGCCCTGGCTATCTTGGAACTGGCTCTGGAGACTAGACTAGCCACATACTCAGAGATCTACCTGCTTCTGTCTTCTGAGTGCTGGGATTAAAGGCGCTGCCACAGACAAGCAGGCCTGGCTTTTTGTTTATTTGTTTAATAGCTTGAGTTTGACAGAGTGTTCCCTGTGCATTCACATTCAATATGTCCATAGTCACTACCAAGATGCAAACTGTAGAGATGTCTATAAACAAGGTGCTGTATCTGTGATTTTACAACAAATTCTTATCATCTTTCTATGTCAATCTATTGATTTTAGTGACTACAGAAAGCAGAATGAACAGATTTTATTCATGCAGTCCTTTATTAACAGCCATTGAAGTGGTTTCCAGTGTTTGTCTATTTGTTTGAGACAGGACCTCATAGCCCAGGCTGGACTTGAAATTGATAGGTAGCTAAGGATGACTTTAAACTTCTCTTCTTCTTGTCTCCACCTGTCAAGTACTGGGATTCCAGGCATACAGTACCTGGTTTATGCCATGCTGGGGATTGAACCTAGAGTTTCATGCATTCTAGGCAAGCACTGTACCAACCAATCTATATCCCAGCCCCTATTTGCAATTTTTCAACTTTATAAGGCACACATTGTTTTTGAATTTTAATTTTGTGTGCCTGAATATCTGTGCACCACTTGTGTCTGGTGCCCAAAAAGGTCAGAAGAGGGCATACATTGCATCCCCTGGAACTGGAGTTACAGATGGTTTGACCCACCATGTGGGTTCTGGGAATTGAATCTGAAAGAGCAGTCAGTGAGTACTCTTAACCACTGAGCCCTCTCCTAGTCCCAAACAATGTATTCTTTTAAAAAGTTGGGTTTTGTTATTGTTGTTTGTTTTGTTTTTGAGACAAGGCCTTCCTATATCTTAGCTAGTATAGGACTCTCCATCCTCTTGCTTCAGCCTCTGAGGTAGCTGAGAAGTCAAGCAAGTGCCAATCACTCCACCCAGGCAAAACCCTGAGCATGGTGCATGGGACTACACACTGGAGGAACCAAATTAATAAAAATAATAAAATTAATCATCTCAACTCTTCATACCCTAATGCTTGCAGTACTGAGCCTTCTGCAACACTGACATTGACCTAGGGCTCCAAAGATCATTTAGATCAAGCCTATCCCATGACTGTGTCTTTGAGGCAAGGGCCTGCACTGAAGTCCTGCACAACACCAGGGCAAACTTGGACACTTTCAGAACACAGCCTATCAAGGGTCTGGCCCAGCCCTGCATGAATCAGACATAGACATTTAATGTCATCCTGAGCTACATAAGTGAGCTCATGGCCAGCCTGGGCTACACAAGACCTGTCTAGAAAAAAAGCAAAATCAAACCTGTACCAGGCTTTTTAATTTGGGCCACCAACCAGCTCCCAAATCATGACACAGAGGCTTATTATTAGTTTTGAATGCTCAGCCTAGCTTAGGCACATTTCTGGCCTGCTCTTTTAACTTAAATTAACCTGTTTCTCTTTACCTTTTGCCTCGGGCTTATTACCTTTCTTACTTCTGTATATCTGACTTTCATTGCTTCCTCTGTGTCTGCTGGCTGGCATCTGCCTGGCTTCTTGCCTATTCTCTCCTCCTTCTTCTCAATTGTCTTTCTTCTCTCTATCCTAGATCTCTCCTATTTATTCTCTCTGCTCAATGGCCCCACCTATCCTTTCCCCTGCCTAGCTACTGACTGTTCAGCTTTTTATTAGACCAATCGGGTGCCTTAGGCAGGCAAGGTGAAACAGATGCAATCTTTTCAGAAACAAATGTAACATATCTTTTCCCAGTTAAAATAGTATTCCACAACACAAACCCCTCTCTGTTTGCCCAGGTTACTGTCTTCTCTTCCTCTCTCCTAGGCTGATGCTGGAGTTTGACCTACTCATCTTTAGCTTTGGACAGCTGCCCTTGGCCCTGATGACCTGGGTTCCCATGTTCCTGTCCACACTGCTAGTGCCCTACCAAACCCTGCGGCTGTGGGCCAGGCCAAGTACTGGGGGCACCTGGATGCTGGGCGCTGGCCTGGGCTGTGCTCTGCTGGCTGCCCATGGAGCCATGCTCTGCATTCTCCCAGTCCATGTGGCGGTAAAGCATCAGCTTCCACCAGCCTCGAAATGTGTGCTGGTCTTTGAGCAGGTGAGCACCTGGGAACTCTGAGACCAGGTCCACAGAGAATGGGCACTGATATAGCCTGGGGTTTGGTAAGCCTATGACTCTGAGAAAAGTACACAAATGAGGTTGCTAGGTAACACTCTGCAGAGAGTTGGTGGGATGAAGCTGTCCCTGTCTTCCTTTACCCTTTGTCCCTACACTGTCTGTGTTAAGCTATAAAGTCATATGACAAAAAAAAAAAAAAAAAAAAATAGAAAATGTTAGCCGGGCCATGGTGGCACACACTTTTAATCCCAACACTCGGGCAGTGGCAGGTGGATCTCTATGAGTTCAAGGCTAGCCTGGTCTACAGTGTTGAGTTCCAGGGCTACACAGAGAAAAACTGTCTTGATAAAACCAAAAACAGAAGGGAAAGGAAGGAAGGAAAGGGGAAGGGGAAGGAGAGGGGGAGGGGAGGGGAGATGAGAAGAGATGAGGGGAGATGAGGGAGGGGGGGAGGAGAGGGAAGGGAGGGGGGGAGGAGAGGGAAGGGAAGGGAGAAATGTTGGCTCCTTCCAGGCAGGTCTTTGGCTTTGCCTCTCTGTGGTAAATCTGATTTTCTCAGAGCCACATAGAAATTTGTTCTCTTTCACTACAGGTCAGGTTCCTGATGAAAAGCTACTCCTTCCTGAGAGAGACTGTCCCTGGGATCCTTTGTGTCAGAGGTGAGGTGTCCCGCTGACCCATTGTGAACTGGAACCTCCTGGCTGCTTGGATGAAGCCGGAAGATGCAAAGCTCTGTCTTTGCAAGCCGGCTGTCCAGCAGACACAGATCTGACCCTGAGCTGGACTAAGTGGCATTATCATGAGTGTTCTCAGGCCTCTACTAAGAGAACCACTCCGTTACCCAGACCTTTTGGGGCTTTCTGGTTCCCAGGCCCTAAGTAAGAACTTTCTTAGAGGAACTTGGGATACAAGGGAAGGAGAATGGGTTGTGGCTGCCTAATCAAGCTCTGGCCACAGCAGGTCTGGAAAGCTGGTCTACAATGTGATCATGTGCTGGAGTTCAGCCCCTTTGAAGGCATACCCTGGATCCCTCCCCATGCTAACATAGTTCTTTTCACCCTCCCATGCTAATACAGCCATTTCATTCCTGCCCAGGTAAGAGTATCAGTGCCCCTAGTTTCTCCAGCTACCTCTACTTCCTCTTCTGCCCTACACTCATCTACAGAGAGGCATACCCCAGGTGAGACTTTGCTGCCCCTCCCCAAATTCCCAGGCCTACTGAGGGTGGCGCCCTTTTCCCACTGCAATGGCCACTTGTTCAGAAGGAGGCCAAGGGAACGGAGGATGCCCCTTCTGTTGTCCTGCACATTCCCACGATCCTCTGTCTCGAGCAATCAACCCAGTTCTAGAAACGGAGTATGGTTGGGCACCTTCAGTGACACTTAAACTAAATGTCGGCTGTGTTTGCTCTGGGGAACCCAAAGTGTTCTAGACCCCCACAACCCCAGGGAATCCACTCTGGAAAGAGCCTCAGAGAGAGGGCTGCAGGCCTAAGCATCGAATGACGTAAAAAGGAAGGTAATCGCTTTCTCTTATCTCTGCTGCAGGACACCTACCATCAGGTGGAGTTATGTGGCCAAGAACTTTGCCCAGGTCAGAAGATGGGGTAGGAGATGGCCAGCTCTGACTCATGGTGGCTTAGAAGTAAGGGAGGCTGGGAAGGACAAACCCACGTGTCCTTCTGTCTACAGGCCCTGGGCTGTGTGCTCTATGCCTGCTTCATCCTGGCCCGCCTCTGTGTCCCTGTCTTTGCCAATATGAGCCGGGAACCATTCAGCACCCGTGCCCTGCTGCTCTCCATCCTGCATGCCACAGGCCCAGGTAAGACTTCATCACGATGGGGACAGGCTGTGCCCTGCCCTGGGGAAGGCCTGTCAGGGCAGGTTTCACTCTGTCTTTCTGTGAAACCCTTACACACCTGTCCCCTCCCATTCATGGTCATTGTCACCATCTTCATTTAGCCTGGTAGCCTAGCTCCCCACCACCCACTCTCCCCCTCCCCACTCCCCCCTGCCTTGGGCCTGGCTTTGCTGCCCAGATGAAGTCCGTCCTGCAAATTAATCACCCATGACCCTGATTCAAATGCCCTTCCTGCCTTCCTTCTACACTTGTGAGTGAACCTAAGGCCTTATGCCAGACAAATGCTTTACCATTGAGCTACATCCTTATCCTTGGTATAGGGTAAGGATGTAGCTCAACTCTTACTTTGAGACTGGATCTAAGTTGCTCAGGTGGGACTGAGCTCAATTTTTAAAGATTTATTTATTTATTATGTATACAGTGTTCTGCCTGCATGTGTGCCTGCTGGCCAGAAGAGGGCACCAGGTCTCATTACAGATGGTTGTAAGCCACCATGTGATTGCTGGGAATTGAACTCAGGACCTCTGGAAGAGCAGTCAGTACTCTTAACCTCTGAGCCATCTCTCCAGCCCCTGAACTCAATTTTTTTAATGTGTCTGGATATTGTATCTGCATGCATGTCTGTGTACCACATGTGTGCCTGGTGCATGCAGAGATCAGAAAAGGGTATCAGATCCTCTGGAAATAGAGTTAAAGACAGTTGTGAGCTACCATGTGGGTTCTGGAATTGAACCTGAGTCCTCTGGAGAAGTGAGTCATTTCTCCAGCCTTTTGATTTTTCTCTTTTCCTTTCTTTTTTATTTGTTTATTTATTTATCTATTTTGGTTTTTCGAGACAGGGTTTCTCTGTGTAGCTTTGGAATCTGCCCTGGAACTCACTCTGGAGACCAGGCTGGCTTCAAAATCACAGAGATCCGCCTGCTCTGCCTCCCGAGTGCTGGGACTAAAGGCGTGCACCACCATTGCCCAGCTTTCCTTTCTTTTTTTTTAAATGTTTCTTTGCTTGTTTTTCAGATAACCTCTACCCAGGCTGGCCTTAAACTCAATCCTCCTGCCTCATTATCCCAAGTAGCCAGTTTTGCAGGCTTACCATACCAGGCTTTTCTCTACTTCGCAGCTCTGGAATCTGGTTCCTTCCTAGAGGCCCACGGCTAAGATGCTCCTCTTTCTGGGAAGCTTCTCTCTTCCCTCTTTTCCTTTTCTAATTTTTATTTTATTGCATATACTTTTTTTTTGAGATAGGGCCTTTCTCTGTTGCTCAGGCTACCTTTAGCCCTTTGACTAATGTGATCCTCCTGTCTCAGTTTCTCCAGTAGTTGGGACTGTAGGTGCATTGACTCACAGCCAAAGTCCTTTTTCAGCTCCGTATTCTGTATTGTATCTCCTGGAACATCCCTGGTTGTCATGATCATTAGTTCCCATTATACCTGACCTTGATCCAAACATGGGTTTCAGCCTTTGTGTGTCTGTCTCAATATTGTGAATTTCCAGAGGCCAGGGACATTGTGAGTCTGTATTTCTGATTTTCAGGCATAGAGTAAATATTAAGCACACCAGCAAATGTGTAAATTAAGGAATGCATAAATGATGAGTGGATAAATGCTTGCTGAGTGTTGGGGCCCTGAGGGCTGGGCAAGGGCTCTAGAAAGCCCAGGGCTGCTGGGCTGCACCTCTCTCCTGACTGCCAGGCATCTTCATGCTGCTCCTCATCTTCTTCGCCTTCCTGCACTGCTGGCTCAACGCCTTCGCCGAGATGCTTCGATTTGGAGACAGGATGTTCTACCGAGTGCGTCTTGGACTGGGGCCTACTGAGAGCAGTAGTTGGGGAGGTTGACCAATGGCCTAGGGAAGAGGGTAGCTACAGTGGGTGTCACTTTCCAGTGCTTCTGGTCTCTTGCATGACCACTGTGGGCCTCGGGGTGTGGGGATGATGCCATTCCTATACCTCTAAGCAGCAGGACTGACTGCTTTTGTGTGGATGGTGCCTCAAGAACTTTTCTCTTGAATGGATAGACAATGGGGAGGGGCCCCAGGCTGGAAGAGGGATCTGGGAGAGTGTTGCTGTTTCTGTTTGGCCAACACCCAGCCCTTCTGAGAGAATACAGGCAGGGGTGGGTGTGGGATGCAGCAGTAGCTGGGGCCTGAGATGGCACCTCCATTCCTCCCCAAATCCACACCTGCCCCCAGGACTGGTGGAACTCTACTTCCTTCTCCAACTACTACCGTACCTGGAACGTGGTGGTCCATGACTGGCTGTACAGCTACGTGTATCAAGATGGACTATGGGTATGAGCTGTGCACACTTCTCCACTCTCACAGTCCCAGCAAGGGGACTTCCTTGAGTTCCCTCTCCTTTTATTCTGCCCCACTAATGTTGTTCAGATAAAAGGACAGATATGTGGGGCTTGCTGGCCAGACATCCTGGCCTACTTGGTGAGTTCAGACACACAAGTCCTTGTCTCAATAACACAACAAAAGGCACCTAAATAACAATGCTGTCCTCTGGCCTGCACACTCATGCACATAGGCACTTGTATATAAAACATGAACATGCAGCTGGGCGTTGGTGACACATGCCTTTAGTCCCAGCACGTGGGAGTCAGAGGCAGGAGGATCTCCGTGAACTTGAGGCCAGTCTGGTCTACATATGGAGCTCCAGGACATTTAGGACTGCAAAGAAAGACCCTGTCTCAAAAATATAAATAGTAATAATAATAATTAGGCTGGGGACATATCTTAATAGCAGAGCACTTTTCCCAGCATGCATAAGACCCTCATCTCCAACACTGTCAAAATAAAAATAACAGTAATAATAATAAAATCATAGCCAAGGTCCAATAGGTTAGAACAATCCTAAATGAGACTGAACCCAAGTCCCGAATTCCTTCCATTGGATCCCACTCCTTCCTGGCATCTTGAAGAGTGAGAGACTCTTGGAGAGGGAACTTATGGCAGACTCATTCATTCTGTTTCCTGCCCACCAGCTCTTGGGCATGCGAGCCCGCAAGGTAGCCATGCTGGGAGTGTTCCTGGTGTCTGCAGTCGTGCATGAGTACATCTTCTGCTTTGTCCTTGGATTCTTCTACCCAGTTATGCTGATGCAGTTCCTTGTAGTCGGGGGTAAGCTTAGCCTCTGACCCAGAGATGGGAGGCAGCTGGTGGGCGGGAGGAGGCCTGGCTGTTCCTGAGATGCTCAGCTGTCCTGGAGTCTGCTGGGTCTGGGTGGCCTTGGGAGGCAATAGGCATATCCCAAGGTTTCTAGTTACAGAGAAGCATTTGATCAAAGGAAGTGGAGGGAATAGGGAAACCTTGGTGTGGCTGGGAAATACAGCATAAGAGTCAGGAACTGGGGGGCAAACCAAGCTTCCCCCAGTCCCTTGAGACCTTTCAAGAGTTTCTGCAGCTTTGTTCAAGATCTTGTCTAGGGAGGGAGAATTTCTTTCCATTCTATCACTTCCCAGCCTCTAGCATGGGAGACAAGGCCCAGAGATGTGGAACTGGGATGACGAGCCATCTCCTGCCCTAGGGCTGCTGAACTTCACCATGAACGACAGGCACACAGGTCCAGCCTGGAACGTCCTGATGTGGACCTTGCTCTTCCTGGGCCAGGGCATCCAGGTCAGCCTATACTGCCAGGAGTGGTATGCTCGGCGACACTGTCCCTTGCCCCAGGTAAGGCAACAACCTCTCCTAGCTCCTCATCTGAGACAGGGAATCCAGCAACCAGCCCCTTTGGGCTCTGATTCAGACACAGGGCAAGGCTGGGGCAGGGGACTCATGTTTTAGATTCATAATGTGTGTCACCAGAGGTGACCTCACTCACAATCTACTCTTCCATGGCACAGACAACATTCTGGGGGCTGGTGACACCTCGATCTTGGTCCTGCCATTCCTAGAAGTCAAGGCACCATAATGTCCAGATGATGGTATCAGCTCTTCTCTACCTGCAACACCCAGGGCTGGGCTCCTTCACGGCACTCCCCTACCCCATTCAGAGTCAGGGCCTTGCACACACGGGGCTATAGAGACTCAGGTACACAACTCTGTGGGCAGCTGACCACAGACTTGGTGTGGGGTGACTTGAGCAACAGCATCTATGGACTGGGCACAGGTTACCATCTTACCCAGGGCTTTCCACATGTGAGGTGGCCCCGAGGAACAAGAGCCACCTAATCTGAGAAGTGTGTGGTTCTTTCTACTCCTCCCCATGCAACAATAAAATCTTTGTCTCCCTTTTCATTCATTTTCATCATTTGTTGAAAACCCACCTTATTATTGTTTTGTGGGGTTTTTTGGTTTTTTTTTTGCTAGTGTGACTTCTGGTTTTGTGGAGCTATTGTTGTTGTTGTTGTTGTTATTATTATTATTATTATTATTATTATTATTATTATTATTGTTATTTCACTTTGTTTTTAGGCAGGGTCTTACTATTTAGATCTAGAACTGGCCTGAAACTTGCAGGTTGGTTGCAAACTCACCGAGATCCACCTGTCTCTTCTCTTTTCTTTTCTCTTCCTTCCTTCCTTCCTTCCTTCCTTCCTTCCTTTCTTTCTTTCTTTCTTTCTTTCTTTCTTTCTTCAAGACAGGGTTTCTCTGTGGCTTTGGAGGCTGTCCTGGAACTAGCTCTTGTAGACCAGGCTGGTCTCACACTCACAGAGATCTACCTGCCTCTGCCTCCGGAGTGCTGGGATTAAAGGCGTGGGCCACTACCGTCGGGCCCTGTCTCTGTCTTTCAAGTACTGGGATCAAAGGTGTGTGCCATCACACCTGGGAAAAATGGACTTAGTGAATAAGTGACCTTATAAACAACTATATGACAAACAGCCTCATGTACTTTTCATACACACACACACACACACACACACACACACACAAAATTGAGTGTATATCTCTCTGTCACTATATACTTTCAAATAGGTATTTTCTAGCAAAACAAAAAAGTTAAAACATTGTTCATTGAGGGGCTGGAGAGACGTATCACAGGTTCAAAGTTTGTACTGTTCTTTGCAGCTCTAAGAGATCTTACTCCCTCTTCTGGCCTCTTCAGGCAATGCACTCCAGTGTACACACACAGTATACTCACACACATACAAAAACTTGATTAAAAATAAAAATTAGGGGCTGGAGAGATGGCTCAGAGGTTAAAAGTGCCTCTTAACCTCTTCCAGAGATCTTGAGTTCAATTCCCAGCAACCACATGGTGGCTCACAACCATCCATTATGAGATCAGTGCCCTCTTCTGGTGTGCAGATATACATGGAAGCAGAATGTTGTATACATAATAAATAAAATCTTAAAAAAATAAAAATAAAAATAAAAATTAGGCATATGCATGGTGCACAGACACACATGCAGGTAAAACACCCATACACATAGAAATGAAATAAAATGAGGATTAGAGATCCTGTCTCAAAAGCTAAGTAAGGGCTGGCAAGATGGCATGCACTCCATCACTCTCAGCTTCCTGACAATGTATGTACCAGCTTCAGGCTCTTGCTTCTTGGCTTCCTCACCAAGGACTGTACCTTGTACTGTGGATTAGAGTAAACCCTCTTTCCCTTAAGTCGCTTTTGTCAGAGGACTTACCAGAAGAACAGGAAAAGAAAGTAAGTCTGAACAATTTCTTTAATATTTTATTATTTTGTTTATTTTGACTATTATTGTTTAATGTATAGTGTGTGTGTGTGTGTGTGTGTGTGTGTGTATGTGTGTCCAGAGTGCATGAGCACATGCATGAATGCATCCATGACCAGAGTGTGCTTGCATAGGTCGGAGTGTAAGTTGTCAGTCTATTTGCTCTTTCCACTATTTGTGGTTTCCTTGGGGAATGAACTAAGGATGTCACATTTACCAACTAAGCCATCTTGGAAGCCCAAAAATGTATTCTTAATTATCTATCTACCTTTTTTTTTTCTTTTTGAGACAGGGTTTCTCTGTGTAGCTTTGGAGCCTGTCCTGGAACTTGCTCTGTAGACCAGGCTGGCCTTGAACTCACAGAGATCTGCCTGCCTCTGACTCCCAAGTGCTAGGATCAAAGGCGTGCGCCACCACTGCCCAGCTGTTAGAGGACATTTTACAGAGCCCAATCTTTCCTACCATGTGGGTCCCAGGGACTGAACTGTTACTCAAGCTGTCAAGCTTGGTCCCAGATACTTTTCTTTTGCCTTGGCAAGTGAACGCCTTTTCCACTGTGTGAGAGTCTGGGTACCCTTGCTTTTCGGTTTGCCACTTGCAGTGTTCTTTGCCAAGCTGATCCATTTCCCATTGCCAATAACTTGTTCTGTCTAGAACCTGGACGACCTCAGAATCAAGGTGTTTCCTGTCTACGTGTTTCTGCTTTCTTTTCTCTTCTGTGTCCTTCCAATCTGTAAGTTTGGGTCTTTCTCTGGGTCAGCAAGGTATTTTCCTACTCTGTAATTGTTGTCTTTCCTCAACTCCTCCTTTTCTTCTTCTGGAGCCAGAACAATTCAGCATCAGGGCTATTGGTATTTTTCTAATTATTTCCATTTCCTCATATTTGTTCTGTGCTTTGAAATATTTTTTCCACTTGTTCATCCAAGCCACTGACTTGAGTCTTGCCAGTAACCATTCTTTCAGTACATATACTGTTTTTTTTTTTTGTTTTTTTTTTTGCTACTGTTCAAAATAGCCATTTTATTTCCAGAAAGTGATGGAGTTTGGGGTCTTGGCCTTGGTTTTGTTTTTGCACACAACTTGGATATATTTAAGTGGTCCTGACTGCTTCTTAAGCAGCCAGACACTTCTCCTGGGTGGTCCCTATGCTTTCTAGGGGTCAGAAGTCACAGCAACTGCATCTCTACAGAGCTACAATTCTGAGTCACTCTCTTCCAATATGCCCAAATATGCCCATGGCCCTGACCACTTCTCACAGTTTCCAAAGGTCAATGACAATAACAAAACTGCACATAGCTGTTCACAGCAGGCCTTCTCTCCACTAACCCTGAGATCAAGCCCTCACCTGTACTCACTCACTACTGGCATCAGCAGGGATGTGGCTAAGGACAGGTGTTTGGAGACCCGCGTGGGAAAGGATGGAAATTCTCATTGAATAGGAACTCTCAAGCCTGAAGAACCATTCTGGGACTCGTTAATATTGTGTTGGACTTTTTTTTCATCCCAACTTCAATCCAAGAGTTTCTGATTTCAGAACTTACATTTCTAATGAGTATGCAGGGCTAGGCAAAATTGCTGATCTAGGGACCACACTTTAAGAACTATTGCTTGCCTCGGTGGGTGGCACATGCCTTTAATCCTAACACTCAGGAGGCAGATCTCTGTGAGTTCGAGGCCAGCCTGGACTACAGTGTGAATTCCAGGGCAGCCAGGGCTGTTACACACAGAAACCCTGTCTCAAATAAATGAATAAATATTAAAATTAAAAATTTAAGCCGGGCTGGGCGTTGGCGGTGCACGCCTTTAATCCCAGCACTTGGGAGGCAGAGGCAGGCGGATCTCTAGGAGGTCGAGGCCAGCCTGGTCTCCAGAGCAAGTGCCAGGACAGGCTCCAAAGCTACACAGAGAAACCCTGTCTCGAAAAACCAAAACAAACAAACAAACAAACAAAAATAAATTAAAAAAGGAAGAAAAAAGAAAAGAAACTATTGCTTTTGAGGCTGGATGGATGGACAGGAAGGAGTAGGGAGGGACTTAGAGATTCTCCATCTTTCTTGGTTTGTAACAAGTGGAGAGATGCTCTCTTGCAAAGTCTCTAGCCAAAAAGAAAGGTCACCTAGTTTCTTCTTGGCTTCTCTGATCTAGCAGGGTTTCATCCCAATATCTGACTCCTGAGTCTTTACTGTTAAATAGAACAACTTAGATTAAAAAAACAAAACGGGGCTGGAGAGATGGCTCAGAGGTTAAGAGGACTGGCTGGTCCTGAGTTCAATTCCCAGCAACCACATGGTGGCTCACAACCACTTATAATAGGATCTGATACCCTCTTCTGGCATGCAGACATACACACAGAGAACTCATACATAGAATAAAATAAATAAAAATTTTAAAAAAGAAAAAACAACAACAACAGTAAATCCCATACGGGCATAAACCAAGCAGGCCTGGATAACAATGGGTTGTGGTGGGTGGGACCAAGGTTCTTTCCTCCCACTATCCGACCTAGTCTACAGGTTTGCCTACTTCTGACTAGAAGGAATTGAAAGGCCATCTCCTCCTAGATTCAAATAACCACTCACCCTATTTTTTCCGGCAAATTGCTCCCACCAGCACATAGATAACCCCCCCATATCTCCTATCTCTACCTCCTCCTCTCCTGACCCTCTTCTCCACCATGACCAAACTTCTAGAATTATCTGTGATCCCTTTAGCTGTCTGCTCATGACTGTTCACCATTGTATGGCTTTGAGTCTACGAAGGGCCTCTCCTATTCTATCATGGGATACTGACTATAGTCAATCTCTTACTGACCTTCCCATTATAGAGACCCACTCTAATACATAACTGTACTCTGGATAGTTTTATCTCAACTTGACACAAGCTGACATCTGAAAGGGAACTTCAAGTGAGAAAATCCCTCCATACAAACGGTTTGCTGGCAAGCCTGTAGGGTATTTTCTTAATTAGTGATTGATGTCACCCCTGGGCTGATGATGGTCCTGGGGCTATAAGAAAGCAGGCTGAATAAGGCATGAGGAGCAAGTCAGTAAGCAGCACTCCTCCATGGCCTCTGCTTCAGTCCCTGCCCCCAGGTACCTGCCTGCCCTGACTTCTCTCAGTGATGGACTATTACCTGGAAGTGTAAGTGAAACAAACATTTTCTTCCCCAAGATGCTTTTGGTAATGTTGTTTACCACAGTACTAGTAACCCTAAGACAGAAATGGAAGGAGTGTGGTAGTTTGAATGAAAACAGCCCTCATGGATTCATGTTTGAATACTTGGTTCCCAGTTGGTAGGACTGTTTGGGAAGGAATAGGAGATGTGGCCTTGTTGGAGGAGGTGTGTCACTTGAGGATGAGTTTTGAGGTTCCAAAGCCTATCCCACTCCGGTTGGCCTTCTCTCTCTGCCTCCCGGTTGTGGATCATTTGTAAGCTCTCAGCTACTGCTCCAGTGCCATTCCTGCCTGCTGCCACACTCCCTGCATGACAGTCATGAACCTTATAACCCTCTAGAACTATGAGCTGCAAATTAAATGCAGTCATTTATAAGTTGCCTTGGTCATGGAGTTTTGCCACAGCAACAGAAAAGAAACTTAAGAAAATGACCTATGGGCTGGGTGGTAGTGGCACACACCTTTAATCCCAGCTCTTGGGAGGCAGAGGCAGGTGGATCTCTGTGAGTTTGAGACCAGCCTGGTCTACAAGAGCTAGTTCCAGGACAGCCTCCAAAGCAATTTGGAGAAACCCTGTCTCGAAAAACCAAAAAAAAAAAAAAAAAAAAAAAAAAAAAAAAAAAAAGGCATATGTTGACAAATTGGAAGTCTTGAAAGAAAAGTATTAAAAATTTTTGTGCTTTCTTAAACCTTTTAAATATATACAAAGTAGGTTAACCCTCCAAGATGGCAGATAAAATCACTTGCCACACCATCTTGACAGCCTGAGTTTGATCCCCAGGAGCCATGTAAAGGTAGAAGAGAATCAACTCCAGGAAGTTGTCCTCTGGCCTCATTGCATTGTGGCATGCAACCCACCCCCAATAATGAAAATTTTTTATTTGTTTATTCTGTAACTTTTATCACAGTTCACTTGTCAGTGTATTTAAAAGTATATCAGCAATGCTGCTGATATATTTATCTGTGTCTACCAATATTGGTGCAGAATTTGTCACGTGTACCACATTTTACATGTGTCCTCATCTGCAATGGACAGTGAGTATGGAGCCGAGAGGACAGGGGTTCTTAAAAGTATATTTAATGTAACATCAACTGCTGGATGGTCCCCAGGGTGGTTAGCCCGTGGTCTCAGCCTCTATCAACTTGCCTCTGCGGCTGTGTTAGAAACCAGTGGGGAGAAGGTTTTTTGGTAAATGCCTGCCATGGAAGCATGAGGACAGGAGTTTGGACCCTTGATACCCACATGAAAACGGGGAGCGGCAGCACACTTCTGCAACCTCTATGCTGGGGACGTGGAGACAGGTGGACCAGCCAGCTGAACCCCAGGTTTAGTGAAGATAACTTTCTCACAAAAATAAGGTGGGGTGCAATCAAGGGGGACCGCCCGCCCAATGTCTCTCCTGGCCTACACACACACACACACACACACACACACCATACTGGCATAAACATGTACAAATACTATACACAAAGTACACTTTAAAATGACTCATATATTGTCCTGGTTAGTTTTGACCACTTGACACAGGCTAGGGTCATCTGGGAAAAGCAAAAATGCTGTCAAGCCAGGCATGGTGGCCCATGCCTTTAATCCCAGCACTTGGAAGGCAAAAGCAGGCGGATCTTTGTGAATTTGAGGCCAGCCGGGACTACTTACTTTTGAAGCTCTGTCTCAAAAAAATACAAACAGGGCTAGAGAGATGCCTCAGTGGGTAAGAGCACTGCCTACTTGGGGCTGGAGAGATGGCTCAGAGGTTAAGAGCACTGACTGCTCTTCCAGAAGTCCTGAGTTCAATTCCCAGCAACCACATGGTACCATCCGTTATGAGTTCTGGTGCCCTCTTCTGGTGTGCAGATATACATGGAAGCAGAATGTTTATACATAATAAAAAAAAAATCTTAAAAAAAAAAAGAACCTCTTCCAGAGGACCCAGGTTCAATTCCCAGCACCCACATGGCAGTTCACACCCATCTGTAACTCCAGTTCCAGGGGATCTGACACCTTCACACAGACATACATGCAGGCAAAACACCAATGGACATAAAACAAAAGGAAATTAAAATGAAATAAAACATATTAAAATATAATTGAAATGCCAGCTTTATTGTCCTATTTCAGAAGTATATAATATTTGTTGCATAATAAAATGGAAAAGCACAAAAGGTCCAAGAGGTTTGATTTAGAAACTGCCTATTATCTCATCCAGGTAAAACTGCCAACCTTTGACACAGTTCCATTCATCAGCATTTTCCTATGTATTTTTTTTTTAGCATAACTCAGATACCACAATTATAAAAACTCATATCCAGCTTTTTCAAAATATCATACCATTTCCCTCATATTAATAAAAATTCTTAGTAAATATAATTTTAATTAAAAGAATATTCCTTCTTTTGTTTTTGTTTGTTTGTTGAGATAAGGCTTTCTCTGTACAGCCTTGGCTGTCTTGGAACTTCCTCTGTAGACCAGGCTGGACTTGAATTCAGAGATCCGACTGCTGGGGTTAAAAGTGTGTGCCACCACACCCAGCTTAATGAAAGCATGTATCATAAAAATGTAATGTAGTGTATTTAAACACTCTCCTAATAGCAAGTACTTCGCTAGGAGAGTTAGTGTGAGGAAGCACACAGCCAAGGCCACTGTTTCCTACAAAGGTTGCTTTTGAGAACCCAGGAGGCTATGCAGAGCTTCGGTGAGGCTGAGCGGGCGGGGTAGCAGGTCACAGGTCCTGGCCCAGACGCTCCAGCTCACACAGAAGGAAGTCTATATCAGCCTGGGTCAGTGTGGGGTTGGCCACCACCATCCGGAAGAAGTTGGCCCGGGTCCCATGGGGCTGGTAGCCAATCATCATGGAGCCCTTCTTCACCATGCGCTCCTTGAGTACAGGCGCCACCTGTGACCAATGGAGGGAGGGAGCGCTGAAGCAGCTGGTCTGGCTGCCTGGACCACCTGGCTCCATCCAAAAGCTGTCTCCCCACATCCTGCCACCTTCAGTAGCAGACTTACTGCTCACACCTTTTTCCACTACACGCAACCTGGGAGTGACCTCCTCTGTCTTCTACCACCGTTTCCTCTCTCCAAGAAAACTGGAGCCAGGAACATCTCCAACCAGGCTCATCTCTGACTGCCAGCACTTCTCCTCCCGGATCTCAAGCCTTCATCCTCAGCACCTTCTCTCCTCTTTTAGCCTGACATAGTTTGACCTGTGCCATGTGATCCAGTGGTCACTTACAAAAACACCTAACACAAGTATAAATAAATGATTTCCCTTCTACAGTGACAGCCCAGGAAGGCAGGGCACTGGTGCCTCTCCAGGTTACTAAGGTGTCCAGCACTAATCCATTCTTAGGAATGAGGACATAGCATATCTCCCTGCCTCTAAAAGCATGTGTGGGATGATCTTTCTGGATTCTGTCCCCATCTCAGTGGCAAAGCTACTCCTGATAGGTCACACAGACGCCTGTGTGCCACACACTGGTGAGTTCCTCGGGTAGCACCCTTCTGTCTCCTTACTTTCCAGAAACCTATCTTTCTCTCCACCTGCACCTCACACAAAGAGAAGGCAAGAGGGTGCTCTCCTACACCTACCGTCTCAAGAGCGAGGCTGGGATATGCTATACCAGGCACAGCCAGCAGAGAGCAGAAATACACCAGTGGCTTAGTTCCCAGAATTAGGTCACCCAGAGGGCAAAGCCTACCTGAGACAGCCTTTTGCTGTAATCTGGACTCTCTTTCTTCCCCCGCAGGCTGGGAGGCACAAACCAGAAGCACACATTGACAAACTCAGGCTGAGGGGAGGATGAGAAGGCATGAGCTGAGGAAGGGGTTGTTCCCTGTCTCCACTCCTGGACCTTTATGAGGCTTCATGGGGGGCGGGCATTCAAAGGATCCAGGAGTCCTACCTCCATGACCAACTCAAATCCTTCCCGCTTTTTTATCTCCTCCACCAGGTACCTGGGAATAAGAGGGTAAGAAACATGAGGGAAAGACAGAGGCTGGGAAACAGGAGACCCAAGAAGGTACCAAGAAGACAATGGAGACTGGAAGAGGACAAGCACCGGGGTCCTTCCACACCTACCGGGTGAGAGCAAAGGCCTGGTCGATGCGCCGCTCCAGTCCTTGCCCACCCTGTGCCTTCCACATGAGCCACAACTTCAGACAGTCCACACGGCGGCCACACTGCACCACCTTGTCTCCAGTGTCAAGAGCCACGTCATAGAATTTGTCCTGCTGGAACAGGTAGCTGGCCTGGGACCCGTGGCAGCGCTTGAGCAGGTTCTGTGGGGAGGAAGCTGTCAAAGACCTTCCTACAGTGCTACATGGAGGGGTCTCAACTGAGTCCACCCTGTCTTCTCCCTGCAGCTAGCAGCACTGAGCACAGCTGCCAGCCAACCCTGACTTCTCTCTGGGTTGCTCCCAACACCAGAGCTCTTCCCAAATTCTGCCCAAGACCCCTCTGACGACAACTACAAGCTAGAAACCCATTCCGTCACATGAAAACAAGCCCCTGGGCCCATGGGAGCTCAACACAGGGTTAAGGTGGTCACAGAGTCTTGGTTTCAGTTGGGAGGGTAAAAGGAGCACATTCAGACCCCGATTCCTCTGGGTGAGACAGAGAAGCTAGGGCTCCATAGAGAAAAGGGGGGCTGGGGGGCTGGGAAGATGGAGTCTGGGAGGAGGGCAAACCCACCGAGGTGTCCCGGAGAAGAAGAGCAGAGCACTGCAGCCCTGCACCGAGAAGCTTGTGAGGGTTCCAGGCCACAGAGTCAGCCCTGGGTGAGACAAAGCAAAGCTGGGTCAGTGGTTTCTCCTCCAACTGCCTAGCAGAGCCTTCTTCCCTCCAGACACCCAGTAAAGGGCCTACCCCTTCCCCAGCAGTCAGGAAGGATTCCCAAGCCTGCCCTCCCTCTAATCCTCTATCAATCATCTTCCCAGTTCCTATCTCACCCACTCCATTTCCTCATTCCAGCCCTCCCCAGGCTCCCTAGCTTGTGACTATTGTGAGCACCAAAGATTTGAAGGGAGGGATTCGGGAGGAGGCTGTGTGCACCTCTGGATCCCATCCAGGAGATGCCTGTGTGTCCGGGACAGCAGGACGCTCCCACCCCAGGCGGCCTGTGGAGCAGGAGGAACAGCATGGGTCTTGGCTTTAGTGGAGCCCACCCTACCCCCTCGACCCGAGTCTCACTCACATCCACGTGTAACCATAATCCGTGACGCTGGCAAACATCAGCAATTGCATCCAGGGGGTCAAAGGCCCCTAGCACGGTGGTACCAGAGGTGGTACTGACCAGAAATGGCACAGAGCCCTGTTGCCAAAAGGTAGAGGAGAAAGAAGCAGCAGTCATTGTTAAAGTTGTTCAGATGCTGGCGATAGGCCCTAAGCTCTCTGCACCCCTGTCCCTAACAGTGTATCCGCCTCCCCTGCAGTCTGAAGGAGGGGACACTGGGAGTCACAGGTACAGCAGAACCTAGGTCTACCTATTTCCATGGTTTGTGCACTTTCACTTTTAGTGTTGGGCTGGGGACACAGCTCAGTCAGTAAAGTACCATCTTGCAAATATGTGAACCTAAATTCCATCCCCAGAATCTATATTAAAAAAAAAAAATACACACACACACACACACACACACCTCTACACATGCACACACTACACATACACACCCTACACATGTAAACCTCTACACACGCACACCCTACACACACACACACACACACACACACACACACACACACACACACACCTCTACAAACGAACACCTCTACACATGGAAACCTCTACACACGCACACCCTACACATGACATATGCACATCTCTACACATAGAAACCTTTATACATGCACACTTCTACACCTGTACACCACTACACAAGCACACAATACAAACATAAGCATGTAATGTATTATTGAAGAGCCGAATATTACTGAAAAGCCCCATACTACAAAAGTTTATACCAACATGAGATTAGTAAAAAACCCACCACGGAGGAAAGCCCAAGCACAGATGGCTTCACTAATGAATTCTATCACACATTTAAAACTAAACACTACTGAGTTGGAAAGACAGCTGGGCAGTGAAGAGCGCAACATTAGATGCTCTTCCAGAGGACCCACATATATAAAAAATAAAGATAAAGTAAATCTCATAGTAATAAAAGCATTGGCTGCTCTTTCAGAGGATCCAGGTTCAAGCTCCCACATGACAGGGTATAACTGTCTATAACTCCAATCTCAGGAGATCTAATGCCCTCTTCTGGCCTCTTTGGGCACCAGGCACACACATGGCACATGGATACACATATAGGCAAATCACACATATAAAATATATATATAATTAAAAAACAGTAAGTAGATAGTACCAGTTTACAACTATCTCCTCCCCCAAATCAGAATACATAAACCAACTAGATCTGGAGATGGAGACAGCTCAGAGCAACAGCATTTACCTAGCACACCTGAGGCCTTAAGTAGAATCTCCAAGACCAAACAAACAAAAAGCAAACAACAAAACACATTTAGCCAACTGTGTGTGTACACAATGGAACATGAACACAAAAATAAAACCAAGAGGCAGGCATGATGGCACACACCTTTAATCCTAGCTCTTGGAAAGCAGAGGCAAGCAGAGAGCTCTATGAATCTGAGGACAGGCTGGTCTACACAAAGAGCTCAGGACAGCCAGAACTACATAGTGAGACTGTCTCAAAATACAAAAGAAACTAAGAAAATAGTCTACCGTAACCAGGTCTTGTGGTTCTAGCTAATAATTGAAGCCATTCAAGCAGCTGAGGATTGTCATGTTCAAAACCAGCCAGGGGTACAAGGAGAAACCCTGTCTCAAAAACATCAATCAGTTAATTAAAGCCCCAAAAGAGAGCTCTGGGGATAGTTCAGTGGTGGAGCACTCTCTTGGAATGTTCAGTGCCCTAGATTCAATCACCAATACTAAACACATACACACCAAACACCCAAACAAAGTTACAAAGAATCAAAGACCCACCAAGTGATGCACCACATTTTGCCATCCTAGCACTTGGGATTTAGAAGCAGGAGGATCAGAGGTTCAAGGCCAGCCTGGGTTACGTGGGACTCTGTCTAAAAAAAAAGAGACCTAAATGTAAGAATTTATATTATGCTGTGTGTGGTAGTATAGGTCTTTAATCTCAGCACTTGGGAGACAGAGGTGGGTATCTTTTGAGTTCAAGGGCAGCGTGATGTGAGTCCCAGGCCATTGAGGGCTACTACTTAGACACAGTATCAAAAAAATAAAAAAAACCAAGGCAGTGGTGGCAGTGGTGAATACTTTTGATGCCAGCACTACGGAGGCAGGGGCAGACAGATCTCTGCGAGTTTGAGGCCAGCTTGGTCTACAGAGCAAGTTCCAGGTCAGGTTCCAAAGCTACAGAGAAAATCTGTCTCAAAAAACCAAAGTAAATAAACAAATAAATGGATATTAAAAAAATAATAATGGGGGCTGGAGAAATGACTCAGAGGTTAAGAGCACTGGCTGCTCTTCCAGAGGTCCTGAGTTCAATTCCCATCAAACACATGGTGGCTCACAACCATCTATAATGAGATCTGGTGCCCTCTTCTGGCCTGCAGACATACATGCAGGCAGAACATTGTATGCCTAATAAACAAAGCTTTAAAAAAAAATGTGAATTATAAGGAACTGGACTCAGCAGTTATGAGCACACTTGCTGCTTCCAGCAGACCTGAGTTTAACCCCAGCACTCACACTGGATGACTTATAACTACCTGTAATTCTAGCTCCAGATAACCTAACACTCCCTTGTGGCCCCCATGGTCACTGCACTCACATGCATGCACACCCACACACAGATGGACATACACAAAATTAAAAGCAAAAATGAACCTTTAAACTTTTTAAGTAATTAAAAGTATAAGATACTTATGATACAAAAAGAAACTTTGTGCTCTTTGGCTATGTTAGATAGGATATCCTAAGCACAAGGAACCAAGGCAGGGGTGGTGTGGGGTGGGGTGGGGTGGGGTGGGTAGCAGGATGGTCAGGAGTAACTGTGCTTGCCATCATGTCTGATGGTTTGTATTCAATTCCTGAGCCTCGCATGGTGGGAGGAGAGAACTGACTCTTAAAAGCTGTCCTCTGACCTCCATACACATACTGTGGCACATGTACTCAAGAGGCTGAGACAGGAGGATCACTCTAAGTCTGAAGTCAAGTTGGGCTACACAACAAGACCCTAGCTCCAAAGAAAAAAAAAATTAAAATGAATGGAATTATCAGTAGTTCCACTTCTGGTAAGAATCCTCCAAACCGTAAGCAGAACACTAGGACTCCCTTATGGCTTTAGTGTGTCACTGTAAACTATTAAAAGAATAAATTTAATCCAACTGTAATGCTTGGGGGTGGTGACTGGGCTTTACTTAAGATCATCCGATGGCCCTTATGGTTGACCACTAGCAATTGAGTAAGGAGGAGAGACCAGAGGAGACACCCATGCCTGGTCCCTGTGTCTTGCCATGTTATGTGCTGTACTGATGTGATGCTCTGTCAGCAAGGCAGCCATCACCAGATTTAAGTCTTGAACCTTGGACTAGAGCTGTGAGCCAAAATAAACATCTTTTCTTTATTAAGTTACCCAGCTTCAGGTATTTCACTGTACTAACTAGAACAGTTAGATTGACCACAGGGTCTTAAGAGGTAGTTGTCCAAAGCAGAATTATTCACAATAAATAGAGTGTAGCAGTAACCCAGTGTTTATTGCTGAATGAATGGATAATCAAACGACAAACACATACAATAGAAATTAAGGGGTGTGGGCTGGAGAGATAGCCTAGGGGTTAAGAGCACTGGCTGCTCTTCCAGAGGACCCAGGTTCAATTCCCAGCACCCACAGGGCGGCTCACAGCTGTCTGTAACCCCAGTTCCAGGGGATCATGTATCCTCACACAGACATATATTCGGGAAAAACACCAATGAGCACAAATAAATAAATCTTTTTAAAAAAGAAATTAAGGGGTTTTGTTTGTTTTGTTATTGTTTTGTTTTTTCAAGACAGGGTGTAACTATGTATCCCTAGCAGTCCTGGAACTACCTCTGTAGACCAGGCTGGCCTCAAACTCACAGAGATCTGCCTTCCTCTGCCTCCCAGTGCTAGGATTAAAGGTGCATGCCACTACAGCTGGGCAGAAATTAAGTTTTAACACACAAACTTTCAGACATACTCAAACCATATCCAAGCCACAGTACTCAGGATTGCTCTCAACAAATGCAGTGATGCCTCCTGGCCACTGTAACAGAACAGAGTAAAAGCAGATCTGCACACTTTCAAATATCCTCTGGGTGACTGAGAGAGTGGAGTTGAAGGCAGAACCTGCCCCAAGAAAGTCCACCTACATGAGGAGGGCTGTGTGGGGAAAGGAAACATTCTAGCAAGGGAAGTAGGCTGGCTTAGCTCTTCAGCTTCAGTGCCAGACAGCAGGTGCCTCTGCCCAAGCAGAGTTCTTGTCTGGCCAATACCCACCACCTAATGCATTCCATTTCTCCCTTCGGTCTAAAGCATCATTCCTGAGGGTGTCCTACCCTGCTGCTCTCTCACCTCTGGACTTGATCTTTACCAATGTTCCTGTCTACCTCCCAGCACAGCAAACATACAATTGTTTTATAGGGATCTATGAGTGTCAGTTCTCCTTACATTAATGAAAATAATCTATCAAAATAAAATGAGCGGGGTGGAGCGATGGCTCGAACGGTTAAGGAAGCTCACTGCTCTTGCAGAGGACCCAGTTTCTGTTCCCAGTACCCACATGGCTTACAACCACCTGTAACTCTAGTCTCAGAGGATTTGACATCCTCTTCTGATCTCCATTGGCTCCTGAACATCCCACCCCCCGCACACACGATAGGAGATATCTATCATAATGAGAGACACATGTCTGATAAGCATATGACAAGATTCTCAACACCATTAATCAAATAAGGAAACAGAAATCAAACTACAATGAGATCACTTCACACCCATGAAATGGCTATAACCATAAAGACCTTGTGTCACAGGCCTTGTAACCCTAGTTACATGGAAGGCCAAGGCAGGAGGATCCTAGGTTCAAAGACTGCCTGAGCTATAGGCTCCATTTTTAAGAACCAACACAGAGGACTAGGACTACTGCTCATCTGAGAGAATGCTTGCCTAGCATGCATGAAACCCTGGGTTTTGATCCTCGGCACCACCAAACCAGGTATGATGGTGCATATCTGTAATCCCATGGCTCAGAGGTCAAGACAGGAGGATGAGAAGTTCAAAGTCATCCTAGGCTAGACTAGTACCCACCCACATGGCAGCTCACAACCACCTGTAACTACAGATCCAGGAAATCTGGTGCTGCCTTCTGGCCTCTGCAGGCATCAGGAACTCAAATGGATCACAGACATACATGTAGACAAAACACCCATACATAAAAAAACATCAAGAAATAGTTTTTAAAATGCAAACACACACACACACACACACACACACACACACACACAGTTCTAAATAGCAAGAACAGGCTGTTCATTCTGTACAGTGAGGTGAAATACAAATTTCATGGACAGTGGAGGTATTTTCATGTTATCATATTCCTATCTTATTGTTATATTTGGCTACATTGTACTCTAGTGGTGGTGGTGATGATGATGATGATGACAACAGCTGTGTGGTGGCCCACACCTATAATCACAGCACCAAGTAAGGTAAGGCAGGAAGATCAATCAAGCTTGAGTTCAAAGCTAATGCATGCTGCACAACAAGAGCTTGTCTCTAAAAACAGCAGTGGCAGTGGACAGCAGCTAATGTCCAGGAGCTATTCTAAGCACTTTGCACACTAATTAACTTAATCCCTACAACAGCTTTCTGCAGTGACTTCATTTCACAGAGGAAGAAACTGACCAAACAGACCTATCATAATTTATCTTATCTACCAATGTGTATTGAGTTGTTTTCATTTCATACTTTGCTCCGGCAAATTTCCTCACACACAGAATTCTCTGAGCTTGTGACAATTAACAACAATTCCCTGAGCAGAGGAACTCTGAATCTGCAGGCAGATATATTCAAAACCTGTGCATGGTACCAAACACACCCCACTTGGAAGTGAGAGATAACGGTCCATTTCTCTCCCATGGCAGCGATGCTCAAGAAAGCCCGTGCATCCTCAGCAGTGTCTCCCTGTACTGACGCAGAAACCTTCCATGCTATGTATGCTTCAGGCACCTATCACCATCCCTACAGGGTTGCTTAGGACTTCCTTCGAAGAACCCAACCCACCTACAAGTCTCCGCAGAGTCCCCGACACTAACAGGTGTGGAAATAAAGGAGAGGCCTGAGGACTATCCCTAGCAGGAAGAACCCAAACCACCTTTCCTGAGGGGATAGAAGAGCCCGCCCCACGACCCAGTGATCTCACTCACCTCTGCCTCAGCCAGACTGATCTGCCTCTCCAGATCCTCAGGGATCATTTTCCCTCTGAAAAAGAAAACTGAGTGAGTGGAGAAGGTGCAGGTATTCCAGACCTGACAGAGCTGGGTAAGGCAGAAAGAGCAACACAGGGGCACTGAGACCTCAGGGCACAGGGTAGGGATGCCAGTGGGCACTGAGAAGCAGGAGCGGCAACTCTGAAAGAAGCATAGGCAGGAGAGGTGCACCAGGGACAAGGGCCTGAGGCCTGAGCATTTGATAAGTAGGTGACACACTGTGCCAAGCTGGGTCAGGGCCATGTCGGCAGAAGGACCTTCACCTCTCATCAGCCTTGACCACTCGGACACTGTCAGTGCCAAGTCCCAGAAAAGCAGCTCCCTTACTGATGGAGTAGTGACACTGTGGAAGAATGCAGAGGGCAAGTTAGCATGACCTGAGCTGGGGCCCAGAAGGTGCTAAGGATGGGGAGGGCAGAGGCTGGTAAAAACCATGTGAGCTGCAATCGATGGGATCCTGTGGCCAGGGCTTTCAAGTGTTCATGTGAGGGGATGACGTTGGATCTGAGTTAAGTAGACTCAGAGCTGGTAGGACCTGAGACTCTGCATCTCTAATAACTTGCTAGCTGATGTCAGTGCTGCTGGACGTTGCACTATCCTCACAAGTGGAACTGGTGTCCACTGCACTTGTCTTACACTAACTCCAAGAGGGCAAAATGAGTTTACATACACATTTGGCCTCCTTGGAAGGAAGCGTACCCCCTGGAGGGCAGGAAGAAGACTTGTAGAGTCTCTGACTGAGCTGGCTGAAGATTAGACTCAGGAGGGAGGGTTAGGCCTGTGACTCTTCCCTACCTCCTTTGATGTGAAAAGGGCTAAGGGTGGCAGTGCCCGGAGGCCTCTTTGCTTGCAGTCTGGGTAGCGCTGATAGCGGGCCAGGTTCATGGCATACATGTTCGAGATGGAGCCACCTGTCACAGGGAGAGGGTGGCAGCAAGAGGGAGAGGTGGTGAGTCAAGACTAAGAGTTTTATTCCCCTGACCTTTCCACCCAAACATGATTAGAGTAGCAGGCATCACATTAGCTCCCAAGCCATGAATTCCCAGGATTCACAAATAGCACAGGGGCCAGAACAGCCCCAGAATCAGAAGACACCCCCATACACCCTGAGCTACCTAATAGGGTCACTTTCCCCATGACAGACAGCCTCCAGAGCATTTCTGGCCAACACCAGGATAAAGGGGACAGGAAGCCTCTACATGGGCCTGCCCAGTGGACACAGAGAGGAAACAGCCATTGCCCTTCACACTAGTTCCACAGAATTAGAGAAAGTACAGGAGGCAGACCCCTTACAAAGACCCAAGGGCATCCCCCTTCTCACATACCAGGACAGAAGACCCCATCCCCAGAATTCCAGCCCACCAGGGCACGGAGTTTCTTCAGCACCTCCTCTTCCATGAGGACAAACACGGGGGCAATCTCATATGTGTACCTGCCAGGGAACATCAGTGAAAAGGCTGGGGTGGAAGACCTGCCCAGCTAAGTCAGAGGGCACGGTGAAGTAAGGGTCCCAAGAGAGAAATCGGTGGGATCACACGAGAAAACAGTGGGGTCAAGAGGCATGAGGAGGTTGGTGGACAGAAACCCAAAGGACAGACAGGAGGGAAAACATTGTCAAGGGCATTTGTAGAGAAACAGTGGCAAGAGGCAGAAACCATTCTCCTCTCCTACCCAAATGACTTTTCCCCAGCAAACCCAGATCCTTTGTAGACAGAAGGGCCCTAGATGGCTTACTGGCTGGTGTTGAGGCTTTCTGTGATGATGCGCCCAGCCAGAGCATGGGGGTCTAACCCTGAGAAGAGCTGGTTGAAGAACCGGGGGTGACCTGGAGAAGGGGGAGCAGGCAGGGCTCTCAGGGTGGAGCTGGGAACTGGGGCCAGAAACCCCTCCCGCCAGGCTCCCAGGCACACCAGTCTTGACACTGTAGTGAATCACAGCCCGGCAGCGCTCTAGAATCTGCTCTTGAGACTCGCCCTGGCTCTGCAGCTCCAAATCCAGCAGATGCTTGAGCTCTTCAGGCTCCTTCCATTCACAAACCTAGGAGGAGTGGCCAAGATGCAAAGATCTTAGACAGTGGCTGAGATCCAGCCATAACCTAACAGATGCAAGGCATCACCAACTCGCAATCAAAATAGGTCAAGAATGTTTTCTTTCACGAGTGTACACAAAGCAAGGGGAAATGAAGGACATAAGATTCAGAATGCAGATCTTGAGGCACACATGGACAGGGTGAACCCACTGGAGTCAAGTTTACAAGATGATGGGCAGGAGGAGGAAGGAGAAAGGGCCCACCTTCTCCGAGGCACTGGTCCCTTTCCGAATGGCCTCATCTACAACAATCCCAAACACATCCCGGAGTAAGGACTCCACAGCCACAGGGTCCCCATCCAGGGCATTGAGTGGTTTTGAGGCAGCCATCAGGATGAAACCTGCAAACAGAGTAGAACCCTTCCTCATTCGGCCTATGTGCCACACCTGGACCCAACAAGCAAGACTTTCTACCTGGTAACAGGCTCAAGGTCCTGGCTAAGTACAGATGAGGGTGGGTGGCAGCATCCAAGGAGAAAGCCAGTGGCAGCAAGAAAGAAGGGAAAGGCAACCGATACTAAGTAAGCAGGATCAGTGGTCAGTCTACCTAGGGCAGAGACATGACACTTACCTTTCTGCTCAGGTCTGTGTTCAGATGAGCTGGTGACAAGGCACACAATGAACTTTTCAGAATAATAGGACCAAGAAAGCAGAGGGAGTAGGGTAAAGCCAACAGTCACATGGCCATGGCACAACTCTCGTGACCCTTGCCCGAAAGAGAACTTTCACAGATTTGGGACAGGAACAGCTGGTTAAGTTCCCTGAATAATCATTAGCTGACAGAAGAAGGGTGGGGGCATGAAAAGCAAGGCGAAAGCAGGTGGCACATTCACCTCAGGGAGTGGAGAAGGGATTCCCACTGTGACTCTAAGCTCCCAGGGAATGGGGGAAGACTGGAGGAAGGCAAGGGTAGAGAGGCCCAGGGAAAGGTTCAGGAAGGGCCTGAGATGTACAAGTTAAGCCATTCTACCTCTGAGACTTTGCAAAACCATCCTTGTTTCTTCTCCTAATTCTGTCCCCCCCTCTCTCTGCCTCTCTCTCTGTCTCTCTCTCTCTGTCTCTCTCTCTCTGTCTGTCCCTCTCTCCTCCCTCCCTCCCTCCCTCCCTCCCTCCCTCCCTCCCTCCTCCCTCCTCCCTCCCTACCCCTAGAGACAAGGTTTCTCTGAATAGACCTGGCTATCCTGGAATTCATTCTATAGATGAGACTGGAGCGATCCTCCTGAGTGCTGGGATTAAGGTGTGCACCACCACCACCCGGCTAATTTTCTTTTTCTTTCCTTTTTTTTTCTTTTGGTTTCTCTGTGTAGCTTTGGAGCCTATCCTGGCACTCGCTCTGGAGACCAGGCTGGCCTCCAACTCACAGAGATCTGCCTGCTTCTGCCTTCCGAGTGCTGGGATTAAAGGCGTGTGCTACCAATGCCCAGCTTTTTTTTCTTCTTTTTAAGGTTGCATGTATCCCAGGCTGATCTCCAACTTGATATATGGCCAACAATAATTTTGAACTCCTCATCTTCCTGCATCTACCTCTCAAAGGCTGAGATGAGCCAGGAATGAGCCCCATACCCAGTTTATGTCATCCTGGGACCCAGACCCAGGACTTTGTATATGCTAGGCAAGCACTGTACCAACTAAGCTACATCCATGCCCTAGCATCCCCCACCCATCTTTTCTTTAGATGGAGCCTTAGATATAGCCATGGCTTGCCTTAAAACTCAAATCTTCCTGCTTCAGTTTCCAAGTACTGTGATCAGTAGGTCTATGTTATCAAGCCTCCTCTGTCTTGGCTTCTGAAGTCCTCTCCCAGGAGGCCTCACTGAGGAAGCACTGTGTCACACAAGCATGGTGTCTTGCCATCCATGCTAAGATTGTTGGAGGACATGCAACAACAATACCCCAGGGCCTGATGGATCCCAACTCTAAGTGTACTCAGAATTCAGAAAAGTCCCGGGAGGCTGAAGTCTAGGGAGATCTGCAATGGAATTGAAGCTGAGACTTGAATCTGGGCAGTAGAAACACAGCAGGTAAACAGGAGGTGAGAAGCACTTGACACAGAAGGAAGAAGGCCATGAGCTAACATGGGAATTAGCAAGGCTGGTTCTGACTCAGGCAGAAACTGGCCAGCTGGGATGCGGAAGCAAAGGTGAGTGGGTTATGGAAGCCTTAAGCATCAGCCAGACCTAGGAATCTAATTTTACCCTGCAGAAAATGAAGTTACTAAAGGACTTAAATTGATGCTGACAGCTAGTTGTGCTGGTTCAAGCCTGCAACCACAACTGGAAGCAGAGGCAGGAAGATCATGGCAAATCCCAGGCCAGTTAGAACTACATACAAAGACCCTGACTTGTAAAGACAAAAACAAAACATTAGAATGGGAATGGGAAAGATGAGGGGGCAGTGGTGGAGCACACCTTTAATCCCAGCACTTGGGAGACAGAAGCAGACAGATCTCTGTGAGTTCAAAGCCAGCCTGGTCTACAGACTGTCTAGTTCCAGGACAGTCAGGGCTACACAGAGAAACCCTGTCTCAAAAATCAAAACAAACAAACAAAAAAAACAAAACACACAAAAACTAATTTTTAAAAAATTGATGCTTTTAGCTGGATCTGTATGGACCCAGTACTCCAATCCCAGTGCTTAGGAAGTTGAGACAGGAGGATCACTATGAGCTTGAGGCCAGGCAACACTACACAGAAAGCCCCTGGAGAGAGAGAGAGAGAGAGAGAGAGAGAGAGAGAGAGAGAGAGAGAGAGAGAGAGAGAGAAGAAAGGAGGGAAGGAGGGAGGGAGGGAGGGAGGGAGGGAAGAAGCTGTGTGGTGGTGATCTATGGATTTAATCTTAGCACCTGGGAGACAGAGGTCAGCCTAGTCTATAAATTGAGTTCCAGAACAGCTAGAGCTGTTACACAGAGAAACTCTATCTCTAAAAACAAAATGAGAGTGCCAGGCGTTGGTGGTACATGCTTTTAATCCCAGCATTCAGGAGGCAGAGGCAGGAGGATCTCTGTGAGTTCAAGGCCAGCCTGGTCTACAGAGTGAGTTCCAGGACAGTCTCCAAAGCAATACAGGGAACTCGAAAAACCAAAAGAGAGAGAGAGAGGGAGGGAGGGAGGGAAGCGGAGGGAAGGGGAGGGGAGGCGAGGGGAGGGGAGGCGAGGCAAGGGGCAAGCCACACCAGGTTTGGTCACTCTCTGGGTTACACCAATTCTGACAAAGTCTGTTGAAGGAAATGGAAGAATCAAAGATGACCGTGGAGTTTTGCACTTGGGTGACTGGAAAAGTTATATGGAGGCAAGAGGGAGAAACCTGAATGAAAGTGAAAAAGAGACTTCCAGATGTGTCCATCCAAATGGAAGCTTCCTGAGACTAGAAGTCTGCCCAGCTAGAGCACCAGTGAGATCACAGGGAGCTGAATCTTTGTAATGCAAGGATGGATGGGATGAGAGCACCAACACTGAGGTTTGAGGAACCTCCAGGAGAGGGCACATGGATCTGGAACACAGCCACCTTCCTGAGGGGAACTATTCAAATATAATCCACTGTCAGCAGTCACCAGGTCTCACACTAGCATTCACCGGGTGTGAGGAAGTGGCAACACTAGCCAGGACAGAGATGGAGGGGTCAGTTCTTCAGAGTCACCGGAACAGTGGCAAACATGGAGTACAAAGGTCAAGAGACTAATTAAACTTAAGGCAAACTGGATGAACCACATTTTAAAAAGGGAACTGAGTTTCAGAGTTTTTACTGCAAATACTAACAAATGCTGCCTCTGGCATGTAATCTTTCTTCTACGTGGTGATATATTATTTATGATTTGTTAAAACTTTCCTGAGGGCACAGAAAGCAAAGCCAGCCACACTAGTTAACCATAGAAGCCAGGCGGTAGTGGTACACACCTTTAATCCCACCACTTGGGAGGTAGAGGCAGATGGATCTTTATTAGTTCAAGACTACACTCAGCTACACGAATTGATCCAGTGCTAAGAGAAACAGCTCACAAAGATGATCTCAGCACTTGCATTCACACACCTTTAATCCCAGCACTAGAGAGGTATAAAAGATAGGAGCAGGGTCTAGGAGTCTCTAGCCACTTTAAGGACAGCATAGCAGTCAGAGTGAATCTGAGGAACTGTGAAGTCAGGAACAGTCTGAGGATCGCCTCTTTTGTCTGAGCTGAGGTAGAGGTAAGAGCTAGTAGCTTGGCTACTTTGCTGATCTGACCCTCGGGTTGAACCCCAACATCAGTCTCTGGGTCTTTTATTTTTCTACATATTGCCTTTTCTCCATAAACAAAAAATGGGTAATCTTACATTAGCACATACAGAGCTCCCTATTGTTCTAAGAGCTTCGTGGAGATACATTTTACATAGCCACAGAACACACCCCTTTATCCAGGGGGTTTAGTACAACCACAAATTTGAGCAAGCACTGCCACTACCTAACTCTAGAACCTCCTCATCCCAGGGATAAACTCATCAGCAGTCACCGGTTCCTCCCACACAGACCTCTGGCAACCACAAATCCACTTTCCTTCTCTACAGATTTGCCAGGCTGCGCAGGTCACGTCAAAAGAAGTATACAATATGTGGGTTTTGTAACTGGCTTCTTTTACTCAGCAAACTGTTTGAAAGATTGTAGCATGAGCCAGTATCTTCCTCCTTTTCATGGCTGGTTCATACTCTTTGTAGGTACATTATGTACTTCATTTGGCCATTTATAAGTTTCTAAATATTCCAGTCACTGTTGCCACTAGGCTATAATGAATAATGCGGCTATGAATGTTTGTGTACAAGTTTTTGTGTGGGCATGTATTTTTAATTCCCCTGAGGACATACCTGGTGGTAAACTGCTGAGTCACATGCTAACTCTAGGTTTAACCTTTTGAGAAATTGCCAAATTGTTTTCCAAAATAGTTGCCCTTTGACAGTTCCCACCAATAATGTTTGAGAGACTTGTCACTGTCTGTCGTTTTTACCATTACCATAAGCATGTTTGATAGGGGCCAACATTCATAAAACTTGTAACAATGTACAAAAATGTTTGATCAGCAAGATGGCTCAGAAAAGTTAAAGGTGCTTGCCACCAAGACTGACCGCCTGAATTTGATCCATGGACCCCACAGGATAGATTTAGAGAACTGACACTTGTAGAAGTGTCCCTTTGGCCGGGAGTTGGTGGTGCACACCTTTAAACCCAGTACTTGGGAAGCAGAGGCAGACAGATCTCTGTGAGTTCGAGACCAGCCTGGTCTACAAGATAGCTCTTCCAGGACAGCCTCCAAAGCCACAGAAAAACCCTGTCTCAAAAAACAAAACAAAAAAAAGTCACCCTTTGACCTCCACACACACACACACACACACACACACACACACACAGAGAGAGAGAGAGAGAGAGAGAGAGAGAGAGAGAGAGTAAATAGACATCTCAGTGTAGTTTTATATAAATGGATCAGTAGTTTTTCTGAAATAATGACACACTTCAGACTCTGACTGCCCCACGCTAGCAGAGCAACAGATGGTCTTCTGTTTGTCTGTCTTATGCTGTGTTGCCCTGGCTGGCCCAGCACTCATGAGTTGAATCAATCCTCCTGCCTCAGCCTTGTGAGCACTGGGACTTTAGGTGTATATTCCTGTGTTCAGCTTTGTTTTGCTTCATGTGTGCAGTGGTGGGGATAGAACATCGGGACTTGGGTTCAACTTCTAGCACCCAAGTTGACAATGGCAGGAGATCCAATACTCTCTTCTGGCCTCCTCAGGCACTGCATGCATGTGTTGTACCTTTATACATGCAGGCAAAACACCCATACACATAAAAATAAGTTAAAAAAAAAAAGCCAGGCAGAGGTGGTGCACACCTTTAATCCCAGCACTCAGGAGGCAGACACAGGTGGAACTCCATGAGTTCGAAGCCAGCCTGGTCTACAAACAAGAGTTCCAGGACATGCTCCAAAGCTACACAGAGAAACTCTGTCTTGAAAAACCAAAATGAGATCAGACAGAAATGAATGAACCCTTCAGCCAACATGCTCAGTACTCAGCTAGCCCTCATCTACTTCTAACACTGTCTAGGGTCCCCAAAACAGAGAATGGTACCACCCACAATTGACTGGGTCTTCCTGTGTCAATTAACAGTCAAGGAAATACCTCACAGCCATGTCCACAGGCCAAAATGATTTACACAATTACTCAGAGGAGACTGGTATTCTAGGTTATGCCAGGTTGACAAAGCCAACCAGCAGAACAGCACCCCTGAACTGAAAAACAAAATTATACATCAATCTCATCTTACTTACACCATTAAAATAAGTTACATTAAAACAAGAAAAGATTGAGAAGGGTCTAAGTACAGTAGTGTGTACAACTTTACAGATCTCTGTGAGTTCAAGGCTAGACTGGGTTGCATGGTGAGACACTGTCTCCAAAAATAAATAAATAATCATGATGATGATGATAAAAATTGTTTTTTCCTTTTTTTTTTTTTTTGTTTTTTGTTTTGTTTTTCGAGACAGGGTCTCTGTGTGGCTTTGGAGGCTGTCCTGGAACTAGCTTTTGTAGACCAGGCTGGTCTCGAACTCACAGAGATCCACCTGCCTCTGCCTCCCGAGTGCTGGGTTTAAAGGCGTGCACCAGCAATGTCCATCGATAATAAAAATTGTTAAGGCGGGGCTCAGGAAGTAGTTTTGTGACAGGCCAGGCCCTCAGTTCAATCCCCAACACCATAAAACCAAAAAATTCCAAAGTATATACATTACCAGGCTCAAGGACTGTCCCTTGTATGTCATTCTATTTCCCAACTTCTTTATTAGCTACCATCAAAGGTCTAAGGGACGGCAACGGGAGCTAGACAGCTTGTTTCTATTACACAACCCATGCTGGCTCTGAAGAGAATGGGTTCAGCTTGTTCAGCAAACATTGACTGACTGTCTACTTCTGTCGCTTGGCTGGCACTGCCCCAGGAACTGTGTTTATCCTGTGGGTTCCAATGAGCAGCCAGCAAAGGAACCCATCATGCAGACTGAAGGCAAAGTCATGTAATGGAGTGTAAGCACTCACACAGAAAGACAGGACTGTGCAGTCTGGACAACTGGCCAGTCCAGACTTCCTAAAAGCACAGATGATGTCCTTCAGGTGATGGTGGTGGGGGACACACACACCCATCAGGAATCATCACAGCACTGTTTGCTTAAGTGATGGAGTGATGCCGTTACACAGAGAAACCCTGTCTTGGAAAAACAAAAACAAGAAAGTGATGGAATGAGCCTGAGAGAGGCTGAGTTAGGGACACTACACCTGAGGGCAAAGAGATCTGAACAGTTAGCTACCTCCAAAAGTTCTTTTAACTAGGCTTATTTTAGAAAGTTAACAAATTGGAACCTTTAAGATGGCACAGCAGGCCGGGTGTTGGTAGCACACGCCTTTAATCCCAGCGCTCGGGAGGCAGAGGCAGGTGGATCTCTGTGAGTTCCAGGCCAGCCTGGTCTACAGAGGGAGTGCCAGGATAGGCTCCAAAGCCACAGTGAAACCCTGTCTCGAAAAACCAAAAAAAAAAAAAAAAAAAAAAAAAAAAAAGCACAGCAGTTAAGGACCCTTGCTCTCAAGCCTGGTGAACTGAGTTCTTCCATCCCTGGACCCACATGGTAGAAGGGGAGAACTGACTCTCAAAAATTGACCTCTGGCTTGGCAGTGGTGGAGCACATCTTTAATCCCAGCACTTGGGAGGCAAGGGAAGGTAGATCTCTGTGAGTTTGAGGCCAGGCTGGTCTACAGAGTGAGTTCCAGGACAGGCTCCAAAGCTACTCAGAGAAACCCTGTCTTGAAAAACAAAAACAAAAAAAGAAAGGAAGGAATGAAAAGAAACCCTGTTTCAAAAAATAAATAAATAAACAACCCCTTCCCCTCAAAAAAGGAGTTGTAGGCTAAAGATATGGCTGTGTTAAGAGGACTTATTGTTTTTGCAGAGGTTTGGTTCCCAGCGCAGAACCCTCTATAACTCCAGTTCAAGGGGTTCCAACATCTTCTTCTGGCCTCTCAGGGAACTGCACACAAATGATGCAAATACATACATTTAGGCAAAACATTTAGTCAGAATCAAATAATCTGCCTAAAATACAAGAAGATAACTACCTAAGGATGTCCACCATTGCATTATTACTGTCTTTTTGTTGTTGTTGTTGTCGTTTGTTTCTTCCCCAAGACAGGGTACCATAAAGCCTGGCCTCAAATTCACTGTGTAGCTGAAAATAATCCTGAAGTTGTGATCCTCCTGCTGAAGGGACTATGGCAGCTCAAGCATGGCAAGCATGGCCCTGGCAGGCCTTGCCCTTCTCCTCTGCCTTGCTAAAACCTTAGAGTATATTCCTGAAGCTAGCCACCAAGGTGCACTCCCTTATTCGGCCACTTCTTCCTTTTGGCTGACCATCAAGGTCCAGCTATCAAAGTATTGAAGTCTAGAAATCAAGAGCCCCCTTTGTCTCACCTGATTAACATGCTCAATTAAAATTAAACACCTCATCCTAACATGGTGTCAACCCCCCCCCTTTTTTTTTTTTTTTTTGATTTTTCAAGACAGGGTTTCTCTGTGTAGCACTGGTTGTCCTGGAACTCGAACTGAAGACCAGGATGGCCTGGAACTCACAAAGATCCACCTGTCTGGGATTAGCCTCCTGAGTGCTGAGATCAAAGGTGTGAGCCGCTGCCACCACCTGGCAGCCTTGAGTGGTTTTTGTTTTTTGTCTTGTGACAGTCTCCCCATGCTCTTCTGGCTTCTGAATTTCTGGGCTCAAGTGATTCTCTTGCTTCAGCCTCTCAGGCAGCTGAGACTACAGGTGTACATCATCTCACACAGCTTTTGTCATGAAACAATTCTTAATACACAAACTCAGACGTTAGACATGCACTCTCTGCTGGCTTTGTAACCCAACAATTAACTTAGGAGACTCTCAAGTCAGCTTGAGCTACAGAATAAGGTCCTATATCTCAAAAACAGGAAGTAAAATATACCATATGGCACATTACAGGTGATCAAAAAATATGCACTGGGTGAAAAAAATATTTGTATGAACTCAGAAAAAGTGTTTCATGATACAGAGTTCACCAAACTGGTAAGGCCTGGGAGCAGCTGGCAGCTAGCTTCTCTAGCATGTGCCAGCCCACAGACTCCATCTATCCCCAGCACCGAAAATACAATAGGGGCTGGAGAGACAGCTCAGCAGTTTAGAGCACTGGCTGCTTTTCCAAAGGACTTACAACTTACAACATCCACATGATGGAGCACAACAGTCCGTCACTCCAGGTGGCTCATTAAATGTCCCTAATGCCAATTTCTACGTATTCTACGCCCTCTTCTGGTCTCTAAGGACACCAGGCACTCAAGTGGTACACAGGCAGGCAAAACGCCCATACACAGAAATAAAAATTTTAAATATATAATAATAACAATAATAAGAATGATTATCTTCTAGAAAAAATTAACCATTTTAAAAATATGTTTGTATTCTGTAGACTGGAAATGGATAAGCTTTTTTTTTTTTTTTTTTTTTTTTTAAAGACACAGGGTATCCCTGGCTGGTAGAACTCACTATGTAGACCAAGTTGGCCTTGAACTCACAAAGATCCACCTGCTCTGCCTTCCAGGTACTAGCATTAAATGTGTTTATCACACTTCCTTACTTTAGTTTTAAAAAATGTATTTGTTTATTGTGTGTGTATGAGTGTGTCTGTGCAGGTTAAAAGGCCTGTGCACACTTAGAGGTCAGAAGAAGGTATTGTATCACTCTGCCTATCACTCTGCCTAGTCCTCTAGAAGCAAGGTCTCTCACCACCTGTGGCTCCAATTCTCTGTTAGGCTGGAAACCAGCAAGTCCCAGGGTCCTCCAGTCTCCACCCTCCTCAGAGCTGAGTTTACTGGCATATTCCCGTGAGGCCAGGTTTATTACCTGGCTAACAGGATCCAATATTTCCTCAAGATTTCCCAGCAAGCACTCTTAATAAACAGCTGGGTCATCTCTCCAGAGCCCTAATTTGTTTTAAAAAAACGTTCCTGGTGACATTTCTCTCCGTCTTATGTGAATTTTAGGATGACCCTAAGAGGACATGGAAATTTCTTTAATGGTCTAAAATGTGCGGGTCTGTGGTTAGGAAACCTTACCTTTTGTTTATTATAAACTTTTTTTTTCTTAGATAGTGCCTCGCAGTCTCCTAAACTCACCAGACAGCAGCCATAATAGAAACTAGAACTTAAGTGGAATTCACATTTCCTTCTGCTAAGTGTGCATTTCGAGTACTCCAACTTTTAGCAGGATCCCTCTCTAATGCTAAAGTGCTCAAGGATGGACTCACTGGTCCCCTTGACAGATGTAGCCTGGCCCAGGGAGTGACATGCATGTCACTAGTCCACCGAAGGGGAAAAAAGGGCTTTTCCTGCAAGGAAGCCTAGGATAGGGAGGCAAGAAACTAGCGAGTCTGGCTCAGGGCACAAGGTTGCGGGATCAGAGCAGGGCTGCCTTGGGTACTTCGGGAACGTCTCCCAGACTCATACTCGGATTGTGGTTTAGTGTGTACCGCAGGTCGACTCTTCTCCCATTCGACCTCACAGACCGCTGCAGGTCTGCGCCGGAGAGCAAGCAACGGAAACACAAAGCTGACCAAGTTAAATGAAAAAGATCAGGAGTGCGAACTGTTCTAGCGTCTACCTGGGGCTCTGGACTTAGGAGCGACAGGAGAGAGATGCAGCTCTTCCAGGAGCCAACCAGCTCACCTAGAGAACCTTCTCAAAGAACGCTCAGCCCCTGCGGACTCCCGGACAGAGCGCTGGTGTCTGCCCTCAGTCAAGATGGCGGCCACGGCGTCTACGCGCCACAGCGCGCGCGCGGCCCTTCGCACCCTCCTCCTCCGGTCCTGCCGACCGCCACCCCTCCCACTCGCCAGCTGCAGCACTCTGCGCGTCCCCAGCCTCACCCCTTTTTGGCGGCCCCCCTCCTGTCCAGGCTGCCGAGCCCGGAAGTGGATGTGGCCGCTTGGCACAGAAGACGAGGGGGAGGGAGAAGTGCTTCCGGGGAAACGGGCCCCGGGTTGGTGTTTGTAAACTTGCCTCGGTCCCGGCGCGGGCAGCAGCGGCCGCGGACTTGGCACCGGGTGCTTGGGGGCTGGAGGAGGCGTCGCGCGGCGGAGACGGCGGGAGACCGCGCCGGACAGGTAGGCGTGCGCCGCGGGGAGGCAGCGTCGAGCAGGCAGGCGGGCGGCGGCGGCGCCTCGGCAGCTCGCAGGCCGTGGGGCGCCGCGCGCGCGAAGGGGGAGGGAGCGCGCGGAGGAGGGCGCACGGCGGAGGGCGGAGGAGGGAGGGAAGGAGGGAGGAAGGGGCCGCGAGGGAGGGCCGCCCGCCCCGCCCCGCTCCCCCCTCCCCCGCCGCCGGGGGTGAGGGGTCTCGCTGGGAGGAGACGCGGGCACGAGCAGGAGCGCGCAGGTTGCGCGCGGCTCGGCGGCCCCGGGCTCTGCTCCGGGTCCGCGCGCTGCGGCTGCTCGCAGAGAGCATGCTCGCCCTGCACCTCCACCTTCAGCCCCAGCCCCAACCCCAGTTCCAGCTTCAGCTCCTCCGCGGCGAATTTACGTACCTTCGGGTGGACTCGGAGTAACACTCACGCGTGGGCACTGCCAGTCGGTGTCTACTAGACACCCCTGTCCGGCTCAGCGGTGGCCCCCGAACTTCCCTCCAGCACGGTTGTGCCAGCGTCTGTGGAGTGCCAGTTTTGCAGGCCGGCCCACTCGGCACAAAAGCCCCAGAGGGCCTCCGCCCCCTTCTTCCGTTCCTAAGATGGCAAATCCGAGCACTTACTCTGTTGGCAGGTTCTCTTTATAGGAGACCCAACTTACTTTTACTCCTGTTGGCTGCTCCTCCTGGCCCAGGAGGCCAGTTTCTTCTGGCCTAGAAAGAAAGCTCTTGACTCATGTCCTCCTCTTGAGCTTCAGAGAGTGCAGCAAAATAAGTTGAGAGGGTGTCAAGCGTTGTATGGCCTGAGGATGTTACACTTAAGGGCCTTGTCTCCCTTTCTGGTTTCAGGTTCCTGGAGCAAACCTAGAGCTTCACCAAGAAAATTCACCTGGGAAACCAAGACGGATAGACTATCATTCCTTCAGACAGTAGGCAGAAGTCAGAGACCTCGGATTTTTGCAACACCTGTTTTCCCTTTGGAGGACATTAAATTCTTTGGGAAGACAAAGGCAGTTCAATATGGCAACTGAACTGAAAGAACAGGAAGGAGCCATTATTGTGATTTGGTGACAGTTCTTCAAACAACTTAAGGAAAGCTGGATAAAGAACTTCTGAACTTTGGGGTTCATTAGGTGAAAAACCAGCATGGCTCAGGTAAAAAGTTCACTCTAGAGTCCTCCTTCAAGATCATTCACTGGGAAGCCTGTTTGCAATGTCACTCTTGAATTCTGCCTTAGTCAACAGTATTGACCATCCCCAGTGAGCCGAGCTCTGTGTTAAACACCAGGGGGAGATCTAGAGGAAGGAAAGAATACAGGCCTCCCTGCCTTCAGGGAGCTTCCAGTCAAATGAAGGAGGTAGGCTATATACCGCATCACAGGCACTGATGGGCCATTGGCAAAGCACCTTGTACTCAGTGTACTTCTGGTACGTAGAGTACTTGGGCAACAGGGAGTGACTAGTCTGCTGAATGCTTCATTTGTTTTTCTTTTTCAACAGGAATTTTATTGAGCTCCTGTTCCATGCAAGGCATTGTGCTTGGAATACAAAGATGAATAAGATTGTCCTTGTCCCCAGTAAGCTTCCAAGCTAGTTGGGGGGAGGGGAAGGGGTGGAAAGACAGTCTATTATTTATTTTTATATTCACAATGCCTTGCATAAAGGGCTGGCTGGTAGCAGAACCTCTGCATCTGTTGATTTAAAGGTGTTTGCAATGATAGAAGGATGTTACTGCAAAGTGGTACGTCTGCCTGGATGGGAAAAAGAAAATGAAGCTTGAAGGATGCATAGGATTTTGTTAGATAAATAAGCAGAGAAGGGCATTCGGACAGAAGCGTAGAGGCTGGGAAGATGTGATGAGGTTCAGGGTGCTACAAGTAGTTAGGGGGCAAAGGATGAAATGTGGCATCATTAGGGAGACATGGTTGATAATGATGGATGAGGGAGTTTGTTTTCTGGAGAAGTCGGCAGAGTGTGGTCCAAGGGCGTTTTGTGCCTTCCTGAGGAATTAGATGTTATTCTCTAGGAAAGGGGAACTCCTTAAAGAATGTTAGACAGCAGAGTAATGTCGTCAGAAGATAGTTGTCACTCTGAAGGTGGCAGATGGATTGAAAGGACAAGGTGGCCAGAGGGACAGATTGCTTTAGTCTTCTGATTGGAAAGCTGCGTGCCTCTCTGAGCTTTCTTTGAGGACACCTCCTGTACCAGTCTCACCAGGACGGCAGTCTGATTGTGGTGGGATTGGCTCTCTTCCAAGAGCTCCATCATGAACAACTTCCTCCTCCCAGGCAGAGTCAAGTCTCTGGGTTTTGTCTGTCTTTGTCTATGTGCAGCTAGGCTCACAGCATGGTGTTGACTGTTCTGCTAAGGCATTTACATCAGTCTCGTTCTCCTTGACCCTGTGAGGGTAGGCTTCTATTCTGACAGGCATTTCAAAGGTAGAGACTTGTCCAGAATTACACAACCCAAACAACAGAGCTAAGATTTTTGACTTTGGACTGTCTTGAGTAGGAAAAGTGTATGTTCTGGAGTACTAGCTCAATAAAGTCAGTTCAAGAACTGTGGTGGTAAAAAGGGATTATTTCTTAAAGCACCCTGTTTAATTAACGTTTATTAAACTTTATGTAGAGCGCACATATAAATGAACTAAATTGAGGGGTGGGGTGCAGGTATGGTGGCCAGCCTGGTCTACAAAGTAAGTTCCAGGACAGCCAGGACTACACAGAGAAAGTCTGTCTAGAAAAAAAAAAAAAAAAAAAAAAACAACAACAAAATAGGGGCTGGGAGATGGCTCAGAGGTTAAGAGCACTGACTGCTCTTCAGAGGACCTGGGTTCAATTCCCAGCACCCACATAGCAGCTTACAAGTGTCTGTAACTCCAGTTCCAGGGGATCCAACACCCTCACACAGCTAGATCTGCAGGTAAAACACCAATGTATACAAAATAAAAATAAATTGTTAGAAAAAGAAAAACAAAAATAAATAGATGAATAAATAAATAAATAAATAAATAAATGCATGACTGAAGTGGTAGAAAGAAATTGTATATTCATCTCCAGAATCCAGGTGATTGTTCTTTCTGTTTGCTGTGACTGACAGCACTTAGGAATTTAAAATCTAAAGTGAGAAATAACCTCATAGAAAATGTAGTTGGAGGGGGCGGGTAGGAGGGAAAGGGAACTGAGATTGACATGTAAAAGAAGCTTGTTTCCAATTTAAATAAAATAAATAAATAAATTACAAAAAAAGAAAATGTAGTTGGCACCAGAAAGGTCTGCCTGTCTGAAAGTGGCTTTGACTCTGAGCACTATTGAGGGCCATGCCGCTTAGCGGTTAAAAGCACTTCCTGCTCTTCCAGAGGACCAAAATTCAGGTCCCAGCACCCACATCAGCCAGCTTACAGCTAACTTCAGCTCCAGGGGATCTGACACCCCCTTCTGGTCTCTTGGGCACCTGCCCACATGTGTATGTGCATACACACACATAAAAAATAGTAATAAACAAGAGGCTAGAGAAATGGCTCAGCGGTTAAGAGTACCAGCTGCTCTTCCAGAGGTCCTGAGTTCAATTCCCAGCAACCACATGGTGACTGGCAACTATCTGTCATGAGATCTGATATCCTCTCCTGGTGGGCATGAAGACCGGTCACTCATAAACATAAAATAAATAAATGGTTTTTAAAATATATATAATAATAAGGACTGGAGAGGTGGCTCAGAGTTTAAGAGCACTAACTGCTTTTCCAGAGGTCCTGAGTTCAATTCCCAGCAACCACATGGTGGCTCACAACCATCTATAATGAGATCTGGTGCCCTCTTCTGGTGTGTAGGCATACATGCAGGCAGAAAGTTGTATACATAATAAATACATCTTTAAAAAATATATACTAATAAAATCTGTTTCTCTCCTCTCTCCCTTCTCTTTCACCACTCCCTTCTCTTCTCCCAATAAAACTTCCCAAGTAAAAATAAATAAAATCTTAAAAACTAAAACAGTGGTCACCAAGATGGTTCAGTAGATGAAGGAGCCTTCGGTCAACCTGACAACCTGAATTAGATTCCCCAGAAGCCACATGGTCGAGGGAGAGAACCAACTCCTGCAAGTGGTCTGCTGACTTCCAATGTAATGCTGGCATGAGCGCGCGCGCACGCACACACACACACAAATAAATAGGTAAAAGTAATAAAAATAAAAGAATTCAGAAGACATTGCTAGGACTCTCAGTGGGTCAGATAGATAGACAAACCTCATACCTGCAGTTAAAGCTCAGAAATGCTTTAGGTAATATGTAGCCACACACACTATTTGGTACAATACTCACAAGTGTTCATACTAACTTGATCTGTGTTTTGTTGCTGCAGGATGCAAAGAGGGCAATAGTTCTTGGTGAGACAGAAAAGACTTGAAGGAAGCAAGGCTTGACAGTGAGGGAGTTGTGATTCCCTGGAGAGAAGCATTTGGTTGCTGGGTGTAAATGGTAGATGTGTTGAGGATAGCAGCTTGTTTTTGTCCTGCCCTGCCAGGTGACCTGACACCTCATCTCCTTTCAACTTAGGCAAGTCTTCTGGCTTGTGAAGGCCTAGCAGGTGTGAGTTTGGTTCCCACTGCAGCCAGCAAGAAGATGATGCTGAGCCAGATTGCCAGCAAGCAGGCCGAAAATGGCGAGCGGGCAGGTAGCCCTGAGGTGCTGAGATGCTCGAGTCAGGTACAGCACTTGAGTCCTTTGTGGCACCTGGGGGTCGGGTGGCCCCAAGCTCTGCCAGGAGGCACCAAGCTGCAGTTCCTCCCTGCTTTGTTATGGTGTTCTATTTAGGGAAGTGGGGAACTGGGGTCCAGGTGGAAAAGAATGAGTGTGAGTGTTTGGAGAGCTAAGGAAAGTGCTTGTACCTGCAAACTCCTACACCAGGAAAAGGGAAGAGGAAGTGGATTGAGGAGAGGAAGCAGGTGGTTTACTCTCTTTATAAACTATCAAGAAACAGCATTTAGTTTCTCATCTTGTGTTCTGAGATGGATGGTAAGTTTAGATTTGATTTGTCTTCAAAGGGCCACCGAAAAGACAGTGATAAATCCCGGAACCGCAAAGACGATGACAGCTTGGCTGAGGCTTCTCATTCAAAAAAAACTGTTAAAAAGGCAGGTAATGGGGTTAGTCCCAGACTCATGCAGTTTGGTAATGGGGTCACCTCCTTTTCTAATCATGGTGACTCACATTTTCCCCTAGTGAGTTCATCCAGGGCCACTCTGACAGTCACTGTTCACCCTTGCTGACCATTCTTGGTATAGGTGGGGAGTGTGATGTGTGCTCTTGTAGCAGGACAGGCCAACCCCAGCTTTACTCATCTTGAGTGTTAGCTGTGGCAACACAGCTGGCTCACCCAGTCCATCTTCCTCCCTTCCTGGCTGTTAGTCTAAGGGATATGACAGGAAACAGCACCTTTCTCAATATCAGAGAGTTTCTTGTCCAGCAGCTGGAATTGGATCCAGAGTAGAATAGTCTCTAGGAAGAGGGCAGAGAGATATCTCCATGACATTCCTATTGTTGCCCCCAGGTGGTGGTAGTGGAACAAAATGGCTCTTTTCAAGTAAAGATTCCCAAAAATTTTATTTGTGAACACTGCTTTGGAGCTTTTCGGAGCAGTTACCACCTCAAGAGGCACATCCTTATCCACACGGGTAAGTCTTTTATCTGTATTCAAGCTTGCTTCAGATGAGGAGAGTAGTCTGTAGCTTGTATTCCAGCTGGGTTTGTTTTCTGGGAGAGCATTAGAAATGGGGGCAGAGGACTAGTTCAGTGATGCAGTGGGATTGCATGGCTTGAGGTGTTCACTGAGACCAGCAGTTTTACATGTTTACGATCACTAAGGTGTCTGGAAGACAAGTGGAATGTATGGTCCCACCATAAACTTCTCTTGGTACTCACTTCTTTTTTGCCTCTGGGCCAGGTGAGAAACCGTTTGAGTGTGATGTATGTGATATGCGTTTCATCCAGAAGTACCATCTTGAACGCCACAAGCGTGTACATAGTGGTGAAAAGCCTTACCAGTGTGAACGATGTCATCAGGTAAGGTTTGCCTGTCATCCACCTTGAAACAGCAGCACACATAAATTTTTCCTTCTCCAAGAAGTAGGACCAGGAACCAGGTGATGGTGGTGCATGCCTTTAAACCCAGCACTCAGGAGGCAGAGGCAGGAGGATCTCTGTGAGTTTGAGGCCAGCCTGATCTATAAAGCTACACAGAAAAACCCTGTCTCGAGGGGAAAAAAAAAAGTAGGGCCAGTCTTTTCCTGGCTGACAGAGGGGCCTCCACAATACGGTTAGCACCTCAGAAAGAGGCATATCTCTGGCCTTATGGGGCTAATCATAGGTAGTTCTTGTTAGAATATCATATTACCATTTATTTTGATTTGGATTTTTTTTGTTTTGTTTTCACTGAGACAGGGTCTCACTATGTAGCTCTGACTGTCCTGGAACTCACTGTGTAGACCAGGCTGTTCTCAAACTCACAGAGATCTGCCTGATGATATCATTTCTTGAATTCCTTTTCTATGGCAAGTACTTGTGAAAACATGCAACATAGAATTTGAGTGCTGGGCATGTTTTGACTTCATTATCTCCTTAGGGTAGCTGTGTTATCCTAATCTCACATAATGGGGAAATTGGAGTTCAGGAAGTTAACTTTCCCCACACAGTAGGTAACAGTATAGTTGATATTTAGTCCAAATTCAAAGCACCTGCACTATGGAAAAATCGATGTCATCTCTGCCCAGGGGATCCAGTATCTGATCTGATGAGAATGTAAGTGTGAGGACCAAGTGAGACAAGAACAGCAGGCGAGAAGTGATAGCACCTGACATTTCCTAGATGCTCTGCTCACTCTCAGCTCTCAAGTCCACAGTTACAGTGAGTCTTCAGAATGCTAGGATGAGAGCTGCTGCTGATGGTGACGGCATGTGACCCTAACCCATCATCCGAGAGGCATCCTCTGCAGCCATAGCAAGTTTGAGTCTAGCCTGCACAGTGTGAGCTCTTGTCACAAAGCCAAAACACTAGAATGCAGCACCATGAGGGAGCCGAGTTTGGTAGCACATAGCGTAATCCTAGCACGCAGGAGAAGCAGAGCAAGAGGACCACAAGTTCTAGGCCAGCCTCAGTTAAGCAGCAAAGCCTGTCTCAAAGAAATGTAGTTGTCTGCCCTGTCCTTGGGCCCAAATAGTGTACAAACCTTAAGATAAGTATGTGATGAGAAGCTAGTGGTGTGCATCTCAGTGGTGAGTCTTGCCAAGTATGCCCTCCCCTTGGGGTTGGTCTCCATTCCGGCAAAATAAACATTTGGTGAGTGAAGCAGCTACACTGTGTTGGATGCTTTTAACCTGTTCCTTCAGATAGACAGGTTCGGAGCTGTTAGGTAATTTGCTCATTGTCACATGACTAAATGACAGAACCAGCATTCCAAGTCCAGGCCCTTTGCTCCAGCACAGGCTTGTTGTTGTTAACATTTATTATTGTGTGTACATAATACAGCACAGGTGTGGAGATCGGAGGAGCTCCTTCTATTATGTTGGTTCTAGACATCAAACTCAGGTCATCTTGGCAATAAGGGCCTTTACCTGCTGAGACATCTCATCATTTGCCCACCTCTCCTTTTTTGGGATGGGGTCTTAGGTAGTCCACACTGGCTTCCAACTTTATGTATAACCAAGGATGACCTTGAATGTCTGATCTTCCTGCCTTCGGCTCCCAAGTGCTGGAATCAAAGGTGTGCACCACCATGATCAGTTTATAGGTATTGAGTATCAAATCTGGGGCTTCATGTGTACTAGGCAAGCACTCTACCAGCTGAGCTGCATCCCTGGCCCCTAGAAACAGCATTGGTTCTTCTTGTTTGTTTGAGACAGGGTCTGTCTACATAGCCCTGGCTGTCCTATGTAGACCAGGCTAGACTCGAACTCACAGCGATCCACCTGCTTCTCTGCCTCCTGAGTTCTGAGATTAAGGGCGTGTACCACCATGCCCAGCAACATGAGTGTTCCTCAGCACTGTGTGCTCCTACTATGCAGATGCTGAGAGAACAAGAACATAGCATAGCCTTCTCTACAAGGAAGGAACCTACTAACAGACAACTAAATTTCTCTTGGAGCTTAATCCTCCCTCTCTCTCTCCACAGTGTTTTTCTAGGACAGACCGACTACTCAGACACAAACGGATGTGCCAAGGATGCCAGTCCAAGACATCTGATGGGCAGTTTTCTCTATAGACACGGGAGCCCTAGGTGGTGGGAGTGATGAGAGGAGTCCACCAAAGAGCACACCCCTCTGCTCTGATGGCCCCACCACCACTCCCTCTGAACCTGTCCCCCTTCCCAGAGGAGTGGCCCCAGGTGAGCAGAAGAGAGCATCAGAGGACAGCGGCTCCAGAGCCTCAGCTCTGTAAATAGTCTGTGACTCTGCGTATCTCGGGAAAGTTCCTACAGCATTCCTGGGCAGGGGAGCTGGTCCCTGGACCCTTAGCAGAGGTCATAGGTGGGGACTCAAAGGTACAGGACCAAGACTGAAGTGTTCCCACAACCTTGGACTGGAACTGGCAGCTGAAATGAAAAGGACTGAGGAGGGGCATTTGTTTGTTCTGCTCTTGTTTTTGTTTATCCAAAAGCAATTACAGCAGGTAAACAGGGGACACAGGTAATCTGGAGACGCAAAGTCCTTAAGCAAAGCAAGGACTGTGGCTGGTCCAGCCATTTTTTGTTACTGTAGGCCTTTGGTGTTCCACAGCCCTACATCTTACTTCTGTTTGAAAGAAAATAGGACCAGGGCTGATAGCTAAGCTTACTTGGACTTCTTATACTCTATGAGGACAAAAGGAGAAACTGGGGGGAGGGGGGGACTGATCGGGTTGGACAAGAAGAGTGGGCATACCTTTTTATCTCCTCACGAAGAGCAGTGTTGTGCCCATGGGTGTTCTCATGATTTGTGCACCACCAATGCCTGATGGGGTCAGCTCAAGTGCCTTTTGTAGGAAACTTGGGTGGGGTAGCCCGTGCAGCCCTTTTTTCTGGGCAGTTGGTCTTGGTTATGGTTTGTGGCTACCTCACTGTCCTTGACTCCAAAAACCAGGCAGCAGTTGAACAGGGAGTCCTGGGTGTCAAAGTGGGCTATCCCCACTTGTGCTGTCTTAGAACAGCCAAGGATAATGCAAAGTTTGCCAACAACTGTTAGAGGAGCAAGCATGGTGGCCCTGATGTGACTTGTGTGAAAGAGCCCCTTCCTGCCCAAATCCTGCGACTGTATTCAAGTAGTTGGAGTGGAAGTCTGGTCTTCAGTCCCAAAGAACACGGTCTTGGCTTCCTCCTTGATAGGCATCCCTAACCAACAAGGTGGAGGCGGAAGGATGCAGCAAAGGAAGGACACCTAATATCTGTTTTATTCTGGACCTTATCTGTTCCAGACCCCCATCTTGTCTACCCTGAAAAAGTGATGAGGTGTGTGTCTCGGTATGATTTGTCAGTGCTGTGTGTGTTTGCTTGGAAGGGGTGAAAATTATTGAGCTAAATGTATTCTGCCACCAACTTAGAGGACAGAAAGCATAGAGCAGCCTCCCCGCCCAGACCTGGAGGGTGCCTGCCTCCCAGAGGTTGCTGAGAACAAGGGAACTGAGAGGTTTTGTTCCAGAAGGATTTTTTTGGGTTTTTTTTTTGTTGTTGTTGTGTAGATGATTGAACAGTGTGCTGCTTAGAGTGTGTCTAAGCCAAGGCTTATGGACATGTATTTTCTAAAGTGAAATAACTCCCTTCCCGATAAAGAAAGGATCCTCAAGGGAGGTTTTCAGATTCCATTGAGCACTACCCCACCCCAGGGGACCTACTTCAGGTGTAATCATGGAGACTGACTTGAGCACACACACAGCTGTAGCTGTGGGTAGGAATCAGAGATGGCAGCCTCCAAGAAGTTCTTGCCTAGCAAAGAGGGCCAGGCAGCAACATACTGTTGGCTGTGGCCTCTTCCAGTGTGTTGAGGGATGGTACCTCATATCTCTCGGGTTGAAGTACTTCAGGGAAAAAGAAGGGAAGATGTTGTAACCTTCAACTTGACTCTGACAGCACCTGAGAGCCTTGGGTGAGGTGTCTGAGGACTGTTCACTGCCATGTGTTCTAACTTCATGCTGTCCCTACTGTTTGATATGCTCTAGAACCTGCGCCTCAGTGTTTGACTTACCATGTGGCCCTTGGGCATCTTTGTGCATACAAAGCAGATCCTTTCAAGTTAGCGGGTTCTGCTGGACTGGGATTTTTCTGTCATTCAACTCTGGGAAAGGAAACATTGAGAAAGATACCCTCCCTAAAATGCTTTTGGGAATGGGAGCCCTCCCTGCTGCTTGAAGATGATCTGTTTGTTGGGGGAGGTAGGAGAATGACCCGTGTTTCTACATGTATGAATGTATGTACTGGGTCAGGGCAGGCCCTGCAGACCTTGGCTTCTTGCTGAGTGAAAGCTGGGAGGAAGAGAACTTGGGAATGTATGTACAGATGGCCCAACCAGAGCTACACTGCCAAGGCCTGAGTGTGAGACTGGCAGTGTAGTTCAGAACAGACAGGCTCTGGGATGAAGAGTAATAGGACACCCAAGGGCTCAGGAACCACATCTCTACCCCAGGGAAACCACAGATGGCTGCAAAGGCTCCTGGGCCTGATGCTGCAGCTCTACTAAGGTGGTGTGTTAGCACTGGACAGATGTCTCAGGTGTGTGTAGAAAGGGGAAACGAAGAGAGGGGCAGGTGCTCTGAGATCAAAATGTGAATGTGGGTTGGGTGGGCAGAGTAATCCCAGTCCCTGGGTGGGCTCCCACAATGCCAGCCCTGCCATCGTGCCCTTGCTGGTGCCTGTCCTTCCATCCATCCCCACCAGCCTCCTGTCACCACTTAGCTACTGATTGCGCTCCATGGCTTGACACGGAGGGTTCGATGAGTGGAGTTTCGCCACAGTTTCACCTCTCCCAGTTCCTTCCGTCTCTACTGTGGCCCTGGGCTTTTATCTTCAATTCCCTCCTACCATGCTCCACCTTTTTTTTTTTTTTTAAATATACTTATTTTGCTATGGGGGAGGGGACTATCAAATGAACAAGATCACTTTTAAATGGTAGTTTTATAAGATGTTATAAACTTGTATCTTTTTACCATTAAAGTGCAGTGTATGTTCCTTCGTGATATATTTAGGATATTTAAATAAAAAGAATGGCGCTTTTCTACATTCCATCTCCTCTTTGAGAAGACTTGATTTGTTGGGGGCACTTTATCACCAAAGGCCAGAGTGGTTTTAATAGGCTCCTTTTCTATGTTAACCACCCTACAACTTGTAACAGAGCAAGCTACCCTGTTAAAACATCTTCTCTCCAAAGAGACACAACAAGTAGAGACAAAAAGGTATCATTTTTGCTGAGAAAGGTTCTCAGCAGCCTGACAAGATGGGTAGGTAGGGTCTCTTAGAAGGTGGTAGATAGCATCACCTGATATCCACTGGCCCAGGTATTCCCAGGTCACACAACAGAAACACACCTGTCGTCCTGAGACCTGAGCTAGGCAGTCTGCTTTTTCTGTCTTGGGGTGAAGCAAAGTGAAGGCTGTGGTCTGAGGCAAGCCTTTATTGTGGGAGAACCCTTCATGAGGTGGGGAATGGTTGCAGCCGTGGGAAGCAGCCCTCTGACAGGCCCTGCCCTGCTGTCCCCCACTGTCCTCCAAGACAAGAATCCTAAGTGAGTGTTGCCTCAGTCAGAGAGAGGGACCAGGACCGTTTGTCTCTTGGAAGCGGGGGTTGATAGTGGTTGTGATGGCACTTTTGTAGAGAGGATTGCTGTCCTGTGGGAAAACATTGTGAACATTGTGTAAGGAAAATAGCAGGCTCTCCCATTGCCTAATCCTGTGAGGCCAACCCAGCATAAGCGGGAGGGACTTGGGTAAGGGTGCTTTGGAGCTGGTTACAGCTTAGGGAAGTAGAAAAAGAGGAAGAGGACCCCAGGGAAGTCAAGTAAGGAAAGCCCAGCCTGTGGCAATAGGAGCTGGCCTTACCTGCTTCCAGTTGAGTTGCTGCCTCTCCTTCTCAAAGCGGCTGTACTCACGGCGATCATAGATTTCCACAGAAAGCCGATAAGCCAGGACTAGCCCTAGTCCCACAGCCACAATGCCACCTATGCAGCCCAGTATGATGGTACGGGTGTGATCTGCTGCTCCCTCTGGTGGGCCAAGGTATAAGAGCTGATCCACAGTTACCCGAAGGGTGTCCAGCCTCCCCAGCCCTGTCACTAAAAACAACCCAGCAGAGCCCAAGGTTGTCTTCCTTGGACCTTAGTCTCATCCCCTCTGCCTTTGCCCTAGGTTTGCAGCTCTACTTCAAACCCATTCACATCCCTAGTTCTGAGGCTCTGTGCACTTACTCTCTTGGGGTCTCACTCTCAGTATGACTCCTTCAGCCACATGCTCCACCAGGAAGAAGAACAGCTGGTTGTCTTGTGTCCTCTCTTTGCACCAGCCATCGTCCAAATTAGGGACCATGGCCACAGTCACATTCACATCGGCACAGGCCACGCTGCAATTGACTGCCAGGGGACCAGTGCCAAAGGCCCCACACTCTGCACAGTCCCTGTTCAGTGAATGTCAATGAGTTCCCATCTGGGCAGCAGCTATCTAGTAGCCCTCCCCTACACACCCTCAAGGAGAGCAGGCAGGTAGGAGTTCTTAGCAAGCTCACTGTGCCCCAACTCCCAAGATGAAAGACCAGAGGCCTCACCTGTATTGCTCACATGGTGACTTGCAACCAAGGCACTGGTCACACAGAGCCCCATAGTAGCCATCCTGGCACTGGCAACGGTTGCATTTGCAGTGTCCATGCCCACTGCAGAGCCCTCCGTTGGGACTGACACAGCTATCCACATTCTCACTGCATTCACATGCTCTGCCCGTGCGGTTGGCGTGACAGTGACATACTCCACATTGGCAGTGTCCAAAGCCTGAGGAAGAACCATGCATAGGGTGATCACCATTTTCACACACAGTTGGCCCAGCATGTCACTATCGTCCTTCTCAATTGTGCTGGGCATGTCCTCTAGCTCATAACCACAATCTTTGAAATTTGCCCTCAGCGTCTAAGTGCGCTAGGAGGCCCTCTTTCCCTCCCTTCTCCCAAAGACTCTAGGTACCTCCACAGAGGATGCCCTCATGCCGTTCACAGCTGGCATCATCACACTCGCACAGACGCCCAGAGCTCTGTCCGCTGCAGCTGCAACGTCCACATTGGCATCGTCCCTTCCCGCTGCACAGGGGCCCTGTCCCATTGGGGGCCCGGCAGCCAGATTCCAAATCTGGGGAGGACAGTTCAGCCTCAGAGCACTCACATAGCTGACCAAGGCGGCCCGGGACACAGCTGGGAGGGGAAAGCAGAGAGAGATGGATCAGTTTGACCATGTCTGGTCTGTCTCTCAAGAGCCTCTAGGGCAGTGATTCTCAACCTGTGAGTCGTGAGCTTTGAGGGTCAAATGACCCTTTCACAGGGGTTGCTTTAGACCATGAGAAAACACAGATGTTTACAATTCATAACAGTAGCAAAATTACAGGTGTGAAATAGCAACAAAAATAATTTATGGTTGGGGGTCACCAAAACATAAGGAACTATTAAAGGGTCATAGCATTAGGAAGGTTGAGAACCACTGCTCTAGGCCCATGTCCTCAAGGGAGATGGAAACAGATGGAACAATACTAGGACATAGTAGAGTACCAACGATAGAGGGAGGAAAGACTGGAGGGATTCTGGTCAAGATGAAGACCCTGGCATATATGGGAAGCTTCTTCGGGACATGATATTCAGGTGGAGTCATAAGATGTCTGGGACACTCCAGAAAGCAGAAACAAAGGACGGGGAATACAAGGAGAAGGTCATGGGAGCTAAAGGAACGAATAAAGCCAGCCTCACCTGCATATCCCGCATAGAAGGTGTCCCTGGCCATTGCTGCAGTAGGGAGCGTGGGGCTGGGTGTCACTACAGTTACAGTCACACAGTGTGTGTAACTCCACAGTTAACTCCTCTGAGAAGCCAAGGGCCCAGAACCTTAGGAGATGGGGCTCTGGGAGGCAGTGAGTGACTTGAAGAGTAACCCAGAAATCTACCTGAAGACAGGAGGACCAGACAAAGCTATACACACCCTCATGTGTGCATACACAGTCCTAAGCTATACACACTCTCATGTGTGCACACACACCCCTAAGCTATACATATCCTCATGTGCACCCACCCACACACACACACACACACACACACACACACATCCAAGCTATACACACCCTCATGTGTGCACACACACCCCTAAGCTATACACACCCTCATGTGTGCACACACACCCTAAGCCCACTGACCATGCAGTAAATTAAGAATGAGTGGAAGCCTACTCCTCCTTTCCATGACTGCCCTCATATATTTCCCTGCTTCTGTTTCCCAGTTTTATGTATCTATACCTGCTGGCTGACTCTTACCGTCTGGTTGACTCGGACATTACTGCACTGTCCCCGGTTCCCAGCCTCACCCTCCCTCTTCTCAGGACAATGAGATTCAAAAGAAATGTTGACTCCAGGAGGCAGTGAGGAGTGTTCAAGAGTCACTGTGGATGACAGGCTCTGTGGAAAGGGAGGGAGGAGATACCCATGTGATACCCCCCCCCACCCCAGGCACCCCACTTTCTACCCTCTTAGTCGCTACTAGTTCTGCTTATATCTGGCTCTCTTGCAGCCTGGGGCTCTTCCTTCCAGCTAGAAGTCATTTCTGAAAGAAGGACCAACTCAGCACTCGGGAGGCAGAGGCAGTCGGATCTCTGTGAGTTCAAGGCCAGCCTGGTCTACAGAGGAAGTTCCAGGACAGCCAGGGCTACACAGAGAAACCTTGTCTCGAAAAGCCAAAAAAAAAAAAAAAAAAAAAAAAAATCACATGAAATTGAAAAGGGAAAAGTGGTGGAGGTGTAACAGGGAATTAGAGGGACAAGAATGAGAGGTGGATTTGATCCAAAAACATTATAGACGTGTGAATGAATATTAAATATTTTTTTTTCAAGACAGGGTTTCTCTGTGTAGCTTTGGAGCCTGTCCTGGCACTCGCTCTGGAGACCAGGCTGGCCTCGAACTCACAAAGATCCTCCTGCCTCTGCCTCCCAAGTGCTGGGATTAAAGGCGTGCACTACCAACGCCCGGCTAAATATTTTTAAATTTTTTATGTGCATGGGTGTTTTGTTTGCATGTATATTTGTGCACCATGTGCATGCAGTCCCCATAAAGGCCAGAAGAGGGCATCAGATGCTCTAAAATCATATTAATGGTCAGTTGTGTACCAACATGTGGGTGCTGGGAACCAAACCCAGGTCCTCTGGAATAGCAGCCATTGCTCTTAAATATTGAGCCATCGCTCCAGTTCCCCTTAAATATTCTTTAAACTAATGAAAAGAGATAGACTTATGGCTCAGTAGGGGATATACCTCAGTGTCAGAGTGTTTGCCTAGCACAAGCAAGGCCTTAGGCTCAATCCTCAATATGACAAATACTTATATTTGTGAGTGTGAGTATATGGACTGCTAATGGCAGCCATGTGCAAACCGTAGGGAGGGGCTGTGGAATGGTGGAACTCAAAGTGACCGTGCCCTCTTAGTTACGCTCTGCCTCCTGAGGGCCCCTGCCCCTCACCCTGCCCTGCCCACCCTCGAAGCTCTCACTCACATCATAAGCATCCATGATGAGCTGCACCACATTGCTGGAATCTTCACTCAGCTCCCCAACAGCCGACTTGGGAATCAGCTGGCTCAGCTCCTGCATTATGAGGAAGGGAGGGAGGGAGTTATGAATAAAGTTTGAAGAGAGCAGGTTCCTGTGGGTCTGGAAAGAGTTGTGTGGGAAGAACAAGTAGGGTGGGGGGATTAAGAAAGAATGGGATGAGCTGGGAGGCCTTTACTCGGAGGTCTCACCTGATAGACAGGCAGTGTTGTTCCGGTAACAGCAAATATAGGCTGGATGTTCGCTGCAGTGAGAGCCTGAGCTACTTGACCCACAGAAGGGTAATCCTGAGGCAGGGAAGGGAACAGGTGACTATAGCTCCTTTAGTGTGCCACAAACTATCAGACAAAACAAACAAACAAAAAAAACAGGACCCAGTTCTACCAGTAGGAGGAGCCCTGAAGGTTGGACAGACCAAGGAGGTCAGAGTGAATGAACAGATTACTTGTCAGGGCAGCTGGGGACGTAGGGAAGATGACGGTGTTACAGGGTGCTTTGCAGTGGGGAGTATAAGAGTTGTGAAGGAAGCAATGCTGCTCAGATGGGGAGGAGGGTTGGGGCAAGAGAGGACTCACAAACTCTGCACTGTGGATGTAGACACCATTGCTGTCCAAATGGCAGCGCCCGTCACTGGGCATGAAAATGCCACCCAGTTTCCCATCCCCAGCTGTGTGGAATGTGTCATCTGAAGTGAACACCAGAAGTCTGGACACATTTCTCCAACCAATCTGCTCCTGAGAGGAAAGGAGGCAGCCTGTAGACCTGGGCATGGCAGTTGAGCCATCCCAGTAAAAGAAATTGGCGGGATCATTCTACATCAGTTTGTCCATCCCCCTGTCTCTAATTCCCTGCTCCATGCTCTCTGAGCCCCTTCCCCAAACAAGTTGGCTATTAGTGGAGGCCCTCTTGTGAATTAGGAAGTGCCTCTTTCTCAAGATAAGTAAACTATCCAGACTGCCAGACAACAGTGAGATGATGTCAATGTACCCTCTGATTACGCACCACGCATCCATCACAGGCAGTGCCCGCCCCAGACAGCTCCTGAGAGTCATACCCTCACCCCATTTCCTCACCTGGCAGAGGGCAGCCTGCAAAATGGCATCAAAGCCACCTTCAGGTGAGTCCAGGTTGCCAGAGATATTCTGGCGTCCCACCTCTCTCTCAAAGGCTTGGGCGTCCCCAGTGAGGGACAGCACATGGTGAAAGCTGAAGGGCCGCTGGCAGCGCTCCAGCCGGCTGGGACACGGATGCTGAAGCTTGGAGGGCACTGTGCTTACAAAGGGCAACACTGTTTTGTCCACAAAGGAGCCGAAACCTGAGAGCAGGGAGCAATGAGGCTATTTCAAAGGTCACAAGGCACCAGCAGGATGTAATAGGCACTGCTAAATACTCAGGCAGGAGAGTGCACCTAAAACACAGGAACCAGGAGCCTGGAAAGGACAAAACTGTGGCACCACCAGCTCAATAAGGTGCAGATGGAGGAGATGAAGAGGAGGACCCAACAGGGGCAAGCCAGACTTCCTGGAGGCTAAGGAAGCCAGGGTCAAGGGTGTAGGAGCAGCAGGGGACAACAGAAGGGGAGCTTTTGAGCAAAGGAGGGAAAAATCACTACAGAATGTGGAACAGGAATATTGTAACTAGGTGTCCAAAAGCCAGGTCGGCAGCTGTCTGTCTGAACCTTCTCTTAGATTCTCTGAGCCCTAGTTAGCCCTCTGTATCAAGGGTCCTTCTATGGTCAACCCGAAATCCCTTGAGTTTACACCTAGGGTCTCTCTTGGGGGGATGTCAAGATCCCAATGGCCTGATCGGGTCTGTTAAACACTGGGAGAGTCTAAGGCGATGGTGGAAGCTAAAAGCAGCGACCAGGGATGATAGGGTCTGGGTAATGAACGCTCGCTAACCTATGCGCACAGAATGTGTGACCTCTTGCAACCGGACCAGCAGGGCGTGCCCAAGCTGGCGCACGCGTTCCAAGTCATCCTTCATTGAGTAGCTCAGATCCATAAGGTAATACAAGTCCACTGGGTATCCCGCAGCTCGGAGGAAGCGGACCCGGAGTTTCTGTGGCTCCCCTGATGGAGAAAAGGGAGGATCGGCTCAGCATCATAGTGCATTCGAGGCCCAGTCCAGACTACCACCCCGTGCCGCCCGAGACCCACCTGGTCGCAGTGTGACCCGGACCCGCTGCGGGGCCAGCTGGGTGGCCCCCTCGCCGCGGTCTCCCTGACTGAGTGGCTTGTCCTGCAGCACCTCCTGGTGGCCGCGTGGCTCCTCCAGTTCCTGCGCGGGACACCCGCGGGCCAGCAGCTCCTCTCGCCGCGCACAGCGCCGTTCCTCTGCCTCCCCCGAGACGGTGAAGTTCTGTGCCCCAGGAGGAAGTGTATTGGAACCCCAGCCCCTACAGCCCTTAAGCCGGACTACCAACAAACACCACCCTGCAAACACTGCCACTTGCAAACACTTGTCCACCCGCTCTGTTCTCAGCCAACTTTCCTGAACCCTGACTTATTCTTACCGTTTACTTCCCTCCATAGCTAGTGTGGAACATAGATAATCCCTTCTTCTTCACCATCGTCCCACTTCCTGTAACAGTTCCCCCCACACACACCTATCCCTATCATCCACCCCCACCCATCCTCACCCCACCCGCCCCACCTCCTGATCTCAACTCCCCTTTCCTTCAGTCACCCACCTATATCCCCTCTCATTTTAGAGCCACAGACTTTCTGTTGAGATCTCAGAGACCTCAAGGCTACAGAAAAAGGAGTTGGTAGTCCAGCATAATCGGATCAAAATGGGAAGGGGGTCAGTCACACTCAGTTTCTGGGAAGGAAGAGGATAGAGACAGAAAAAGGCATGCACGCAAGCACACACACACACAGTCTGGTACCCTGCACTGACTGGGAAGCCACAAGGGAAGGAAATGGTTAGGGTGGCTTCTCAGTGGGCATGGGTGCCAGTCTAGGGATTGGAGAAGGTAGACACAGACCAGAGGCTGTCCTAAGAACCCCTTTCTCTAGCTGCTGCCTAGGACCTCTGCCTCCCTGCCTCCCACAGAGTCTATATCTTCCAGTTTCACTATCATTACTTTCTTGGGCTCTCCCAACAGTTGCAAATGTGGCCACCTATGAGTGTGCCCTATCTCTTACCAAAGCCTGAACTGATCTAACTCTCCATCTTCCTGTGAGAGACACTGTTGCTCCTGAGTCTCTAAAGCTCCTCACAGAGATCTGCCTGCTTCTGTTTCTTCGAGTGCTGGGATTAAAGGCATGCACCACGATCCCTGACCTGTGTTTAATTATTATTCTCGATGTGGTGGTATGTGAGATGAGGCCTTTGGGAGGTGTTTGGGTTTACTCGTGAGTGTGGGACCCTCATGATGAGATGCCCTTTTAAGATGTAACAGCTGGTGCTGGAGAGGCGGCTCCATGCTTGAGAATACTTACTGTTCTTTCAGAGAACCCAAGTTCAGTTCCCAGTACCCACACGGTGATTCACAACTAGTAACTCTGATTCCAAGATATCCAACACTCTTTTCCAACCTCCATTGGTGCCTGCACACACATGGTGCACACCCACACACTCATGGTGCACACCCACACACTCACACACACATGGTGCACACACACACACACACACACACACACACGGTGCACACCCACACATTCATGCACACACACACACAAACATAAAATGAATCAATATTTTTTAAAAGAACTGACAGCAGAGGGCCCCCCTCCCAAACCCCAACTCCCATGTAATAACATAGCAAGAAGGTAGCCCATCTCTAAGCCAGGAAAAAAATCCCTCCAGGGAGAACCAAATGAGCCACCATTTTGCTCTTGAATTCCCCAGTCTCTCAAATCACAAGAAATACGTTTCTGTTATTTAAGACATTCAGTCAACGATTTTGTCACAGAACACTTAACTGGCCAATACATACGTACATAAGCATTAATTCCCACAGGGACATTCTCCTCTGAGATCATGGCTCACAGATTCTTTCATATATGCACAGAAACTTGCACATACATGAGTCACACATCCACATTGGAGTCCTGTGTGCCCAAATTCAGTCACCCTTGAAACGGAAGAGTATACCCAGAAAGATCACAAATATGCCCACACAACACACATGAATGTCTGGGCTGTACACACATATACACATGGTTTCAGGGCCACAGACACATCTTTACCAGTTGCTTGCACCATGCACAGCTGGGATGTGAGAGGATGCACTTCTGGCAGGAAGGAGCTGGCTGGCAGGATCCAGACTGAGACAAGTCAGTATGGCCCCATTCTGTGGCCTCCTCTAAAGATGGGACCTTGGTGTCCGACTCGCTCTCACCTCCACACAGCAGCAGCAGGAAAACGAGAACAGTCGATGAATCCACCATGGCCTGTAGTAGGATATAAAGACAGGCGTGAGCCCTCAGGGAGGGCCCGAGCTCTAGTCCTCTAAACCTAGCTTGAGGTTGTCATGCTGAACTTTACCACAACTCTGTATCTCTCCCCAGAGTTTCACAGCCCCCTATGGATTCAGCAGCTTTTTCAGAATGGTGGGAAGTGACAGGTGCCAGAGCAGGGGAGGGGTCTCAGAGACCTGTGTTCCTCTGTATAGACTTCAGGTACTCTTCAGTGGACAGAACTGCAGAGACAACTCAGTGGGAAGGGCACTGGCTGCTCATCCGGAGGCGGCCCTCCCATCCTGTGTTCCTTTCCCAGTACCCACATGGCATGCAAGTCATAGCTTTCTGTACTCTTGTTCCAGGGGATCCGACACAGCCTTTGGCCTCCAAGAGCACCAGGAACACATGTGGTACACAGACACACATACAGTAAAAACACCCATAGGCATAAAATGAAAATAAACAAAATCTTTGTTTTTAATGGTGGTAGGGGATGCACGCTGTTTTTTTTTTTAGAGAACCCAAGTCCTGTTTCCATCCTACTTCAGGCAGATTTCAATGACCTGTAACTCCATCTCCAGAGCATCTGACACCTCTGGGCTCTATGGGTACCTGCACTCATGTGCACATACCTACACACAAGCACACAAACATATACTTCAAAAAAAAAAAAAAAGCCAGAAGCAGTAGCACTCAGGAGACAGAGGCAGGGGGAATCTGTGTGTTTGCAGCCAGCTTGGTCTACAAAGCGAGTTCCAGGACAGGCATGGCTACCTGGGAGACCTCTCTCTCAAAAAAAAAAAAAAAAAAGGAAGGGGGGGAGGGGATCTTATCACCAATGTACCAAGCCGAAGTAAATGTAGAACCAAATGGGAATTACCAGACTATTCCATCTAGATCCTTCACTGGCCCTATAGCATGTCACTCACTCTGTCCCCACCCCACCCACACCTCAGTCTACACATCTGTAAAGTGGGGGAATAATCTGACAGCCTTGAAGTCTGAATAAGCAAACGGAGAATGGAAATAAGAGAGATGGGGGGGGCAGGTGAGGGAGTGTGGTCAGGGAAGGTGGTCCCACACAGTGGACACAGTAGTCAGAGGAAGGGTAGTTACTAAGAAGAAAGTCTTGTTGATGTTGGAATTTATATTTCATTTTATTATTATGTCTGTGTACTATGTGTGTCCCTGGTGCCCTTGGAGGGCAGAAGAGAACATGGATCCCCTTGAATTGAAGTTTTAGATAGTGATGAGCTGTCATGGGAACCAAAGTCCTTGAGAGGAGCAAGTGCTCTTAACCTATGCGCAGTCTCTCCAGCCTGATATTTTGAATTTAGTTTTGTTTTGTGTTCTATACTTATTTGTTTAAATGGTAGCTGGGAGCGTGCACATGTCATAGCATGTGGGTGGAGGCCACATGGCAACTTGTGGGACAGGTTATCAGGCTCAGCTACAAGCATCTTTACTTACTAAGCTAGAGTTCCAGTTGCTTTTCTAGTATTGCCTTGGTTTGGTGTTTTGGAGACAGGGACCTGGCTGTCCTGATTCTCACTGTATAGCCCAGGCTGGGCTTGAACTCAAGGCAATCCTGCTGCTTTTCCCTTTCGGGTGTTAGGAGTACACGTGTGACTTGACATACCCAAGCCAAATTTTCTGTGGCTGGGACTGTAGTTCAGTAGTAGAAAGTGTGACTACGCATGAGGTACTAGATTACACTGCAAAAATTAATTTAGTTTGTTAATTTTAAAAATTGAACAGGCCTACCGGGTGATGGTGGCAATCCCAGTACTAGGGAGGCAGAGGCAGGCTGATCTCTGAGAGTTTGAAGCCAGCCTGGTCTACACAGTAAGTTCCAGGACAGCCAGGGCCACACAGAGAAACCCTGTCTCAAAAACAAAATAAAAAACAAATTTGAACAGGCAATCTTTTACTGTGATTCAAAACTATAAATGTTGGATGTGACAGCATGTACCTGCCATCTCAGCTTTAGGAGATGGAGGCAAGAAAACAGGGGCCCAAGGCCAGCCTAGACTACATGATACCCTATCTCAAAAAATTTTTAATTAACCAAAAATAAATAAAGCCTTCAAGGCCAGTCTTGTCTACAGAGCAAGCTCCAGGACAGACAGGGCTACACAGAGAAACCCTGTCTTGAAAATAACTAACAGCTCTTCCAAGGGTCCATAGCCGGGCAATGGTGGTGCACGCCTTTAATCCCAGCACTCAGGAGGCAGAGGCAGGCAGATCTCTGTGAGTTTGAGGCCAGCCTGGTCTCCAGAGCAAGTGCCAGGATAGGCTCCAAAGCTACACAGAGAAACCCTGTCTCAAAAAACCAAAAAAAAAAAAAAAAAAAAAAAAAAAAAAGAAAGAAAGAAAGGAAAAAAAACTAAATAAATAAATAAAGCCACATTAATCAAAATAACGTGATACTGACATAAACTAGGTGTATAAACTGGACGGTGGTAGTACACGCCTTAGTACTGGCACTCAGGAGGCAGAGACAGGCAGATCTCAGTGAGTTTGAGGCCAGCCTGCTCTACAAATTGAGTCACAGGACAGCCAGGGCTACACAGAGAAATCTTGTCCCCAAAACAAAAAACCAAACAAACAAACAAACAACCCCTCCCCCAAACAAACTAGGTGTATGAATTAATGGACTAGAGTTGAAGCCCAGCTGTGATTCAAGAAGCAGAGGCAGAGGGAATCTCCATGCATGTTCAAGGTCATCCTGGTCTATATAAGGACTTCCAGGCCAGTGGGATTTCATAGAGAAATCCTGTCTTTAAGGAGAGACAGAGAGATAGAGAGAGAGAGACAGAGACAGAGACAGAGACAGAGACAGAGAGAGACAGAGACAGAGAGAGACAGAGAGAGAGTGAGGAAGAGGAGAAGGAGGATTATAAAAGAAGGAAGGAAACCCATCCATCTATAGAAAATTGATTTTTGAAAAAGGGCACCAGGGCTGAAAAGATGGCTCAGAGAGGTTAAGAGAACTGGCTGTTCTTCCAGAGGTCCTGAGTTCAATTTCCACATGGTGGCTCACAACCATTTATAATAAGATCTGGTGTCCTCTTCAGGCATGCAGGCATACATGCAAGCAGAACACTGTTTATATTATAAATAAATAAATCCTTAATAAAAGAAAGAAAGAAAGAAAGAAAGAAAGAAAGAAAGCACCAAACCATTCAATAGGGGGGAAATGCCCTTCAACAAACAGTGCTAGGATGACTAGATTATCCACATATGAAAGAATGAAGACCTCTATTTCATACAAAAATAAATGGAAAACAGATTTTTAAGTTTTGGGTTTTTTTGGGGGGGTTGTTTGTTTTTTCAAGACAGGGTTTCTCTGTGGCTTTGGAGGCTGTCCTGGAACTCGCTCTGTAGACCAGGCTGGCCTCGAACTCATAGAGATCCACCTGCCTCTGCCTCCTGAATGCTGGGATTCAAGGCATGCGCCACCAACGCCCAGTTGATTTTTTTAAAGATTTTTTCTATTTTTATTTATTATGTATACAATGTTCTGTCTGCATGTACGGCTGCAGGCTGGAAGAGGGCACCAGATCTCATAACAGATAGTTGTGAGCTACCATATGGTTTCTGGGAATTGAACTCAGGACCCTTGGAAGAGCAGTCAGTTCTCTTAACCTCTGAGCCATTTCTCCAGCCACCCCACCACCACCACCACCCCGGTCAACTTTTAAGTTTTTATTTTATGTGTATGGGTGTTCTGCCTGCATGTATACCATGTGTGTGCCTGGTGCTCTCAGAGGTTAGAAAAGAATATCAGATTCCTTGGAACTGGAGTTTCAGGTGGTTGTGAGCTGCCATGTGGGTGCTGGAAAATCAATCTCAGACCCCCTGAAAGAACAGCCAGTGCTCTTAACCACTGGACCATTTCTCTGGCCTCAAAATAAAAATTTCTGGTTTGTTTTTGGTGTTTGTTTGTTTGTTTTCTGAGACAGAGTTTATCTGTGTAGCCCAGGCTACCCTGGAGCTTACTCTGTAGACTGGGCTGGCCTCAAAGTCAGAGATCCACCTCTCTCTGTCTCCTGAGTTCTGGGATTAAAGACACATGCCACCATCACCCTGCTTGTCTCAAAATTCCTAATTTAATTTAGAATAAAGAATTTCCGAGGGTCTCAGAAAAAAAAGAATTTCCATATGTATTTCCATTGTATGGGTAAACTAAGTAGCAGTTAACCAGTCCTGTAATAATGGGCATTACATTAAAATATTTGGGGTCTAAGGAATGTGGTTCAATAGTACAGCCTTGCCTAGCATATTCAAAATCTCTCATTTCAATTCTCAACTTTACATAAAAACTTAATAGTTTCTTTTTATCTTTATTTTACATTTTTATTGGATTTATTCTTTTTATTTTATGTGTGAGTATGTTCCTGAATGTATATATCTTTGCACACTACATGTGTGCTTATGCCCTTGGAGGTCAAGAGGGCATCAGCTCCCTTGAAACCAGAGTTACAGATGCTTGTTAACTAATATGTGGATGCAGGGGATCAAACCTGGGTCTTCTGAAAGAGCAACAAGTTCTCTTAACCAGTGAGCCATCTCTCCAACCTCAAAAACTTAATAGTGTCTAATTGGCCAGTATTACAAATTATGATGCAGGAAAACACATGCCCTCATCATGTCACACGTGTGTAGATGACTCTCTAGGAACCCTCTGGAAAATTTGTAGTACCAGCAGACAGCCATCATTTATTTGCAACACTGGTAAGCATTCATAATGTAAGCTCCCTAGGAAGTGTGTTCCCATGATCACCAGCAGCCAAGAGTCTGCCAGAAGCAGCCTGGGTCCAAACACAGGTACTCACGTTCTACACGGGATCTGGGGAAGGGTGGGGTACTGAGCCGTTGAACACCCCATCCTGCTCACAACCCCATGTGACCTCAGGTGGGTGTAGTATGTACGTTACAGAGCTTCTGCTCTCAGGGAGAGGCTGACCCCAGACTTAGTCTCAGAGAAACCTCAGACCTGCATGCTCACTGTGCTGTGGTCAGAGAGGCTCAAGACTGCAGTACACAGTTTAGCTTTGACTCATCTCATAGATAGGGTTCTGCTGCCACCCCCATTCCCAAGATAGAGACCCCAAGTCCACTCATCTCTCCTACAGGGGGCTCTGAACTCACACATGGCCTCCCCCACCCTTCTCAATTCTGTCCCCTTCTTCCTTTCTTGGCAATTTTGCCACCTGTATTTGTCTCTCTCTCTTTGCTATCATCATTACTATTTTTTATACCACTCTGCTGTTTTCTCTGTTTCACAGTTCTTTTTCTCTCAGAGATGAAAAGAACTTTCCACCTCAGGCCCCTCCTTGCAAAGAAAGACTGAAGTCACCCAGCAATGAGCCCCCAGGGCATAGGAGAGGGGTTCATGGCATCTCAAGCCTTCTGGGTGGCGGGGGACTTTTTTTTGCATTTTTGGTTTTTCGAGACAGTGTTTCTCTGTGGCTTTGGAGGCTGTCCTGGAACTAACTCTTGTAGACCAGGCTGGTCTCAAACTCACAGAGATTGGCCTGCCTCTGTCTCCCAAATGCTGGGATTAAAGGCGTGCACCACCAATGCTGGGCTGAAAAACAACTTTTTTTTTTTTTTTTTTTTTTTTGAGGCAAAGTTTCTCTATGTAGTCCTTGATGTCCTGGGACTTGCTCTGTAGACCAGGCTGGCGTTGAACTCACAGATATCTGCCTGCCTCTCCTTCCCAAGTGCTGCAATTAAGACGTGAGTCACCATGTTCAGCCCTAACCAAATAATTCTTATTCCAATTCTGGACTCAGTTGTCATTCCACTCTCTCAGAGGTATGCTTTGCCTGTTATGATTCCTTATGAATCTAAGTTTAAAAGGTTTTAGGTTGTGGGGGATCAAGTTCACTCAAGCTTCGCCAGCCCATCAATAATTAAGTTACAATTGTGACTATGCTTTGACAGGACTAACTCTATTGGGAACACAAGTTTCAGTAGCTCCAGAATGTTGAGTCTATGACCAAGGTGCCAAGTAGGAAGAATCCTGGGCTGTGGAAAAAGCATCAAGTTGCAAGGACAGCAGCCAGGGACAGGAGACTATGCTAGGGTAAGCTTTGGCCCATGGAAATCACTCACTCACAGCATCTCGGTCCATCTCTTTCCCTCCCTCTGGCTCCACTAGGGAAACTAATGGATGAGCGGCAGGAGACTGTGATACCAGAGGAGACAATGGGGACCATAGAAAGGCAAAAAGGGGCATAGAGCCTTTCTCAAGACTGGACAAGGCACTAGAGAGTCCAGGTCACAGCCTTTTTCCCAAGAGGAAGGGGACAAGTGGACCTGGGTGAGGAGAGGAGGCGGGTGGGCTGGTGCCCTGGTGGTACTCACAGGTGCTTTCGGAGCAGCCCTTCCTCGGTGGTGACAGTAGCAGCAGCCTTTGTGTACAGATCTAGAGGCTGCAGAGGAGGAAGTGACACGCCCTGGGGTGGGGGACTCTTGGAGGGTGGCTGATCTAGCAGAAGGTGGAGCATATAGGAGTGGGCTGGGTAAAGTGAGGACCTGGAAGGTCCCCATCTACTGAGCATTCCTTATGTGCTAAACTATCAAGCTACAGTCAAGGGTCACAAGAACCACATTAGATAGTGGCAGTGCCCACACCCCTGTCCCCATCTCACAGACACAGAGATTGAAGCTGGGAGACCAAGGAGAGACCAACTTTGCAAAATGTCACACAGGTAGCAACAGGCTGGGCTGTGATTTAAACCCCTGCAAAACTGATGATCTCTCCAGTCCCCATAGAGGAGAGAGCCAGACAGGAAGAAACAGAGAAGCAGACAGTACTGGAAAGGAGAGGACTGAGATGTGTTCCTTTGGAAAACCCAGGGACCATTGTGTTGTTGTGATGGCTAAAGAAACAAACCTCCATCTTAGACATTTTAGGCATCCACCTAGGGACCCACTAGCCATCTGTCTCTGACTCCCCGGTCCCTAGAAGATAAGTCCACAGTAGCCCTGACTCAGTGATCCCTCCCCTACCCACCCAGGAATGTGCAGCCATGACCATCTACTTTGTTATGACAGGACTAACTGCCCTTTTGCTTCTGTCACCTACTTATGTGGACATTCAAGGACTATTTTGAGGTCTCCTTGACCACCTAATTGTGGCAGAGCAAAACGGCTCTTGGCCTGCTTTTGTAGATACTCAAGGTCTTGTGGTTTTCACCTTTAAAAATCCATCTTCCCTCACCTCACTTAGAGTGGCTGTCGCTAATGTTGCTCAGAGATTGCTGTCCTGATAGCAACATCAATACATTTAACCAGTTGTAATCTGGATTGTGTTGGAGGTCTTGTCCCAGAAATCTTACTAACTCCTAACAGTGTCACAGCTGAACTACTTGGACTCTGGAGCCAACCTGCCTGAGCTAAAATCCTGGCTTTCTCTCCCTTAACAGGAAGCAGTAAAACTCCTTAGCTAACCCAGAGGTTCTCAACCTGTGTGTCATGACCCCATTGGAGTGGAGGGACCTTTTCCCAGGTGTCGCCTAAGACCATCAAAGCACGCAGGTAGTTACATGATGATTCATAACAGTAGCAAGCTTCCAGTTACAAAGTAGCAATGAAAATAACTTTATCGTTGGGGTCACCACAACATGAGGAACTATATTAAAGGGTCACAGCACTGGGAAGGTTGAGAACCACTGCTTTTTTGTTTTGTTTTGTCTTTTGAGACAAGGTTTCTCTGTGGCTTTGGAGGCTGTCCTGGAACTAGCTCTGTAGACCAGGCCGGTCTCAAACTCACAGAGATCCGCCTGCCTCTGCCTCCCAAGTGCTGGGACTAAAGACGTGCACCACCACCGCCCGCCCGGAGAATCCCTGCTTTAACCCTTCCTACGGCTGCCTTTCACCTGCACTCAGATTGTGGTAAGAATGAGATGGTGAGAGTGTGGGGTAGGGTGGGGATGCAGCTCAGAGTTCAGATGCTTGCCTAGCTTTCAAGAGGTCTGAGGTTCAGTGTCCATCACTGAGAAAAGGAGGGAGAGACACTGCCAGTAGGAATGACGAGTCTTAGGGAGTAAGAAGTCAAGGCTTTATGAGACGCAATGTCTAGACAGCTGGAAAGTTGGAGAGAGGCACTGGGCGAGGTTTGGATGTGCAACTAGGGGTCCAGAAGCCAGGACAATAGTAGGGCCTGGGAAAGAGTGGAGGAAACAGGAAGGCAGAGTGCAGGGGCTGCTACCAGGGCTAAGGCAGGATAAAGCCTGTAGGGAGAATGGGTTGTGTAAGTACAAACCAGTTTTCCTGGACCACAGTTGGCCACTGAGAGTACTGAAAGGAACCTGATGAAGATTCCCAACAAGAAACAGCATTCCTGGTAGACAAGCACTAGTGCCTGTCAATCAGCTTCCCTGTCAGTCACAGAAAGTACTATCACAATAGATGCTCCTGAAAGTGAAGCCTCTGGAAGAGACAACAGGACTGGAGGGGCTCCTGGGTGGGCCTTAGCCGGCTCCAGGCTGCAGGACAGCCAGACCTTCTGCCCTTCCCCCTCAACCAGTGGTTACCATGACAATGCCCTCTTTTCCTCAGGCCCTGTGGTTTCCTCTAAATCTTCTTTCACTTTCTTCTTCTGCTTTTCCCCTCCTCTCTGGCCTCCCCGGTCCACACCCACCTCCTTCCCATATGCTCAGGTCATTGATGAAGAGATCCAAGACCAAGGTAAGCAAAACCCTGTCCCAAGGAAGAGCTGGGGGCTGGGGGTGGGGGGAGTCACAGAGAGCAAGGGGTGTGGTCGAGGGTGGGTGGGGTAGAGTTAAGGCCTGCAGAAGGTAGAGAACATTAGGTGACAAAGTGACTGGAAAGCTGTGGAAGGAGCAGGGATTGCAGAGTGAAGAGAAGCCTCAAATGAGTGGGTCATAAGGAGATAGTGAGAACACAGAAGATGAAAGAGTCCCCTAAGAGCTAGTTCAATAAATACTGAGCCAGGAGTGGTGGCACAGACCTGTAATCGCAAAATTCAGGAGGCTGAGGTAGGAGGATTATTAGTTGGAGGGCAGTTTGACATACAGTGAGACCCTCTCTCAAATAAACAAATCCTAAAAACACTATAGTTTAGATGTGGGGCTGCAGTTCTCTTCCAGGCCTAGGGACAATGTGCAAAACATGAAATTTCAGGCAATCCCTGCCCAGAGCAGAGCAAATACACACTTAGGCATCATGAGCCCATTAGGATCCCACTGAAGTTAAGAACTCCCTGGTGGCTGGGGGAGGCCCCTGAAGCTCCCAGTCCCCCTTTGCTGCTGTCACTGGACATACTTGGTTATTTTCTTTGCTCCCCTAAGAAAACTGTGAAGTCCATTAGCAGCTCCCCACCCCACCCAGCTCCTTCTCCAGGTCAGCAGGTCACTTCCCTGACTTAGTGACTTGGTCTAGAGGGAGCCACATCCCGTGTGTGAGTTTCCATCACTTTATTTTGCAAAAATAGAAAACTCAGCAATATGCGATACAGCGGAGTGGGCGAGGAGATGTAAACAGAGGGGAGGGGACAGCACCCTGACCCCCCAGAGAAAAGGGGGAGCCTGCAGGAATCTTATTTGGCAGCTAAATACAAACAGGGGGCAGATGGGGGGAAGAAGGGAGGGGGTCACAGAGGCCCTGGGCTCCCCCTCCCAAGACCCCTGGAGGAAGGGGTCATTCCAGGGTGTAAACAAAAGCTAATAAATAAATAGAGGCTTCCTCTGGGTCACGGTGGATCAGCTAAGCAGCATCTCCCCTCCGCGGGCCAAGCTGCTCTGGGGGGTCAAGGGTAGAAGGCACTAGGAGAGGGATCCCTGGCCCCTCTGTAGTGTAGGAGGGTCCCTGCCTCGTGGCTGAGATGGGGGCAGGAGGCCAAGGCACAAGACAGGGCTAAGGGAGGGGTTTGTAAAATGGAGGGCCCAGGATGTGTGCTGTACCTCAGCAGAGAGGTACAGAAAGGGCTTACACTTCTCCCTTCACCCTCAGTCCCCACCCCAGAAATGCAGGGTCCAGCCTGCCTCTATACCTGGCAGGAAGATGGGGCACAGGGACAGTGTGCATGGCAGGTTCATCACACAGCGTTAGGCACCCAGGGTAGGGCACAAGGGTGGGCTCAGCCCTCCTTGAGGGCCCCCCTTTTGGTCTCTAGTGTTCCTGTTTGCTCTCAGAAGCCCAAGCACCTGGCAGAGGATGGGGCTGTAGGAAGGCAGGGTTTCTTCCTGCCTGGGGAGCCTGTGGCCTGAATCGGACAGGCAGTGCTGAGATTTTAGAGTCCAGACCCAGGTTCACCCCTCCTCCGGTTCTTCTGGTAGGTGCAGAGCAGTCCTCCAGGACTGTAGAGGGAGCCAGTTAGAACAGGACAGGGATGGACACAGGCACCCCTAGAAACTTTGGCAAAACAATGAGCTCATGGGAAAGGTGGGGAATGGGCAGGGCAGGTCCTCCCCCCAGTCACTGGTGGTGTCTGGGGAATGGTCAGTCTGCTGCCTGGAGCCCAGCCCCACAGTGGGGTAGGTCAGGGGCCCTGGTCAGGTTGGGGACTTTGGCCCGTTTTGCCCTGGCCCCCTGGAGCTTCATCCTCACTGGAAGCCTTGGGGTGGGGGCCAGGCTTCGAGGAGTCGTCCTCAAACATTTCAGGGTTCTCCAGCATCTCTCGGATCAGAGGGGGCATCGGGCCTGGAATCTCCATCTTCAGGGTAATGGCCCTTTCTGCTCCTACGAAGAGAGGCAAAGAAGCTTGGAAGGACAGAAGCACATGGGTAGAAACCCTGCCCCAAACTTCCCTGTGATTCACAAGTGCTCCTGGGCCACACCCTGGTTCCTAGGGGTCCTCTCCCTGCCTAGAGCTCCTACCTGAGCATTACCCAGCCTGGTGTCTATTTGTCTCATGACTTCAGGGTTTCTCTTTTTCTTTGATCCTTCTTTAGAGACAGGATCTTACTATGTAGCCCTAGCTATCTTGGAACTCTGTCAGCTAACCTCAAACCTACAGCCGTCCTTGGAGTAGGCAGTCAATGCCAAAGCATGCAGCTTCCATCTTGCTATATTGCTCTGGCTGGCCTTGAACTTGAAGCAATCTTCTTGCCCTTGCCTCCTGTGTGCTGAAATCACAGGCATGTACCGAAAGTTTTCAGATGTCTTTTTTTTTTTTTTTTTTTTTTTTTCCTTTTGGTTTTCTGAGATAGGGTTTCTCTGTGTAGACCTGGCTGTCATAGAACTTACTCTGTAGGTCAGGGTGGCCTTTAACTCACAGAGCTCCACCTGCCTCTCCTCCAGAAGGCTGGCTGGGGTTAAACCTGTGCTACCACTGCCCAGCATCTTTTCAAACCTGCACTGTGGGTTTGTGAGATGGCAGATGGCTCAGTGGATAATATACAAGCACAAGCCCAACAACCTGAATTTGCTCCAAGAACCAACTCTACAGAGTTGTCTTTTGACCTCCACACACATACTATGGCACACAGAAAAATAATAAGTAAAATTTTTTAGGGCCAGTAAGATAGCTCATTGATCATTGGTCATCAGGCCTGGCAACCCAAAGACCTACAATGTGGAAGGAGAACTGACTATTGTGAGTTACCCTCTGACCTCTACATCATGTAATGACAGGAACGCCCCACCATATACAATCAATAAATAAATGAATAAATGTAAAAAAAATTTTGAAGACCACACTGCATGCAACTTTGAGCCCCATGACACAGTACAGCAACCATGCTCCAATGTCCAGAGCTTTCTGGCTGTTCCAAGGCTAGTTCTTAATAACTTATAACAGATAATGTTCATCAAATACTAATGTTATAGGCACACTTTTGAGCAGCACTGCCCAAGGGAACTCTCTGTAATAATGGAAATGTCCAGGCTAGCTTTGAACCCATGAGCTCAAAGTAATCCTCCTGCCTCACCCTCTCTAATGCTGAAATGGTAGGCATGAACCACCACCAATCATGCATGGCTCTATGCCAGGCTCTCAATTCCCATCTCTAAGTACACTGTGTTGTGAGTTCATTTAGTTCCTACAATAAGCTTTTGAGGTAGGATTAAGTTTAGCCCAACCAATTTCCAAAGGTGGGCTAGGGTATCACTATGCATACAGTATTTGCCTAGTACATACAGGGCTTGGGGTTCCACCCCCAGCAACACACACACACACACACACACACACACACACACCAGCAACCAAACCAAAACCAGAAAAGAATTTGTTCAAAATCTCCCCAGGAAGATATAGTCAAGCTAGGACTCCATGGAGGTCTGGGTTCTCAGTCCCTCTCTTCCTGACCACCTGTGTGACTGACCACCTGTAGGAGACCTACAGATCTGGGAAGGGGGCTGACTCATAACTAACCCTTGGTGCTGATGCCCCGGAGGTCGGTGATTTTCATTAGCATCCTTGGAAACATGTAGGGTTGGCTGGGTCTCCGTCGCCGGGCGTAAAGCCTCAGGGCTTCCAGCAAGGGCTCCTGCAGTTTATCCACTTTCTCAGGTTCCTCCAGGTCCATGCGGTCTATACAAGTACAATGGGATGAGATGAGGAAGGACACACTGTCTCATCTGACACTCCATTGTTGTTCCTGAGCCCTCCAGGTTATCTCCCCTGATGTGAGGCCTGCCCTTACCTATAACCACTCAGCAAGGAGCTTGCTCTAGTCTAACACTCCTATCAGATTCCCATCTCAGCACTGTGGCCAGGGTTTCTGAGTTCCCTGGACTCTGCCGTCTTCTTTTGGCCTTAGCTTGGTTAGCCAGCAAGGCTATACATGATCTGAGAAGTCTGTGGGATGGGGTCAGTGTTGACAATCCCAAGGGAAGAAAGAGACCCTCATACTTTCCCACCTGGTCAGAGAACCAGTGAGGATGGGATGTGGTGGAAAAGGGAATCCATGCAGACACCAGGGGGCGCCCCCGCACCTCCACAGATGAGGCAGATGGCACTGAGCAGTCCTGTCTCCGTGTCATCCATCTCCAGGGGCAGGAGCTGCCCAGCAAAGGCAAAGACCAGGTCTGTAAGGGGCCCAAAGCCAGCATTGTGCATCTGGGTACGGTTCAGGGTCAGCCCATCCGAGAATGTCATGGTGTCTTGCTCTGGGGTATACCTTGTACAGATTCGCAGCATCTGGAAGTTGGGGGTGAGGACAACAGTTAGTGCTGCCCCTGAGGAAAAGTTCCTAAGTAAGTTTGGTTCCCAGTAAGTAAATCCTGAACCTGAGGAGTAAGGCAGAAGGGTGGAACTCTGAGATTGGAAAGGGAAGGTTAGGTAAACCAGGAGACAAAGGCTAAGACAAAAAGAGCTTTGATAGAGAAGCATGGTGATGGCAGAAAAGGATCAAACTGGTCCAGAACTCATAGGCCTAACTCACTAGGATGTCCAGGCAGGCAGCCTTGAGCAGAGTGATCTGGTCAGCAATGCTGAGTCCTGTAAAACCAGGCAACCGTTTAGCAAACTCCACGATCTTGATAATGCATTTAGTGGCCAGCTCACTGAACTTGTCCCACAGCCCCAGATCCAGCTGTACACGGTGATCTGCACTGGAGTTCTGCAGGGAATAAAGATGAGTTTGAATGTGAAGGCTCCCCTTGGGAGCTCTCCCCACTACAGACAGATGAGCACAGCTCTGCCCATTCCTAAGGCACACAGCGCCCTCACCCTGCCCGCTCCTCCTCAGCACCCAGCCTGTGCCGGCTCCTCACCGTGGTGTACTTGCCCAGCTGGCAGAGTGAGGGAAACGTCTCCTGGTGGGCTTTGCTGACCTTGGTGATGAGCTCTTCTAACTGCGGACTCAGTTCATAGCTATCAGGTGGGCCCTCTTCCTTTACCTCTTTTTTCTTCTTGTTTCGGTCATTCCTTACAGCTTGGGGTTGGAGGCAAAGGGAAGGGTCAGGACCCTCACAGTCTCCTTTTAGATGTCCTCTCTCACCCTAGTTTAATGTGCTCAGTTCTCAGTAAGAATATATATTTCTTCTCTGGAACCCTAATTAGTGCCTTTATTTCCCTATCTCCTAACATAAGCTCCTATTTCCAGGCTGGTTTGCCCCTGCCCCACCCAGGGCCTGTAGCCATGCTCCCTCCCCAGGCCAATTTGGCTCCATCCTGCCCTTCCGGTTGCCCTGCAGGAGCTGGGGGTTGGGGGGGGCAGGATATGCAGGCAGGATATCCACTTATAGCCTTGGCAGCACAATGGTGGGGGGGGGGATGGAAAGGAGGGGCCAGCCTGGAGCCATCTCAGGATCTGTCCTGTGAAAGAACAGAGGAGGGGAGGGACCAGACCAAGCCTCCTGCCCTACCATACAGAAGGAGAAAAACTCTAGTGCCCAGGTTACAGAAGAATGGTCAAGAAAGGGGAGAATGGTAAAGGGCTGTGGCCTACAGGGAGCCAATCTAATAGGACAAGAAAGCAGCTACATGCAGGCTAGGTCTGACAGTCAGGGAAACTGGAAGGCAATGGGGAAGGACCACAGACTAGGACAGGATGGAAGAGAACCTACCTTCTTTGGACATGCCCACTTCAAAACACTTTTGTAGCCGGCAGTACTGGCAGCGATTCCTGGTTACTTTGTTGATGATACAATTTTTGTCACGGTGACATGTATACACCATGTTTTTCTGGATGCTGCGTCTGAAGAAGCCCTGAATTTGGGATCAGGAGGAGTATCACTGAAACAGGATGCTGGGCTGGAAAACCAATATTTCTTACAATACAGGTGGCCCCAGGCCTGACCCAATCTGTTTTTTTGTTTGTTTTGATTTTTCGAGACAGGGTTTCTCTGTGTAGCTTTGTAGACCAGGCTGGCCTTGAACTCACAGAGATTCATCTGCCTGCCTCTGCCTCTGAGTGCTGTTTTGTTTGTTGTTTGTTTATGGCAAGAGGAGTGCTGGAGAATGACTGAACACAGGGCCTTCTGCATGCCAGAAAGCATTCTACCGCTGAGCTGTGTCCTCAGCACCTCACCCAATCTGTCAATCATCCATGCACAGAGCAGTCCCTCATCCCACACAGACAAAACTCATGTGAACACAGCACCTGGGACACCCATCTTTAAAATATCTCTTCATTATATTTATTTATTTTGTGTGCGTTGGGGGTGGAGGGTGCATGTGCAACCACAGGGTGCAAGTAGAATTCAGAGTAGTTATTTGTTTTCCTTCTACTATGTGGGTCCCGGGCTTGGCACCAAATACCTTTTCCTACTAACCCATCTAAAGGGAAGGGTGCCCCCTCCAGGATATTGTTTTTGCTAAGAGGGTCTCTCTCTCTCTCTCTCTCTCTCTCTCTCTCTCTCTCTCTCTCTCTCTCTTTGTTTTGTTTTTCGAGACAGAGTTTCTCTGTGGCTTTGGAGGCTGTCCTGGAACTAGCTCTTATGGACCAGGCTGATCTTGAACTCACAGAGATCCACCTGCCTCTGCCTCCAGAGTGCTAGGATTAAAGGCTTCTGCCATCAACGACGACGGGCCAAGAGGGTCTCTTTTATGTGTTGCTGAGGTTTCATGTATGCTAAGCAAGCATTCTGCCTACCGGTCTACATTCCCCACCTTGTGTCCCCATCCTCCCCACCATATTACACACCTTGCAGCCTTCACATGAGCTGACCCCATAATGGTAGCCGGAGGACTTGTCATTGCATACAAAGCATGGCTTATAGACCCGAGGAGGTGGTGGGGGTGATGGAGAGCTGGGCACCATTTCCTCTGAGCTAGTGCTCTGTGTCTCCACCGCTGGGGGAGAAAACCAGTATGAGAAGGTCAGCTGAAGCAATCTCATCTAATGACCATCCTCTCTTCCTTTGGACCTGCTGGTGGCAGCTGTTGTCACCACTGTTCATAAGCCCTTAGCAGGTACTTACCCCCACCCCCCCACACACAGAAAGCTCAGACAGCCACTGTCATTGCAGCTTGCTGGGATTCCAGGCCTCTACCACCACCACCACCCCGACCCCACCCCAGCCCCCACCTGGCCAACTCTTCTATATCAATGCTCATTTCTCCAAATTCCAGACCAAGGCCAACCTAGAAGTTAATGTCTCTGCTTCTGTTTCCCCAATCATAAAGTTGGAGAGATGGCCCACTGGTTAAGAGCACTGACCCTAGAGGGACCCAGTATTCAATTCCCAGTATCTATGTGGTGGCTCACAACCATTTGTAACACCAGTTCCAGGGGATCCAGTTCCCTCTTCTAGCCTCTGTGGGCACCAGGCACATACACAGTACACAAAAACATACAGGCAAAACACCCATACCAAAAAATAAAATAAAAAAAAGGTACAGAGTGGAAGGGTTAGGGCTCGCTCCCTGGCACTCTGGTAACCCTGAGTTCCACCATCCTCAGCCTCTGGGAGCAATTGGGGCGTGGGCAGCAGATATGGAGGTCAATGGGGCAGTTACAGGCCACCTACAGCTGGCACCTGGATGAATGACTTAATTCATTTAATTCACTCCCAAGACCTCAGATCAGAAGGGAAGCATAACTGGTAGCGTGAGCAGCTCAGTTTCACACCGCCAGCTGACAGCAGAGACAAGGCTCTCAGGTCCTCTGACCAGAGCTAAGTGCCCTTTAGTGAAAGAAGAGAGAGACAGGTATTTGCTCAGATCCTTAGGTCTAGAAGCAGTGTAGGGTGAGCAGAGAGTCAGGTGACCTAGGGTAAACAGAGGTGAGGGGGAAGGGAGCTATCTCAGACCCTTTCTAGCCAGGCTTCACTCCTGGATTGCCTTCAGAAAATAGCAACTATAGTTTGTAAGGAGTCTTAGCCTAGGCCCAGAGTAGGGGAAGCCCACACTTTCTAGAGGTAGCTGCTAGGGACATGCCTTAGGCTGTGTGAGTGTGGGGCTCATCCTCAGAGGCTCAGGACATTTGAAAATTATTCTGCCTGAGGGACCTGTTGCCCACATTTGGAAGGCCCAAGTGACTGAAAGAAATCCTGAAGACCCTCAGTGAACTTTGAACCCACCTCCTGTAACACATCCTTCCTCTGACCCTCTGTAGCCCACCTGGTCGCAAGTCCATCTGACCCAAAGCAATAAGAGGGAGGCCCAAAAGCTGGGGTTCCAGACCAGTTCCACCCACCTTACAAAGAGGGAAGCCCTCCCCAACCACCCCACCCCCACCTACTAATTAGCATAAGAATCCTGCTGGAGTTAGATTCCCCCTGAAAGCAGTGGGGGCAGAAGGGTGCTGGGAGTTTATTCAAGACTGGGGGTGGGGCTGCCTGTGTATAGGTGCCGAGAGGCGTGGGAAGGACTGGAATGCCTTTTAGGTCCTTGCTCTTTCAGCCCATCCCGGGGTCCCCAGGGCATGTGCCTTGCCCATAGGCCTGTGCGTGGGGTGGTACTCTCTCCTGCACTGACACCCTCCTTACCCACAGAGCACTACCCCATTTCCTCATTTCCTCTCTTGCGCAAGGCCTGGGTGCGGTCAGACTGGCATGGGGTAGCACCAGCCAATTATAAGATAGAAGGCCCCAGAGAGCCTGCCCTTGGGCAGTTTTTCCCATCTTAGTGGCACTGTCACCCATTCTCGACAACCCTCTGGCACATCCCCACCTAAAGTGCAATCCAATGGCTCTGAGGTCACTGTGGGTGGAGGGAGCTAAAATGCTAACAGGGTCTTCTGGGACGCAGGGTGATCGCTGAGACCTCTACAGTGGGATGCTGTCCCTGGACTAAGAAGGGGCCCCTGCTGAGGAGGAGGGGGTGGGCTCTGGGGTTTTCTCCTTTTAAAGCCCAAATTGCTGAAATTGAGGAAATTCCTGGCCAGGCTGAGCGGAGCTTCAAACAAACTCGTTATAACCGGCTGTAAACGCTCCCAGCTGCGAGGCCCAGAGCTGAGCTGCCCAGACTCACAACCTAGTATATAGTATACATCTCCTTGAAGACACACACTTTTGTAGGCCAGCATCACACAGACACAAAAGCAGGCAGACTGACTGTGTGCTCCTTAGCTGGAGCCAGAACTCTACACAGAGGATCTCAGACATTAAACCACACTCACTCCATGTAGGTGGATCACACCCAAAACCCAACAGTGGGCTTCACATTTACAAGCCAACAACTCTACCCCCGTACAAACCACAGTGGGACAGCACTGAACACCAAGACACCAAAGTCCCCATCTAAGTGTCACAAACACACCATCCAGCTCTACTCTAAATCACTTTCCCTCTCTCAGAGTGTGGCGGGAGGCCTGCTGTTGGTTTTGTGTGCTCACGAGGACCCTACTGGCCAAACTTACTGGCTCAAACTAAAATGCAAAAACATTGAGCTACCAAGCCCAAACGGCCTCTAAAGGTCTACTGATCCCTGCCCAGGACCACTGTGGCCAACCCCCACCCCAAGACATCTCTACCTCCACCGCCAACCAACGTGCCTAATCCCCCATTATCCTGGGCATGACAAGTTTAAGAATTCACAGAAATTCGGTGCAATGTATTAGTACCATGTTTTCTCACCCTTTAAATAGCGCACTTCAATTCTTATCCCACCCAACCCCAATACTGTCTCCTGTGTTACCTCCCTTTCCCACTCTCCCAGTTGTTAAATCTGAGCAGCTCTGCCCTGTAACAAAAAAAAAAAACAAAAAACAAACAAAAAAAACAACTGAACTTGTAAACAGCGCTGCCGAGTGCCAAGGAGCGAGGCGCGTTGGCGGGGGCTCAGTGACCCGGCGTACACACTCCCCCAGCGCCAGCCACCCCGCCCGCTGCCCACCCATTCCCAGAGTGCCCCCGAGCCTATGTCTGCAGTCATCCGTACCCGGGCTACGAGTGCAGTGCCAACCCCCAGTAAATCTGGGCGCGCGCGCGGGGGGGGGTGTTCCAGGCTCCTATCCCAGCCGCTTCTCACAGCCCACCCCCGCCAGGCATTGTGGCCCAGGCTTCAAAGCCACTTCTCATCTGGACTTTATTTTTACTGCCTTTCAGTCCCCAGCTTTTTATTACCGCTCTGGAAAGGGGTTCCAGGGCCCCATGCCTGGCATCTCCCATTACAGAAAAGGGAAAGATGGATATTTGGGGGCCTTATGATTGTTCTTTCCTACGGGCTGTCACTTCCAGACCACCCCCCACTCCGTACACTTGGCTTTAAACTTTTCGCTTCCTGCTGAAGTTGTGTGTTGGAGCCACAGAAAAAAAGTCATCTGTCAAGACAACCAAATACAAGCTTCCAGTTTTTTGTTTGTTGTTTGTTTTCATGAGGATAAATGCAGAATCCATCTTTCTCCCTCTTCTATGCACCACCCCTTGCACCCCACAAGCAGAGCACACAGGATATTCTCTAGAACACAGCACTTTCCAAAACCGCCCCCGCAGCCACGCAAGGCACACGCCCTCCCGACCTCACGCCACAAACACCCCCACACTGGGCCACGCACATTTGCCAACCCAGGCGGAGGGTGACAGTGGGTAGAGGGACCCCCTACTCCACACCCACATCTCTTAGGCAAAGATCTGCACAAGTCAGAGATTCACAGGCTTTGCGATTTTTTTTTTTTTTAATGCTCCCAACTTCCCGCATGGACTTTACATACGCCACCCACTGTCCTGGGTGCTATATCCCTCCCAGACTAAGGACTTGAAAACACGCTAGCAAAATACATCGGCCTCTCCTATCTCCAGGAACTCGGGAGTGGCATCAACCAAAGCACTAACTAATACCCACCATAAAAACCATACACAACTCCAAACACTACAGCACTCACGCAAAGGAGACGGACTCAGGCCCTCACGTTTAAAGGGCCAGTACCTCACATAGAAAGGATCAGAATACCCCCGCTTGCACCCCAGTCCCAAACTTCACATACGGAAATAGCAAGCACCCGCTTCTGGTGCACCCAATACCCTACCCCCGAACTCGAATACCTACATTGTAGACTGGCAGGTTGCGCCCAGGCAAAAGACTCAAGTCCGGCGAAACAAGAGCTGCCAGTGGCTCTGCGTAGCAAGCCGGCCCCGGGCCCCGCGGCCCCATACAGCCGTCGCGGACCCGGGGCAAAGGATTCCATGCAGTCGTACATCGCGACCCGGCTTGGAGAGAAACTGGGTGCTAGAATACCAAGGACCCGCAGCCCATTCCCCCTCCTCCCCCCGCAGCGCCCTGCTCCTGGAGGGGGGAGGGGGAGGGCTAGCATAGGGCGCTGAGATGCATGGGGGGTAAGGGGTGGGCGGGGAAGAGGGGGATCCCCAGCAAGGGAAAGGACTGGGCGGGGCACGAAGGCGAAGCAGCAGCTTCTGCCTCGGTCTGGCTCACTTAGGGTGCCTGGGCAGCTAGCACTGTGGAGACCTTTTGTAAAAGCAGAGCCTGAAGGGATGGGGGTGGGGCTTGGAGAGGGAAGGGGGCCGGGCACCAAGATGAGCAGAGCTGGGAGTGGAGCACAAACACATTCGCATACGTCTACTCGCTGCGCGGCGCACGCGTTTGCTTAGACATACATCTGTGCATGCATGTATCTTGGCAGGGAACACAAATTTGCAAACGTGCAACAGTGCACAAGCATATCTGCACCCACATAAATTCATAGGTGCCCAAATTTGTGTAAATACACCTGGCTCAGGAAAACGCTTGCAATCATGTTCTCTCCACAGACCGGGAGGTTTTGCACGCATTTGCACTTAAGGCGCGTGTCCAGGTTGGAACTGGGGGAAGGAATGGAGGAACCAAATGCACGCATTTCCTCTCACAGAGTGTCCCCCCACACACACACTATTTCTTCGGCATACAAGTCAACACAAGCAAGGGTGTTAAGGATGGCTGTGTAGAAGGGAACCTTGAAATGCCTCGCGCACCGCTGGTCTCCAGAGTCGGAGGACCTGCATTACCTCCACCCCCCTCATTCCCGGGCCCGACTCCTCCTTCGCCCTTCGTGCGCGCGCCTGCGCGCGCGCGCGTTTCGGACCAGAACACTGCATTCCTGCGGCTCAGCGCGCGCTACCGCCTCCTTCCTTCCCGTTCTTCCCACCCCCGGTCCAAGGGCCAGAGCGCGCTCCCGCGGTGAACTCTCCGGGAACCCCCCTCGGGGCGGGTGGCCGGGCGCGCTCACCTCCTCCTGACCCGGCCCCGCCCCACCCCGCCCAGGCCGTCGCCAGCTCCGCAGCGGAGTCCCCCCCCCCGCCCCCTCCAGCGCAGCGGAGAGTCTACCCCTCCTAGCTCCGGCTATCCTTCCTCCGCGAGGGCTGGGCCGCCTCCCTCAAAGTCCCCGAAGCTCTATCCCGCGACTGACACTCCCAAAGTGCCTCGATTGCCTCCCTCATGCCCTCTCCCAGAACCCGACTTCACTTTTGCAGCACGAAACTACCCGCTAACTACGGTACCAAACTGCGACTCAGACCAAAATGCTCCCCCGCCCATGACAATTGCCCCTACCCCGAGTTTCCACTGCACTAAGGGCCCCCCCCTTCGCAGTAACTGCCCTGCTGGTCACTCATCGCTCCAGGTCACTTGTACCCCCACCATAGGAAATAGCTGCCCCTCCTCCCTCAGTGCCACCTTGAGTGCCCCCCTGGGCGCCCTCGCCCGGAGGAGAGGGTGAGGACTAGCCACGTCACAAGTTTGCCCTTGCCAGGCCGCCTGGAATCGGGGACCCTGGCCCTGGGACAGCGCCAGTGGCGGCGACTCCCGGAAACCGCCCCCTCCCCCGCGCCCCGCCCGCCGGCCGCCCGACCGCTCGGCGGGCCGGCCCAGCCGGCTCTGTCAGCGCCGCTCACACGGGGAGCGCCCGGGAGCGGGAGTGGCGCCCGGCCCGACCCCTTCCCCCGCCCGGCGGCTGTGGCTGAGCCAGGGCGGGGCGCACTTTTCTAAGAATCTGCTGTACCGAGTCGGGGTCGCACTGGGGTGCTGAGAGAGTGGGGCGCCTGCTGGAAGAATAAAAAGCAGGAAGGGGTGCCAGAGTAGGCAAAGAAGGCGGGAGCGGGGGAGGGGAACGGGTGGCTACCAGGGACTCACGGGGGCAGGGCTGGAGAGGAGGGCCTAAAATGCGGATGGCGATGGTGGGCTGTGGTGGACAGGCAAACTGGGAGCTTGCAGCAAGGATGAAGTGAAAGACAAGATCTTTCCAACCTAAGTGTGAACTTTCCCCTCATGACCCAACCCTAACACTCCGTTTCTGAATCCAACCGTACCCCTCCCCAAAAAAAGAGGAATAAATGCCTAAATTGGAATAGGACCAGCAGGAAAAAAAAAAAAAGTAAAAAAGAAGAGAAAGAAGAGTACCCCCCAAAAAAAACAAGGAGAAAAAGGCCTTGACTAGTCAACTCCGGGCTTGTAAGTTCCCCTTCCCCCTCCGAAATCTGAAAGGTCCCAATTAAGTCAGGCCTGCCTGGTTGGTAATTAGAACCAGAAGTGGCCAGGCCACAGGGAGGGGGTTGGGAGGAGGGCACAAGAGTGGGGGGAGGGCTCCAGGAAGCCATGAGGTCTCAAAAGCCCCCCTTTCTCTTCACCAGATGCACCCCACTCCTCATCACCCCATTTCTGTGTGCTCCGAAAGCACCACTGGGGAAGGGGGCCTCAGGACCAGGCATTAGGGTGTTGGTTCGGCACATCCCATCAACCCCAGCCCCTATTCAAGATACAGTACAACCTTGGGTTAAAACAAAATGGGGGGATCTAGTGCCCCTCTTTTCCCCAAAGCACCCCCCCCCCCGCCCTTATTGCAGCAATTAGACCCATTAGCCTTCTAGCATTTCATGGGAACCAGATGTTTCCCCGCCAGTCTTGGTGGGGGCATGAAGGGGGGCTGGTGCCTGACTCACCCCCTTCCCTATGATCCCCACCACCAGGGTGCACCCCCCTCCCAGCTAGATCCTCGAAAAGCTATGGTCCCAGGGGCAAAGAATGTGCCCCTCCCCCACTAAGAAGGCACTCAAGCTTCCAGCCTAGTCACCCCTCAGAGCTCTACCAGTCCCAGGCAAAGATTGGGTTTGGCCAGGACTAGGTTTGGGGAGCAGGACAGCTAAATTCTCTCTCTCCCCATCTTGCCACCTCTAGATGAAGTTTGAAGATCACTGGCTTGGCACTCTTCTTGCTTAGTAACTCCTTTTCTTCCATAACCTTACTCTAAAATCTGAAGGGGTATTTCAAATTGAAGTAGGCCCCGCCCCAGAAGGCAAGTCCTAAAGGACAGGTCCCACCTGAAGAGCACTAGGAGGGGGGTCTTCTGAAGAGAAGGAGGGAGTAACAGAGGGAGGTGTGAAAGAAAGGGAGAGGCCCAAAGCAAGGACGCGAGGAGCTCTTGGCAAGATGGGGGCTGGGAGAGGGTAGGGGGCCCGAAGAGGGGGGGTGCCGCCTGGGCCCCAGCAGCGGCGGCAAGCTCGGCTCCCCCCGCCGGAGAGGTTTCCTGTTGCAATCAAAGCCCCGTTTGTGTCGGCCTGGAGCTGGAGTTGGAGCCGGAGGAGGAGAGACTGGGAGGGGAGGGGAAAGAGGCAGCCACTGGAGTTTTTTTTTTTTTTTCCCTGGAGGAGACCTAGCTGCTGCCTGCTTGCCACCTTCAACTGCCACGACTTGCTTTCCTTGCTTTTTTCTCCCAGTGCCTGGGCCCCTTCTGGATCTGCACCTGTATAGCTGCCCCTCTGGCTTAGGTCTGGGCATCTCCAGCTTAAATAGGATCTCTTTTCTCCTTGTGCCAGCCTGCCTTCAACGTCTCCAAGCATGGAGACTTAGCATGGTGGCGTTTGGGCTCCCTGCTCCACAGACACGGGTCCCTCCGCCATGGCAGCTATTACCACCACAATATTTGGAGCACAAACTTTGCCAGGTCTTCAAGACCACACTATCCCTTCCCTGCCTGTACACTCCATGCCTGCAGGTATGCATGCATGTGTACACACAGGTGCGCATGCCCATACACTCCCCTCTGTTTTCCATGCACACAGGTCTATGCTTGTCTAGCTCAGCAGCACATGCTCCCCTCACCTCCCCCCTCCTCCACCACAGGGTTCTAAGATGCCTGCCTCACCCACTGAGGCCCCAGGAGAGCCCTAAGAGATAGAGCAGGACTTCTCAACAAGGGTATCCCCAAGGTGCCAGGGGCTGACTCTTCAATAAGATCCAAAAACCAGTTCCCAAGGAGAAGCTCCAAGCCCCTTCTTAAAACGTCCTTATTCTACATGAGAGAGAGGGTTGTATGAGAAAATGTAATGAGAGACAGAGACTCAAGGTGAGTGTAGGTGTGGCATCAAATTGATGACTGTAAACCACCCCTCCCATGTATGATAGATCAACACAGCCAAAAGGGGACAGCAGATCAAAGAAAATGAGGTGGCACCCTCTCGTCCTCTGGCCAGTCACTCTCCCACCAAGGGAGGTTCCCTAAACTCCAGGATTCCTGCCTCATTTCTGCAGTACCACTAGGAGCTGGATGCCCCACCCCAAGCACACTGTCTGGACCTAGGCCTTCCCCTCCTCCCCACCTCACCTGCTACCTCCCTGCCTGGGCCTGTCCCTCTATGCTAGCTTGCCTCACCCTCTACAACTGCCTTTCCTGGTGCAGGCTCTTCTCTGGAATTTCTCCTTGCAGTTCCCATCCTTCAGGGCAGCCTTAGAGGATGGAGCTCAGCCTGGCACTTTCTCCTTCCTCGACCTCACTTTGAACCCTGACCTCCATCTCCTTGTATCCAGAATACAAGGGCATAGGGAGAATGTCACTAGGTACTGGCCATGTCTCTGGGCATTTTTCCTACTACCACTGTCTTTCTCTTGTTTCTTTTTCACTCCGGCTCCTTTAGTTACCTGCCACAGACCCTGGGAAGATCAAATCCCAAGAGGTCAAATTGCATGATTCTCTGCAAGAAATACATTCACGGGAGATGAGGCTTATTCCCATTGCCTGGTTCAGGACAGATTCATGGGATGACATTGAGGAAGAGGAGAATCTAGCAGAAGTTTTTTTTTTTTTTTTTTTTTTTTTTTAAAAAAAGAGTTTTGTGCTCTTTCACGCACTCTGCATGCCACATGGTAACCTCTGTTGAACTACAGCCATGCCACAGGCAGTCCCTACCAAACACCAGAGCCCAATTAAATACCTCCTGACTCTTCACACTGACTGTTTGTTGCATACACTGGAATTCTATGTATGAGCAGTCTTGGCAATGCTGCGCACATACAAAGTGCACATGGTCTGGGACACATACACACACACTTCCAGATAAGTACACTCTTTCCAGTGGAGCTGCCAGCCCAGGGTTGTCACCCCTATGTAAGTCCTCCAACTATAACCCCTGAATCAGGCAAAGCCCCCCCCCAACTTTTACTAAGCGACAGAGCTATATCTTTTTTGTTGTTTTTTGAGACAGAGTTTCTCTGTGTAGCCCCGCTGTCCTGGAACACATTCTGTATACCAGGATGGTCTCAAACTCAGAGATCCATACTTCTACATCCCAAGTGCTGGAATTAAAGGTGTAAGCCACCATGGTAAGCTAAAGAATGTCTCTTTATCTTTTTGTCTTTTTCTATCTCTGTTTCTTCCCTCCAGGTAAAGCTTTCACTTCACCTCTTCATATTCCGTCACCTTGTACACAGATCCCTATGCCAGAAAGTAGAGGCCAAGGCACCCTATCCCAGCCCACCTCCCACCTGTCATGGCCTGATCAGGAGGGACAATCACCAAGTTGGTAAAGAGGGGTCCCAGATAGAGAAAGGAGGCTCAGGCCTTGCTTGATATCAGCATTTAAAGGCTTAATGCAAAGAGGGCAGGCCTGGGGACAAGTAGGGATCTGCACAGTATGTGGGCACTATTCCAGACCTGGAGGGAGGGGAGAAGTCCAGAACAATGTGGCTGAAGAGGAGGATGCTTCTGAAGCACCTTTGCATGGTTCTAGATTGTTCTGTGGACCAAGAGCCACCCCTTTGTCACCAGGCTATCTCTGTCCTCCTCAGAACCTTTAAGAACTTTCCCAGAGCCGGGCTTGGTGGCGCACGCCTTTAATCCCAGCACTCAGGAGGCAGAGGCAGGCGGATCTCTGTGAGTTCGAAGCCAGCCTGGTCTACAGAGCCAGTTCTGGGACAGGCTCCAAAGCTACACAGAGAAACCTTGCCTCAAAAAAACAAAAACAAACAAACAGAAAAATGTTCCCAGCCCCACACATCTTTAGGCACCTAGCACTAAGTTCCCCTCCTATTTGCAGCCTCAGAACAGCCATCTCTCCTCTCCATCACAGAGCTAGCTGACCAACTTCTCAGGTTCTAGTCCACTGTCTGTCTCCCCCCCACCTCCCAACTGCATGCAGCCTTTAAGGACACCAGACTCACCCTCAAGAGTCTACACAAACGTGTTCCCTTCTGCTAGTGGAGTGACCCAGGAGTCAGTTTTAGATCCACAAGCAGTTTTATGGCCCAGTTCTTTAAGATCATATTTGAGTAGAACTCTCACTACAGGTACTACCCTCAAAACACATCTAACACCACTTCCCCTCTCCCATAGGCACCGCCATTCTATTAGACCAAAGTCCCATTCCCTGCGCACCATTACAACAAGGATGTCCATTTTCCGTATCACCCCCTCATTCTCCAAGACCCCTGAGACTCACACAGAGAGGCCATCTCCTTGGGGAGGTCAGGCTGGCCCAGGCCTCGGAAGCTAGGACTCAGCATTTCAAATGGTGGTGACCCTCTGAGTGCCCCTGGGAAGGCGAAGGGGAAGCCTGCTCCTGGGTAACCAGATCCAGGCCCCAGGGCACCAGCCGGAAAGAGTCGCTCCTTATTGGTGGCCATGGCAGCTGCAGTATGGGAATCCCTTGGAATCTGCAGTGGGCGAGGGTGGTCTTCAGCTGCAGCCCCCGCCCATGCCCACTGACCTGGCCTGGGAGGCTCCGTGCCCACCCTGGCTGGCCTGCCCACTGGGTCTCCAAGGGTCCTGAAAAAAATAAAAATAAAAAGGAAAGATAAGACAACACTCACTGTGAGGCCCAAGGCCACAAGCATCCCTCAGTTGGTCTTTTTTTTTTTTTTTTTTTTTTTTTTTTCTTTCAAGACAGGGTTTCTCTATGTAGCTTTGGAGCCTATCCTGGCACTCACTCTGGAGACCAGGCTGGCCTCGAACTCACAGAGATCCACCTGCCTCTGCCTCCCTAGTGCTGGGATTAAAGGCATGCACTACCAATAGCCGGCTCAGTTGGTCTTTGTTACCCTGGCATGGATACTTGCAGTGTCTCAGAATAGGCAGATCCTAAAAAATTCTTCAGTTTACTTTCAGGGAAGGATAAACTGAGTGTAAGCAATGATCTGAGGACATCTGGTGGGGAGGTTCCCAGACTAAAGCATCAGAGCTAGACATCTGATTTAATCCTCAGATTTGTCCTGTGAAGGGGAAATTATGACCTCCATTTTATAGATGAGGGAACTAAGATTTAGTGACTGGTTTAAGGTTATATGGTTTAAAGGGTGGACCCAAGATCTTATTTATTTATTTATTTTGGTTTTTCAAGACAGGGTTTCTCGAAGGGCGGTGGTAGCGCATGCCTTTAATCCCAACACTCGGGAAGCAGAGGCAGGCGGAACTCTGTGAGTTCGAGGCCAGCCTGGTCTACAGGGCGAGTTCCAGGACAGCTAGGGCTACACAGAGGAACCCTATCTCTAGACACCAAAGAAAGTTAAATAAATAAATAGGTAAACAAAAAGTAAATAAGTAAAGATAAATTAATTTAAATGCTAGCACCTCAGCAACAGTAAGCCACGGTCTGTGTTGTAATCCCTGAGTCCTTTATGGTTTTGCAGAGTAAAGTGTAATGGCCACATGCAAATGCCCTGAACTGATGTCCCTACTTACTGGCTGTGGGACTTGGGAGGAGTTATTTCATCTCCCTGTGCCTCACTTTCTTCATCTACCATTTGATAATAGTAGGGCCCACCTGTTGGTAAGTTTGTTTCAAGGATTCAATAACTCATCATGGGCACATCATATTAAATGCTATGTCAATATTTTATACTTTGTACTTCCTGCATGCCTCTTTTAATTATCATTTCCTTTCTGTCTTCCTCCTTACTCCTTCTGTTTCCCCTCCTGACTCTTTCTCTGTCACCAACCATCTCAGTCAGCCTACACTCACTCCCTATGCCCTCTGCTGTTCTCCAAATCAGGGATGCTGGTGGAACTCTACCATGACATAAGTGTGATACCAGAAAGTTTCTTCCTTGCCCTCAGTTCACAGTGCTGCTCCTCTTTCTCTAGGCCCCTAGAAAACTCTCCCTACATTCTTTCCTAAGGCAAATGTAGCTTCTCCCCATCCCTGAAATATTTAACCTGAACCCAGGAAAGAAGAAAGAAAGCCTGAGAGAAAGGAAAAGGAAATCCCAGGATTGGCCTGTGGTTCCCACCGTAATGCTGTGGCTAAGGGAAAGGAGCTCCTCAGGGTCTCCAAAACCATCTACTGTGTAAATTCATGGGCTGGGAGAGTAGCTCCACTAACCAGAAACGATGGGATGAAGAAGGGCAGAGGACCACAGCAAGGGCATCCCACAGGTAGGCCACAGGCATCTCTATATCTCTCCCCATTAGTAACTGTTTCTAAGATCAACATCTCTGACTGCTTCTGTGTACCTCTAGTTTTTCCTCCCTCTCTCTTTCTCTCATCTCTCTCAATCTCCAAACTCCTCAGAATAAATTATCATTGTTACAAGAACTCAAAATCCAACGTCATCACCCTTCACTCAGATCCCATGTGTAAAGGAGCCCCTTTTTCCTCACTAGGTATCGCCCATAGGCCCAGGACCCTGCTACTCTTTACCCCTGTGTCCCCCAGAGTCCTAAAGCATTAACTCTGAGCCTCCATCCTTCCCCTTTTCCTTCCCTAGTCCATGAGGTCCTCATCCCAAGCTAAACCCTGATGGAACCTGGAGTCCAGGGCCCCTAAGGCCCCTGGGCCACAGCTCAACAGGCTGGGCTACATTCCAGGTGGATTAACCCCTCCAATGCCAAGAGTGATGAACCCAAGAGAACCCCTAACCCAATTTTCCCCCCAGATTCTGCATAGACTAGGAGTAGGTTCTCCACTCCAGTCATTCTTGTCTTGGCATCTTACCTACAGATGAGAAATAGACCTCTAGGGTAAGGCAGGGCTTCAGCAGGAGGCACAAGGGAGGCATGCTCAGTGCCCCTACCCCCACCCCAGGATACTGTGAGTTAAGCAAAGAACAAGCCAACTCTCCCTGGCTCTGGCCTTCCTCCTCAACTACCTGGGAGGGGAGACTTGGGGGTAAAGAGGAAGGTAGGCAGTAAAGATTCCTCTCTCCTAAGTCTGGTCTCTTTGGGATGGGGGGTGGGGTGCATGCTTCAGTCCCAGGTAGGAAGAGAGCAAGAAACTGAAGACAGCACTGAGTGAAAGGAAATCCTAAAAGAGGGCCTTAACTGGGTTCTTCAGGGGTCCTGCAGAAGACACAGAACACTTCCCTCTTCCCAGGGTGCCACCTCAGATGGTGCGGCCCAGAAGGCGGGGCAACTGACTTGGGGAAAGGGTTCTGACAAAGCTGCCTGTCTTAGAGATGAGGTGGAGTTGAAGGGCGGGCATGGATGAAGGGGGCTGCCGGATGGAGGGGGGCGTCTCCCTGCTGCCATGCCTGCTCCAGGGCCTTGAACAAAGCTGCTCTTGTCGGCTGCCCTCCACCCGCTGCCCCCCTCCCCTCTGTATAAACACGACCACCTTTTTCCATGACCCCATCTCCAGAATGGGCGGAGAACCCAGGCATCCTCTGCTCTAGTTTGAGTCCCCTGCCCGCTCTCCAGGAGGCAGCAGTGGGCCTGGCTTCCCTGGCTCCCTGCCATTCTTGGGGGAGTCTAGACCCTTGATTCCCCACCTCTCATCCTCAGGTGCCCTCCCTCTAACACACTAGCCTCAGGGAGGGGCAATACCCAGGAGGCAGGCAGGCAATGCCAGTGGAATGTGTGTGGGCATCAGAGGGCACGGGCAGGGTGGGGCAGGGGGGAACTGGAGGTGCCAGTTAGGTGGCTTTGTGAGCCAGAGGTGGGGGTGTGCTGGGGTTGCAGGGGGCGTGTCCTTGTTGCCTACCAGCTCTAAGCCACTGAGTGTGTGTGTGTGTGTGTGTGTGTGAGAGAGAGAGAGAGAGAGAGAGAGAGAGAGAGAGAGAGAGAGAGAGAGTGTGTGTGTGTGTGTGTTTGGGATACCCAAGCTTTGGGCACCCTGGACACACACACTCCCCTTAACCCCCTCCAAGTCTTCCTTACTGGCAATGACTGTGTTCCTCAACCTCAACTCAGTATCTGAAGAATTGACCATAAGGGAGGGAGCCTCCTCAGCCTTTGAGGGGTAGGATTCCAACTGCCCAAGGCTGGAGCCCTACAAGAGGGTGTTATCTGAGCATTCTGTCCTGGAGTCCCCTCCTCAGACATCCCTGCTCCCCTCTCCCAATGACCACCAAGCATATCCTTACCCTCTGGCCTCTGCAGAGACTCCCTCCTACATACTGGGCCAGGCTGAGGTGAGAGGACCTAGTGGCAACAAGAGAAGCTGTCAATGGCACTCCATGACTAGGACTCCTGAACCTGCCCCAGTGTTCTAACTCTCCTTTTGTTCCATTGGGGCTTCCCCTCTTAGAATGCTCCAAAAGAACCACCCCGCTCCTTCATTGGCTTACTTGTATAGCTGGGGATAGGTCTGAGGGAACCCTGACCCTGCCATCCAAACTCCACAGGCCACTTTTCTCACCACTTCTTCCTCCCAGCTCCTGACCCAGATAGCCAGGACCACTGGCTAGACCCTTACATGGTCCCTCTGCAGAGATGTGCCATTCCACTGGCAAAAGGGTACTTGGACCATCAGATCCGCCCTTCAGTACCCCCCCACCCCCGCCCCGGAGGGTTGGAAAAATGCCATCCTTTCTCACCGGAGGGAACCCTGTCTTCTCTGACATTACGAGTACAGGATAGGTTCGCTTTCCCAAGACTTTCCCAAATGCCCCCCCCCATCAAAAATCATGGGCAGATAACAAGGCTCATTCTCACCCTAAAATCTTCCCTTCCCAGGTCATTACTGACCCCAAGTTGGGGCAGAAAGCCCCTTCGCAAGCCGGACTAACAGCCTGGCCACCCCCGGAGAAAAAGGACCCCCGAGGCTCCCGACGCTCCCCCCCCCTCACTTCAGCGGAGGACCCTGGCGTCCGCGGCGTCCACGGCCGGAGGGCGGGCAGGAGGGCGAGCCGGCTTCCCCGCCTGACTCACCTGGAGGGGAGGGCGGGGGAAGGAAGGCCGCGGAACCCCGAGGTCCCGGCGTCAGGCAGTCTCAGGGATGGAGCGCCGAGGTGTTTAGGAGTCGCGGTAATGGGGGGCTCCAGGGGGGCACGGCTCTAGGCTGGGACAATCCCGGGGCCTCTCGGAGCCCGCCCGCCCACGTGACCGCCCCAAAATATCCGACACATTTTCTCCCAAACCGCACACTGACTCCGCAGGCGGGGACACGGAAAATATTTTCTTTCTTTTTCTCCCTCCCTACCCCCCCACCTCCCTCCCTGCCCGGCTCCCTCCTCCCCCTCCCGCCCTCGCTCCTCCCTCCCCTGCCGCCTGCCCCTGCCCGGCTCCCTCCTTGGTGCCCTGGGGCTGGGGGGGTGTGGATGGGGGGGAATGGGCGGGGCGGCCCAGGACGCCTGGGTCTCTGCCCCTCCCATTTGCTGGGCTTCCGTGGCTTCATCCCCGGGAGGCCCGGCAGAACTGGCAGAGGTCAGTGTCCTGGGCTCCGTGATGCCAACCCTTTCTCTCTGGCGCTTTCCCCTTTGCTGCCATTTGGGGAGACTGAGTTGTTTCTGGCCGCTGTCCTCTGCCAGGCCGGTCTCTGGTACCTCCCAGGGTAGGCAGTGGGGGACGTGGACACTGTCAGGATGTAGTGATGGAGCAGGAGTATGTCAGAGAAGGCACTGTCTCCTTTTCTTAGTTAGCCTCCACCTGTAGGTCAAAGCAATCTGTGTCCCTTCCCCTGTCCCTCTCTGTCCTATAGCCTAGGAGTAAACTGGTTTAACTAGTGGGGGTTATGAGGGTGCTGCGAATTGGGTTCACAGACCTCCTCCCTCTCACTCTGCCTGCAGTCGGCTCCAGGAGTTAAGGCGCGTGGGTCTCTAGCTGCCAATATTGTCCCCACCTTTAGGCTTGGATTTGGAGGGGGAGAGGCTGGGAGGAGGGCTGAAAGAACATTGGGGGTGGGGAGTGGGAGGAGCCTTATGCTGGGTGTCAGGGAGAAAGCCCAGGCGAGGGTGTGTGTCTGGCTCAGCCAGCAAGGCCTGCCTGGCTGCCTGGTAGATGCGCCACGGATGTTGTTGACGCTGGGTGTCTAGAAGCCCAAAGTCAGTGTCTGTGCTCTGACTTCAAACAAACCAAGACCGACAGACTCAAACCTAGAGAAGGAAGCCAATAGTCTGATTCCATTCTACAGAGTTAGAGCTAAAGAAAAGTGAAGTCCAAGGTCTAATGCACAGAACCGAAGCACTCCTGCAGAGGTGGTCAGGAGTTGGGAGAGGAGAAAGACATCATTGGACAGGCTGGGCCAAGCTCTAGCCCAAAGCACTCCCAGGGTGGCCAGCACCTGGGGAATGGGCTCCTCAGCCACATCACATTTTCCACCCTGGCATTACTCTGCTCTGGTCTTGCTGTCACCCTAGGGGCCAGGTATCCCCCTCCTGGGAAAGACTTCTTTGGGTAGCCATTACCAGGTGAAAGAGAGGGGGGAAGAAGAGGCATGCCTTGACTGTCCCAGGAGACCAGAGACGTCAATGAGGGTTCAGACAAGCTCTCCTTTTCACTCCAGGGCTGGGAAGAGCTGGGAATAGGTACTCCAGGGTCCTGTCCCCAGGTGGCCTGGCTGCTGTTGACTTTGCCGGTTACCCTGGGAGCAGCTCTCAGCAGTGTGGGAGGGGTGTGTGGCAGGGAGTTGGACCCTGGCATTCAGACTGGGGTAGGATGGTGAGCTGCCTGTGTGGCAGGGATCCTGCCAGGAGGCTGCAAAGTTAACCCCTCCTGCCCTGGCCTGGTGGTGGCTGGCGGAAGGAGGGGCGGGCCCAGCTGCGGTTTGGGAATGTGGCCCTGATCCCCCTCTCCACCCCACCCCACCCCAGCACATCTGTACTTGGTTTACAGTGAATGAGTCTCCTGTCCTCATGAACCAGGCTTGGGCACCGTTCCCTTCCTGCCCAGGCACTGGGACACAGACCCAGGCACCACCCTACTCAGCTCTCACTGGCTATCACTTCTCTCAGCTCTTCCTTTTACCTTTAGAGGATTCCAGGGGCCTTGACCCAGAGACCAAGAATTGGAGCTCTGAGACTGCAGCTTGGGGTACAGATGGGAATGGAGAAGTCAACAGGGTGTGTGTGGGGGGGGGTATGGAAAAGCATCCAAAGGGACAGTGAGTCTAAAATTCCATTGTTTCTGCCTTCCCCCTTTGTCTTAATTTGTAGATATGTCTCTGTCTTTGTAGCACTGTTCATTTATCCATTCTGGTTACTATTACTAACTACTAACTTGAAATTTCCTTGTTTTAGCCTATGACTAGAATGGGAAACGGGGAGGAGGTGATGGCCAGGAATATTTTCGATGTAACCTCTCTCATCAGTAATTGTCTCTACCCCTTCACCAAGACCCAACCACTGGGGTTTGTAATAGAAGCAGTTAGCCACAACCGGCAGGGCCTGGTGACAGAGGCCTGCAATCCCAGCTACTCAAGAAGCTAAGCCAGGAGATTCACAAATGTAAGCTTTGGGGTTGGAGAGATGGCTCAGCAGTTAAGATCACTTGCTACTCTTGCAGAAGACCTGGGTTTAGTTTCCAGGACCCACATGGATGCTCACAACCATCTACAACTCTGACCTATTATGATCTCCTTGGAGATCAGGCACTCAAAGTCCACATACATACATGCAGGTGAGTCACTCATGCACATAATATAAAATAAAATTTAAAAATCTTTAAAAAAGAAAGTCAAGCCTACAAGGTAAGGCCAGCTTGAGCAAATTAGTGAGATCTTATCTCAAAAAAAAAAAAAAAGGAAAAGCAGGGCTGGTAGCTCAGTTTTTTTGGTGCAGCACTAGAGATTAGCAATATAGAATCCTAGGCTCAAGTCCCAATAATGCAAAAATAAATAGACACAGCAAACCAAGGAGTTCAAATGCTCAAATGCTCCCTTCCTTTACTACCCATCTTGCAACTGAGTCTCAATATGTCCAGTGGAGGGATCTCCGCTCCCCTTCCTTTCCCTAAGATTAAGCCTATTTCTAGGCTTTGCTGTATTTAGAGGTGCTCCATTTGCTCACTGTGGGAGGTCAGAGAAGAGATAACGCAGGAGTCCTAGGATCATACATCTTCCTTTGTTGCCTTTTTAAAAAATATTTATTAATTTATGAGCATGTGTGTGAGAGAGTATATGTAAGTGCACCGTGTGCATTCATTGACAGTAAATGTCAAAAGGGGGCATTGGTGGTGCATGTCTTCAGTCCCAGCACTCAGGAAGCAAAGAAAGGCCAGCCTGGTCTACAGAGTGAGTTCCAGGACAGCCAGGGAAACATGAAGAGACCTGCCTCAAAAAAAAAAAAAAAAAAAAAAAAAAGAGTGCCTTGGATCCTCCAGAACTGGAATCACAGACAGTTGTACTATGTGTTGCTGGAACTGAACCCAGGTTCTCCAGAAGAGCAGCAAGCATTCCCAACTGCTGAGCCACCCTTCCCTCTAGTCTCCTTTCCTACCTGTTTAACAGAGCAAAGAGCAAGAGTAGTTCAGGGAGAAGATCCAGGAATGTCTTCCTGGCCCTGTCTTTGCCCTGTTACCCCACTCCTACTTTTCACCCTTGTCCCTCCCCACCAACATCAAGACACAAAACGGGTCATTTTCTCATGCTCAGTCTGGTCCTGCAGGCATGTCCCATGCTGCACTCAGAGATTGCTGGCAGATGTCTGTGGGGGCTGGGGGAAGCTGGGTTACAATCCCCAAGGACATCATTAAGGCACAGAAGTACTAGAGGGGCTTGGAGACCAGGGCACCAAGGGAGAATATGATGAAAACATGTTTTGTACAACACGTGTCCTTTCCTTGTCTCTCCTCCCCTCCTTTGCCCACGTCCTCCCTCCAGGTATCCTCTATGCCAAGGCTGGTGCTGGCCCTGCCCTCAGTGCTTACTCAGTTTTACCCTTGTACAGGGCCTATCTGTACTTGCCAGCTGGTTGGCTCTGCTAATGTGTAAGTTTGTATGTGGAAGGTCCCCACTGGCCCCAGGGCTGTCCAGATCTCCATGTAGAATAATGCCTTGGTTTTGAGGCATACCACTCTAGGACTACTCTGTACTGTTCTAAGAATTTCTTTCCTGGCATACACCACTCATGAATTCAGCAAATTTGTATTGAACAGACTGTATGTTAAGCCCTGGGAATACTTATATATGGTCCCTGCCCTTGTTGGCTCAAAGTCTGTTGGAGGTGTCAGGTGTGAACTAACTAGGGCAAGTAGGATGGAGAGGTGCTACAGGGTGTGTTTACACGCAGCCAGGGGCATCAAGAGAGCTTTCTGGGAAGAAGAAAGGAAGAGAGGAAAGTTGAGGTCGTAGCTCTCAATCATATCACTCTGATAAAAATAAGAGGGGGGTCCCTATTCCTGTGCCCCCCCCATTCAATATGCCACAAGGAAGGTATAGTAAAAGCCTCCTCTTGGCCAAAGCTGACTCTAGAACACATGGTAATGCTGTGCTAGAATGATTTCATTTATTCCTTCTCCTGTTCCAAAGAGTGAAACTGAGGCACAGAAAGGAAAGAATTACAGGCCTGGGCTTGAGAGTTACCAACAGAAGTCAAGGCTCCAAAAAGGCAAATTCTCCAGCATGAAGATTCTTGCATTTACCTGACTGGAGCCTCCTGGGGAGAAAGCTTTCTCCTCTCTGTATACTCCGCCCTCCCTGTAGATCCAGCCCTGACCTGCCCCATTCCCTGGAGCTAGCATGTCTGCCTCCACAGTTGCTGCAGTGCATACGAGGCTAGTGCTCCAGGTGTCTGCCAGAAGCATGTGGGCGGGGGCAGCTGTCTGTTTCGCACAGAACCTCTTAGGAGAGGGAGGACCTTCTCTCTCCATCTATTGCCCGGTTACCCAAGTTCTAACTGAGGTCTTCCTTCAACTGCTTTTTTTTTTTTTTTTTTTTTTTTTTTTTTAAATCCGGTGCTTGGGATCAGACCCAGGGCCTTGAAGGTATTTAGTACGGAGTTACACACCAGTTGCACAGGTTCTTCCTTCTGAAGAAAAGAAAAGAATGGAGGGCCCTTTGGAGGAGGGAACCGGCCTCTTAGTGGCCATGCCACCTCTGGAGGTGGCAGAGGTCGTGGGACCAATGGGGTTAAGCTCCATCCCTGTTCTGACCTACTTTTCTACCTGTGCCCACATCCCCTGAGGCCAGGGTGTTGGGTGGGGCCGGCCTGGCACCCCTGCACCCACACCTGGGACTTCCCCTGATTGGAAACTCCCAGGACCCAGGCCTTCTGCCTGCTCCGCCAACTCTAACTGAGTGCCTGAGTTCAGCTCACCTCCAGTCAGATCTCTGCCAGTCTCCTGCTAAATTACATCTAGATACCAAACCAAGGGACCCCAACCCTGTGGGTCCACCCTTTAGCATCCTCTTTGATATCTGGCAGCCTGCCATCTGAATTTTTTTTTTTTTTTGAAGAAAAGATGTGGGGCAAGGAAGAGGGGTTCCCTTTGTTGGTTACTTACTCTGCGATAGGCATGTGCATAATCTCATTTAATACACACCAGTATGACCCAGAGAGTTCATAGTTATCACCGTCCTTTTATAGAAGAGGGAGCAGAGAGAGCAGCAGAGAAGCTGAGTGACTTGCCCAATGTCACACAGCTAGGACATAGCTGAACCACAATAATAACCCAGGTATTGGCAGTCATGAGCTCTCTTGATCATAGCAGGCCTTTTATGCCTTTCCAAGAGACTTGAATATTAAATATAACCTAATTCTGCAAGCATCATTTTTCTTTTTTATATTATATATATATATATGTGTGTGTGTGTGTGTGTGTGTGTGTGTGTGTGTGTGTGTGTGTGCTCTATCTGCATGTATGCTTGTATTCCGGAAGAGGGCATCAGATCCAACTATAGATGATTGTGAGCCATCATGTGGAAATTGATTGAACTCAGAACCTCTGGAAGAGCAGCCAGAGCTCTTAACCACTAAGTGATCTCTCCAGTCCCCCTCAAGCTTTTTTTTTTTTTTTTTTTTTGAGCATCTTATACACACAAGGCACTGACAGGTGCCAGAAATAAAGACGTCACTCTCCTCAAGGTCTGTGAGAGAGATGTGTATATGGACTAGAAAATGTCTAACTTCAGTGTCCCAAACTAGCCTTGAACTTGCTACGTAGCCTCAGACAATCTTGAACTTCTGATCCTGAATACAGGATTACAGGCATGCAGTATCTATTTATGTGGTATTAGAGACCAGAAGGAACCTAGGGCTTTATACTTACCAAGTAAGCAATCTACCAGCAGTTATATTCCCCAGCACAGGAAGAGTATTTTTCTTTTTGTCCTGAGTGTGTGTGTGTGTGTGTGTGTGTGTGTGTGTGTGTGTGTGTATGAATGTGTGTGGGGGGGTATAAGTATATTAAGGACAAGTTGGGCATGGTGGTGCAAACCTTGCTTATAAGTTCAGTGGTTGGCAAACAGAAGTGGTAGGAGCAGGAGCAGAAGTAGAAGGCCATGCTTAGCTATGTAGTGAGTCTGGGGCCACCTGAGATCCTGTCTCAAGAAAAAAAAAAAAATCCAGGGAAGAATGAAGTAGCTTGGTGGTCAAGAGTACCACCAGACAATCCAACACTGAGATTAGGTAGCTCACAATTGCCTGTAACCCCAGCTGTAGGGGATTGGACACCTTTTCCTGGCCTCTTTGAGCACCTACACACATGTATGACACATACACACACACACATACATACACATGCACACATAAAAATAGAAAAATTTTCTTTGAAATGTCAATAAAGAAATCAGCTGGTGGTGGTGGCGCATGCCTTTAATCCCACACTAGGGAAGTCAGAGGCAGGTGGATCTCTGTGATTTCGAAGCCAGCTTGGTCTACAGAGCAAGTTCTAGGACAGCCAAGGTTACACAGAGAAACCCCACAGAGAAACCCTGTCTTGAAAAACAAACAAAGAAAAGAAATAAAGCAAGGCTAGTGAGATGACTCAGAGGGTGAAGAGGCTTCCTGCCAAGCTCAATAACCTTAGTTCTATTCTTCAGACCCACACTGTAAAAGGAGAAAACCAACCAGCAACTTGACATTTGTAATAACTGTAAACAAAGAATTTATTTATTTATTTTTAAAGATCTTATTTATTTATTATGTATACAACATTCTGCTTCCATATATATCTGCACACCAGAAGAGGGCACCAGATCTCATGATGGATGGTTGTGAGCCACCATGTGGTTGCTGGGAATTGAACTCAGGACCTTTGGAAGAGCAGTCGGTGCTCTTAACCTCTGAGCCATCTCTCCAGCCCCCCAAAGAATTTATTTTATTATTGTTTATTTTTGTGTGCAAGGGTTTGTTTATGTGTGGGGTCTTTCATATGTATATATGTGTATACAAGTGTGTGTGTTCAAGTGTATAGTTGTGTGTACAGGTATATACATCTATGTACAAGTATATACATGTGTATATAAATGTATACAAGTGTGTCTAAGTGTATGCATGTGTGTACAAGTATATGTATGTGTGCAAGTGTATACATGTGTGTAGATCAGCCTCAGATGGTGTTTTTCATGAATCATTCACCCCATGTTTTTTGTTTGCTTTCTAAAGATTTTATTTGTTTGTAAGTTATGTATATGAGTGTTTTCCTGCCCATTTGTAAGTGTACAGCATTTGTGTATTGCCCTCAGAGGCCAGAAGAGGGAATCTGATTCCCTGGAACTGGAGTCCAGACAGTTGTCATCTACCATGTGGGTATTAGGACCTGAACCCACGGGTTTGCAAAAACAGCAAATGCTCTTACCTGCAAAGCCATCTCTCCAGGCCCCATTCTGTGGCAGTTTTTGTTTTTGTTGTTGTTGTTGTGTGTTTTAAGACAGGGTTTTAGACAGCTCTGGCTGTCCTGGAATTTGCTCTGTAGACCAGGCAGGCTTTGAACTCAGAAATCTGCCTGCCTCTGCCTCCTAAGAGCTGAGATTAAAGGTGTGTGCCACCACCACCACCAGCAGCAGCTCTTTATTATGTTCTCAATGCACTATTAACATTAAAAACTAGGTAACCCTCTCTCAATCAAATAAACATTGCTCCCTGTACCTAGACGGATCAAGGTGCATTTAAATTTTTTCCCTTGAGACAGGGTCTCACTTTGGAGTCCTGGTTTACCTGGAATTCACTGTGTAAACCAGGCTGGCCTGGAATGCAGAGATCTGACTGCCTCTACCTCCCAAGTACTGGGTTTAAAGGGGTGAGCCACCACTACCCAGCTCCCATTCTGGGTTTTTTTTGTTTTGTTTTGTTTTTTTTTTTTTTTTTTTTTCCGTTTTTCGAGACAGGGTTTCTCTGTGTAGCTTTGGAGCCTATCCTTGCAATCGCTCTGGAGACCAGGCTGGCCTCGAATTCACAGAGATCCGCCTGCCTCTGCCTCCCAAGTGCTAGGATTAAAGGGGGTGCACCACCAATGCCCAGCTCCCATTCTGTTTTTAAAACAATCTTGCAGTGAGCCAGAGCTCACCAAGTAGGTTAAGATGACTGACCAATGGGTTCCAGGGATCCACCTGTCTCCTTTTCCCAGTGCTGGGATTATTTTTTTTTAAGATTTTATTTATTTAGTATACAACATTCTGCTTCCATGTATATCTGCACACCAGAAGAAGGCACCAGATCTCACAATAGATGGTTGTGAGCCACCATGTGGTTGCTGGGAATTGAACTCAGGACCTCTGGAAGAACAGCCAGTGCTCTTAACTTCTGAGCCATCTCTCCAGCCCCAGTGCTGGGATTATAAGCATACACCACCTCACACTGGGACCAAACTCCGGCCTTTGTGCTTACATGGCAAACCTTTAACTAAATGAGCTAGATCCTTAACTCTCCTTTTGCATTTGTTCTACTGTAGCACCTAATGTCTCTAAACAACTCAATTTTGCCTTTTTTTTTTTCCTACTGTGTAGCCCATGCTAGCCTCAAATGCATGATCTCCCTGCCTTAGTTTCTCAAGGGCAAGCATCACATGGATTACATTTGCAATCTTACCTGTCTCCATTTTCCTTGTTTTTAGGCTTTTCTAATAGAATGATAGTGTAACTCTTTTCTCTCTTATTTTGCTTAACTTTTCTGTGAGATATGTCTATGTTGTTACACATTTTTAAAGGTTTCTCTGTTGCTTTGGAGGCTGTCCTGGAACTAGCTCTTGTAAACCAGGCTGGTCTGGAACTCACAGAGATCCGCCTGCCTCTGCCTCCTCAGTGCTGGGATTAAGGACATTCACCACCACCACCCGGCCACAGAATTTTCTTTATTGTTGCATAACAGCCCTGTATCCATATGCCACCATTCATCCTCCCATCCTTGTATTCATAGATTTGGAAGATGGTTCAATTTAGACTATCACAAACAAAGCATCTATGCACACTTTTTAAATTGTTATGTGTACAGGCGGTTTGTCGGCATGTATGTGCACTATGTGTGTGCTTGGGGCCCACAGAGGCTAGAAGAAGGTGTTGGATCCCCTAGGATGGGACAGTTGTGAGCCACCATGTGGGTGCTGGGAACTGAACCCAGGTCCTCTGGGAGAGTAACAAGTGCTCTTAACCTCTAAGCCATCTCTCTAGCCCCGGTGCACATTCTTGAACATCACAGTTTCTGGAGAATATTGACCTTAGTTAAACTATATGTTCAAATTTCTTCTTCTTCTTCTTCTTCTTCTTCTTCTTCTTCTTCTTCTTCTTCTTCTTCTTCTTCTTCTTCTTCTTCTTCTTCTCCTTCTCCTCCTCCTCCTCCTCCTCCTCCTCCTCCTCCTCCTCCTCCTCCTTCCTCTTTTGGTATTTGTTTTAGTTTTGTTTTGTTAAAAGCAGGTTCTTGGAGCCGGGCATTGGTGGCGCACGCCTTTAATCCCAGCACTCGGGAGGCAGAGGCAGGTGGATCTCTGTGAGCTCGAGGCCAGACTGATCTCTAGAGCAAGTGCCAGGATAGGTTCCAAAGCTACACAGAAGAACCCTGTCTCGAAAAACAAAAACAAAACAACAACAACAACAAAAAAAAAACAAAACAAAAGCAGGTTCTTGGATATGTAGCCCAAACAGGCTTTGAACAGGCAGTGTATAGACCTGCCACAGTTCCCAAATGCTGAGGTTACCAGGATGTGCTATCACCCCTTTCAGGTTCAGGCCAATAAGACAATGCCAAGCTTGTTTACCAGAAGGTTATACTAGGTCAAGTGTGTTGGCTAGTACCTATAATCCTGTACCTGGGGAGGTCAAAACAGGGTGTTCAGAAGTTCAAGGTCATTGGCTACACAATTAGTTTGAAGCTACCTAAGCTACAGGAGACCCTGTTTCAAAAAAACAAAACAAAACAAAAACAAGTTAAAAAATAGGTAACAGTAAATTCTAACAGGGTCAAGAATAGCAACAAGAAGCCCCACAGGCAAGACTTTAATCTCACCCACTTAGGAGGCAGAGGCAGGAGATCTCTGCGAGTTTGATGCCAGAGATGTTACACAGAGAAACCCTGTCTGAAAAAACAAAAGCAAACAGAAGATCCCCTATTTTGATTCACAAGCCCTCCTTGGTGGGGCCTCTGAACTGTGTCATTATGAATCTTGGCTTTGCTTGTGCATTCTGTGGAATGCTCCTCCACTAGAAATTCCCATGACTTGCTGCTCTCTTACTTCCAGTCTTTCCCTGAAGGTATCTTTCATTAGGATTGCAATCTCTAATAAGAATAAGGGAGCCCCCAGATTTGATCTCCAGCATCACATTACAGAAGAGGAGCAGAGCAAGCAGTGGTGGTGCACATCTTTAGTCCCAGCACACGGGAGGCAGAGGCAGTGGATCTCTGTGACTTTGAGGCCAGCCTGGTCTACCCAGCTAGTTCCAGGACAGCTAGGGCTGATAAACAGAGAAATCCTGTCTCAAACAAACAAACACCAAGATGAACAGGCAGAAGACAAGCTTATAGTTTTCCCTTCCCTTCTTTTCCCTCCCCTCCCCTCCCCTTCCCTTCCCTCTGCCCCTCTTTCTCTTCTTTTCACTTTATTCTACATATTATTGATGGGGAGGTCACTCATGCCACACCATACATATGAAGGTCACGGAACAATTTGTGGAAATTGACTCTCTTCTTCTGCCATATGGGACTTGGTATCGATGTCAGGTTGCCAGGTTTGCAGGCAAGAACTTTACTGGATATGCCATCTCTCCAGCCCCTCTTCCCTTCATTTATTTTGTAGATGTATTTATTTTTATTTTATGTGCATGAGTGTTCTGCTTCCATGTATATGTGTGCAACACATGCATATCACATGGTTTAGAAGAAGGCATCAAATCTCCTGGTTCTGGAGTTACAGATTGTTATGAGCCATGTGGGTGTTGGGAACTGGACCCAAGTCCCCGAAAGAGCAGCAAGTACTCTTAATTAATAGTCCATGTGTTCTGCCTGCTCCTCTTTAATGTAGTGCTGGGGATCAAATGCTGGGCTCTCTTATTCTTAACTGTGTGTGTGTGTGTGTTTAAAATTTTATTTATTTATTATGTATACAACATTCTGCTTCCATGTATATCTGCACACCAGAAGAGGGCATCAGATCTCATGATGGATGGTTGTGAGCCACCATGTGGTTGCTGGGAATTGAACTCAGGACCTTTGGAAGAGCAGTCGGTGCTCTTAACCTCTGAGCCATCTCTCCAGCCCCTGTGTTTTTCTTCTTGCCTGGTTATTTGGATACATTCAGTCTCAGACAGCCCCTCTCCGCTGCTGGGACTTTGCAAATTGCCCTGCATCCTTAAGGACCATCCAACCAAACTGTTGGGGGCTGTCTAGATTCCCTTCTGTGAAACACCTTTTATCTGATATTCCTATGAGGAGAATAGCCACTCATGCTCTGAAATACTGATTTATCTAGCAGTGCCCCCACCCTGCGCTACTCCTTACTTTTATGGGCTCTCCTTAAGAGAGGAAATTCAGCTATCTAGTTCACTCCAGCATCCAGCGCCAGGTCCATAATAGGCCAGCAAATAATAGTTGTCCAAGCCAGTTGTTGGTTTCCCATAGACAGCCAGGCACCCCCACACCCACACCTGGGACTCACTCTCTCTAGAAACTCCCAGCACCCAGGCCTCCTTAACATCCTATCATCTCCAGCAACATCCCTGACTCAGCCTCCTGGAGTGCTTCTGCTGCTGGGCTGCCTCCCTGAGACCCCTGGGAGCTTATGAAGAACCCAAAGCCTTAGTTCTGGCTCCCAGGGTTAGAGAGACTGCGGCAGATATCCCGGCCTAGAATTGCTAGAAATTCCTTGTGATTGAATAGAGGGAAGGAAGACAAGACCAGCCCTTTCCAGGCGAAGGGACAGTGTGAATAAATGTCTGTTGGCATGAAAGTGCACATCCTATGTGAAGAATATGTTCTCATCTGGTGCGGGCAAAGGACCATTGGCAGAAGGGAGGGTGGATAAAAGTATTGTCAGACAGATCTAGAAGAGAATTGCCAGGTGGGGAGGTCTGAGCTCCCTGCAGGATCAGCAAGGCTCAGAGTGTCTTAGACTTAATCCTGCCCCTGCCCCCCAGATCCACCCAGCCCTCCCTTTCACCCAGCCCCCAGCCAGCCTAATCCTGCAGCCAAATGGACTTCTCTCTAGGCCTACGCTTGGGGCCTCGGAATAAGAAGGCTACCTACCAGGACCCCCCTCCATCCTCTGGGCATGGACCTCCAGCTACCTCTCCCTGCTTGTCCTGTCCCCCTTCTGCTTGTGCCTGCCCCTGTCCCAGCTGTCCCCCTCCCACCTGTCCCTGCAACACTTGTCCCTCATATACAGGTACCTGCCCTTCCTGTCCGGTCCTCCCTGGCCCACCCTGCACCTGCTCTTGCCCTCCTTGCCCTGTCTGTCCTCCCTCAACTTGTCCCCATAATTACTGTGTCCCCTGCTCAAGTTCACCTATGACCCACTGCCATCACTCACCTTGCCCCAGTTATCCCTGTTCTGCAGGCCAAACTGCCTGTCAGGGCTCCCACCTGGCCTGCAGTAGCAGCTGCAGCTGTGGTCGTGGTACTGCCTGGAAGCCTCGGGGCTCCACAGGTTGCTGTAGTTTCTGCTTCAGGAGACAGAGGGCTTCTCAAGGGCTCTGTCTAATTATCTAGGCTGAGAGAACGTGGCCTGTGACCTATGCTTCAGTTGCACTGGAGCTACATACATCCTCAGACAAAAGCTCTGCGTAGACAGAGTGGAGATGGAGTCAGGTGGACACCCCCTCCCCAAGTCCTGAAAGGGACGGGGTCCACGACCACTCCTTGGATACTAGTTTCTGGGTGTGTTCCTGCTGGTTCCAGAACCTTCACTGCACCTTCTGGAAAGCGTCCTCAGAGCCTTCCTTGCAGCACTTAAGGTAAGCATGTCCATGGCTCCTTCCTCTCCACTCAGCCTCCAGTGAAGACCTTTGCATGTCTCCTCTGCAGTTCACACGGATATGGCAGGCTCCTCTTCTAGAGGACGGGGAAGGATGCTTTGTCCAGAGATCATTCCTGACTCTGGACCTCCATCCATACTCATGACTGTCTCAGAGTCTCTGGCCACCTAACCTATCATCTTCAGCCAGACAAAGAAGGCTGGCAGCCCTTGGACCAGGAGAGATGGCTGAGCAGAGGGCTCTTGGTTTCTCCTCCCCTGGGATAACTTTGACATCCTTTCTGGTCTTTTGTGTGCATCCAGGAACCTTCTGCCCGGATGTTTTGTGTTGGAAATTTCTAAGCGCTCACTTAGCCTCATGACCTCAATCTTACTGCAGTAATCCTGTCTGTCTGAGACAGCCATGCTCTTCTGTCTTGGGGAACAGGGGAGCTGGGGACCCTTCCCTCAGGTCCCCAGGGGTCCTACCCACACACCCATAGGTAGCTGTACTTGTATGTTCCCTGTTGGAAAATACATACCTCACCAAGTAAGGTAGCTTTTTCGATTTTGGTGGGCTGGATTTTTTTTTGTTGTTATTTTGTTCTGTTTCTTTGTTTTTCTGGAGTTTAGGACCTAACCCAGGGCCTTGTGCTTGCTAGGCAAGCACTCTACCACTAAGCTAAATCCCCAACCCTGAGACAGACTTTTATATAGCCTATGAACTCACTGTATAGCCAACATTAGCCTTAAACTTCTATTCTTCCTGTCTCTACTTCTCAAGGGCTGGGATCACAAACCTGTGCCACCACACCTAACTTTCACTTAGACTTTTAATTTACCTCTTCTCTGAATTCCTCCTCCTCCTCCTCTTTTTTCTTATATTTTAATCAATGTGTGTGGGCACTGTCATGCCACAGTGTACCAGTGGAGGCCAGAGGACAGCTTCTGAGAGTCAGTTCTCTCCATCCGCCATGTAGGACACAAGAATTCAATTCACGTCCTCAGGTTTGGCAGCAAGTGACTTTACATGCTGAGCCATTTTGCCAGCCCAGTCTCTGATCTCTGTTTTTGTCTCCTCTGGTTTTCTTTTCTTTTTGTTTCATTTATTCATTTATTTTCTTTCCTTTTTTTTTTTTTTTTTGAATAGGCCCAGGCTGAGGTCAAACTCTGTCTTATTCTGCCTCAGTCTCCCTGGTGCTGGGGATATAGATGTGTACCACTGTGCCTAGCTGATTCACAGAGGACTTTGAAACTTTCAAATCAGATGCCATCACCTGAGCCCAAGATGAAGCTTAGCATCATTAGCATCACTAAATGTGAAGAGCCAGACACTGTTTGCCTGATGTCATGATGTGGTCTGAAGCATTCAGCATTGCCTAGGGAAGATTCTGGCCAAAGAAACACACAAATTGCTTAACATGAATTAAATTAAACCCACATTGCACATCACACGTGTGTGCATGATGTTCATGAGTGTGCATGTCACCTGTGTGCATGTCACGTGTGTGCAGGTGCTCATAGAGACCAGAGATTTGTTCCTTAGAGCAAGGTCCATCTCTTTTTTTTTTTTTTTTTTTTTTTTTTTTTTTTTTTTTTTTTGAGACAGCGTTTCTCCACGTAGCTCTGGCTGTCCTGAAACTCACTCCATAGACCAGGCTGCCCTTGAACTCACAGAGATCCGCCTGCCTCTGCCTTCTGAGTGCTGGGATTAAAGGTATGCACCACCACATACCAGCTGATTTTTTTTAATTTTATTTATTTATTATGTATACAGTCTTCTGCCCACATGCCAGCAGAGGCACCAGATCTCATTCAAGGTGGTTGTGAGCCATCATGTAGTTGCCTGGAATTGAACTCAGGACCTCTGGAAGAACAGTCAGTGCTCTTAACCGCTGAGCCATCTCTCCAGCCCTGATTTTTTTTTTTTTAACACAGTCTTACAGTCTTTCACTAGGTCTTGTCTCTGCATCTTCAGCTCTGAAATTACACGCTTGCCCATGTTTTTTTACCCAGGTTCTGAGCATTGAACTCTCATCAAGTATGTATGCCAACCAAGCGCTTTGCCTACTGAGCTAACTCCTCAGCCCCCTATTTGATGAGAACTACAGGAAATGGAGAAACATATTAAATGACACAAGGAGAAAGTAAATTGGCTCTGGTAAAATGTGGGCAATTTTAAGAAAATCTAACCCGGTTACCTAAATAAGCCAATAGCTGTGGGGAAAGTGAGAAGGTATTTAAAGCACAACCATAGAGCTGAGGGCACACCTCAGTGTTAGAGGTTGGTGACTTCTGAGGGCGGGAGGATATAAACAACCACACTAGAACATACCGATCTCTTTCTGTTCAAGGGGGATGGCAACTATAAAAAGATATTTTAGAAGTTGGGAACATTTAACTGTAGATTGAGTTGTAGTTTTTGTTTGTTTGTTTTTCAAGACAGGGTTTCTCTGTGTAGCCTGGCTGTCCTGGAACTCACTCTGTAGACCAGGCTGCCCTCGAACTCACAGACATCTGCCTGCCACTGGGATTAAAGGTGTGCTCTACCACTGCCCAGATGGATTGGGTTTTATGATGCCAAGGAATCAGTGCTAATTTGTTAGATGTAAGCATGGCTCTGAGGTTATTTCCCAGCATTGATACAAAAGTATGGAGTAAAACAACCTACTTAATTTGACATGTCTCAGTGGAGAAAACAGAAGACTTAAGAGTGGCAGACTATATAATTGTTGAATTAAATATGTATGGGCTCACGGAATTATGTGTTCCACACTTGAGTATGTTTGAACACCTTAATAATAAAAGATGGCAAGTTGGTTTCTAAAAACTCTCTGAACATTTTTCCATGAAAGATAGGATTTCCTCATGGCTTCTCATACACATCCTAATCCTACCTACCCTCTATTCCTCTATTCAAAGGTTGTTCTGGAGATAAGCTGCATGACAGACCACTTTATCTCCTTTAGTCACCTGCTAGCAAATTTCCCAACAAGATCTTTTGCAGTTGTCCCTCACAGTGCAAGAAGACATAGCAACCTTAAGAGTATACATATTTTGAACAGATTCTACAATAATTCAAAGTAATATGGGGGCTAGAGAGGTTGCACAATGGTGAAGAGTACATACTACCCTTGTAGAGGACCCACATTTGGTTACCAGTGTCCACATGGCAGTTTACAAACTTCTGTAATCTAGATTCTAGAGGTTCTGATGCCCTCTTCTGGCACTTGAGGGAACTACATGCATAAGGTAGGCACATATAAATATACATATAGGCACACATAAAATAAATGTTTTTTTTGTTTGTTTGTTTTTGTTGTTGTTGTTGCTGTTGTTTTGAGACAGGGTTTCCCTGTGTAGTCCTGGCTGTCTTGGAACTCACTATGTTGTTCAAGCTGACCTTGAACACTCAGAGATCTGCTTGCCTTTGCCTCCAAAGCCACCATGCCTGGCTAATAAATCTTTTTTGTTTGTTTGTTTGTTTCAAGACAGGGTTTCCCTATGTAATCCTGGCTATCCTGGAACTCAATCTGTAGGCCAGGCCCACAGAGATTCTCACCTCCAGAGTGCTGGGATTAAAGGTGTGTACCACCCCTTGCCCAGCATAACAAAACAAAATTAGGGTATAGTGTATTCTTTTAATCCCAGCACTCAGTATGCAGAAGCAGGTAGATATTTGTGAATCTATATAGTGAATTCTAGGACAGTCAGTGGTACAATTAAACTAACAGATTATTGGCTGGCAAGATAGCTAGCTCAAGAGGCAAAGCTTCTTGCCAACAAGTCTGATGATCTGGTTCTGCCCCTGTAACCCACATGGTTGAAGGACAAAACTGACTCACTGGAAATTGTCCTCTGACCTCCAAAAAGAAATTAAATTCACCAGGCCTGGTGGTTCAAGCCTTTGATCCCAGAACTAAGTGGGCAGAGGCAAGCAGAGCTCTGTGAATTTGAAGCCAGTCTGATCTACACAGTGAATTCCAGGCAGCCAGGGCCACATAGTAGTGAGACCTTGTCTCACAATAAATAAAATTAATTGTTAGCAAATTGTTTCTCCTAATCAAACCTCAGATCCTTCTACCCTATATTTTCCAAGGTTTTTGTTTGTTTGTTTATTTATTTGATGGTTTGTTTTTGGTTTTATGAGACAGGTTTTCTCTGTGTAGCTCTGACTGTCCTGGAACTCTCTGTAGACTAGACAGGCCTAAAACTCACAGAGATCTGCCAGCCTATGCCTCCCAAATGCTGGAATCAAAGGCATACGCCACTACTGCCCAGCTCTCCAAGGTTTTGAATAGACAAAACAAACAGTTACAGTTTATGCAGGTACTGAACCCATTTCATCTTCCCAGGAGCTGTGCAAGGATGAAACTGTAATCCTAATTTCTGCTTTACCTCTTACCACGGAACTCTGGATATGCTGCTTCTTCAACCCTGGGGGCTAATTTTAGCACCTACTTAATGGATTATTTTGACAGTTAAATGAGATATGTCATCTATAGTAATTGGCAAAGAATTTTTTCAGGATTAGGGATCAAAGGCTCTCATTCATGGTAGGCAAATGTTCCATCACTGGTCTACATAATCCATGGGTGAGATTATAAAAGGCAGGTATGGTTTCTATGGGTGTGAAATGTGGAGAGTGCTGCATTGCAGATAGGGCTTTCCACAAGTGCAGTTGTTGTGCCTGCTATGGAGACCTCTCTACAACCAAATGTAAACAGAGTGATGCCCTGTATTTGTTTCTGTTTTACAGCCCTGACCCACTTACCACACTTCTTTCTATGTCTATGTACTATGTAACTGAAAATGGAAATTTTAGATTTGATTTTACGAAAGAAAGATAAAGCCGGGCAGTGGTGGCACACGCCTTTAATCCCAGAACTTGAGAGGCAGAGGCAGGTGGCTTTCTGTGAGTTCAAGGCCAGCCTGGTCTACAAACAAGTTCCAGGACAGCCAGAGCTATGCAGAGAAGCTCTGTTTCAAAAAACAAACAAAAAAAAATTTAAAAAGAAAGAAAGGATGGCCTTAAGGGAAGGCTCAGTAAGTAAGAGTACCCATTTTTTTATGTGGTGTGTTTCTTAATTTTTTTAAAAAGATTTATTTACAGCCAGCCTTGGTGGTGAACAATTTTAATCCCAGCACTCAGGAGGCTGAGTCAGGCTGATCTCTGTGAGTTGGAGGCCAGTTTGGTCTAGAGTGATTTCCAGGACAACCAGGGCTGTTAAATAGAAACTCTGTCTCGAAAAACCAATATAATAATAATGAATCTTTAAAAAGTATTAACTTAAGCCAGGCGGTGATGGTGCACCCCTATAATCCCAGCACTCGGGAGGCAGAGACAGGTGGATCTCTATGAGTTCGAGACCAGCCTGATCTACAAGAGTTAGTTCCAGGACAGCCTCCAAAGCCACAGAGAAACCCTGTCTCGAAAAAAAAAACAAAAGATTTACTTTTTTATGAGTGTGAGCCTATGTGATTGTATGCATACTACCTTTCTGCAGGCACCTTCGCAAGTCAGAATAGGCTGGTCAGATCTCCTGGAGTTGGAGTTACAGATAGTTATGAATCACATACTGGATGTCGGTACTGGCAACCAAACTCTAGTCCTCTGCAAGAACAGCAGGTTCTCTTTATATATTAATCACTGAGAATTCTCTCTAGGCGTTATTATTATTATTATTGTTGTTGTTGTTGTTGTTAGAAATTTATTTTTTGAGACAGGGTCTCATTCTTGTCTAGTCTTGTCTAGCCCTTACTATGTAGCCTAAGTTGGTCTTAAATTCTAGGTAATTCTCTTGCCTCAGCCTTCCAAGTACAAGGAGTACATGAGCCACCATGCCTTGGTAGGCAGTCTTCTCTAAAAACATGCAGGAAGTAATGTGCTGAGGCCCAGGTGGGAGCCAGTAGGCAGGGTGGTAGCAGATGAGGTCATTGAAGTAGCAAAAAGCCCTGGGACAGATGCATTTGTATGCCATTAGAAATATTTTGACTGCCATCTTTAGTGAAAAGGGAAGCCACTGGGGGGCTGCAGGACATAATATTGAGGCTGAAGGAAACTTAACAAACATCCCAAGATAAAGCAGTTCCTAGGTAGAAGGAGGTGGGAATTGAGCTCCAGGACTGCAGTTTTAAACTCTGCGTTCTCACTGAACCTTTAGCCTTCTTCATGTGGGCACTGGCTGCTGCTCTCCTATGAGTTCACACAAAGAAAGTGGGACTCGGAGGGAGAAGTAGGGAGGCTAGGCTAAACTGGTAAAGTGCTGGGTAAGACTGGAACCTCAATCTATGTGCAGCCGGGAGTCCAAGTTTTTTACACCACACCGCCTCCCTCAGGTGTCTGGACAACATTGACTGCGGGCCTGGGAGGTCTTTAAGGGAGATGCCTGGAGTAGCCTGGGCTTAGGGCAGTGGAGTTCATTAGCAAGAGGTAGCCGCTGGCTCTCAGGGACTGCAGGCATCCTTCCGAGGTACCCCGTGGTGGAAAACAGAGAAAATACGTTTTCATTTGGGATGACCCCGCAGGTATCCGTGGGTTGGAGGAGCGAAACAGCCCCAGAGCCACCGCCACGAGCTGCAGCCCCTTCCCCACTGGCTCTTCAGCGCCAGGGCCTGCGGGGTAAGGCGGAGGGGCGTGGCTTTCTGCAACCCGCCCCCGTCACGTGACAGGGCCATCATGGCGGCGGCCACGGGCCAGCCCGGCTCCCGGAAGCAGGCTGTGAGGGGCGGGCGCGCTGCTAGAATCCGAACGGAGCCGGAGCCAGTGCGGGGAGGGCGGCCCGGCGGCCTGGTGCCGGACGTGTCCGGAGCGTCCCCGCAGACCGGGGCAGCAGGTGAGACGGGAGCCGGGCCAAGTGCGAGCGGGTGAGGGACGCTAGGTTGGGGCTAGGGGGCGCAGGGGGTTAGCGTGACCCAGGGTCGGGGGAACCTGCCATGCACGCGCGTGACCGTGAAGCAATTGGAGAGGCCCTGCGCGGGCGGAAGGGATGCTCGGGATAGATGTGGAGACGCTTGAGCTCCAGGACTGGCTCATCGGCGAGGATGGGAGGTAACAGAAGAAGCGTGCAGAAGCTATCGTGGGGAAGGGCAGCAGCCCCTTTATAACCTGCGGGACCGGGATTACTGAAAGGAGTCCCACTTTGCTGTGCCAGGCCAGGGTGGGGCGAGTGCTCTGGCCTCTCCCCCATCTCACCCTTCCCTGCCCCACAGAGTCCTAGGTGACAACCACTCCTCCCACCCACCCGACTGGTCCCTCCGGTCTCAGCTCTGGGCGAGTGGAATTGACACTGGAGTTGGGTGGAGCTGTGCTACCTGGATTATGGATGTGACTATAACCAGTGTTCTCTTCCCCAGGTCGTCCGGGGGCCCACCATGCTGGTGACTGCCTATTTGTCTTTTGTGGGCCTCCTGGCCTCCTGCCTGGGCCTGGAATTGTCAAGATGCCGAGCCAAGCCCCCTGGAAGGGCTTGCAGCAACCCCTCCTTCCTTCAGTTTCAACTAGACTTCTATCAAGTCTACTTTCTGGCCCTGGCAGCAGACTGGCTCCAAGCCCCCTACCTATATAAACTCTATCAGCATTACCACTTCTTGGAGGGTCAGATTGCTATCCTCTACGTTTGTGGCCTTGCCTCCACAGTCCTCTTTGGCCTGGTGGCCTCCTCCCTTGTGGACTGGCTGGGTCGTAAGAAGTCTTGTGTCCTTTTCTCCCTCACTTACTCTCTGTGTTGCTTAACCAAGCTCTCTCAAGACTACTTTGTGCTGCTGGTGGGCCGAGCACTTGGTGGGCTGTCTACTGCTCTCCTATTCTCAGCCTTTGAGGCCTGGTACATCCATGAGCACGTGGAACGGCATGACTTCCCTGCCGAGTGGATCCCAGCTACCTTTGCCAGAGCTGCCTTCTGGAACCATGTGCTGGCCGTGGCAGCAGGTGTGGCAGCTGAGGCTGTGGCTAGTTGGATGGGGCTGGGACCTGTAGCACCCTTTGTGGCTGCCATCCCTCTTCTGGCTCTGGCAGGGGCCTTGGCCCTTCGAAACTGGGGAGAGAATTATGACCGTCAGCGTGCCTTCTCCAAGACTTGTGCTGGAGGCTTGCGCTGCCTTCTGTCTGACCGCCGTGTGTTGCTGCTGGGCATCATACAAGCCCTGTTTGAGAGTGTCATCTTCATCTTTGTCTTCCTCTGGACTCCTGTGCTGGACCCACATGGGGCCCCACTGGGCATTGTGTTCTCCAGCTTCATGGCTGCCAGCCTGCTGGGTTCTTCCCTGTACCGAATTGCTACCTCCAAGAGGTACCACCTTCAACCCATGCACTTACTTTCCCTTGCTGTCCTCATTGTTGTCTTCTCTCTCTTCATGTTGACTTTCTCTACCAGCCCGGGCCAAGAAAATCCCGTGGAATCCTTCATCGCTTTTCTACTTATTGAGTTGGCCTGTGGGCTCTACTTTCCCAGCATGAGCTTCCTTCGAAGAAAAGTGATCCCCGAGACAGAGCAGGCTGGGGTTCTCAACTGGTTCCGAGTGCCCCTGCACTTACTAGCCTGTCTAGGGCTCCTTGTCCTACATGACAGTGATCGAAAAACGGGCACTAGGAATATGTTCAGTATATGTTCTGCCGTCATGGTGATGACTCTGTTGGCAGTGGTGGGACTCTTCACGGTGGTCAGACATGATGCTGAGTTGCGGGTGCCCTCACCCACGGGGGAGCCCTATGCCCCCGAGCTTTGATTTTTCCAGGGCAAGGTGCCTGGAATGGACTCTTGAATCTCACTTACCCACCTGTATGACTTTGTGACTGACTGTTCTGCAGCCCCTCTTGCCAGTGCTTTGTATTGGGAAGAACATGGGGGGGATGGACTGGAAAGGTGCCAAAAGTTGACTGTGTTAGTCCTTTTCCCCTTGCTGTATAAAAATAAACACTTTTAATGGATCATTGATTTGATTTACTGTACCCACCTCAGTTTCTGGTGAGGGGGCAACTGGAGATTTTGAGGTAGAGCCGGGATTACCAGCAAACACTTTATATTTCTGATGTCTTCAAGTCTGTCTCCAGTCAATCAGAGCTGTGAAATGTCTCTCAGCAGAACTGGGTAGAGATGTCCAGAGGCTAATAAAGTCTCCATTCTCTTGCCTGGGACAAGTACTCTATCCAGTTGTCAAGCAAAACCCTTGATCTACATGCAGGGGAAGATGATCTCTTGAAGTTGTTACATGGTGCTGAGATCTGAACTCTAGTCTTCATGATTATGTAGCAAGTGCTTTCAACCACTGAGCCATCTCTCTAGCTCAAAGGGGAAGATGATCTTTGAGCATGTGGCCAGTGCCCTATATGTCAGGTCATTGAACAAAGATTCCAGAGGTTTGGGTACTTTACTGCAGTGATTACTCCATTAGGATAAGGTCTTTTCTCTAGGAATAAGCTTGCTGATCTGAACAGGAATGCTTGCCTGTCTTCTGCCTTTGTGGCTATAAATGCCCCGTTTGTCCAGGGCCATGTGTCCCTTCATGAAACATAAGCAAAGGGCTTCCAAGAAGAGAGTGTTAAAAGGGCTGAGGGACTGGGACATCTTGTCTGTACCTGATTCCTCCCTGCCCATCCCTGGTGAAGGCTAGCAAGTCATCAGGGCAGGAAACAGTGCCAGTGGGAACACCAGTTTTGTGGGCCCCTCCCTGCCTCGCCTCTGATTGTATCTGCCTTTCCTCCTCCCAACAGAACCTGGGCTTCTCAAGGGAAATGGAGCCTCCTTTAAGAAGGGTGGGGATGGAGGGAGAGTGGCTCAAGGGTGTGTCCTGGAATGTGCTTGAGATGGGCATGGGGGACCCACCTGTTCTGGAAAGGAATTAACTACCTTTCCTTGGGTCTTAGAAGAATTAAGGATGGTCCTAGTCCTATAAGTACCAGCCTGGGTGGAGAGAGCATAAGATGAGGGAGGGGTTTCTGCATCAGAGGACTGGGGAAAGGACCACAGTTCCAAATGCCCACTCAGCAGAAGAAGGCAATGTCTTCCCCACCCAGGCGGTGGAGGTTGAGGGTAAGAACAAAAGCAGGTATCATCATCTGCTTCCCCTCCTCCCCCCATCTAAGAAAGTCTGTTGCAATAACTTAACTTCCTCTTTCTGCCCTGTTGAGCTGGACCAAGATGCATTTTACAGTTATCTGTAGACATTCTGTCTTTTCCTATCGAATATGATCTCTTGAGGGCAGGAGGAAGCTGTCTCGTTCACTTGAGCCTCCCCATACATACACGCAAGTGGGTGCTTTGCCTGTGGCTGTGCCTAATGCGTGTCTGGAGAAGAAACAACTTACCTCCCATCTACCTAGTCACGAATGGCCCATGCAGAAGCCTATTAGAATAGATGGGGATCTAGAGCTTAGTTCATGATTTGGCTTTGTTGTTGTTTCTGTTTTTGAGACGGGGTCTCACTGTGCAGTCCTGTCTATCCTGAAACTGAATCTGTAGACCAGCTTAGCCATGATGTCTCAGATGTCTGCCTGCCTTGCCTCTGGAATTACAGATGTCCATGCCTACCTAGTGACTTGTTTTACAGATGGCAGTAGTACTTACTGATGGAGTTATGATGCTGGTGGGGCTCATATTTTTAAATGATAAAGAAGTAGGGGACAGGGAGACTTAGGAAGTTCCTTTGCTTTTGTCCCTGATGAGCTTGTTTCAAAGGGTCAGATAAAGATGTACACTCAGTGTGCAAAGCTCTGGATGGCAGCCTAGGGTTGTCCTTGTCACTGTAAACATTTTTTTACTGAGTACCTACTGAGTACTATGTGCTTTGTATTGCTGGTGATTTTTTTTAAACTTGAGGAAATCCATGTAAAGGGAGTAACTTGGCTTAAAGTCAAGTCAAAAAGCAGGGCCGTGGTGGCATATGCCTTTAATCCTAACACTCCGGAGGCAGAGGCAGGCGTATTTCGGTGAGTTCGAGGCTGGTGGACAGAGCTAGTTCCAGGATAGCCAAGACTACATGGAGAAACTTTGTCTTGGAAAAAAAAAACAAAAACAATGAGTGGTAAACAGACAAAAGCTTGCATCTTGTTGCCAGCCTCAGTCAGGACCCTGCCATGACACACAGCTTATGTCCTCTGGTTTTCCACCCACTTGCGTTTTAGTCTTCAGCCTTGCACCTCCGTCTCAAGTTCTGCCCCAGAGATAGAACAGGGTAAGAGCATTTAGGCTCTGTGATCTGATCCACTTATTGTAATGGTTCATATGATTCAAATGAGATGCTGAGTTAACTGAGGTTGCACAGTTAACTGATCCTTTGCATGGTCATTCAAGCATGTACTCCCAGTTCTTGGGAGGCTGAGCAGTAGGATCAAAAATACAAGGTCACTCTAAAGCTGCATAACAAGTTAGAAGAGAGCCTGGACTACACAGCAAAACCCTGACTCAAAAAAAGAAAAAAAAAAAAGAGAGAAAGCTGGGTGGTGGTGGCACATGCCTTTAGTCCCAGCACTCGGGAGGCAGAGGCAGGTGGATCTCTGTGAGTGGAAACCAGCCTGATCTATAAAAGCTAAAAAAAAGCGCGCTGGGGGGGGGCACACTGACAGGGGGGTGGACGGACGGGGACTGGAGAGATGGCTCAGTGGTTAAGAGCACTGACTGCTCTTCCAGAAGACCGTGGTTCAATTTCCAGCACCCACATGTCAGCTCACAACTGTCCGTAACTCCAGTTCCAGGAGACTTGACACTCATACAGACATACATGAAGGCAAAACACCAATGCACATAAAATATATAAAAAATTAAAAAAAAAAAAAGCCGGGCATTGGTGGCACACGCCTTTAATCCCAGCACTCGGGAGGCAGAGGCCAGCCTGGTCTCCAGAGTAAGTGCCAGGACAGGCTCCAAAGCTACACAGAGAAACTCTGTCTCCAAAACACAAAACAAAACAAAAAAACAAACAAATAAATAAATAAATAAATGAGAAAAGGAAGGAAGGAAGAAAAGAAAGAAAATCCTAGGTGGGGCTGAAGAGATGGCTCGGGGGTTAAGAGCTCAGGGGCTGCTTTTCCAGAGGACCTGAGTTCAATTCCCCGCAACCATATGGTGGCTCACAACCATCTGTAATGAGATCTGGTGCCCTCTTCTGTCATGCAGGCAAACATGCAGGCAGAACACTGCATACATGGTAAATAAATAAATCTTTAAAACAAAAAAAACATCAAATAATAATTTTTTTGTATTTTTTTCTTTTTTTATTAAATTATTAATATTTTCACATGTACTTTCCCTCTTCCTCTCCCTCCCCCCACCCCCAATCCTTCTCCCCCACAAATAATAAATTTTTAAAAAAATCTTAGGTGAAGTAGCACAAGCCTACAAACCCAACACTCAGGAGGTGTGAGTAGGAGGGTCAGGAGTTCAAGGACATCTTTAGATATTAAGCAAGTTGAAGGCCAGCCTGGTCTACATGAGACCCTCTCTCAAAACAATAGCAAGAACAACAACAAAAATAATAGCATCCAGCCCCAGCTGTCTGGTCCAAGTCTGGTTCCTCCATTCTCCACCTCCGTTTCTTTATCTGTGAAACGGAGAACATGGTTTCTACCCTATAGGGCTCTTAGGAAGATTAAATTAATTACCGTGCTTAAGTCCTCAGAATTGTACTTGGCCCACATTTTAAGTACTCCATAAGTGTTTGATTATCTTTTTCACTGCTGGAGACTGACATATACTGACATCCCGAGCAAGTGCTCTGCTACTGAACAGCACCTCCAGCCTCGGCTGTTTGTTTTTACATTTTAGTTCTCCATATTTCTAACACAGCTGAGTTTATCAGGCTTGGGGAATGACAGTGAATGGATGCACTGTAAGAGACGCAGAGCTTTCCAGCATGCCCCAGAGGTTGGGGGATTCCCAGCAATGTTTATTATTGGTCCTAGCCCAGATGGAAGAATCAGGCTATCCAAGTGACCTTCGGCTTTGGGTGTATGTGTGCAGCTGAATTGTCAGTATAGTCCACTTGAACTACTTTCCTCTTCCTTAAGTGGGAAGGTCACTTTGGGGTCAGACTTGATACCAACCACACTCTTCCTTTAAGAACTCCTGCTTGCTTCCATCCAGTTAGACACATGATGCTTTTCTATGGCTTTTAAATGGCCCTGAGGAGAGGAGAGGGGCATCCCACAGAACCACACGGACAAAGAGACAAAATGCCTGGAGGAAGATGAAGTACTGGTTCCAAGGCCTGCGTGACAGTCTTCTTGGATCCAGGGTATGTGTTTCATTCCCCATTGCTCTTCTTTTTTTTTTTTTTTTTTGAGACAGGGTTTCTCTGTGGCTTTGGAGGCTGTCTTGGAATTAGCTCCTGTAGACCAGACTGGCCTCGAATTCACAGACTCCACCTGCCTCTGCCTCCCAAGTGCTGGGACTAAAGACGTGCACCACCACCTCCCAACTCCCATTGCTCTTCTATCGGTGATTTTTCTTCTCTCAACAACCCCATCTCTCTCTCTCCTTTTTCCTCTGTTAGTCTGTTTTATTAGTTTGGGACAGGGTCTTGAACTCACAAAGCTCCACCTGTGTCTGTTTCCCAAGTGCTAGGATTAAAGGTGTGTATCATCTGCTTTTAATCCCAGCACTGGGGAAGCAGAAGCAAGCCGATCTCTTCGAGTTCAAGGCCAGGCTGGTCTACAGATAAGTTCCAGGACAGCCAAAGATACACATAGAAACCCTGTCTTGAAAAACCAAATTGCATTTGCTTGTCTTGAGACAGGGTCTCACTATTTATACCCTTGTATGGCCTGGACTTTAAAGAGATCTGTTTACGTCTGCCTCCCCAGTGCTGGGGTTAAAGGTGTATACCACCACTCCAAACCTGTTTCTTGTTTTAGAGAGAAGGTCTCTCACTCTTTAGCTCCAGCTAGGCTTGAACTTGTGATCCTTCTGTCTCTGCTTCTGGAGTGATATAATTGCCCATGTGTGTCACCAAGAAAAGCAATTTTTTAAAAAGATTTTATTTATTTATTATGTATACAACATTCTGCTTCCATGTATATCTGCACACCAGAAGAGGGCACCAGATCTCATAACAGATGGTTGTGAGCCACCATGTGGTTGCTGGAAATTGAACTCAGGACCTCTGGAAAAGCAGTCAGTGCTCTCTCTCTCTCTCTCTCTCTTTTTTTTTCCAAGACAGGGTTTCTCTGTGTAGCTTTGGAGCCTATCCTGGCACTTGCTCTGGAGACCAGGTTGGCCTTGAACTCATAGAGATCTGCCTGCCTCTGCCTCCCGAGTGCTGGCATTAAATGCGTGCGCCACCAACGCCCGGCCTCAGTCAGTGCTCTTAACCTCTGAGCCATCTCTCCAGCCTGACAAGCAATTTTAAAAAAATTATTAGTATGATGATATAGGCCTGTGATTCCATTTCTCTGGCAGCAGAGGTGGGAGGATTGCCACAAATTCAAGGATGGCATGGCTGTATAAGGAAACCTTGTCTCAGACAAACAAAAAAAGGAGAAAATCAAAATTTGTAGGCTCTTTGTAAAGGTCAAATGAGAATACATAATTGTATATTTAATATAAACATGTAATGATAAACATGTAAATGTTATATTAAAACACAGTGGTGGTGCACGCCTTTAATCCCAGCACTTGGGAGGCAGAGGCAGAGGCAGGAGGATCTCTGTGAGTTCAAGGCCAGCCTGGTCTACAGAGTGAGTTCCAGGACAGTCAGGACTGTTAAACAGACAAACCCTGTCTCAAAGAGCAAACAAAAAAATTATATTGTTATAGCAATATAGCAGTATGTGTTGCTTTAAGCAATTGCAATTGGTGTTATTTGATTAGATACATTCTGAGTAAGTCTTGCTAGCTGATCTCATCATTGTGTGAACATTATGGAGTGTACCTACGAAAATTAGATGGGCATAATGTCAGCAAATGACAAATCTTAGGGGACTCCTGTAATATCTGTAGAAAGTTTTGTAGTACATGACTAAATGTATAAAAAATGGTTAGATTTCATTAATCCTGAACATTAGATATGGCCACTATTAAATGTATTTGGCAGTCTGGTGATCCATCGGATGACATTATTTTTTAATTTAATTTTTAAAGATGTGTTTAAAGGGCTTGAGATAGATCAGGAGTTAAGAGCACTGGCTGCTGTACCAGAGGACCTGGGTTCAATTCCCAAAACCTACATGGCAGATCACAACTGTCTATAACTTCTGTTCTAAAGACCTAACACCCTCACATGTAATGTGTGTCACAGAGACACACATGCAGTCAAAACACCAATGCACATAAAAATAAATAAATCATTTTTTAAAAGATGTATTCGAGGCCAGCTGATGATGCCACACTCCTTTAATCCCAGCACTTGGGAGGCAGAGGCAGGTGATCTGGATCTCAGTGAGTTCCAGTCCTGCCTGGTCTTGTCTACAAAGCAAGTTCTAGGACAGCCAGGACTGTTACACAGAGAAACCCTCTCTCGAAAAACAAAAAAGCATTTAAGATTTTTTTAAAGATTTTTTTAATTTTAGGTGTGTGAGTATTTTGCCTGTATATATGTATGTGTACCATATGTTTGCCTGGTGCTCAAGTAGGTCAGAAGAGCTCATCAAATCCCCTGGAACTGGAGTTGCTGATGGTTGTGAGCTACCAGGTGGGTGCTGAGCACTGAACCCAGGTCCACTGTTAACTCTTAACAGCCCCACTAATAATTATCTTGTTATTAAATCTTTCCACCTTCCTTTGTTAGGTTTTGTTTTGTTTCTGTTTTTTTTTTTTTTTTGACAGGATAATTATCAGTCTTTCTTTTGAGCTACCAACCAGCTCCCAAATCATGACATGGAGACTTATTAGTTATGAATGATTGTCCCACTAGCGCTTATAACTTATTTTAACCTGTTTCTCTTCCTCTACATTTTGCCTTGGGGCTCTTTACCTTCCTTTCTTTCTGTATGTCCTACTTTATGTCTGATTGGCTGACTGATGTCTGGCCCTAGGAGTCTCTCTGCTTCCCTTGTTCTCTTTGATCTTCTCCTACTTATTTTCTCTGCTCACCAGCCCTGCCTATCCCTCTACTGCCTAGCTAGTAGCTATTCAGCTTTTTATTAGACCAATCAGGTGCCTCTGGCAAGCAAGGTGAAACAGCAACACATCTTTACATAATTAAACAAATGCAGCAGAAACTAATGTAACACATCTTTACACAGTTAAACAAGCACAGCATAAATGTGACACATCTTTGCCTAGTTAAAGTAATACTCCATAACAATAGGATTTCTCTGTGTAGCCCTGACTATCCTGGAACTCACTCTGTAGAGAGTCTGGCCTCAAACCAAGAGATTCACCTGCTTCTGCCTTCTGAGTGCTGGTACTAAAGGCATGTGCTACCACCCTCAACTATTTTTATTATTATTTTATTTTTTTAAAGATTTATTTATTTATTGTGCATACAATGCTCTGCTGACATGCATGCCTACATGACAGAAGAGGGCACCAGGTTTCATTATAGATGGTTGTGAGCCACCATTTGGTTGCTGGGAATTGAACTCAGGACCTCTGGAAGAGCAGCCAGTGTTGTTAACCATTGAGTCATTTCTTTAGCCACTACATTCCCACCCCATCACTTTTAAGACTGGATTTCCTGTAGCCTAGGCTGAATTAACTATTTATCGAGGATGGCCTTGAGGTTCTGATCCTTCTGCCTCTACCTTCCAAGTGCTGGGATTGTGGGCATTTACCAATATTTCCCATTTTATATGGTGTTGGGTATTGAATCCAGGGCTTTGTACATGCTAAGCTCAATTGAGCTGTATCTCCAGCCTATTGGCATGCTTTTTGTATATTTATTTATAGTTCAAACCAGGGCCTGACATTCTAAACAGATATGCCCTACCACTGAGCTGCAGTCTTAGCCCAAGCTTGTGCTTTTTACTAGGCTTGGTGCCACATACCTTTAATCCTAGCACTGGAGGTGGGGTCATAGAGGCAGAAGGATTTCTGTGCATTCCAGGCTAGCCAGAGATACACAGTGGGGACACGAAGTCTCAAAAATCAAAAGAAAAAAACAGATTTTCAAGGACTGTAAAGCACTCTCAGGGCTACCAAAGGCTCCTTTCTCAAGGTTGGCAGAACTCTGAAGAGATGGTGTTACTACAAGCTGAGCATCTCTCTCTCTCTCTCTCTCTTTGGTTTTTCAAGACAGGATTTCTCTGTGTAGCTTTGCAGCCTGTCCTGGAACTCACTCTGTAGACCAGGCTGGTCTCTAACTCACAGAGATCTGCCTGCCTCTGTCTCTCAAGTGCTGGGATTAAAGGTGTACACCACCACTGCCAGGCCAAATTGGGCATTTCTTTTTTTTTAATATTTTATTTATTTATTATGTATACAATGTTCTGCTTCCATGTATATCTGCACACTAGAAAAGGGCACCAGATCTTTTTTTTAAATTATTATTAGTTCTAGTTAGGGAACAAGCTTGTTTCACATGTAAGTCCCTTCTCCCTCTCCCCTCTCCCTCCCCTCACCCCCATTCCTCCTCCTCCACCCTTAGCCCACCCCCATTCCTCCTCCCCACCCTCAGCCCACCCCCCACTCCATCCACCCACCACTCCCCAGGCAGGGTAGGGCCCTCAATGGGGGCTCTGTAAAGTCCACCAAATCTTCCTGTGCTGGTCCTGGGCCCTTCCCCATGTGTCCAGGGCCAGAGTGTAACCCTTCACGTGGGATGGGCTCTCAAAGTCCCTTCTTGCACCAGGGAAAAATACTAATCCACCACCAGAGGCTCCCTGGAGTACAGAGGCCTCCTTATTGACATCCATGTTCAGGGGTCTGGATCAGTCTTGTACTGACAGCATCTGGGGTCGATGAGGGCACCAGATCTTATAACGGATGGTTGTGAGCAACCATGTGGTTGCTGGGAATTGAACTCAGGACCTCTGGAAGAGCAGTCAGTGCTCTTACCTCTGAGCCATCTCTCCAGCCCCCCAAATTGAGCATTTCTAATCTGAAGTTATGAACTTTGAAATGAGGAAAAACATGATATCATAAGTGTGGTAAGTTCCACACCTGATCTTATGTAATGGGTCACTGTGTAAATGGAGATATGGGACCTCGAGAGATGGCTTCAGTTCCTAGCACTTACAAAGTGGCTCAACCTCCTGTAATTTGGTTCCATGTGAGTCAACCTCTACACCTATGGTGTCCTTGGGTACCAGGCATGCAAGTAATACATACCACATACAAGCAGACATTCATCTCCATAAAATAAACTAACTCTTTAAAAGCACAGATACACACCCTGGGGTGGTGACAGATGCCTCTAATCCCAGTGTTCAGAAGGCAGAGGCAGGCAGGTGGATCTCTGTGAGTTTGAGGCCAGCCTGGTCTACAGAATGAGTTCCAGGATATCCAGGACTGTTAACATAGAGAAACCCTGCCTTAAAAAACAAAACTGTAGGCCGGGCGTTGGTGAAGCATGCCTTTAATGCCAGCACTCGGGAGACAGAGGCAGACTGATCTCTGTGAGTTCGAGGCCAGCCTGGTCTCCATAGGGAGTCCCAGGAGAGGCTCCAAAGTTACACAGAGAAACCCTGTCTCGAAAACAAAACAAAACAAAACAAAAAAAACCAAAACAAAACTGTAGTGTGATATCCACCCCGCCATACCTGTAGTACTGACCACTCCCATTTGGGCATGGTCACAGGTAAGGACATGCTGGAGGGAGGACTAGATTTGGGGTCCTGGACCTCAGAGCTCTCTCTTGCTTCCTGTTAGGTCATAGGGAACAGCCTGGGAGGATCCTTGGGGCAGGAACCTGGGGTGGGTCACCTGCCTCATGTGTAAGTGCACTCTCCCCAAATAAACTTCACTTAATCTGTACTGAGTCTAGTGACTCTTGCTTCCCACAAAATACAAAACCAACCAACAAACAAAAAACATCAAAAACCACACTGTTCTGCTGTACAGTGAGTGGTACAGGGTTTGCCTAGCATGAGCAATGTCTTAGGTTTAACCCATACCCATAGCACTACACATAAATAAATATATAAATTCTGTAATTAACCTAAGTGTGGGGCTCCAGGCCTACAATCCCAGTACTTAGGAGGTGGAGATAGAAGCATCAGGAGTTTAAGCTCAGCCTCAGTTTTATAGCAAGTTCTAGAACAGCCTAGGTACATGAGACCTTGTCTTTTTTTCTTTTTTTTTTTTCTTTTTTTTTTTTTTTTTTTTGGTTTTTCGATACAGGGTTTCTCTGTGTAGCTTTGGAGCCTATCCTGGCACTTGCTCTGGAGACCAGGCTGGCCTCTAACTCACAGTGATCTGCCTGCCTCTGCCTCCCGAGTGCTGGGATTAAAGGCGTGCGCACCAATACCTGGCTATGAGACCTTGTCTTAAAACAACAAAGAAATCTATGTATTTAGATTGGGTCCTATCCCCAAGATGTAAAATATGTATGTATATGAACATATGTACACATGTATGTACATATGCTACACACACAAAATTTCTAACATCTGAAATCCAAAGCACTCCCAGATTGTTCACCGTTATAGGATGTAACCCTAAATATTTCATTAAATACATTTGACTCAACCTGTATCCCTGGTCCCCTCCCCCTTTTATTTATTCTTTGTTAGATTTATTATGCATACAGTGTTCTGTTTGCATATATTCCTGCACTCCAGAAGAGGGCGCCAGATCTCATTATAGATGGTTGTGCGCTACCAAGTGGTTTCTGGGAATTGAACTCAGGACCTCTGGAAGAGCAGCCAGTGCTCTTAACTTCTCAGCCATCTCTCCAGCCCCCTCCCCCTTTAAAAGATATTTATTTTATGTGTGTGTGTGTTCCTGAATGTATACTTGCATATAACATGTGTTCAGGAGCCCAAGGAGGTCAGGAGAAGCATCAAATTCCCTAGAACTAGGGTTACAGATGGTTTTGAGCTGCCATATGGAACCAGCAGAGGAACCGCGTCCTTTGCAAGAACAGAAAGTTCTCTTAACCACTGAGCCATCTCTCTAGCTCCTGTATTTGAGCCCATCTCCTGTTGTTTTCTTTCTTTAGCTTTTTTGTTTTTTAAGCTAGGACATTCTCAGTATATCTCTATGTAGCTCTGACTAGCCCGAACTTCATTATGACCTCAAACTCTCAGAGATCTATCTACTTTGAGTGCCGGGATTACAGGTACCCAGTTTGTACCCTTTTTTTTTGTTTGTTTGTTTTTGTTTTTGTTTTGTCGAGACAGAGTTTCTCTGTTGCTTTGGAGGCTGTCCTGGAACTAGCTCTTGTAGACCAGGCTGGTCCCGAACTCACAGCGATCCGCCTGCCTCTGCCTTCCGAGTGCTGGGATTAAAGGCGTGCACCACCAACGCCTGGCCCAGTTTGTACCCTTTTTACAGAGACCAATCAAATCAAGCTAGGACTAGAATCTAGTTCCACTGCCCAGTCTCAAGTTCAAAGTTCCCACTGTCTTGTGCTATTTATTTATTTATTTAGCTTTTTTTTTTTTTTTTTTCCACTGGAGACAGGGTTTCTTTGTGTTACAGATCTGGCTGTCCTGGAACTCACTTGGTAGATTAGGCTGACCTCCAACTCTTCCTCTGCCTCCTGAGTGCTGGAATAAAGATGTGTGCCACCACTGCCTGGTCCTATTTATTTATTTATTGGTTGTGCTGCTTTTTTTATATATATACTTAGGATTCAGATGCAGGATTAAGCTACGTGACTTAAGGACTGGTGAGATGACTCAGGCATAAGGATTCCTGCCACCAAGCCTGATGACCTGAGTTCAGTTCCCACAACCCACATGATTGAGAAAGTGAAAACAGATTTCTACAAGTTGGTAGTTATTCTCTGACCTCCATATGCACACCCAAGTCTCCCTATGAGTACATACTCAATAAATAAATTATGTGACCCAAGTTCATTTCAGGCAGGCACATTTTTTGTTGTATGTTTTTATTTATTTTTTTATGTGCATTGGTGTCTTGCCATGGGTATTAGGTCCCCTGGAACTGGAGTTAGAGACAATTGTGAACTGCCATTTTGTGGCTGGTAATTGAACACAATTCCTTTGGAATAGCAACTGTGGTCTTAACCACTGAGCCATCTCTCTAGTCTTTGAGATAAGGTCTCTCTAGGTAGTCCTGGCTGACCTGGAATTTGCTATGTAGACCAGGCAGGCCTCTTTGCCTCCAGAGTACTGGACTTAAAAACATGTGCCACTATACCGGCTTTGTTTTGAGACAGGACTTCCTGTAGCACAGGCTGGCCTTGAATTTGATCTGTAACTCCTAATTCTCTTTTCTCCATCTCCCAAGTGTTGGATCACATGTTACAGGCTTGTACCATGTCTAGCTTTCAGTAAAGCATATGTAGATGAGCAGGATAGGGTGCAGGAGGTTAGTATTGAGACAATCAATGTCCTCATTAGTCACCACTTTCCTTCTAGGTCCTTTACCCTACAAGGAGCATCCTGGAAATGCCTATAATCATTATTAATTGATTGATTATGGTGCTGGTGACTGGAACCTAGGGCTTTGTGTATGCTAGGCATCTGCTTTAATCACGGAGCTACATTCCCAACCCTCTTTTCACTTTTTACTTTTATTCATTTATTTTTAAAGACCTGTTTGTTTTTCATGAGTTATTTGCTTGCATGTACATATATATGTGGACCATATGTGTAGGGTGCCAGAGGGGTCAGAAGAGGAACTCCAGTTACATTGGATCCCTGGAACTAGAGTTACACGTCATTTGTGAGTCACCATGTGGGTGCTGGCAAACAAACCTGGGTCCTCAGCAAGAGCAGCAAGTGCTCTTAACTGTTGAGGAATCTCTCCAGTTCTCTTACTTCTTATTTTGAAATGGTCTAAATGCCTTGAACTCACTCAGTAGATCAGGAAGGCTTTGAACTTGAGATCCTCCTGCCTCACGCTCCCCAGTATCTGGGATTATAGGTGTACTTTAACAGCCTGTTTAAAAGGAACATATATTGTTCTTTTTAAAAATCAATTTTACAAAAAAATTAATTTTATCACTGGGCGTTGGTGGTGCACACCTTTAATCCCAGCACTCAGGAGGCAGAGGCAGAGGCAGGCAGATCTCTATGAGTTCGAGGCCAGCCTGGTCTACAGAGCTAGCTCCAGGACAGCTAGGGTTACATAAACAAACCCTGTCTCCCCCACTTCCCCCAAAAAGAGTATGATAAGCTTTTGTCATCTGGGCATTGGTGGCCCATGTTTTTAATGCCAGCACTTGGGAGGCAGAGGTAGGCAGATCCCTGTGAGTTCGAGACCAGCCTGGTCTACAGAGCAAGTGCCAGGATAGGCTCCAAAGCTACACAGAGAAACCCTATCTCGAAAAACCAAAAATATAAATACATATAAATAAATGGTAGGCTTTTGTCTCAAGTCAGAAGGTTAAGGAAGAATCTGGCCATCCATCTTGGAAATTGAGCATCTTTACTACCCAGCCTCTCTCCGTATTTGCCTGCCAGAGAGTCTGTCTCACTCCTGGTTTCTTGGATGCACTACAAAACCAAGGGTGGTGCCAAACATCACCCATCACCAGAGGGTAAAGAATCCTCCCTGGAGCGTCTGGAGAGATGGCTCAAAAGTTGAAGCACTGGCTGTTCTTCCAGAGGTCCTGAGTTCAATTCCCAGCAACCACATGGCAGCTCACAATCATCTATAATGAGATCTGGTGTCCTCTTCTATCCTGTAGGCAGAACACTGTATACATAATTAAAGAAAAAAAGACTCACTAGAGAGTCTTGAGACAAGAGTTCAGCCTGAGCTATATAAAGGTGGGCACTTTACTCCCAGTACTTGGAAGGCAGTGGCCAGCCTGGTCTACAGAGCGAGCTCCAGGACGGCCAGGACTCACATAGTGAAAAGGAGTCTAAAATAAGAATATATCCGTCGAAGGGTACTACACATTTCCTCCCTAGTAATGCAAGCCATGAGGGTTACCTAGTATTTTAATTCTCTTGAAATTTAAAATCCTGACTGAGCATGAAGGTGGTAGGGGTTGGCCATCCCAAAAGCAAAGAGATCGTGTTTGACCCTATGAAGCACTCATCCCTGACTTGGGGGGGAGCACTTCGTGGGTGCCCTTCCGGTCCAGAGCGGAACCCTGCCCCGCCAGGTTTCACGTGACAAGCAGTGTGGCGGGTAAACTACAACTCCCAGAGCGCCACGCGGCCGGCCGGCCGGCGTTGCACCTTCTCACTGATTGGCCACTAGGGATATTTGAAAGGAGGAGCTGGCGCGGAAAACGAAGGCTATCTTTAGGATATTTGGGAGGCTCCGACTGGAGGTTAGTCCTAGACCTGTAAAGAACGGCGACTTTGGGTGAAGTAAGGCTCGAAGGGTCTCCTGCGAGCGTGTTCAGGCCGAGGTGAATGGCATTCCCATTCCTGACCTCGAGGGGAAACGGGGCGCCTCCCTTGCGGAGACCTCTGGGGTGGCGTGGTGGGGACAGGAGGACAGGGGGGCGGTCTGGAGGAAGAGATTGGACAAGTTAGTTTATAACGGGAGCCCAGCGTCTAGGCATAGGATTTTTGGCAGGATTCTTTTCCTGCTTCAGTCTCTTGAATACTGCTACAACCTTCCATCCCGTCTTTCCTCCGGTTATTCCCATTGCAAATCTTCGCAGCCTTCTACAATCCATTTCCTTCTCACTAGCCTTTTGCCATGAGGAACTTCAAAGGAGTCAACTTCGCGGCTCTGCTATGCAGCAAGAAGGACGTCCAGGAGCTGCTGTCTGACTTGAAGGTAGGAGAGCTTTCTGACTCAGGCACACCTAGTTTTCTGATTTGTCTTTTCTCCTTTTCTTTTTTTTTAAATTTTTTCCCCATACTGGGGATTGAGCCCAGGAGCAGGAAAGTACTTCACCACTGAGATATAACTATTTTCTTTTTCTCTCTTTCTTTCTTTCTTTCTTTTCTTTTCTTTTTTCTTTTTTTTTTTTTTCGAGACAGAGTTTCTCTGTAGCTTTGGAGCCTATCCTGGAACTAGCTCTTGTAGACCAGGCTTGTCCGAATTCACAGAGATCCGCCTGTCTCTGCCTCCCGACGGCTAGGATTAAAGGCGTGCACCACCAACGCCTGACAGATAACTATTTTCGATTTAGTTTTAGTTTTTTGAAACAGGGTCTCTACATAGCCCTGGCTGTCTTGGATCTCAGAGAGAGCCACCAGCTCTGCCTCCCAAGTGCTGGGATTAAAGGCATGTGCTGGAATGCCTGGATTGTTTTCAAATTTTTTAATTGTTATCAAATTAGTGTCTCACTAAATTGCCCCAGCTGGCCTTGAACACACTCAAGCCCAGGAAGGTCTTCAACTTTCCACCCTTTTTTGTTAAACACAGACCTGTGCCACCAAGTCTGATGTGTTTTGCCTGAACTTGGAGAGGTATGGGGGAGGGAGAGGAGTCCTTGTCTATGTGACCCTATTTCTAGTTCCTTTTCTTTCTCTACCTCCTTTTCTGTTCGTCCTGCTTATCATCTCTTTCTGTTCCTAGGAGTTCCTGTCCAGATCTCGAACTGATTTTCCCAGCAGCCGATCTGATGCTGAAAGAAGACAAACCTGTGACGCCATCCTGAGGGCTTGCAACCAGCAGTTAACTGCCAAGCTCAATTGCCCTGGGCATCTGAGGAGTCTGTTGGACCTGGCAGAGCTGGCCTGTGATGGCTATTTGTTGTCCACCCCACAGCGCCCTCCTCTCTATCTGGAACGAATTCTTTTCATCTTACTTCGGAATGGTTTGGCTCAGGGAAGCCCAGAGACTGTGCTGTGCCTTGCCCAGCCTCTCCATGCCTGTTTGGTACAGAGCTCTCGAGAGGCTGCCCCTCAGGACTATGAGGCCGTGGCTCGGGGCAGTTTCTCTCTGCTCTGGAAGGGAGCAGAAGCATTGTCAGAGCGGCGAGCTGCATTCTCAACTCGGCTGAAGGCCTTGAGCTTCTTAGTACTCTTGGAGGATGACAGTGTCCCCTGTGAGGTTCCTCACTTTGCTTCTCCGACAGCCTGTCGAGTGGTAGCTGCCCATCAGCTGTTTGATGCTAGTGGACATGGCCTAGATGAAACAGATGCTGACTTCCTGTATGACTTGCTTTCTAGGCATGTGATCAGCCTCTTAGTAGGTGAGGGTGGTCGCTCTTCTGGTCCTCTTTCTCCCCAGAGGGCCCTCTGCCTCTTGGAACTCACCTTGGAACACTGCCGTCGCCTCTGCTGGAGCCACCACTACCACAAGGCTACCCTCGCAGTGGCAAAGGCTCGTGATCACCTAGAGAACAGCTGTGTAGCTCCCAGCCTCCAGTTATGCCATTTGGGGGTTGAGCTGCTGGAAACTGCAGAAAAAAAAACAGGGGCAGTGGCCCAGCTTCTGATCAAGGCATCGGCTATTCTGAGCAACAGTCTGGAGGCACCATTGCCCCCACTTCGGGCATTGTATGACAGCTGCCAGTTCTTCCTTTCAGGCCTGGAGAGAGGCATCAAGAGGCACTGTGGACCTGATACCATATCGAAGCTCTTTGCTTTTGTTGGAGGGTACTGCTCCCTTGTCCGGCAGCTTCGAGACGTGAGTTAAGGACTAGAGGTTGGGTGGGGATGTGGTTCTGTGAAGAACTGGAAGTTCTGGGTCCTTGGTAAGCTGCTGTTTGAGCTGTGCCTGGTAAGCATCTTGTTGAGCTCACCGTCGCTGAGTTTCAGGCTAACTGCTCTTTCCTTCTTCAGGTCTGTGACGTTTCCTCCAAGCAGCAGCAGTCTTTGCTTCAGATGCTCTTCCAGGGTCTTCACCTCTTCACTGGGATGGTTTACGACTTTGCCCAAGGCTGTCAGGTACCATCTGGGAATCAAGAAATATGTTTGGTCTTAGGGTCTGAGGTTGCTTCTTAGAAGAGGTTTGGGGGCTGGGCGGTGGTGGTGCATGTCTTTAATCCTAGCACTCGGGAGGCAGAGGCAGGTGGATCTCTGTGAGTTCGAGGCCTGCCTGGTCTACATAGTGAGTTCCAGGTCAGGCTCCAAAGCTACAGAGAAACCCTATCTTGGAAAAAAAACAAAAACAAACAAAAAAGAGCTTTGGGGTTGCTTTGTTTGGGGCATAATGAAAGGTGGAAGACCCAGTGGACCTTGCATGACTCTTCTCACCCTTTAACCTTCTTGTCCCATTAGGCAGCTGAGCTGGCCCAGCTAGTGGACAGTTGCAGATCTACTGTTGTCTGGATGCTGGAGGCCTTAAAGGGCCTGTCGGGCAAAGAGCTGACTGACTACCTGGGGTTGACTGGTTAGTGCCTTGCTGCTCAGATACACAGTTTTGGGGGAGGGCTGTCACATGGTAGGCTGCCAAGTAGTACTTGCTGTGTATTTCTGACCAGTGAATGCCTTAGGTTTGAGAACTGTGTATAAGGATCAATCACTGTGGTTAATGCCAGGAGAGACATGGTGGGTCTTTTTATGACAGTGGATTCTGATTTTTGTCTTATATTTTGCAGTTTGATTTGGTGTTTGTTTTATAAAAACGTTTGTGCCTAATATGCAATATTACAGCCTTTATATTTGTTAGTTTTGTTTTTTTAACCAGTCACTCTATGTAGTCCAAATTGGGCTCAAACTCATAGCAGTACTCCTGGCTCAGCCTCCCAAAGTGCTGGGATTACAAGTTATATTTTAATTTTTTGCTTTTTGAGACAGTATCTCTACATAACTCTGGCTGTCCTGAAACTTACTATGTAGACCAGGCTGGCCTCGAACTCAGAGAGATCCACCTGCCTCTGCCTTCCAAGTTCTGGGCGTGCGCCACCAACTCCCAGTTTGGGTAACTTTTTACCAACATGAGTACATGTGTATATGTATATGTACCTAATGTGTATCTAGTGCCCATAGAGGTCAGAAGAGGATTCTGCAGTTACAGCCAGTTGTAAACTTCCATGTAGATGCTGGGATTCAGACTTGGGCCCTCTGTAAGAATAGCAGGTGCTCTTAAAACACTGAACCACCTCTCAAGACCCATAACTTAAACTTTTAAGAACCAAATAATGCTGGTATGGTGACACATGCCTTTAATCCCAGAACTGTGAGTTCAAAGCCAGCCTGGTCTACATGGAGAGATGTATACATAATAAGACCCTGTTTTTTTTTTTTTTTTTTTTTAGGCTGGGCGGTGGTGGTACATGCCTTTAATCCCAGCACTTGGGAGGCAGAGGCAGGGGGATCTCTGTAAATTGGAGAACAGCCTGGTCTACAGAGCAAGTTCCAGAACAACCTCCAAAGCATTACAGAGGAACCCTGTCTTGAAAAACCAAAACACAAATAAGACCTTGCTTTTTTTTTTTTTTTAAGATTTTATTTTTATTTATTATGTATACATGTATATAACACTCTGCTTCCATGTATATCTGCACACCAGAAGAGGGCACCAAATCTCATAACGGATGGTTGTGAGCCACCATGTGGTTGCTGGGAATTGAACTCAGGACCTCTGGAAGAGCAGTCAGTGCTCTTAACCTCTGAGCCATCTCTCCAGCCCCAAGACCTTGCTTTTTTAAGAAACAAAAAAGAACAAAATGAGGTAATGATCAGCCTGATCTACATAGCAAATCCCAAGCCAGTCAAGGCTAAATAATAAGACCCTGTCAATAAATAAATTCCAGGTAAAATAATCACATGCTTCAAAATTAAAATTGTTCAAAAGATTACATAGCGGTTCAAACATTGGGGAAGCTAAAACAGGAGGATCACAAGTTGAAGACAGTCTGGGCTATATGGTGAGTTGGAAGTGAAGGTCAACCTCTCAGAAGAAAGAAAGAAATAGACCGAGATGTAGCTCAGTGGCAGAGCATTTGTTTGAAATAAATGTATTAGGCCCTGGATTTAGTTTCTAGTGTAGGGGGGTCATATGGAGCCAGGCTGTGGTTGTGTAGGCCTTTAATCCAGCAAGCGGGAGGCAGAGACAGGTGGATCTCTGTGAGTTAAAAGCCAGCCTGGTTTATATAGCTAGCTCCAAGTTATCCAGGGCTTTTTCACAGAGGAAACCCTGTCTCAAAAACAAAAACAAAAACAAAAAAAGTCATATGGTATAAAAGGTCTCTATTCTCCTCTCAAGTTTCCCTTTGCAGAGGCAATTACTATCTTCTTCTTCTTTTTTTTTTTTTTTCTAATTTATTTATTTATTGAGACTGGGTTTTACTATGTTGACCAGGTTGGCCTCAAACTTAACAGAAATCCACCTGCCTCTGCCTCCTGAATGCTGGGATTAAGAATATGTACCACCACACCTGGCTACAGTGTATATTTTGAGAAATTGCATTAGGTTGAGAATGTAGAAGAGTGGTAGAACATTTGCCTAGCATGTGCAATACCCTCAGTTTAGCCTTAGGACTTCCCCCTCCCCTCCAACTCTATAAATACTTTACTGACATTTACTCACTCATTCAACAAAACTGCCAAGCAGCTGGCACCAGTGGTGCTCGCCTTTAATCCCATTACTCAGGAGGGAGAGGCAGGTGAATCTCTTGAGTTTGAGACTGGTCTGGTCTACAGAGTGTCTTCCAGGACTGTTTCACAGAGAAACTCTTTGGGGGGGGGGGGAAAAACTAACTAACAAAAACTACCAAGCAATATTAGATATATCCTTGTCCCTGGAACCATGCTCTTGTTTTGGGGGAAAAGGTAACTTAATAAATGAGTTATTAACATGTTAAAAAGTGAGAAGAGGTTGACTGGAGAAATGGTTCAGCAGTTAACAACCCTGACTGCTCTTGCAGGGGACCTGGGTTCAAATCCCAGCACCCATATGGCAGCTAACAAGCTAACAACCATCTGTACCTTCAGCTCCAAGGAATCTGACTCATTCTGCTGACCTCTGTGGGTACCTGGCATATATATGGTACACATGCAAGCAGGCAATGTGCTTTTTGTGCTTTTTCCAGACAGGGTATCTCTGTGTAGCTTTGGAATCTGTCCTGGAACTTGCTCTGTAAATCAGGCTGGCCTTGAACTCACAAAGACCTGCCTGCCTCTGCCTCCTGAGTCTGGGAATTAAAGGTGTAAACCATCACTGCCCAGCTTCAAATTTAGAATTTTTTGTTTTTTGTTTTTTGTTTTGTTTTTCAAGACAGGGTTTCTCTGTGGCGTTGGAGGCTGTCCTGGAACTCTCTCTGTAGACCAGGCTGGCCTCAAGCTCTGAAATCTGACTGTTTTTGCTGCTGGCTTCAAAACAAAATCTTAAAAAAATATATATATATATTTTTTAAGCAGTCAGAGCTGGGCATGGTGACTCACCCCTGTTGTCTTAGCTTTAGTTGAGAGAGAATTGCCATGAATGCAGTGTCAACCTGTGCTACAGAGTGAGATCCTGTCTCAGAAACCAAGAGTTGGTACCAGAGAGATACCTCATCCAGTAAAGGCATTTTCGGCCAAGGCTGATGACCTGAGTTAGATCCCTGGAATGCACATGATAGAAAGTGAATCAATTCCTTCAGGTTGTCACGCAGCCTTCACACAGCTCTGTGGGATATGAGCACATATACACAAAATACAGGGTTAAAGGAAGTGGTGAAAACGGGAGACAAGTAGTAGGATAGGAATAGAAAGGGAAGCTGGTGAGACGACTCAGTGGTTGAGAGCATTGTCTGGGCCATGCAGTGGTGATCTCTGAGTTTGAGGCCAGCCTGGTGTACAGTGTGAATTCTAGGACAGCCAGAGTTAGTTGAGTATTTACTTTCTTAAAAAAAAAAAAAACAAACAAAAAGCTAGACTGGTGGCCCACATCTTTAATCCCAGTATTCGGGAGGCAGAGGGTGGCAGATTGCTACACAGAGAAACCCTGTCTGGAAAAACCAAAAACAAAACAAAAAAATCTCTTTTTTTTTTTTTTAAGATTTATTTTATGTATGAGTGCTCTATCTGCATCTATGCCTTTATGCCAGAAGAGGCTTCAGATCCCACTATAGATGGTTGGGAGCCACGATGTGGTTGCTGAGAATTGAACTCAGGACCTCTGGAAGAGCAGCCAGTGCTCTTAACCTCTGAGCCATCTCTCCAGCCTGTCTTTTTATGAAAGAGAGAGAGAGAGAGAGAGAGAGAGAGAGAGAAAGAGAAAGAGAGAGAGAGAAAGAAAGAGAAAGAGAGAAAGAGAAAGAGAAAGAAAGAGAGAGAGAGAAAGAGAAAGAAAGAAAGAGAAAGAGAAATAAAGAAAAAGTCCAGGAAGGGGACAGAGTACAAGTACCATTTTGAATTAGGTGTTTAGGGTCTGCCTGGTGGGTGTGCGACTTGAACAAAGACTTGGAAGGTGTTAGCTATAATGCTGCCTAGGAAAGAACATCCCTGGCACAGCAAATAACCAGTTCCAAAATGTTGAAGGCTGAAGAGGGAATGATGTTCAAGGAATACAAAGGAAGGGGTTGTGGCTTTAGTGGCATGAGGGAAGGAGGAGGTGGCAAGATAGGTCAAGGTTCAGCTCTCCCTAGGAAGTGATGAGGGGCTGCTGGTGTGAATCTTCTCACAGGGGTGGTGGGCAGCAGCTGATGTGGAGCCCAAGGAGAGACTTGTCCTCCCTTGTGTTCCCTGATGGTCTGATTTGATAGTGCTCTCATCCAGAAGCTGATGAGCTGACTCCAGGATGAGCCTCTCAGCCAGACAGGGACATGGAGCCACTGTGACGGTCAGTTGTCCCTTCTCTCCCTGCAGCCTCTTACAGCAGCAACTTGGCCTACAGCTTCTTCACTCACAGGCTCTATAAGGAGGCCTGTGCCATCTCGGAGCCAGTCTGTCAGCACTTGGGCTTGGCAAAGTCAGGCATTTGTTCTGAGCTGCCTCCTGAGAAGGTAGGAGGCAGGAGGAGGTCATGCTGGTGGGGGCCTTGAGTAATGGGAAAGAGCCAGCCTGCAGCTCTGCAGGACAGTGGGGTGGGTACCAGTGTGCAGGGAGCGTTTCCCTAACCCCAACCCCTGCTTGTACTGTTACCCCCCCACACTTCCTGTCCTCCCTCCTTCCTCCTTTGTTTTTGTTTGTTTGTTTGTGTTTTGTTTTGTTTTGATACAGGGTCTCATTGTGTAGCTTCAGCTGCTTTGAAATTTGCTATGTAGACCAGGTGGGCCTCAAACTCAGAAGAGCCCCACACCTGCCTCCACCTCGCAAGTGCTGGGATTAAAGGCGTGTGCAGCCACACCTGGCAATCTTTTTCTTTGAAATGGCTGATTTTCACTTTGGACTTCTTCCTAGGCCAGTTCCAATCCTAGCTTCACACGAGAATCACCTGAGTGAACTTCAGAGACTTTCTCTTCTAATACTTGCCTCAATTTAATTACATTCGATTTTTGCCCTAGAGCTCAGACATCTACATATTTTATTTTAAAAGTGTGTGGGTGTCCTATCCCCGTCCCATCCGTTGTGTCTTCCCCCAACCTCCCTTAAGCAAAAAAGAGTTGAAAGGATGGGTTGGCTGGATTGGCAAGTGACGTGGGTAGTCCAGGGCCTTGAGTTATATCTCAAGTGAGGGGTGAGCATCTGAAGGATACAAGTGGAGCCATGACATGAGGTTGGCATTTGAATTGCTTTCCTGCCACTGTGGCAAACAGTGCAGGGCATGAGCCTTGGTAGTAGGGCTACTATGGTAGCCTGGGCAGGAAGGAAAGAAGAGGATGGTGCAAGAAATCAAGGCTTAATCTGAGTTTAACCAGCCAGGGAGGAAGAAGGAAGCTCTAAGAGTAAGAGTGGCCCTGCATTTCTGTCAGGACCAGACAGTGCCCTGTGCTGAGGAAAGGTCCCAGGATGTGGGGCAGGTCTTTAACTTTGTGGATATTTATCATAAGGGGCCCCTGACGCGGAGACGGCCTGGATGCTTAGTTGTCGGGGTGTGTAGAGATGCAGGAGGACTGCCTGCTGTCCTTCCTTTTGTTGAATGTGTGCTCTGTTGTGCGTACACTCATTGGCTCCATGCTCCAACTCTAACCTGTCTCTTGTCAGCTGCATAGGTGCTTCCGACTGCATGTGGAGAGTTTGAAGAAACTGGGTAAACAGGCCCAGGGCTGCGAGATGGTGACCTTATGGCTGGCAGCTCTGCAACCTTACAGCTTTGAACACATGGCTGAGCCAGTCACTTTCTGGGTTCGGGTCAAAATGGATGCAGCCAAGGCAGGAGACAAGGAGCTACAGCTGAAGTGAGTTGAAGAGGAGGACAGTTATATCTGCCCATGGATTGGCCATATCTCTCTGTATAGTACTGGAACTTGCTATGTGGGCCAGGCTGGCCTTGAACTCACAAAGATCCTTCAGCTTCTACCTTCCTAGTGCTGGGATTAAAGGCGTGTGCCACCATGACCAGCCTCCTCCTTTTGAGAAAGGCAATGATTCATTCATGCATCAGTTACACTTTGAGTGCATGCCAGCCATTAGGTATAGAGGGCATAGGGGTAAGAAGCAATGTTCTTGTTTGGTTTGGTTTGGTTTATGCTCTACTTGGAGAAATACAACAGTGCACATTGCATGTATATTTCATGAAGACAAACTATGACCTGTTTAAAGAGGGATGAACTTTAGGTGGGTTACTTAGGCAAGTCTTTTTTAGAGAAGTGATGTCTGTAAGCCCTGAAGATGTAGAATCCATCTTCAAATGCCTTGGGATAGAGAACTCACAGAATAGAAAAACAATGGGATGGAAACAAGCTTGGGAATGGGAAGTGGCTTGAGAAAGTTAGCATGGAGGATGGAGATAGGATGGGGCTTGACATGCCCAATGAGGCAGTCTAGGTGGGCAGAAGCCAGGCCACACAGGGTTTTACAAATCCTGGGTACAGGTTTGGATGTGATCCCTCAAGCAGCCCCCTACAATAGAGGAGCTGTGTAACCTGATTAAGAGTTTTAAAGGCACAACTGAAAGAAGTACCGTAAGTGCCAACTTAAGGCTGAGGCTCCATAGCAAGGATGCAAAGACTCTTCAAGGTGTTGACCGAGGTGCTGATCTGCCCTTCAGGACTTTGCGAGACAGCTTAAGTTGCTGGGACCCAGAAACACAGGTCCTGCTGCTGAGGGAGGAGCTGCGGGCCTACAAGGCGGTGCGGGCTGACACTGGTCAGGAACGCTTCAATGTCATCTGTGATCTGCTGGAGCTTAGCCCTGAAGAGACAGCAGCTGGAGCCTGGGCACGAGCTACCCACCTGGTAGAACTGGCTCAGGTGCTGTGCTACCACAACTTTGCCCAGCAGACCGACTGGTGAGAAGGGATGACTAGGGAAGCTGCTTTTGCTCCTTGCCCCTAATATTACTGTTCTGGGGTTTGGTTTCCTGCTCTGTTCTTGAAAACTCCCTTCATTTTATGATCATTGGAACTGAAATGTGTCCAGCTGTCTGTAGTGGGCCCCACTTAAGTGCATCTGTCTTTACAGCTCTGCCTTGGATGCTATCCAGGAAGCCCTTCAGCTTCTGGAGTCTGTGAGGCCTAAGGCACAGGAGCAGGATTGCCTTCTGGACGATAAAGCACAGGCCTTGTTATGGCTCTACATCTGTAACTTGGAGGCCAAAATGCAGGAAGTGAGTGCAACTGAGCCTGTGCTACTGGACATGGACCAATAGTTTTTGTCCTGGACTGCTCCTATTGAGCTGGTACCAGTGCTAGTTTTTTTTATCAGTCTCTCTTCTCTCTCAACCAGGGTATTGAGCGGGATCGCAGAGCCCAGGCCCCTACTAACATGGAGGAATTTGAAGTCAATGACCTAAACTATGAAGATAAACTCCAGGAAGATCGTTTTCTGTACAGTAACATTGCTTTCAACCTGGCTGCTGATGCGGGTGAGGGCAGTAAACATAGTGTGGATGACAGATACCACGAGTGTGAAAGAGGCTGGGCTTGTGCTGGGGATGTGGGAGAGTGAGGAGGTGGCTGCCACAAAGGCCAGAGAAAGCCAAGTTCTTTCCAGATGGCCAAGTAGAGAAAGTGGTCACCTTCTTCTGATTTGCAGCTGAGTCCAAATGCCTGGACCAAGCCCTGACCCTGTGGAAGGAAGTGCTTACAAAGGAGCCTGCTCCAGTTGTGCGGTGTCTCCAGCAGACGGCAGCTTCCCTGCAAATCCTCGCAGCCCTCTATCAATTGGTGGCAAAGGTAATGGGACAACTGATGGAGGCTGTGCCACAGGGTTAAACCAGAAACTGAGCTCCTTCACCTTTGACCTGCTGAGAAGCCACACAACCTAAATGTTAAAGAGAATAGGCTCTGCTAGGTGTGGTGCCCCACACTTCCTATGCTCGCGCTTTGGAGGATGAAGCAGGAGGATTGAGTTACAGACCAGCTTGCATTACAAGGGCAAGCTGGGTGGTGGCGCACGCCTTTGATCCCAGCACTTGGGAGGCAGAGGCAGGCGGATCTCTGAGTTTGAGGCCAGCCTGGTGGACAAGAGCTAGTTCCAGGACTGGCTCCAAAGATACACAGAGAAACCCTCTCTCGAACAAAGAAATAAAAAACAAGGGTAAAGTCAGTGGGTGAGTATTTGTCCAGCAATACAAAGTCCTAGGTACGATCCCCAGTGCCCCAAAAAGGTTTGGAAACAATAATTTCACCTTTGAGTATTGTTAACAATCAGCACATAATGCATGGAAAATATTTTGTGTAAATGGAAAACTCAAACATTAGCTTTAAGAATTACTACATTTGGAGCTGGAGAGATGGCTCAGCGGTTAAGGGCACTGGCTGTCCTTCCAGAGGATCTGGGTTCAATTCCCAACACCCACATGACAGCTTACAACCATCTGAAACTCCAGATCCAGATGATCTGATGCCCTCTTATGGCCTCTGGGCACTGTAGGAACATGGTGTACATTTATGCAAACAGAAACTCATAGTTTTTTTAAAAACATCTTAGAGAGAGGGGGGATCTGTTGTCTGTTCTGTTTGAATTATCTCCGTAGTGTAGGCAGGTGTTGAACTTCCTGTCCCTTTCTGCCTCAGCTTCCCAAGTAGCTGGGCCATTAGATCCTGCTTCCTCCCACTTAAGAAAAAATTATGTGCATGAATGTTTTCCCTGTCTGTGTGTGTATGTGCACCACATGCATGCCCAGTGCCTGTAAAGGTTGGAAGAGGGGTCAGATCCCCTAGAACTGAATTACAGATGGCTGTGAGCAGCCACGAGGGTGCTGCCAATCAAATCCTAGGCCTCTGTAAGAGCAGTCAGTACTCTTAACCACTGAACCATCTCCCCAGCCCCATTTTTTTATGTTTGAGAGCAGATCGCATTGTGGAGGCTAGAGAGATGGCTCAGAGGTTGAGAGCACTGGCCGTTCATTCAGAGGACCCACTCCCCACATGGCAGCTCATACCTGTCTATAAATCCAGTGCCTCTCTGGCTCCTTCACACAGACATGCATGTAAGCAAAACACCAATGCACATAAAATAAAAAAATTACTTAGAGAGAGAGAGAGAGAGAGAGAGAGAGAGAGAGAGAGAGAGATCTCATTGTGGAACCTAGGCCAGGGTTAAACTTGCAATCTCCCTGCTTCTACCTCTGGGTTTTAGGCCTATGTGACCATATGAGGCCCAGTTTTACACACTTTGAAAACTATTCAAAGTGTGTGGATGTGAGTGTGGCAGTCAGGGAGTCACGTCTCTCCTTCCATGTGGGTCCTGCTATCTAATTTAGGTTATCAAGCTTGGTGACAGGAGCCTTTATCTGCTGAGCTATCTCACCAGCCTGCCAACTTTATTTTTATGTATAAAAGGGGCTTCACAGATTGATACTCTTCCTTGGACTCATCCCAAATTCACAACCAGAAAAAGGAAAGCCAAGTGGGTGTGGTGGCGTACCCTTACAACCCCAGCTACTTGGGAAGCTCAGACAAGAATCCCAAGCTTTAATCCAGCCTTAAGATTGTAATGACGTTCTGTTTCCAAAATTAAGAAAAGGCTGCGGAAGTAGCTAGGTAGCTTGTTGAGTATGTTCAGGGTCTGGTTTAAACCCTAGTTACCACCAAAAAATAAAATATGGTTTTAAAATTCACACACTTTGTTATTGTGAACTTTCAGGGCATATTTCCAGCACAAGAAGGTCAAAATGCTAGCTCAGACCTAGGTTTGAGTCTTGGCTCTACCACATGAACACTTACAGGAACCTAATCTTTCTGAATCTTAGTTTCCTGCTCTATACAATTGAGATTAGAATTACTATGCAAATTAAATGGGCATGGAAACCTGGCACAGTGCCTGTTATACAGTAAGCACCCATTTACCAGTGGTGATTGGCATCTAGGCTTTTTAATTTAATTTTTGTGTTGCTGGGGATCACGTCCAGGAATTTTGCATTCTAGGCAAACAGTCTAGTAATTGAACTACATTTCCTATTTACTTAGTTTTTATTTTTCTATTTATTTACTTATTTTGGAGGCGGGGTCTCACTGTGACAGTCTTGCTTGCCTAGAACTCCCAGTCTAGATCAAGCTGAGATTAAGGGTGTCATCACCATTATTATTTTTTAATTTTTTTTTAAAAAATAGGGTCTGTCTATATAGTCCAGACTGGCCTCTGACTCACAACTATGGTCTTATCTTAGCTTCTTCAGTGCTGGGATTGTAAGTATAGCCACTTTGCCCTGTCACTATGGCTGTGCTTTGAAACAGCAGGGGCTGTGGTCTTAGCATAGGGGAGGTAGAGGCTGGATAGGAGTTCAGAGCTGGTCTCTCTCTCTCTCTCTGTCTCTCTGTCTCTCTGTCTCTCTGTCTCTCTCTCTGTCTCTCTCTCTCTCTCTCTCTCTCTCTCTCTTTCTTTTTTCCAAGACAGGGTTTCTCTTTGTGAGGCCCTGGCTATCTTGGAACTCACTCTGTAGATCAGGCTGGCCTCATCAGAGATATGCCTCAGCCTCATGAGTCCTGAGATTAAAGGTGTGCACCCACCCACCCCACCTGCATCCCCAGGCCAGTTTGGATAACATAGCCAAGTTTGAGGCCAGTCTGGGTCACATGAGACCCTGTTCCAAAATAGACAGAGAAAGGGGAGGTTGTTAGGGTAGTTTACAGATCTCCTGAGCAGGTTGATAGATTCTGAATGTGTATGAACACCCTGAGGTCTAACATTTCAGAGGCCTGGGGATGGTGTGCTGTGTGTGTGTGTGTGTGTGTGTGTGTGTGTGTGTGTGTGTGTGTGTGTGTGTGTGTGTGTGTGTGTGTGTGTGTGTGTGAGTGATAGGCTCTCACAGGAGCAGGGTTAACATGCTGCTTTGGGATAACCAGCCCCTGCAGGCTCTGGAGACTCTCCTGCTCCTTCAGACTGTATCTAAGAGACTACAGGACCACTCAAAGGCAGTCAGCACCTCCTGTCAGCTTACCCAGCAACTCTTGAGCCTTGGCTGTCCCAGCTATGCCCAGGTAAGTGCTGGCTTATTGAGTCTGGGGCTCCAGGGGGCAGGTGGCTTTTAAAGGTTCATCTCTCCTTGAGTAGATGGGGTAGTAAAGAGGCAACTTTCTACCCAACCTTTGGCTGCAGCACATTAGAGCATGGGAACTAGAGGCTTCTCTCCTGCCTATTACAAGAGCTGTCACTTAGGTCTGAAGATCTGGCCTGTTTCCCACCCATTTCTCTTGACTTAGTTGATGCAACTGTCGTACTTCTAATTGGCTTTCAGTTTCTCCACCCACCCCATCTACCTTTTTTCTTTTCTTTTTTTCCCTGAGACAAGGTTTCCCTGTGTAGCTTTGGCTGTCCTGGAACTCTGCCTCTGCTGGAATCAAAGGCATGTACCCCCTCCCCCACTTCCTACCCCCCCTTTTTTTCTTGGCAGTTGCTCATGGTTGAACCCAGGGCCTGAGGCACATTAGATAAGTGCTTTGTTGCCACTACACTAAAACCCAGTTTTGTTTAGGTTTTTTTTTTCCCGTTTTGATTTCATCTTCTAGTTTCTGCCAGTTGGCACAGATCTGATCATCTCTTTCCCTCCTAAAAGACTCTCATGGCTTCTCATAACTCAAATGATACTATCCTGACTTTATAACACAACTTTTTTTTAAAAAAATCACTTTTTCATTTTCTTTATATTTTATGTATGAGTGCTCTGCATGTATACCTGCATCCCAGAAAAGGGCATTAGATTGTATTACAGATGGTTGTGAGCCACCGTGTGGGTGCTGGGAATTGAACTCAGAACCTCTGGAAGAGCAGCCAGTGCTCTTATCTGATGACCCATCTCTTCAGCCTCCTTTCTTTTTTTCATTCTTTTTTTTTTCTTCTGAGACAGCTTCCCTGTATAGCTTTGAAGCCTGTCCTGGAACTTGCTCTTGTAGATCTGGCTGGTCTCCAACTCACAGAGATCTGCCTGCTTCTGTATCCCAAAAGCTGATATTAAAGGCGTGTGCCACCACTACTGGCTTCTTTTTTCATTCTTTTTTTTTTTTTTTTTTTAAGGATTTTATTTGTCTGCCTGCACTCCAGCAGAGGGTACCAGATCTCATTCAAGGTGGTTGTGAGCCACCATGTGGTTGTCAGGAATTGCACTCAGGACCTCTGAAAGAACAGTCAGTGCTCTTAACTGCTGAGCCATCTCTCCGGACCCTTCTTTTTTCATTCTTTTTTTTTTTTTTTTTTTTTTAAAGATTTTATTTATTTATTATGTATACAGTCTTGTGCCTGCATGCCAGCAGAGGGCACCAGATCTCATTCAAGGTGGTTGTGAGCCACCATGTGGTTGCTGGGAATTGAACTCAGGACCTCTGGAAGAACAGTCAGTGCTCTTAACCGCTGAGCCATCTCTCCAGCCCTCTTTTTTCATTCTTAAAGGCAGAGATTTGAACTTCAGACCCTGAGGGGCATCATAAGCTTATGTAACTTTTCTGTCTTTTTGTTTTACCCAGGTGACTGAGGGGGGTGTTTCTCTATTGCTCTTTAGGCAGCCGTGTGTGTGTGTGTGTGTGTGTGTGTGTGTGTGTGTGTGTGTGTGTGTGTGTGTGTGTGTGTGTGTGAGAGAGAGAGAGAGAGAGAGAGAGAGAGAGAGCGAACTGAAAGTGTTCTAAGGCTCAAATGCATAGCTTTATGTAGATTGTAATATTTGAGATAATACAATATTCAATGCCTTGCTTGCAACTGCTTTACTCCATTTTAATCTGAAGAGCCTATAACTAGCATTCCGCTGGCATCCTCTGTCTTATTGTTTAGTTATACCTGGAAGAGGCAGAATCAAGCCTGAAGAGTCTGGACCAGACTACTGACATATACCAGCTCCTTTCCCTGACCTGTGCTCTGTTTCGAAGTCAACTCTGCTGGGCTTACCAGAAGGTAATTTCCACTGCCCACGTTATTTACAGACAGAAATTCAGTAGAACCCAGAGCTTGCCTGTATAACTAGTGTGATAAACCAGCTTGCTCTAGGGATCCACTGCCTTTCCTTTCTAATGCTAGACTCATGAATGTGTTGCTGTGGCTGTCTAGTATTTCCATGGGTTCTGGCGCTCTGAACTTTGGTCTTCAAGCTTGATGTTTGCATGGCAGAGTCTTTGTCTAAGAGCCATCTCCCCAGCCCCTTTTTTGTTCTTTTGTTTTGTGGTGCTGTGGATTGACAGGGACTTCTGCATGCTATACTAGTGCTGTCACTGAAATTCTCTTCTTACTTTCCTAATTCTCAAAGGCCCTGGACCTTGTGAAATTTTTGGGAATTTCATGTTATTTTTCTGGCCTCTGAGATTTTCTTGCAGCTAGGCAGAATGTTCAGGACCCTGAAAAGCAGTCAGATTTCCTCACTGTAGTAGACATTAATTTCTTTCTTTGCCTGTTTCTGCAGTGGAAAGATACATAAAGGGCTTTAGGAACTGGGGAAGACAGCCTGGTATGGTAATCATCCCTGCAGTCCCAACACTCTGAGGCTGGGGAAGGAACTAGAATTTGAAGTCAGCCTGGCCTTGCCTAGCAAGACTTTCTCAAAAAGAGGAAACAGTGGTTTGGGTGTGAGGAAGCACTGGAGCTCTGATCTAGAAAAATCTAGTAGGTGCCAAAACATCTCAGTTTTTCTCCAAATTAGCTGTGTCTTGATCATTTCTTGTTCTGATCAAGCTCTGGTTTTTCTTTTCTTTCTTTTTTTTTGTGGGGGGGGAAGTGTTGTTTTTTATTGTTTTGTTGTTGTTTAGAGACAGGGTTTCTCTGTGTTGCCCTGGCTTTATAGGCCAGGCTGGTCTTGAACTCAGAGATTTGTCTGCCTCTGCCTGCCCAAGTGCTAAGATTAAAGGTGTGTGCCACCACCCAGCTATATGTGACTCTTCTGGCTTTTTGTCTCTCCCAGGTGCCGGAGGGTGTTTCTCTATTGCTTTCTGTCCTTCGGGATCCTGCCCTCCAGAAGACATCCAAGGCTTGGTACTTGCTACGTGTCCAGGCCATGCAAATCCTGGCTTTCTACCTTAGCCTCTCATCGAACATTCTCTCAAGTGCCCTGCGTGAGCAGCTCTGGGATCAAGGTGAAAGAGGGAGCTCTTAGACAATGGTGGTGGTTTGTCTGTTGTCTGCTCTTTACAGCGGTTTGCCCATGCTGTCCAGCATGTGAAGCAGCCTATCTAAACAGCTTGTGGTAGCAAATGGGTTTCTCTTCACCTGCTGCATCTAATCACTTAACCAGTAGCTGCTTGGAATATTAAACTAAAAGGAATTCTAAGACACCCCTCAGGGGACCTCAGGGAAGGAGTTCTGTGATTGATTAGCTCTGTATGCCTAAGGTGCAGAAGTAAAAGAATGTCTTATGCTTGGGGTTTTTTTTCCTTAGTTAATCAATCAGTCAGTTAATTGATTAATTAATTTTTTGGTTTGTTACACAGACAGGGCTTCTCTGTATAACAGCTCTGGCTGTCCTGAAACTCGATTTGTAGACCAGGCTAGCCTCAGACTCACAGAGGTCCTCCGGTCTGTGCCTCCCAAGTGCTGGAATTAAAGGCATATACTACCACCACCCGGCTTGTGTTTGCTATCCTAGTTGAAGGTGTTACACATGCTGCTGCAATCATCTTTTTCCACCTCACTCACTACAGGCTGGCAGACCCCTGAGACAGCACTCATAGATGCCCACAAGCTCCTCCGAAGCATCGTCATCCTGCTTATGGGTGGTGATGTGCTCTCAGTTCAGAAAGCAGCAGTGGAGTCACCCTTTCTAGATTACGGTGAGTGAAGGAACAGGAGAGCAGGACCCTGGGCGATTGGGCACACTAGATAAGACGGGTTGGCTGCTTTGTCTCCAGAGTAGCTGGCTGTGGCCTGTGATGAAGTCTTGTCTCTTTCATTCACTACAGGTGAAAATCTAGTGCAAAAGTGGCAGGTTCTCACAGAGGTGCTGAGCTGCTCAGAGAAACTGGTTGGCCGCCTGGGCCGTCTGGGGAATGTGAGTGAAGCCAAGGCCTTTTGCTTGGAAGCACTGAAACTTACAACCAAGCTGCAGATACCTCACCAGTAAGTGAGAGGACTCTAGCTCCTGCCATGTGCTTTTGACTGTGTGTATTCCCCAATGATTGCAGAAGTTCCGCATTTATCTAGAGAGAGAAGGCATCCTGCGGCTAAGTAGGAAATTCCTAGTTAATCCGGGTTAGAAGCTAGTAGGACTGATAAGTCTGTACAGGACACCCCAAATACTGCCTTTCGATAAGTTCCTATACCCATGGGAGCTTGGTGAGGAATGTAGTTGGGAAATGTACCTGAAGGGCGATTTGGAGTGAGACTGTACAGAGGGTTCCCTCAGAGAGGCCGTAAGTCAGCTTGAGGACTCAGGCAAAGATGGTGAGGGCTGGGCTAGGGAAAGAACGAGAGAGTCTCTAGGCAAACAGCCTTCTGTTAACTGGTTCTCTTCTCACAAGGTGTGCCCTGTTCCTTGTACTGAAGGGTGAGCTGGAGCTGGCCCGAGGTGACATTGACCTCTGTCAGTCAGACTTGCAGCAGGTTCTGTTCCTGCTTGAGTCTTCCACAGGTGAGCTGCCAGGTCCCTCCCAGGCTTGGTGGGGAGGATCCGTATTGCAACATGTCCTTATATGTAAAGGTTTGGCTACATTCTGAATCAGACAGGTCTCTGGTACCAAGTGACATTGAATTCAGGCAGAACATTAGTGTCCCTCTTGCAGAGAGAATCTGCACAAGCTCAACTCTCTCTGGCTGCTTTTCAGTACTGCTGAATGCCTTTGGCTTATTTTATTTGTTTAGCTGTTTGTTTGTTTGAAGAGCGGGTCTTCCTGTGTGGTCCTGGCTGTCCTGAACTCACTATGTAAGTTGAGCAAATCAGGCTGGCTTTAAACTCAGGAGGTGCAGGAGGTATGCTTGTTTCCTCAGTACCAAGACTAAAGGTGTGTGCTAGTACACCCTGCTACATTTTAGCGGGTTTTTTGTTTTGTTTTGTTTTGTTTTTTTTTTTGGTTTTTGAGACATGGTTTCTCTGTATTGCTTTGGAGGCTGTCCTGGAACTTGCTCTGTAGACCAGGCTGGCCTTGAACTCACAGAGATCCACCTGCCTCTGCCTCCGGGTGCTGAGATTAAAGGTATGCACCACCAACCGCCAGGCTTAATTTCTAATTTTTAAGACTTTATTATTATTATTAGTGGTGGTGGGGCTTTGTGCTATGGCAGACTTGTGGAGGTCAGAGGACAACTTTTTAGGGTCAGTTTTCTCCATCTACTTTTAAATGGGTTCCGCTCAGCTTCTCGGGTTTTTTTTTGTTTGTTTGTTTGTTTTGTTTGTTTTTTGTTTGTTTGTTTTGTTTTTAATGGACTATGTTGGTGGAACATACCTTTAATTCCACCACTCTGGAGGCAGATCTCTGAGTTCCAGGCTAGCCAAGGCCATGTAATGTGACCCTGTCTCAAAAACCAAACAAAATAATTATTTTAGGGCTGACAATATGGCTCAGTGGATAAAAATGTTTTACATCAAGGCTGACAGTTTGAATTCAATCCCTGAGACCCACATAGTGGGATGAAAAATGATTCCTAAAAGTTGTCCTCAGATCTCGACATGCATGTGTGCCATGTTCATGTCCACACACATTAACTGAAAATAAGAAACAACTATTTGGGCACTGGAGATTAAAGGTGTGTGCCACAACGCCAGCTTTTCTAATGTTATCTGTTTTATCTCTGCACCTCCCCTCTCAGGTGAGAACACAGAGCTTTGAGTTACAGGAGTGGGGTGTAGAGTGGACTGTTGAGTCCTTGTTGAGTGAAAAGAAATACTAGGATTTTTTTCTGTAAAAGAATTGCCCTGGTTTTTTGTGTGTTACACAAACGTTCTGAGTAATCTGTAAGTAAATGGCATGTACATTAGGTTGAACCTTGTAGACTTCTGGAGACCGTTTCTCAGTTTTGTAATTTTTGATCTTCTCTCTCCCTAGAGTTTGGTGGGGTGACCCAGCACCCGGACTCTGTGAAGAAGGTCCATATGCAGAAAAGGAAGCAGCAGGCTCAAGTCCCCTGTTCTCCACAGCTACCAGAGGAGGAACCTTTCCTAAGAGGCCCTGCCCTGGAGCTGGTGGCCACTGTGCTCAAGGAACCTGGCCCTGTCCAACCCTCTACAAATTCCTCCCCCGTCCTGAAAACCAAGCCCCCGCTCAATCCTGGCTTCCTGTCCCACTCACCCACCTGTGACTGCTTGCTGTGCGCCAGCCCTGTCCTTTCGGCAGTCTGTCTACGCTGGGTGTTGGTCACTGCAGGCTCAAAGCTGGCCATGGGGCATAAAGCCCAGGGTCTGGATCTACTGCAAGCTGTGCTGAAGGGATGTCCTGCAACTGCAAAGCGCTTCACACAAAATCTTCAAGCTTCATTGAACCACAGAACACCCCCCTCTTCTGTCCCAAGCCTCTTTGATGAGCTCATTGCTCAAGTGTACACACATTTGGCAATGGAGTGCCTGAACCAGACATCTGAAAAGAACTTGGGAAAGGTCCTGGCATCAGGGCTGAAGTTTGTGGCAACACGGATACAATACTTGGAGTTCTGGCGAGCCAACCTACTCTTGATTCAGGCTCTTGCAAAGCTGGCCAGCTTCAGCTGCTATACTTCTCAACTTTTTGCAAGCACCTGGGGCTGGCAGCCACCATTGGTAAAAAGTCCCACAGTCTTGGAGCCCACTAAGAATCGGAGACAAAAATGCTCTGGACAAGGGCGCCGGCAGATAGCCTCTGCTCCCCCACTCCTCCATAATATGTCTCAGAAAGGTCTGGAAGAGGATGGGACACCCTGTACCCCTAAGCCCTCAGGACGGGCTAGGCAGGCTGGCCCTCGTATCCCTTTTACCATATTTGAAGAAGTCCACTCTACAAAGAGCAAGCCTGAGGTTCCCTTGGCCCCCAGGGTACGTAGGAGGGTCCAGACTCGCCTCAAGGTAAGTTGGAATTGTGGTTAGGTGATAGTGACATGAAGATGGGTGTCCATAGAGCATGGTCCTTGTAGAGTAGCTCCCCATAGCCAAGTGGAGTGTTGTCTGTCTGCCCTGACCATGCATCTTCATTAGCTCTGTTCCTTACCTTGTCATCCTTCCTCTCTCTATTCCTTTTTCTCCTCCTTCCAAACTGAGTTACCATGCATGGTGTTTGAGAGTGGCAAGTACAATGAGGGAGGTCATCAGAGAGAGACCTGTTGATGCCTCCATAGTGCCACCTGCTGTTGGAAGGTATTGTTGAGAGTCTCTTGGCCCTTATCTCGTCCTTTCCTTCTATGGAAGGTGAACTTCAGTGATGACAGTGACCTGGAAGACCTTGTCTCAACTGAAGCACAACTTGTAGAGGAACCTAAGAGAAGAGGGACTGCTTCCCGGGGCCGGGGCCGGGGCCAGGGCCGGGGCCGGGGCCGGGGCCAAACTAGGAAGAGTCCAAGCTTGAAGACAGATGCAATAGCTGCTGTGAGTAGTGACCCTGGACACACCAGTCTCAGTGGTAGAGGTCATCGGACCAAGAAGGTGGCATCAAGACATTGTGAAGAAGAGAATTCTAAGACAGCCTTCTGTGTCCGGGCCAGTCTGGGACCTGAGATCATGAGAACTATTCCTGAAGAGGAGCTAATGGACAACCAGCTGGAAATGAGCTTTGAAGTTCTCAGGGGTTCCGATGGGGAAGACTCAGCCTCAGGTAGGGCTGCAAGGATAGGAAGCAGAGGCATGTGTTGTATTGTATGTGTTGGGTGTCCCTGGGACCCCAGGAGGGAAAGAAAGCCCTTTGCTATCTTTGGGAATATATTATAGAAGGGGAAGGAAGGGGCTAGGGCAGGAGGAGAGAGCATCTGAAAAGTTATGTTCTCTCCTTAGCTGAGAAGGCATCAGCTGCAAGCCCTCACCTACCCATAGGAGAATGTGAAGTGTTGAGACGGGACTCCTGCAAGGCAGAACTTCCTATCCTGTACCCTGACAAGGAGGCCAGTAGTGACCCTAGTCCTTGGCTCCCGCCTCTCTCAGCCCCTGTACCCATTGGTGAGTATACTGACCACCGAGGCTGGGTTACCTGGGGAGGGTTGAGCCCGCAGGTCTCTTGGTATCTGTCCTTTTTGGAAGACAAACTTTGAAAGAATTTTTCTTGAGACATTGTCTATATAGCCCAGTCTGGCTTTTAGGATTACAGATATGCACCATCATATTCAGCTTTGTGTGAATGAGAGAGGGAGAGAGTTAGTTTTCATGTATGTGTAGGTACACTTGTGTCATGTCACCCGTGTGTGTGTTCATGCATGTGTGTTTGTGTGTGGAGGACAAAGTTGACATCTAATGTCTTCCTTAGTGGAGTCCCCTTGTCTCTGCCTCCTCAGCACTGGGATTACAGGTGCATGCCACTGTGTCTGGCCGGCTCTTTAAATGGTTACTCAGTATCCAAACAAATCCCTTCATTCTTGCACAAGAGACCCTTTTAACAACTGAACCATCTCCCTTTTTCCCCCCAGTTTTTCCCCAGACAGAGTCTCACTGTGTACACCTGGAATGCCCTCTGTAGACCAGGTTGTCTTCAGACTCAGCAGAGATCTGCTTGCCTTGCTTCCCAAGTACTGGGATTTAGAGGCTCAGCTTTTTTTTTTTTTTCCAAATTTTATTTTTTGAGACAAAGTTTCATGTATACTATGCTGGCCTGTCTTCTTCTTCTTCTTCTTCTTCTTCTTCTTCTTCTTCTTCTTCTTCTTCTTCTTCTTCTTCTTCTTCTTCTTTTTGGTTTTCCGAGACAGGGTTTCTCTGTGGCTTTGGAGGCTGTCCTAGAACTAGCTCTTGTAGACCAGGCTGGTCTCAAACTCACAGAGATCCGCCTGCCTCTGCCTCCCAAGTGCTGGGATTAAAGGCGTGCGCCACTACCGCCCAGCAGGCCTGCATTTTTCTATGTAGTCAAGGATGACTCCTGCTTGATGCTCTTGTCTACCTACCAAATGCTAGGAGTACAATCATACACCAGCATACCACCATACCAGGTTTTTTTTTTTTTTTAAATCTCTCTCATTGTGGTCCCAGCTGGCCTAGAACTTGGGAATACTGAGCCTCGGTTTCTAAAGTTCTGGAATTACAGGCTATACAGTTCTACATCTTCCCAGTCTGGGCTCCAACTTCCTGGGTCCAGCAGTCTCTGAGCCTGGTTGAATACTGCATTTTGTGCAAGAGACTTAATATCTCCGAACTTTTGTTTCCTTCATTGTAAAATGGGGCTTTAGGGAGGGTAGGGTAGAGTGATGCCTGTTAGGAGTATTTCAACCCTCTTGGCACATTCCCTTGCTCTTACTATGGCAAGTGAGATAGAAATACCTTAAAAGGTACAATTAATTGTTTCTAGATCTTTCTACCTTGGATTCCATCTCGGACTCACTGAGCATTGCTTTCCATGGTGTCAGCCACTGCCCTCCAAGTGGGCTCTATGCCCATCTCTGCCGCTTCTTGGCTTTGTGTCTGGGCCACCGGGATCCCTATGCCACTGCATTCCTTGTTGCTGAGTCTGTCTCCATCACTTGTCGTCACCAGCTGCTCACCCATCTGCACCGACAGCTTAGGTGAGTACTGTTGAGGGTATACTGGGCAAACTGCCCGGTAAGTGTCCTAACTTGTGTGGAGATGGACTCATTCCTGTTTGTGTTGCCTATAGCAAGGCCCAGAAGCACCAAGGGTCACCTGAACTAGCAGAGCATCTACAAGGGCTGAACCTGAAGGAGAGGCCTAGAGATGTCCCCCTGGCCCGCATCCAGCGCCTCTTTTCCTTCAGGGCTTTGGGATCTGGCAACTTCCCCCAGGCAGAGAAGAACAGTTTCCAGGAGCACCTGGCTCTGATCCCCAGTGGTATGGTGTCTGCTTTTGGCTGGGTCTCCTGTCCTCTTACACAGCTAGTTGAACTCAGTAAATGAGCTTAAGTGCTTAAGTGATTGGTTAGTTTACCTAGAACTTGCTCCTTATATCTTATCTTCTTATTCCTTCCCTCTAAGACAGGGCCTTAACTATGTAACCCAGGCCTCAAGCTTAAAATCCTCCTTCCTCAGCCTTCTGGGTACTGAGATTTTTAGGCATGTACCACCAAATCATGCCCTGTGATTCATATATTAACTTTTTTTTTTTTTTCTTACACCAGATATACTCTGAAATTGACAATTTTTCTTCAGGTGTGTGTTGAGGTGTCTGGAGTCTTCTGACATTAAAATGAAACATGCTAAGCCAGGCAATAGTGGCACACACCTTTTATCCCAGCACCGGGGAAGCAGAGGCAGGTGGATCTCTTGAGTTTGAGGATAGTCAGGACTACACAGAGAAACTCTGTCTCAAAAAAAAAAAAAAAAAAAAAAAATGCTAACATGATATGAGCACTTACTCTGAATGCAGCCTTTGTTAATTGCTGTGAGGGGTACAAAGAAGTACCAGCTGCCTGTTGCCAGGAGCTGTAGGAGCAAGAGAGCTCACCTTGAACTCCATTGACAAAGGAAGACTTCTGGGAGTTGTCTTGAGGGACTCTGTAGGAGGCAGGTCTGCAAGTGCCTCCTGAGTTTATTGATTCTGAGTGTGTCTTGTGTGTATTAGGAGTGATTGTCTGTGTGTTGGCCCTGGCTACCCTCCAGCCTGGAACCTTGAGTAATACTCTCCTACTGACCCGACTGGAAAAGGACAACCCTCCAGTTACTGTGAAGATTCCCACTGCCCAAAGCAAGGTAGAGTTCCTGTACCAAGGACTAGATTTTGCCCTTCATGGACCTTGATGCCTAAACTCTGTCCCTATGGGATGGGAAGGTGACAGTCACTAGGTAAGCAAATCTCATAACTCCTCATCTCCCATAGTTCCCACTAAGCTCCGTGCTGAAAGAGTTTGATGCCATCCAGAAGGACCAGAAAGAAAACAGCAGCTGCACTGAGAAACGAGCATGGTGGACAGGGAGGCTGGCACTAGATCAAAGGATGGAGGTGTGTGCTCCCAGGGCAGGGCAGGGCGGGCGTGGAAGGCACAGAGCGGAGGGGGAAGGATCTTGACAGGGTTTCTCTGTTCGCCTTGGCTTCCTGGAACTCACTCTGTAGACCAGCCTGGCCTCAAACTCACAGAGATCATGAGTGCTGGAATTAAAGGTGTGCACCATCACCACCACCACCTACCTATGTTTTTAATTTTTGAGTGTCTCAGAAAATGAAAAGACAAAGACTTTTTTTTTAAAGATTTTATTTATTTATTATATATACAACATTCTGCTTCCATGTATATCTGCACACCAGAAGAGGGGGAGCCAGATCACATAACGGATAGTTGTGAGCCATCATGTGGTTGTTGGGAATTGAACTCAGGACCTCTGGAAGAGCAGTCAGTGCTCTTAACCTCTGAGCCATGTCTCCAGCCCCAAGACATAGACTTTTTAAGACTGATAGAAATTCCTCATTTCTAAATATGTTTCCTATCTAACTGCCCTAGGAACTCATCACCTCCTTAGAGGAGCATGTCCTGGGCTGCTGGCGGGGGCTGCTACTGCCATCTAGTGCAGACCCTGGCCCTGCCCAGGAGGCCTCCCACTTACAAGAGTTGCTGCAGGAATGTGGCTGGGAATATCCTGATTCCACTCTCCTAAAAGTGAGTTCAAAAAATGGAAGGGGAAGCTGTGGTGATGGTTTTCTACCAGCCAGGGTCACCCATACCCACTAACCATTATTTTCCTGTAGGTCATTCTTAGTGGTGCTAGAACCCTCACCAGCCAGGATGTTCAGGCCTTGGCATATGGGCTGTGCCCATCCCAGCCAGAGCGTGCCCGAGTGCTCTTGAGCGAGGCTGTAGGACGGGTGCAGGGCCAGGTGGCTCCTCGAAGTCAGCATCTTGTGTTGGTCCTAGACAAGGTAAAGAGCTGAGGCACTGAGCAGTATCCAGAGGGTAGTGAGCATGAGCTCATCTCTGGGCCCTTCAGACATTTGTATTTATGTGGCTGGGGAGAGTAACCTTGAAGTGTTTTTTCCCTAGGACCTGCAGAAGCTGCCATGGGAAAGCATGTCCAGCCTGCGAGCACTGCCTGTCACCCGGCTGCCCTCCTTCCACTTCCTCCTCAGCTATTCCATCACTAAAGAGGTGGGAAAACGGGGCATAGGGCCTGGGGATTCTGGAGCCATGGGAAGATAGGAGTAGCTGAACAATGGGTCAGTTTTGGAATGGAACTATTAGTATGCTGGGAGCTGGGCCTCCTGGACAGACCAAGACCCTAATTGACAGTGCTTTCCCCTCAGGCTGGGGCCTCATCAGTTCTGAACCAAGGTGTGGATCCACGGAATACCTTCTATGTCCTAAACCCTCACAATAACCTGTCAAGCACAGAGGAGAGATTTCGAGCCAGTTTCAGCAGGTCTGGAAATGAGGGCAAAAAGGGGGGGGGTAGAGACATCACACAGGGGCAATATATGTGCTCTTGCTCTAGAATCAGTTATTGCATCTCATTTCTGTCTCCTGTTCCCCTTTTCCCTCTTTGCTACATGGTGTCTGCCACATACTGACTTCTGTCTGTTCCTTGCAGTGAAGCTGGCTGGAAAGGAGTGATTGGGGAAGTGCCAAGCCTTGAGCAGGTGCAGGCTGCCTTGACAGAGCGTGACTTATATATGTGAGCGTTTGGGTCAGGGAAGTAGGGTGAGGTGCATTCTAGAGGACAGTATCACTATGGGTTGATTTGACATTGTAGAGTCTCTGGAAACCGGTAGGGGCCTAGGAATGATGACTCAATAATTATTTATGTCCCTTCCTCTGCCTTAGCTATGCAGGGCATGGAGCTGGTGCCCGATTCCTTGATGGGCAGGCTGTCATGCGGCTGAGCTGCAGGGCAGTGGCCCTGCTGTTTGGCTGTAGCAGTGCAGCCCTCGCTGTGCATGGAAACCTGGAGGGAGCTGGTATCGTGCTCAAGTACATCATGGCTGGCTGGTAAGGCCAAGGAATGAGACCCACTGTAGGGTATTAAAACTCTTGTCCCTATCCCCAGGTTTCTCCTGTCTCCTGTCTAGGGCCCTCCTAGAACTATAAGCCAAGGGAGCTCCTCATTGCTCGAAGCCTCTTTACATATCTATCACCAATAATGTTTTCCAATATTTCTGTTACATAGCCCTTACTTTGTATTTCTTTTTTCTTCGCAGCCCCTTGTTTCTAGGTAATCTCTGGGATGTGACTGACCGTGACATTGACCGTTATACAGAAGCTTTGCTGCAGGGCTGGCTAGGAGCAGGCCCAGGGGCCCCCCTTCTCTACTATGTCAGCCAGGCCCGCCAGGCTCCTCGACTCAAGTATCTTATTGGTGCTGCACCTGTAGCCTATGGCCTACCTGTCTCTCTACAAACACCCTGAAGCTGTTGTATTTATGGTAGAAGCTATGTGTCTACCTACCAACTTAGTTTTAACTATTTAGAATTTTTAAAGTGATTTTCCCTGGTGTTTTGTATGAAATGTTTCCTTTTAATGTGACCTTAATAAAAGATATACCAAGCCTCATTTCAAGAGCATCTACAGATCTGATAGCTCCTTCCCTCAACTCCTGCTGTGCAGATATAAGCAGGTGGAAGGAGCTTTGGGAAGAAAGCCAAAAGACAAAGTTGGGTGATAAAAATTTCTTTATGGTTTATTAAAATGCAAAATCCTGTGCACAAATATTAAAAAACAAAAAAGGGAGCCTGAGCTGAGACACAAGCCACCTCTACCCCCCACTGTTGCTGGCTTCCTCAGTCACATCCCCAATGAAAACCCCACCTCCTGAACAACAACAAAATGCCTCTCAGTTGGCTGGTAGACCAGTGACAGAATTCCCACAGTTGAGTGTGGCTGGGCCTTGGGTGATAGAGCAGGACAGAAGGTCATCAAAATGCCCCAGTGAAAGGCAAGCACAGGCAAGGAGAGTGTAGAGGGTGTGTTTAATGTCTCCATTGTCCTTGCCTCTGCTCAGTGATTTTAGAAACCACTGTTCTTCTCACTAGGGCTACTACACTTAGTCCAGATTCTATGAGCTTTTGCTACTCACAGACAGCTTCTGTCTCCCTACCTAAATTGTTTTGAGGAAGCATATATATTGTTTTTTCAAGACAGGACTTCCCTTGTGTAACAGTCCTGGCTGTCCTGGAACTCACAGAGATCCGACGGTCTCTGCCTCCCTAGTGCTGGGATTAAAGGAGTGGCCACCACCACCACCAGGCGGGGGAAGCATATATCTTACATTTATAAATCACTCATATTTAACACACGTAGCATAATTATGCTGGCACTAGACAGATGCTCAGCAGTTAAGGACACTGGATTGTTCTTCCAGACGACCTAGGTTCAGTTCCCAGTATTCAGATGGAGGCTACCAACTAAGTGTAACTCCAGCTCCAAGCAATCCAGCGTCCTTAACACTACACACACACACACACACACACACACACACACACACACACACACGCAGACAAAACAGACACACAAACTTAAGCTATATTTGTTGGTCGGTAGTTGGTGGCTCGTTAGCGTCCTTTCCACTTCGTTTGTCCTTTAAAGCACCGTTTCCACAAGCACCTTAGTGGTTCTGTCACAACACAGGCTCCCTCCTGGCCTGTCACCAGAGTTGTCCTATCAACGTGCAGCAGCGTAAACAGCTTTACAATCTTGCGGTTGCGTCCTAAGGACTTTCAAGAGTTTCCAGTTCCTTGAAGGCTAAAGCCCTGTTTTTTGCTGCTGAGTCGTGCTGGCTCTAGTATACTCAGCGTCTCCGTTATCCTCTATAAATCAAGCTGGAGATCCTTCAGAGACCCAGGGTCATAGAGACGAGCAGCGCAGAGCGTATCCCCGGGCGGCACCACAGAAATATCGCGGAGGCTGGCTAGAGCGGCGCACGCCGAGCCGGCTTCCTCTTCGGTAGTCCTCCTACCCAACATGGCGCAGTCGATTAACATCACGGAGCTGAATTTGCCACAACTGGAAATGCTCAAGAACCAGCTGGACCAGGTGAGGCCCAGTCCCTTCACCTTCCTCGCGTACCACGTCCTCCGGCCGCGCGAAGTCGTTCGCCCCGCGCCTTCCCGTTGGGGAGGCTTCCTTTCCCAGGGAAACCCCTATCCGGTCCCAGGTCCCGCCCCCTCTGGCCGAGCCCAGCTGCCCTCTCGGGTCCCCGGGCTGACTGACCCCTTTTATCTCCGTTTCTGTAGGAAGTGGAGTTTCTGTCCACGTCTATTGCTCAGCTCAAGGTGGTGCAGACCAAGTACGTGGAAGCCAAGGACTGTCTGAACGTGCTGAACAAGAGCAACGAGGGTATGGGTGAGGCGGGTGAGGGCACCTGGGGAACCGTCGCTAGCCCGCGTCTCTGCCGTGTCCTCCCGCTCTGGTTTTCCGTAGAGAAAACTGCCCGTTACGTAGTGTGTATAGCCACACAAGGCCCTGCATGCTGCCTACGGGAAAGCTAAAATGCACAAGACATCCCTCAGCTCCCGTCACCTCTGTTGCTGTTCTTTTCACTGTCTGGATGCCCCGTAGGAGCTCCCTCCCCCTAACGTCTTCACGTGGGAGCGGCCAGCCTTCCCCAGCTGTTTGTCTTCATTACTTTCACAGGAAAAGAATTACTGGTTCCGCTGACGAGTTCTGTATCCTTTCCACAGGAAATGCTACCTTACCTTCTTTCTCCGTCATTCCCCCAAACCGGGAGAATTTTGATAACAGTCAGCCAAAGATTTTAAGAACAATCATAGCCGGCATGGTGATAGGGAACCCATGGTGATCCCAGCACTTGGGAGGCAGAGGCAAGTGGATCTCTGTGAGTTCGAGACCAGCCTGCTCCACAGAACGAGTTCTAGGACAACGAGGGCTACACAGAGAAATCCTGGCTTGGAAACCAAAAAAAAGAGTCATACACATTTCATAATTCTCTTGTCTTAACCTAGGACCAGTAGCTATCCAATACTTTCTTTCCATCAGAGTTCAATGAAGAATTGAAGTGTAATGTTTCTCTTTGCTGTGTGGGATGTTCATCTAATATGGAGATAAAACTGGCAGTTGGTTAAAGCAATAGGGAAATAGTAAGATAGTGAAATTGGGAACTTGGCTCTGTTAGTTTCATCTTAATTGTGGCTCATTCCAAAACTACTTTTAATAAGAAACCTAGATTGTTTTTCCATTTGTTGAAAATAATCCGTGAAACCGCAGGCTAAGAGAGAAACCTAATTTGTGAAGATTGCTTAAGTTAAATAATAGTGATAGTGTGGTGCTGGAGAAATGGCTCAGTGGTTAAGAGCACTGGCTGCTCTTCCAGAGGACCAGGTCCAATTCCCAGCACCCACACTCCAGTTTCCAGGATCTGACACTTTGACACCAATGCACTAAAACAAATTTAAGTAAATTATTTAGTGGGTAAAAATGTGCAGAAACACATACAACCTCAGTTTAATCCAATAACCACATGGTGGAAGGAGAAAACCAACTCCCAACCTCCACACATGTTCCATGGCATACGCACTTGTGAAAACATGTATACAAAAGCCAGTAAATGTAATCTAAAAGTTAATGATGATCTGAGGCTGGAGAGGGGGCTTAGTGCTTAAGAGCACTTCTTGCTCTTGCAGAGAACCTAGTTTGGTGTAGATAACTCCAATTCCGGGGATCCAGCAACCTTTCCCAACTTATGCAGGCACCAGGCATGCACACGATGCACATATATACAATCTAAAAAAAAAGTTGTAAGAATTTGTAGTAATCCATCAGGATTTATGGCTGGGGTGGATGAGGCTAGCTATCTACTTTCACTGTTCTAGAACCTTGGGAAAGCACAGTTGCCATCTAATCTCTCTTTGTGGAAAGCTAATGGAGAAATCCTGGTGGGATCGGGACAAGTCGGTGTTCCAGCTTCTGTTGTCTTCACAAGGAACCAACTCTGTTGCTTGGGGTTATGGCTCTGGCTGACAAAACTGTGTGTTTTCCCTTAATCCTTGCTTCTCAGATGTATGTCCCTGGGAAGTTACATGATGTGGAACATGTGCTCATTGATGTGGGCACTGGGTACTATGTGGAGAAGGTGAGTTGGTAAGAAGCTTACGGATGTCCTCTGAGAGGTGGGGTCTTCTTTTATTCCCTTACTGACCTCCCATCTTGCAGACAGCTGAGGATGCCAAGGACTTCTTCAAAAGGAAGATAGACTTCCTTACCAAGCAGATGGAGAAGATCCAGCCAGCCGTTCAGGAGAAGCACGCCATGAAACAAGGTCAGTTCTGTAAAACTCTGTCTATGATTGTCTGTCTGTCTGTCATGTCTCTGGGAGGTGGAGGGGAAGCACATGAGTGCCATGGTACATGTGTGGAGGTTGGGGGGAAATTTTCAGGAATTGGTTTTCTCCTTTCCTCCTGGGTTCTAGATATTAAACTCTTGTCATCTGGCTTTGTGGCAAGTGATTCCAGCTGTTAAGCCATCTCCCCTGGGAACTCCTGGCCTCCTTGAAAAAGAACATTTATTGCATAAGGCATGAGTGAATGCATGCATCTGTAATCCCCAAGACTGAGGAGGTTAAAGCGGGAGGATTGCGTAGCAGCAGCCAGGTTTTGTGGTACACACTTTAATTCCTCCATTTCAAGGCCGGTGTGGACTTCATGAGACTCTTGTTCCCACCTCCCAAAAAGACTTAATTGGTTTAGGCTTGGGGGAGAGACATACAGTAGTGAGAGTGCCTAGCATGCTGGTTGGCTGTGGCATACACCTTTGATCCCAGCACTTGGGAGGCAGAGGCAGGCAGATCTCAGTGAGTTCGAGGCCAGCCTGGTCTACAAGAGCTAGTTCCAGGACAGCCAGGACTGTTACACAGAGAAGCCCTATCTCAGAAAAACAAAAAAACAAAAAAACAGAGTGCCTTGCATGTACATGTCATGGGTTAAATCCTTGGCACCACAAAAAAAAAAAAAAAAAAAAAAAATTTACATGTTTGCATATATGTGTAAATATAAGTAAAATGTATGTGTATATATGTGTGTGTGCCCACATACATAATCCATGTACAATACTATCCATTTAAATGAGAAATCCAGCTGTATGTTGTGGGGCACACCTGTAATTTTAGTACTCAAAAGGCTAAGGCAAGAGTTTTCCAGGTTAGAGGCCAGGCTAAGGTACATACCAAGATCCTGTCTCAGAAAACACAGGGGCTGGTGAAATGGCTTGGTGGTTAAGAGCACTTAATGTGCTTGTAGAAGACACAGGTTCAGATCCAAGCACCCATGTGGCAGCTCACAACCACCTACAACTCCAGTACCGGGAGATACGACTTCTGAGTCTCCTATATGAACATGGTGCACATACATCTGCTCAGGTGCACATGAGCGTGAGTGTGCCCACACACATACACTGTATTAACATTTGAAAACAACAAGCATGCCAGGCATTGGTGGCGTATGCCTTTAATCCCAGCACTCAGGAGGCAGAGGCAGGCGGATCTCTATGAGTTCGAGGCCAGCCTGGTCTCCAGAGAGAGTGCCAGGAGAGGCTCCAAAACTACACAGAGAAACCCTGTCTCGAAAAACCAAAAAAAAAAAAAAGCAAGCAAAGCCTGGGGATATGGCTTAGTGGGTTTGGTGCATAAGGACTCAGCACCAACACAAAAGCTGAGCATGATCCAAGAACTTGTAACCCAAGTAGGTTTGTCTCTGGTAGGACAGAGACAAATAGATCCTGGCAGTTCACTGACTGGTCAACCTAGTTGAATGGGTAAGTTTCAGGTTCAGTGAAATACCCCATCTCAGGGGGACTAGACAGAATGATACAGCAAGAGAAGATACCATGCTTTCCTTTGGTCTCCACACATATGCTTAGTGGTGGACACACATAAACATATACACTCAAAAAAGAACATGGATAATAACATAAAACTTGGAGGTATTAGGGCTGGAGAGATGGCTCAGAGATTAAGAGCACTGGCTGCTCTTCCTGAGGTCCTGAGTTCAATTCCCAGCAATCACATGGTTGCTCATAACCATCTATGATGAGATCTGGTACCCTCTTCTGCAGGCATACATGCAGACATAACACTGTCTACATGATTAAATAAATCTTAAAAATAAACAAAGCTGGACAGTGGCCCACGCCTTTAATCCCAATACTCGGGAGGCAGAGGCAGGCATATCTCTGTGAGTTCCAGACCACCCTGGTCTACAAGAGCTAGTTCCAGGACAGTCTCCAGGGCCACAGAGAAGTCCTGTCTTGACCCCCCCCCCCTCAAAAACAAAAACAAAACAAAAAAAACCTTGGAGGTATCTTCTCCAAGTTAAAACCATGTCTCTGCTAGATGTAGTGGTTCACTTCCTTTAATCCCAACACTTGAGAGGCAAAGGCAGGCAGATCTCTGAGTTAGAGACCAGCCAGCACTATGTAAAGACACATTGTCTCAACAACAGAAAAGATGTTTCTGTTTCTCTTTGGTGTCCTGATGTGTTATCCTGGGGGTTGAGTGATTAAGAAGAAATCTGATAATGGGTTGGGATAAAATGTCTATAAACACAGTAGAAATCTGCTAAGAAAACACTAGCAGTTACCACATTGGCGGCTGTACATAGCAGTCCTCCAGGAAGTTTAAAAAGAAAGTGCAGGTCCAGTTCACACCAACTAAATCAGTCTGGAAAACGGGTATAGGAAGAGCTGCTTTTGATGTTAAAGCCATCGAAGTGTTGGTGGCTTTTTGTTTTTGTTTTGAAACAGTCTCATTGGACATACATTCCAGCGGTTATTGTACTGACTGACACAGTGTAGACTGTGTGTGTGTTCCTCACCTGGGTTCTCCCGTATAGTCCCTTAGGATGACTCTCCTCCTTCTCTCTTAGCTGTCATGGAAACGATGAGCCAGAAGATCCAGCAGCTCACAGCCCTGGGGGCGACTCAGGCGACTGCCAAGGCATGAGGATATGTTGCAGAAAAGAAGCAGAGAGGAACCCTGTTTCAAGGGGCCTAGGACTTTGTGGGGAGTGGCCTATTGGTGTCTGGGAAGAGAGGGTCTTGTGTTTAATGTTAATAAATGCGCCAGGTGGGCAAATGGTGGTCTTTTCTTGCGTTAAACAAGGGACTGGTGGTGAACTGGGAGTGTCCAGAGGTGTACTTTCGCCTAGAACACGAAAATGGGTCAGCCACGCTGCCTTTCGAGGTTCCACTTGGGGCTTTGAGGAGCTGGAAGAAAGCGTGCACTTTTTTTTTTTTTTTTTTTTTTTTTGTCGTTGCCGTGGGGATAGCTTGCAGGCGGAAGTGAAATGCACTAGACACTTCCTCTTCCGGGTCAACCTTCCAGGGGAGGGAACCCTATGGGTTGTTTCCTGCGTGATATCCTAACAGTGTTGCTGCCGCTGCGGTCACTTCTCCAAACCCAGCGTCGCATGCTCGGTTCAGAGTCCGTTTCGCCCCCTAAAAGGCCTCGCAGCAACCTCATGGCACCGCCGCGAATCGGGACGCACAACGGCACCTTCCACTGCGATGAGGCTCTGGCCTGCGCGTTGCTCCGCCTCCTGCCAGAGTACAAGGTATGGACGGCCAGGAAAACTAACCTGAGCACCACACCTCTGGAAACCCACCCTTCATCCTCTGACTCCTGCCTGACAGCCCCTCCTTTCTGTGTCTGCAGGATGCAGAGATTGTGCGGACTCGGGACCCCGAAAAACTGGCTTCTTGTGACATCGTGGTGGATGTGGGTGGCGAGTACAACCCTCTGAGACACCGTTACGATCATCACCAGAGGTGAGTTCATAAACACCTCTTCTCTGACTGCCTTGATTTATCTTTCGTTTGTGCTGCAATTCTGCCTTTTACTGCCCAAGTCCACCACTGCCTCGTGGTTGAAACCAAACTCCTTAATCGCTCTGGGACTGAAACCTTGCTGCAGGCAACTGAATCCTTCTAATTCAAGGATAGTCCACTACGGTGGTCTTGTGCATTTTTATTTTAATGTGTGTGTGTGTGTTTCGCCTGGATTCATGTGCATTGGTGCCCGCAGAAGTCAGAAGGCGTCGGGCTGCCCTGGAGTTAAAGGAGGGTTGTGAGCCACCATGTGGATGTAGGTATTGAATCTGCCTCTGGGGCTGCAAGAGCAACCAGCTCTTTTATCATCCCCAGCCCGGTGATGGTTAGTTTTAATTTTCAACTTGACACAACCTGGATTTCAGAATCACCTAGGAAGTGGTTCCGTGAGGGATTATCCACTTGAGGCTGGCTGGTGGGCACCTATGTGGGATGCCTTGATTACCTTGATTGATGTGGGGCGGGGCACTGATTCCTGGACTGCGGGAGTTAGAAGTAAGCCAAGCAATAGAAGCATGCATAGGCTTGTTAGTTTTCTCTGCTTTTGCCTATGGGTGAGATGTGATTCTTAAACTCCTGCCCCTTCCCTGCTGTGGTGAACTGTGGGCTGATGCTGCCCTATGTTGGTCTCTGCCGTGTTTTATCATGGCAACAGAAGAGAGCTGTTACCCACAGCACCATTGCCACCCTTCGCCCTCATCTCAAACTTGAGTGTCCCCACTTCCCACCTCCAAAATTTCATGACTCCTCCTTCCAGTTCAGGAAATTTTGTCCCCTTCTGTTGTGTTTGTTTGTAGTTTATCCAGATAGGGTTTCTCTGTGTACAGCCCTGGCTGCCCTGGAACTTTTCTGTAGACCAGGCTGACCTCGAACTAGAACTCACAGAGATCTGCCTTCCTCTATCACCCGAGTACTAGGATCAAAGGTGTGTGCCACTGTGCCTGGCTTGTTTAATCTATTTATTATGAGTACAGTGTTCTGTCTGCATGTCAGAAGAGAGCACCAGATCTCATTATAGATTATTTTGAGTCACCATGTGGTTGCTGGGAATTGAACTCAGGACCTCTGGTAGAGCAGCCAGTGCTCTTAATCTTTGAGCCATCTCTCTAGTCCCTGGCTTGTTTTGTTTTTTTGTTTGTTTGTTTAAGTAAAAAGCATCTGTATGGAATGTGAATAGGCTTTTCTTGTTCTTTAAAGTATAACACCTACTTACCTAACATCTGTATCCTATTAAGTAATCTAGAGATGATCTAAAAAATATGGGAGAAGTAAGGAAGGTGGTGCACACCTGTAACCCCAGCATTTAGGAAGTAATGGCAGGAGGGTCAAGAGTTAAAGGTTATCATCTGTGAGTAAGTTTCAGCCTAGCCTGGATCACACAAGACCTGTTCCCATCCAGAAAAAAAATTATAGCTAGTCATGGTGGCACTCACTTTTAATCCCAGTACTCGGGGAGCCGAGGCAGGCAGATCTCCTGAGTTGAGGCCAGCCTGGTCTACAGAGTTCCAGAACAGCCAGGGATACACAGAGAAACCCTGACTCCAAAACAAAAAAAATATACATATATACACACAGGAGGATGTGTGTAGTTTATAGGCAAACACTGCCCTATTTTACATAAAGGACTTGAGCATCTGGAGGTCAGGTCCTCATGGTCCTGTGAACTACAGTTGCTCTGTTGTTTTGTCCACCTCCCACTGATGAACTTGAAAGGACAGGATCTTAGTTTTTCTCCTTAATATGCAAAGCACAAAGCCTGGCATTCAGTAAGTGATGAGTTCCAACCATTGTCAAGTGAATGCAGGAATAGAAGCTTTGAACCAAGGCCTATGTTGGCACTGGAGGAAAAGCAAACATCATTTGAGTGGGTTTTCTTCTTGTTCGTACAGCATGCCCCATCCTACCGATTCACAGGTCTCCACATGTAAACTTGTATGCACACACTAGACTCCTGAACCAACTCCTTCACTGTAGCCCTTCCCTGTGCTCCTCAGGACTTTTACAGAAACTATGAGTTCCCTGTGCCCTGGGAAGCCATGGCAGACCAAGTTGAGCAGTGCGGGACTTGTCTATCTGCATTTTGGGCATAAGCTACTGGCCCAGTTGCTGGGCACTAGTGAAGAGGACAGCATTGTGGATACCCTCTATGACAAGGTAGGGACCTGAAGACAAAGAAGGCCTATATATACATTCCCACCAGGTTGGCTAGGAATGGCACTGATGCAACACTGGACTAGGCCTTTATTGGACTGTAGGGGACTGTCTTAGTCACTGTTCCATTATTGCAAAGAGACACCATGACCACTGCAACTCTTATAAAAGAAGTCATATAATTGGGGCTTGCTTATGATTTCAAGGGTATAGTCCATATCATCATGGTAGAGAGCATATTGGCCTTCAGGCAGACATAGTGCTAAAGAGGTAGCATCCAGTTCTATATCCAGATTGGCAGGCAGGAGAAGTGACACTGGGCATGGCTTGGTCATTCCCAGTGACACACTTTGTTCAAGGCCACACCTAATCCTTCTCAAGTAGTGCCACTCCTAATGACTAAGCATTCAAATGTATTAGCCTGTGGAGGCCATTCTTACTCAAACCATCACAGGTTCCCAACAGTTATCTCCCCATCAGGTATGCTCTTTGTTCCTTCCCAACCTACATCCTGGAGTGGGGAGTGAGGGTTGGACATTAATACATAAGAAAGGGGTCTTAATACTTTATTATTTTCAGATAGGTTCTGCCTATGTTGCTCAGGCTGGCCTTGAACTTGTGACTAAGTAGTATGCTTGCTTAAGGTCTGAGACTGTGAGTATGCACACCACAGCATTCAGGGGAAGAGCTTTGAAAGTAGCATTTTCCAGTCTTTCATGCCATACATCCAAAAACAATTATTCCAGGTGTGGTGGTATACATTTCACCCAGCACTTGAGAGGCTTAGACAGGAGGATCTTGAGTTCCAGGCCAACCTGGATCCTGACTCATAAAAGCAGACCAAACAAACAAAAGAATTATTCAGTATTTCTCAGTAAACAGATAAGGCATTGGGCTAAGAGAGGCTGGCTCCCTGGCTGTTGAGCATCTCCATGCTTCACTGGTGGCACAGGAGATGGCAAGCTTGGGCAGAAAGGAACAGATTACAGAAGCATCTGCAGGTTCAGGCTACTGTTCTTCAGGCCAAACAGTACCAAGTACAACACTTAACCCTATTCCTGTGACATTCAGTCAAGCCTCAGATTCATCCAGTCCCCAGCACCTCAGACTGCATCAACCCTGAAGTCCAGCCCACAGCTTTGCAGGTGGACTGTTGGGTTCAGACCTCAAGCTCAGTTCTCCAGCATCTTCCCCCATTTTATGTGCCAAGGGGGAAGAGGTGAGTAGGATAAGAGCTTTGGGAGTGCTGGGCGGTGGTGGCGCATGCCTTTAATCTCAGCACTCGGGAGGCAGAGGCGGGCAGATCTCTGTGAGTTCTAGACCAACCTGGTCTACAAGAACTAGTTTCAGTTTCAGGGTAGCCTCCAAAGCCACAGAGAAACTCTGTCTGGAAAACCAAAAAAAAAAAAAAAAAAAACTTTGGGGGTGCCAAGGCTTTAGACAAATGGGGTGACTTACTTCCTCTGCTGATGGGTTTTCTAAGTAGCTGATTATGCTAGTTTTAAGTGAGTATCACCTGGTACAACAAGAGATGCTGTGCAGGGAGGAGTTAACATTTTCGATTCTCAGTGCTCTTTCGACACATCACACATGTGACTGGTATGAAGTGCATTTTGTAGGGGAGTATCTCCTGCTGCTGCCCTAGAATTTAGGCATTATTCTGTTTCTTCAGACTCAAGTGTTGCAGCTGCTGAAAACATGGTATAGTATGGCTTCATCTCAAAGCCCATGTCTTAGGTCGTCCCCCCCCCCCCAATAGCTCTTTATGTCCATCAAACACTTTCCCACTTAACTGCCTCATTAATTTGCTATGCAGCCTAGTTAGCACATATACTCTTCCCTCCCTTGGCCCAGGAATCCATTTCCACAATCTTACGTAGGGAACTAAAATCCTTGTTCAAACGGCACAGCCAAGCTGCAGGTTAAGAGCACAGGATCCTCTTCCAGAGGACAGGATTCGGTTTCCAACATCCAGATGGCACTTTAGTCTGTGGCTCCAGTTTCAGGGGATCTGATGCCCTCTTCTGGCCTCCACTAGCATTAGGCATACACATTGTGCACAGGCAAGCAAAACACCCATACACATGAAAAAGATTTTCTATCTTTTTTTTTTTTCCCCCGAGACAGGGTTTCTCTGTGGTTTTGGAGGCTGCCCTGGAACTAGCTCTTGTAGAGATCTGCATGCCTCTGCCTCGAGAGTGCTGGGATTAAAGGAGTGTACCACCACCACCTGGCCATAAAAAAGTTTAAATTTTTTTTTTTTCCTCCAGATGGGATCTCACTATGGTTGTCCTGGAACTCAATGTAGACCAGCTTGGTCTTGAACTCATATCTGCCAGCCTCTGCCTGAGTGCTAGGATTAAACATGTGTGCCACAATGCCCAGCTTAAAAAATTTTTTTCAGTGAGGCCTGGAGCGATGGCACAAGCCCCTGAGAGCACTTTCAGAGGTCCTGAGTTCAATTCCCAGCAACCACATGGTGGCTCACACCCATCTATAATAGGATTTCACACCCTCTTCAGGAATGCAGGTATATATACAGAACAGCAGTCACACACACACATACACACACACACACACACACACACACACACACACACACACACACACACACACAAATTAATGGGAAGAGAAAAAAAAAAAGCAGCCCCCGGGTACACAGGCTACTCTGGCCTTGGCCACAGGTGTGTTAGAAGTCAGGTGATCTGAATTCCAGTCCTAACACTAAGCTGTTTCCTTCCCTCCTTCCCATCTGGTCAATGGTGAAACACTCAGGACTGTTGTGAGGAAGTATGTATTTACATTCTGTGAAACCTATGCCATCTTTACAATGATGAGTATCAAGTACATCTCCCCTGCTGCTTTAGATGTACGAGAACTTTGTGGAAGAGGTAGATGCCGTGGACAATGGGATTTCTCAGTGGGAAGAAGGGGAGCCTCGATATGCACTGACCACTACACTGAGTGCCCGGGTTTCTCGACTTAATCCCACCTGGAACCAACCCAACCAAGATACTGAGGTAAGGAGAGCCTGAGTACAAAGGAAGAACAGATGCCTTCCAAGTCCTGTGAAGTAGAATTTGGGTCAGTGCACATGTTTTATGGTTTCCACTGTTCCCAGGCAGGGTTCAGGCGTGCGATGGACTTGGTGCAAGAAGAGTTTTTACAGAGACTAAATTTCTACCAGCACAGCTGGCTGCCAGCCCGCGCCTTGGTAGAAGAGGCTCTGGCCCAGCGATTCCAGGTATACCTGGGAGGTGTCCTGAGAGCCAGGGATGCTTCTGAGCCATCTGGTCTACTGGGTCTCCTGCTTCTACCCAAACCTAGCCACACACTACTTCCCTTTCAGGTGGACTCAAGTGGAAAGATAGTGGAACTTGCAAAAGGTGGGTGTCCTTGGAAGGAGCATCTTTACCACCTAGAATCTGAGCTGTCCCCCCCAGTGGCCATCACCTTTGTTATCTACACTGACCAGGCTGGACAGTGGCGAGTCCAATGTGTACCCAAGGAGCCTCACTCATTCCAAAGTCGGTGAGTCCCCACAAAACTACTCTACCTTCCTTCAGGTCTGTTTCAGCACTGTTGGGAGTCTGCCACCCTTATGCCTCTGTTTGTTCTTAAATATAGGCTGCCCCTGCCAGAGCCATGGCGGGGACTTCGGGATGAGGCCCTGGACCAAGTCAGTGGGATACCTGGCTGCATCTTTGTCCATGCCAGTGGCTTCATTGGTGGGCACCGCACTCGAGAAGGTGCCCTGAACATGGCCCGTGCCACTCTTGCCCAGCACCCAGCACCCACACCCCTTGCAAATGCTGTAGTCAAATAAAACTTCATCTCTGACAACGGGCTCTTATCCACCAAACCTATTAATTTTCTCAGACTTGGTAAGTCAATATCCCCTGTACAGGACCTATGGTAGGTGTTTTCCCACTGCTTTTCAAAACATTTGAAAACTAACATAGTGGGCTGGAGAGGCAGCTCAGCAGTTACAAGCATTGTTGCTCTTGGAGAGGAATCAGATTCAATTTCCTGCACTGACGTTAACTGTCTATAACTCCAGTTGAGAGGGTCTAACACCCCCTCCTTCTGACTCTGTGGGCACTAGCTACACATGTGATACACATATGTACCACAAAACATTAAATTCTAAAAAAATAAAGGGCTGGAGAGATGGCTCAGTTGTTAGGAGCACAGTCTGCTCTTCCAGAGGTCCTGAGTTCAATTCCCAGCAACCACTTGGCTCACAACATATTATTATTTTTTGGTTTTTCAAGACAGGGTTTCTCTGTGGCTTTGGAGGCTGTCCTGGAACTAGCTCTTGTAGACCAGGCTGGTCTCGAACTCAGAGATCCGCCTGCCTGGCGAGCACCAACAACGCCCCGCCTAATTTTTTTTTTTTTTTTTTTTTTTTTTTTTTTTTTTAAGATTTATTATGTGTACAGTGTGTACAGTGTTCTGCCTGCGTGTATGCCTACTTGCCAGAAGAGGGCACCAGATCTCATTCAAGGTGTTTGTGAGCCACCATGTGGTTGCTGGGAATTGAACTCAGTACCTCTGGAAAAACAGGCAGTGCTGTTAACAGCTGAGCCATCTCTCCAGCCTCTCCTACATAACAGATCTTAAAAAAAAAAAAAATTCTGAGGACTAAATAAGTTGATCAAATTCTCAGCCAGTTAGAAAATGACAGTAGAATCTTGGTCCGTGGACCCAATCCTTGTTTTCTATTGTATCCAAGCAATGTACTAGAAAAGAAAAATACAGCCTGGTAGATAAGTAGAAAACCAGAAGACTTTATTTACAAGTGAGAGTGAGGGGAGTGGGGTTGAGCAGGTTGTAGTCCTGGAAGAGGGTCCCAAGGGGCAGAGGTTGGTGATGTCTCAGTAAATAGTGGCACTTCATGAATGGAGCCTCCACCTCCAGCTGGGGGCTCCTGGGCCCGGCCAAACACTGGGCTAAAGCGTGGAAACTGGGCATTGACAAAGTACAGAGGGATGTGGGCAATTCGGCCTGTGGACCAGCACTGCAGAAAATGAGTAGGGAAGAGTCTGAGGTTCCAGGCATCCAGAAGACATCTACATAAGCAAGCTTACATACACACACCTAGCCCATCTACTCACCACACTGAGCAAGGCCCCTTTGTTGAAGGAAGGATGGAAAGTGATGAGCTGAGCCTGGGCTCCTGGCTCTCCCTGAATAATGCCACTGTGGCAAGAAGAGGAAGAGAGGTGAGAGACAAGTGTGGGCAGGGAAGTTTGTGCAGTTGCACATGGCAGGTGCTGTGGAGTCCAGACCCAGAGGTCTGCCAGGCACTTACCAGGGAAGCAGCTCAAACACAGGTGTGTTTCGAGTTCGAAAAAGGAGGATTACGGGATTCCCATCCTGTACCCGTGGGTTTCCTGTAAGAAAGGAGTCAGCTAATATAGGGAACTCTGGAAGCCAGGCCCAGAGGGAAAGGACAGAACAGCAGCCCTGCTACTATCAGAAATCTATTAGGCTGTGGTTTAAGAAAGGCCCCTTTTCTCTAGTGGGTGTAATGAGGCAGAAGCAAAAGGGACAGCCCAGGCTACTCAGTGAGACCAAAAGAAAGCATGCCCCATTCTCTCTGCTCCTTACCTTTCATGAGCACAGCCAGACGTTCACCACTAGGGTCCCAAACCATGGAATGGACCTCTCCCCCAAGCCTGTGACAGGACAGGAGCATTCAAATGTGGCTCTTCCAACTTTTCATCACTCCTCCCACAGGCACTGAAACCCACCTCTCCTCTCCATCTGGTGTCTGTATTGTTGTCTCAGAAAGATCGGCTACAATCGTTGCTGACTTTGCACCTCCAACATGTCCCTTCTCCGTTCCTGTAAGGGCAGAGGTTTCTAGCATGCAGTGATTGGCTGGTTTCCTAGGTTTCTATACTTCCTTCACCCCTCAGTGCACTCTATTGGCTGCTGTCTCCCTCTACTGCCCCATACAGTCTGTATTATGAAATGTCAACTCACCACATCCTTCTGGGAATGACAAGGAATAAATTAGTGCTTCCCCTAGTACAGTGAACAGCAATCGATTCCCATCTGGACTCCAGCAGCCAGTCTGGGGACAGAAGAAGAAGCCAGGAGAAAAGAGGTCTAAGACAGGACTAAAGAGGACAGTAGTAGAGCTGGGGAACCATCAAAGGGATCCAGTCCAATTAAAAAAAAAATCCCCTTCCTAATTTCTGTGAGTCCTAGGCCCCTCTTACCTGACAGCGCCCTGAGAGAGTTGGCCACCTCTCACAAGTCCACATCTGGGTCTCCCAGACTCTGAGCCAGAGAAAGACAGATTATAGCCTGGGGCCTTCATGCTCCAAACTAGGATTGTCCCCAGGTTTTTGGTCCCCAGAGTCAGGTCCAGAAGCCATGTGCCTTTCTCTAGATCTTGGCTTCCTTCAGCTTTTTACCCACTCACCGAAAGACAGCTGAAGGAGTAGTAGCCAGGACTTTGCTGCCATCTGGGGACCACAGCAAATTGGTAACTCCCCCTCCTCGGAACCAGGGAAGGGGGACACAGATTTCTGTTGAGACATCCCATACCTGAGAGGAAGGGAAATGGTACAGAAACTCAGAGCACTAACAATCAGCTCACTTAGGCTACCCTCGTCCCTGCACAAAAGCCCAGAGAAGGGGACACAGCAAGAAACTGTCTTCTCAATAGGAAGACCTGGGTTTATGATTACAATGATAGTCACCAGAGTAAGATCTGGGGATAGCTCCTTCACTATATAAACTGAAGACAATCTCACTCCCTGCAAGATTTCCACCACCAGGTGAAGAAGGCTCTTGTCTCAACATAGGGGTGGAGACCACTCACCAGAATAGCAGCATCTACAGGGGAGGCTGAGAGTAGCCGCCCCCCATTGGGGGCCCAAGCCAAACTGGTGACTGGTGTGTGTCCAGGGTGAGATAATACCTGGGCACAGCCAGAGGAGGGTCTGTGGGATAAACAAAGGGATAGGGTAAAAAGATAATAAAAGCTAGAGAGTGGTGGCACATGCCTTTAAATCCCAGCACTTGGGAGGCAAATACAGACAGATCTCTGAGTTCGAGGCCAGCTTGGTCGAGGCCAAGACAGAGAAACCAGGTCTCAAAAAAAAGGGGGCAGGGGAATGATAATAAACAGGCTAGGGTGGTGGCACATGCCTTTGATCCCTGCATTTGGGAAGCAGATTTCTGAGTTCCAGGACAGCCTGGTCTGCAGAACAAATTCCAGAACAGCCAGGACTACACAGAGAAACCCATCTCAAAAACAAAAAGATGGTAAACGCATCAAGGGAGCTAGAGAGAGGGTAAGTGGCTAAGAACACTTGCCTCAGTTTCAGAGGTAGGAGTTTGCTTTCCCAGCACTCACTGCAGGTGGCTTAAAACCACCTGTAACTCCAGCTCCAGGATATCAGTGCCCTCTTCTAACCTGCCAGCACCCAAACACCACAAAATGGAATTGTCATATCATGATTCCATTTCCTTGCTTTTGCTAGAACCCCTAACTCATAACCTCCAGGTTAGGAAAAATGGACAATAATGGTAAAGGTTAAAGGAAGATCTATGGAGAGCCCTGATGTGCAGGATAGGAGCCCAGATAAAAATATATTTAAAAAAAGAAGCTAGCTGGGTGGTGGTGGCATTGGACTTTAATCCCACCACTTGGCAAGCACAGACAGTTGGATCCCTGAGTTCCAGGCCAGCCTGGTCTACAGAGCAAGTTCTTTTACAGCCAGGCTACACAGAAACCATGTCTTTCGGGGGGAAAAGCAGAAGCTGCAATCCAGATCTCTGAAGACACTCCTGGCAGTGAGTCTAAAAGAGGTTATGCTGGAGTGTCACTCCCCACTGTGCTGTGTCACCAATGACATTACCTCAAGGAACCAACCTCCACTCGTCCTCTTTCTCAAGCCCAGCACCAATCTCCCTTCCATGTGCCCACAGCTTTCTAGTTACCAGAAATAGCTGCGTGAGGACTGACCTCCACTACTGGGACCTGGCTCTCCCTTTCCACCGAGCAGTAACCACCTTTAATTCCTCTGAGGGCCTTGCCACTGACAGATAATTCAACTTTACAGTGAATGGCAACTATCTTTCAAGTCAGCTCAAACTTAAGAGCTCCAACTCACTCTGGGTAGCTCCACTGTCCCAATAACGTGTGCATGTGACACATACACGTGATCAAAACTAAATCTTTGTTTTATGTATATAACTTTTTATGTGTATAACTATTTTGCCTGCATGCACATCAGTGCCCCAGTATATGTAGTGCCCATGATGGCCAGAAGAGGGCATCAGATCCCCTGAAACAATCTTTCCTGAACCTTCTACCCCTAAAATAAAAACATTTTAAAGAGCAGCCCATTTTTTTTTTAAGCCTCCCTCCTACAGGAACTGTTACTCTATTCTCAATAAAACTTTGCTGGCTTCTCCTTAGGGGGAGAAAATTAATTTCCTAGAAGGGATGGAGAGATGATTCAGTGGTTAAGAGCACTAAGTTCTCTTCCAGAAGATCAAGTTCAATTCCCAGCACCCACATGGTGGAAATCCTGAAGACCTGCATTCAATCTCGGAGGCCCACATAGTAACTCCCCAAAATTGTCCTAATGACCACACTTAAGCAGTGGCATGTGTCCCCACAGACACACAATAAGTAAATGTACTTTCTTTTCTCCCCCCGTACATTTATTTTTTTTGTTTTTTTGTTTGTTTGTTTTTCAAGACAGGATTTCTCTGAGGCTTTGGAGGCTGTCCTGGAACTAGCTCTTGTAGACCAGGCTGGTCTTGAACTGAAAGAGATCCAACTGCCTCTGCCTCCCGAGTGCTGGGATTAAAGGCATGCGCCACCACCACCCAGCTTAAATGTACTTTCTTAAAAAAAAAAAAAAGAAAATGCCAAGCATGGTAGCACATACTCTGTGAGCTCAAAGCCAGCCTTATCTACATAATGAATTCCAGGCCAGCCTGGTCTACAAGAGCTAGTTCTAGGACAGCTAGAGCTACACAGAGAAACCCTGTCTCAAAAAAACCAAAAAAAAGGAAAAAAAAAAACAAAAAACCAAATTCTTTTATTCTCTCTCACGGGTCCCTTTCCTCCACCACCCACCATCCTGCTCCCTCCCCCTCCCCCCTTTTTTTTAAGGTGGTCTCGGGTCTCAGGCTGTTGTTCAGGCTGTCCTCAACCTTCTGAGCTGAGGTGGTCCTGCTGTCTCAGACTCCTGAGCAGCTAGCTGGGCTGCAGGTACAGCACTGTCCTTAGTTCTTCCACATCTGGAGCTGGCCAAAACGTTTCCTTATTTGTTCATAATTTTAGAATTTTACGGTTTTTATATTTAGTTCTTACGGAGAATGTTCCTTCCCCCCCCCCCCCCAGACAATGTTTCTCTTCATAGCCCTGGCTGTTCTGGAAGTTGCTCTGTAGACCAGGCTGGTCTGGAATTCAAGAGATCTGCCTTCTGCCTCCCACTATTGGGTTACAGGCATGTGCCACCATCAACTGGTGACTGCCCCAATTTTTATGGTTTCTACTCATATCTGTATTTGTCCCTGCTCTACTTTTATAACTCTGACAGTGTATGACTTACATTCTCCCATGATCCCAGAAGCCTCTAAGTTCTGTCCCTTTGTCTTAGCACCTACCTGACCTTAGAAGTGCTATGAGGAGGGTAACCTGCAAACCCCCACAGGCCCCAGGCATGACCCCCAGGACAGGTCAGCACAGGCTGCTAGGACTCACCTTGTGGATAAGGAGGTGGGGTCCAAGGTCCAGATGAGAATACAGCTCTGGCAGGCCACAGCCAAGACAGAGGCACTGAGGGGCTTCCAGGCCAGGGCTGCCACATTTCGCTGTAGGCGATGCTTCAGGGAGGGAACTATAGTGCTAGGGTAAAGGGAAGGGAAGCTGAGTCAAAGCAGGAACACTGAGCTCAGGGAACCTGAGTTCAATTAAACAGATAAAACAAGGTGCTGGAGAAATGGCTCAGTGGTTTACAGCACTGACTGATCTTCCAGAGGATATGGGTTCAATTCCCAGCATCCACAAGGCAGCTCACAACTGTCTATCTCCATTTCCAGGGCATACGTTGCCCTCTTCTGACCTCCACAGGCACTGCTTGCATGTAATGAACAGGCATACAGGTAGGCAAAACACTCAAAAAATAAAATTTAGGTGCTGGAGAGATGGCTAAGCAGTTAAGAACATTGGCTGCTTTACCAAAGAACCAGGGTTCAATTCCTAGTACCCACATGGCAGCTCACACAACTATCTGTAACTCCTAATTCCAGATCTGACACCCTCACACAGACATTCATCCAGGAAAAACACCAATCAATGCTCATAAAATAAAAATTTTAAAAGAAGATAAAACCAGGCTGGGTATGGTGACAAATGCCTTTCCCAGTATTCAACAGGCAGAATCAGACAGATTGCAGAGTTCCAGGACAGCTAGGGCTACACCAGAACCCTGCGCCCACCCACAAAAAAAGGTAAAATAAAAAAGATGAAAGGTAAAACCACACAGAAGAAAGCTACACTCAAGGACCTAACTCTGGTACTTTGCCTGTACAATGGCTTAGATCTGCTCCCCAGCACAGAGGGGGCAAAGCGGGGACCCTCCCAGGGATTGGTTCAAGAGCATGGGGTATTGTGGGACAGAAGCAGAGATAAAGATGTACACTGGGTGTCATAGTGCACACCTTTAATCCCAGCACTAGGGAAGCAGAGACAGATGGATCTCAGCAGAGATCACATCTGGTGGGGCGGGGGGGGGGGGGGGGGGGGGGGGACACGACGGGACACTTAGAAAGGACACATTCAATTGTGGATTGTCCCTAACCAATTCTAGAAGGAAGTTCTATGGACCAGCCCACGAAGGGCAGACAGTGAGACTAGTATGAACCGAACAGATACTGCTGTATACACCCATGTACCTGCTGGCATTATACACACGGATAGAGTCATCCAGGAGGGCCACTGCAAACTTGTTGGTATGAGGGTGCCATGCGAAGACCCGCAAGCAGCAGCTAGACCTGGGGTGGGGGGATGAAGTCAGTAGCTGTACCTCCACAAACAGCCTACCCATTCACTCAGACTCCCTTCCACACAAGAAAAGGATGCTCAGTTTTTCTTTTGTTCCTTTCTGAGGGTGAGGAGAGGAGTGTCTTAGGGTTTCTACTGTTGTGATAAAACAGCACAGCCAAAAGCTTGTAATCCAGCATCCAGGGGCAGTGAGGGTAGCTCACCAAGAGCCATAGCAGGAACTAGAGCAGAGGTCGTGCTGTCCTAACCTACTGGCTTGCTCAGTCTGCTTTCTTTGTTTCTTTATGGGGGGTGGGGTGGGTGGCTGGATAGGTTGTTTTGTTTTCAGGTTTCTGAGACAGTGCCTCACTATGTAGCTCTAGCTCTCCATAGCTCACCATGTAGACCAGGCTGGCCTGAGCTCAGAGCTCTGCCTATCTCTGCTCCGGTGTTGGGATTAAAGACATGCGCCACTATATATATATATCTTTTTCCTTTTTTTTCTTTTCTTTTTTTTTTCTTTTTTTGGTTTTTGTTGTTTGACAGGGTTTCCCTGTGTAGCTTTGGAGCCTGTCCTAGAACTCACTCTGTAGACCAGGCTGGTCTTGAACTCAGAGATCTGCCTGCCTCTGCCTTCCAAGTGCTGGGATTAAAGGTATTCACCAAGCTCAGTCTGCTTTCTTATATCATCTAGGACCACCATAGTGAGCTAGGCCTTCCTACATCAATCATCAGTCAAGAACACATCCCCACTGCTGGGTGGTGGTAGTGTGAACCTTTAAGTTCCAGCACTCAGGAGACAGAGGCAGGTGATTTTTGTGAGTCTGAGGCCAGTGTGGTCTACAAAGTAAGTTTCAGGACAGCTATGGCTGTTACACACATTAAAAAAACTAACAAAAAACCTGTCTTGAATTTCACACTTCAAGATGTCTGACCCACAGAGGGCCTGGGTTTATGCACTCACCAATTAGTTACTTGGGCGAATTCAGCAATCAGATCTTCACTCCTGAGCTGTAAGAACACAGCAGATAGACATACCACACAGAGGAGCTCACCTAGTCAACCTTCCCACGGAAGAACTGGGTCACTCCCACCCCCAGCCCTGTCCACAAAGGAAAGAGGCAGGAAGTCAAACTTACAGATAGGTGTGGGAACAGGGAGCCATGGAGGGAGGAGGCCCATCGACAGAGAGTCAGGGCCCAGCTGGATGCTGTCTTTACCCACTCAAACACTGTGGGGTTAAAGAGACAGCTTGGATTACATCTTACTAGCCATGCTCTTAGAAGACAAAGTCAAAACTCTTTAATTCTTGTGCCCAGCATGGATTGGGTCTAGATACCTTCTTCCTATTACCCACTCTGAGGCTTATTGGTATGTAAAAGAGACAGTGACAGAAAGAAGCAGGCTATGGGAGTAGTTGGACTAACAGGTGTCGGGCTGAGTTTGGGGAAAGTATGAAGAGGAGACAAGCTTACAAGTAGAGGGGACGAGAGGAGTACGTACCTTCTTCCTCTGAATTTGCAATTTCATTCAGGACTCCAAAAAGGCCCACATCACGCCTCACAAGGAGAAAAAGATAAGAGTTATTCTCATCCTGTCACAACCCCCCTTAACAGGTCTCATTCATTCAACATACATAGTAAACAGGGTCGGGGTGTGTGTGGCACAGATGGTACAGTACCTGCCTAGCATAAATATAGCCCTGGGTTCAATCCTACCAGCACATAAAATCAGGTTTGGTAGCACATGTCTATAATCCAGCACTGGGTAGATAAAAATTGGAGAATTAGAATTTCAAGATCCTTAGCAACAAGGTGAGTATGGGGCTAGTCTGGGCTTATGAGGCATTCGGTACTGGATTTTAATGAGTGCCAACTAAGCATCAAGCACTTTATATTTTGCTTCCCCCCACCCCAAGACAGGGTTTCTCTGTGTAACAACCCTGTCAGCCCTTTGTATACCAAGTTAGCCTTGAACTCACAGAGATCCACCTGCCTCTGCCTCCCAAGTGCTGGGACTAAAAGTGTTCGCCACCATGCCTGGCTCATCCTTTTGTTTATCTATCATGCTACTCTAAATGAGTTTGCCCACTTACAGGTGAGGCAACTAAATCTCATGGATTAGGGATGGTGGACTTTCTGAGCAAGTCAGTTAGGGCTTGGCCAGGTGTAGTGGCTCACACCTTTAATTCCAGCATGCGGGAAGAACCCTGTGAGTCCTCAGCCAACCTGGTCTAAATAGTGAGTTCTATCCAGCCAGGGCTACATACTGACTGAGATGAGATCCTGTCTCAAAAGGATAATGAAGGAGGAGGGAAGGAGCGAGAAAGAGAGCATCAACCTTATTTTCCAATAGTGAATGGCAAGTCATTGAAGTGTCTTACGCAAGGGAAACAATCATATGAGCATTTCAGAAAGATCAATCTGAAGTTAGAAAAGTCCAGAATGGAGAAAGAGATCACTTAAGAAGCTACTTAAGGCCAGGCATTGGTGGCTCATGCCTTTAGTCCCAGCACTCGGGAGGCAGAGGCAGGCGGATCTCTGTGAGTTCGAGGCCAGCCTGGTCTCCAGAGCAAGTGCCAGGATAGGCTCCAAAGCTACACAGAGAAACCCTGTCTCGAGAAAAAAAAAAAAAAAAAAAAAAAGAAGCTACTAAAGGACTCCCGAAAAAAAAAATGTTGGAGTAGCCTGAACCTGCCCGACATAAAAGAGACTTGGGAAACAGAGTACACAGACTTGAGAAATAATTAAGACATCAGTAAGGAAAAGAACAATATCCTGAGAAACATCTAGCAGTAATTATACAGCAAATATGCCAAAGATGTGCCAGGCATTGGGCTAGGTACTTCCGTAGTCCAATTTAACCATTACCACAATCCTATCGCCCAGGTTCTCTGTTTTATTTGGATTTTGATTTGGTTGATTGTTTTTGAGACAGTCTCATGGAGTCCAGACTGGCCTCAATCTTGCTATAAAGCCAAAAGTGACAATAAACTTCCCCCTCTGCCTGGTGCTGAGACTACAGGCATGCACTGCCACACCTAGTTTTATGTGGCAACAACTCACAAAGTAACCCATGAACCCAGCAACTTAATTTCCAGGGATCCTTCTTACAGATAACGGTAAGGATAATAACGGTGACAACAAACATTTCAAGGTGTGTGCCAAGACATGCCTCAGTTCTTTGCATCTCTTTAATACCATACTGTAAGATAGGGTTTGTTGAGAACAGAGTTGATTAACTTTCCCAAAGCTACACAGCTAAAAGTAGTGGTCAGGTTGTCGTAATTTTAAAAAGTGGAGTTCGGCCAGGCATTGGTGGCACATGCCTTTAATCCCAGCACTTGAGAGGCAGAGGCAGGCGGATCTCTGTGAGTTGAGGCCAGTCTGGTCTCCAGAGCAAGTGCCAGGATAGGCTCCAAAGCTACACAGAGAAACCCTGTCTCAAAAAAATAAATAAATAAAACAAGAAATTAAAATAAAATAAAAATAAAAAGTGGAGTTTGGGCTGGAGAGATGGCTCAGAGGTTAAGAGCACAGGCTGCTCTTCCAGAGGTCCTGAGTTCAATTCCCAGCAACTACATGGTGGCTCACAACCATCTGTTATGATATATGGTGCCCTCTTCTGGTGTGCAGATATACATGGAAGCAGAATGTTGTATACATAATAAATAAAGTCTTTAAAAAAAAAAAAAAGTGGCGTTCAAGAGAAAGACGCCATGAGACAGAGCTTGGATGGAGAGGTTTTTTATTGGGGAAAGTGAATGGGAGAAGTGGGGAAGGGAGAGGGAGACAGGCCTTTGGGAACAGCAGCAGCAAAAGAGAAGAGAGAGACAGAGGGAGAAGAAGGAAGAGAAGGGGGGAGAGGGAGACAGAAGCAGAGAGAAAAAGTTGGGAAGTGGGCAGGGCCCTTTTAAAAAGGAGCATAGTGAATGTGCACAGGTAGTGCTCTTAGTAGCTGCATCTGAGGGCGAATCCTGTCAGAACCCCAAGGGCAGGCCAGTACAGAGGCCTGAATACTAACACAGGTAACACAGCTTCAGCTCTTACATGTGACCTATGTATGCCTGAACCAATAAATCCTTTAGCTAACTTTCCTGAGCTTCAGATCTAAGCTCAGAATGAATAATGAACGACATGAGGTGGGTGCTGAGAACAAGTGTGTAAAACCATACCAGAAACTACCGGGCGTTGGTGGCGTACGCCTTTAATCGAAGCACTCGAGAGGCAGAGGATCTCTGTGAGTTCGAGACCAGCCTGGTCTACAAGAGCTAGTTCCAGGACAGCCTCCAAAGCCACAGAGAAACCCTGTCTCGGGGGAAAAAAAAAAATCATACCAGAAACCAAGACAAGCCATTAGGGATAAATGAAGCTTTGACAAAGCCTTGGGTTTTGGATGGGTTGTCTAATATGTATGATTTTTTGTGTTACAGATATGACGATAGAGACTGGATAGTGCAACCTTCTCAAGAGCTTCCCAAAGCAGAGGTGTGGTGACAACATCCCTCCAGACTCTGTAGACCACGGCCTATGCAACCCTTTGCCATGCCTCACCAAACATTGATGCACCTCTTCCACACTTGCTCCCGGTGATGGATGAAGGCAGTTCTCGTACCATGGTCCAGCCTCCCAGGAGTTTTTAGGGGATCCTTGGTCAGGTGTAGGACAGGAAGATTGATCCACTATACCTCAAAATTGGGGGATGGAAGTCAGTCTCTTCCCCAGATCTTACCAGAACTTCCTAACATCTCCAACCCATGGCTGGACTAGGCATAAGAGATTCCACGGCCCCATTTCCCATATCCACAAATGTAACTCTTGTGAGACAGAAAAACAAAGTTTAGCCCTTATCTGCAAACCCCAATCATTTTTCACAGGGTTGACATTAGAAAATACCAGACTCAGAGCATCCTTCCTTTTCTCTACCCCTTCCAGCATCTCCTCGCATGCCTTGGCATCCCCTACAAGCCAATACCAGCCTTCAAATACATTTCGCTCTCTCTAGTCTCCGTGGCAGGCAAGCCCTTGCCACCCATTCCCAATTTCCGCAGACCCACCCCTGCATCCCCATCCAGACCACCTGGCCCCGGAAGTCGGGAGGCGGGCTCTCATAGCTGTTGCCGGTCACCAGCTCGTTATTGTGCTCATATAGGGTAACTTGACCCCTAGGAGGCGGCGGGGGGAACAACCCCAGGGAACACATCTTGCCAGTCCGGAGGGCGTCTGGAATCTACAAGCTCCCGGGTGTGGACTGCGCTCCCCTGACTTTTAGTTCCCGGGCTAGATTCGTGTGCGGACGGGTAGCCGTACAGGACAAACAACAGCGCGAAGCTCAACGGAAGTGCAATGAAGAAAAGTTCCGTGTGAGGTTCCCGGACGGACTTCCGGAACTTCCTGGCGCGCCCCCTAGCGGACGGAGCGGGCACGTCGCAGGGCCAACCTGCAGTAAAGAGCACCGCGGTTTGGTTTTGGTTTGTTTTTTTTTTTGAGACTACTGTTTTTTCCAACTCCGAATCCCCAACAGCGTCTCCCACTCATTTACTTAGTACGGAAAAAGCCCAAAATAAGCCAGGTTTAGGAAAGTACCTAATTAAACCCTCCAACGCCCGTGAATAGCCCTGAGGAAAATACAGACTGTGTCATCCTGTTGGGGCACTCTCAGGAAAAACGTTAGAGGACAGTCAGAAAGGACGTTAGGAAGACAGACAGTGCTGTGCCTGCGGAACCCAGCGCCCACAGATAAAGGAGTCCTAAAAAAGAAAGACGGACATTGGAAAAACAGTTACATTTCCTGAGTACATTACTTATAAACGCTTTTACAATCCTTATAATAACCCCAAAATACACCATTGAACTACCAGTAGCAAAGTGGCACAGATTGGATCTGGATATACCCAAACTAGACAGTGGCAGGGTATAGTGGCCCAAGGCTGCAATGCCTGCAGGATGTGGAGATAGGAAAAAGGGAATACAAGGTCAGCATGGGTTACACAGTAAGACCCTGCCTCACCATCCCAGTGAGACAGAAGGATCAAAGTTCAAGATTCACTTCATAGTTCTTTTCCAGCTTGAAATAGATACCACTGTACCAGGCTTTTCTTTTGGGCCACCAACCAGCTTCCAAATCACGACACAGCACATTAGTTTTGAATGCTCAGTCTGGCTTAGGCTCATTTCTAGCTAACTCTTTTAACTTAACCTGTTTCTCTTCATCTACCTTTTGCCTTGGGGCTTTTACTTTTCTTTCCTTCCATATCTTTTACTGTTTCTCCTGTCTGCTGGTGGCATCTCCCTCCTTCCCTCCTCTCTTCTCTTGTTCTGCTTTTCTGGAGCCTAGACTTCTCCTCCTATTTATTCTCTGCCACTAGCCACACCTGTTGCTCTTCTGCCTAGCTATTGACTGTTCAGATCTTTATTAAGCCAATCAGGTGCCTTAGGCAGGCAAGGTGAAACAGATGCAACACACCTTTACATAATTAAACACACATCCTTACATCATTAAATGCAGCATAAATAAATATAGGACACCTTTACACAGTAAAGTAATATTCTGCAGCATAAACAAATGTAACATATCTTTGCCTAGTTAAAATAATATTCCACAACAGAATGGTACCCCTCACCCCTTCCTGTTAATACTTTCTCTCTGCTTCCTGGCCACCAAGAATGAGCAGTCTCTGCCACCTGCTTCTTCTGCTGCTACAATTCTTTACCTCATCTGAAGCCCAGAGAAATGGATTCCCCTAAACTTGAATTGAAACCTCTGAAACTCAGTCTGCCTTCCCCACCCCCTTAAAGTAATTTTGTCACTGGGCATGGTGGTGCATTCATGCCTGTCACTCCAGTACTCAGGTGGCACTACATCCATTCCTGGTGCCTGTAGGGCCAAAGAGGGCTTTGGATAGCCTGGAACTGGAGTTAAGGACAGTTGTGAGCTGCCATATGTGTTGTAATTTAAAAACTCTATAAGTCTTGCCATACAACAGGACTCGCATGGGAAATTTATTGGAAGAGGGGAGGAAAGGGTGCAGAGAAGAAAGCAGAGACCTTGGGAACAAGGGAACAAGAGTTCCTTGGGAACAAGAGTGATAGGAGGGGGAGGAGAGAGAAAGAGAGAGAGAGAGAGAGAGAGGGAGGGAGGAGAGAGGGAGGGAGGGAGGGAGGAATGGAGGGAGGGAGGGAGGGAGGGAGGGAGGAGGAGGTGGACCTTTTTAAAGGGAATTTAGTTAATATGCACAGATGGTACTCTTCATGGCTGCAGCTGAGGGCATATCCTGTAAGAACCTCAAGAGCAAGCTGGGCAGTGATGGCACACACTTTTAATCCCAGCACTTGGGAGGGCAGAGACAGGCAGATCTCTGTGAGTTTGAGGCCAGCCTAGTCTACAGAGCAAGTTCCAGGACAGCCAGGACTGTTACACAGAGAAACCCTGTTTCCAAAAACTAAAAAAGAAAGAAAAAAGGAAAGAGAAAAGAAGAAAAGAAGAAAAGAACCCCAAGAGCAGGCCAGTAGAGATACCTGAATACTAACAATGTGGGTGCTAGGAATTGAACTCAGATACTCTGGAAGAGCAATAATGCTCTCAACTGCTGTGCCATCTTTTCAAACATCATAATTATTTTATATGGTTGTTTCACAAATAGAATAATGGAAGTGAAGTAGTTTACTAAATTGGTAAGTATTAAACAAATGTCAAGTTATTAGCTACAACTCTAATTTCACAATCAACTAAGTGTCCTTGGACATTGACACTTTTTTATTTATTTATTTGTTTGTTTGCTTGTTTGTTTGTCATTGCTAGGGAAGAAGCCCAAAGCCTCTGCTAGCTAGCTAATCACAAAATCTAACATTCAAGGTGTACTCTCAACCCCTACAAATTATTAATAAATTCAAAGATGTGGGCTGGGAATGTAACTTAGTCAGTAGACTGCTTGCTTAGCATGCACAAAGCCCTGGGTTTGATCTCCAGGACCACATAAAAACAGCAATGTCATAAATAACTATTTTTAAAAATAAAAGGATAGAGAGGAGGCGTAAGCTTTTTTAAAAAATGTGTATTTCTGTTTTGCCAATATGTATATATTTGCACCACATGAATGCAGTGCCCACAGAGAACAGTAGAGGAAAATAGACCCCCTGGAACTGGAATCACAGGGGGTTATAGATCATCATGTGGGTGCTGGAAACAGAAGCAGGGACCTCTGCCAGAGCAGTAAGTGCTCTTAGCCACTGAGCCATCACCACTCTAACCCCAAAGAATTTTGGGGGGTGGGCAGTGAGTGAGACAGGGTTTCACTGTGTAAACAGCTCTGGCTGTTCTGGAACTTACTTTGTAGACCAGGCTGGGCTTGAACTCACAAACATCTGCCTGCCTCTGTCTCCCAAGTACTAGGATTAAAGACATGTGCCACTACTGCCTAGCATAAGTAACTCTTTAAAAAGAAAAACAAAACATGTTAACCTGGCCTAGTGGTGCATGTTTTTAATCCCAACACTCAGGAAGCAGAAGTAGGTAGTCACTGTGAATCTAAAGTCATCCTGGTCTACATAGGAAGTTGCAGGCCAGCCAGGGATAGATACATAGTGAGACCCTGTCTCAAAAACTGAACAAACACAAGTAAACCACACAAAATGCCTAGAGTTCAGGAATCCAAGATTATCCTCTAAAGCATAGTTCATACTATTCCTTGACTGTATAAGACCTTGCCTTAAATAAATCCACAGGATAGGACTAAAACTGGAGTGTGAAGAAGAAAGGGAGGTATAACAATTAAGTACTTGATTAATTTTTGTTTTTGTTTTTGTTTTTGTTTTGAAAGAGGCTGGGATCTTCCTATCTCAGCCTCCTCAGTGCTGAGAAGTAGAGACAATGGGGATTAGTCAACCTTGGTTGCCAAGCTGGTGCACAGTGAACTTGAGAGGCTAGCCTCATATACATAAGACCCCATCTCAAAATAAATAACAAAAATTCAAAGCTATGTTAAAGCTTAGGCCCCATGTCCCAGAGCTTTCCGTCTCACTGAAGAACATAAGAGCAATAATGGGATTCTATTTCTTTTTCTTTTTTTAGTTTCCTGAGACAGGGTTTCTCTGTGTAGCTTTGGAGCCTATCCTGAAACTTGCTCTGTAGACCAGGCTGGCCTCCAACTCACAGAGTTCTGTCTGCCTCTGCCTCTCGAGTGCTGAGATTAAAGGCATGCACCACCAACGCCGGGAAGAATTATATTTCTTTCATCCTCAAGTTTCTGCATCTGCCTCCCCTTTCTATCTAAAAGGTTCTTCCAGGAGAGCTTCCCAGGTCAGAAGACAAGAATGTCCTGAAGGTGCCTGCAAATACACTTCATCTGAGATAAGGCAGTCGGTTTGCCTCTGTTTTATTTTACTTCATTTCATTGAGACAGGATCTCACTCTACAGTCTTGGCTGGCTTGGAGCTTGCTGTCTTCAGTTTACAAAGATCTGCCCTCTTCTATGTCCTGAATCCCATGCCACCACATCAGACTTGCCTCCAGTCTTGTACTCCTCAAATGTTAAAGGATATGGGAGTCACCTGAGATTTTCTTTTCTTTTCTTATTTAATTTTTAATAAATTTGCTGGTGGAGCTGAAGAGAAAGTGGCTTAACGCTCTTCCAGAGGACCATAGTTCTGTTCTGAGAACTCACCTCAGGTAGTTTACAACTGCCTGTAACTCTAGCTCCAACATATAAAATAAAAATAAATGAATTTTAAAAACTGCTGGACATGGTAACACAAACCTTTAGTCCTAACACACTGGAGGCAGAGGTAGGCAGATTTCTGTTACTTCTAGGTCAGCTTCATGTACATATTTATTTCCAGGACAGCTAAGGCTACATAAAGAGAGCATGTCTTAAAAAATTCCCAGCACCCACATGGCAGCTCACAATTCCAGGGGATCTGAACCTTCACACCAACGCATTTAAAAAAAAATAGCAACATTTATTTACTTTTTATGTGTGTGGATGTTTTGTTTGCATACAGAAGAGAGGCGGGCTCTCTTGAAACTGGAGTTATAGTTAGCCTCCATATGGGTACTAGGAATTGAACCTGAGTCCTTTGCAACAGTAGTAAGAACTCTTAACCACTGTGCTATCTCTCCAGCCCCTGAATTTAAAAAAAAAAATGCAGATTCTAGGCTCTCAGAATTATAGTTTCAGAGACTCCTCAGGTAACTCTTCTCAGACCTTTTTTTTTTTTTTTTTTTTTTTTTTTAATATGTAGCCCAGGATGACTTCAAACCACATAGCCCAGGCTGACGTTAAACTCCGAAGTGCCAGGATTACATGCATACATCTTGTTTTAAGTGACCAAACTCTAACCTTTTCCTATTAGCCAAGCTAATGCTTGACAAATCAATTCTCTGTAATCTGGGAAATCACTTAACCGGCACTAGGCTGGGAATCAGGCAGACTCGAAGAAAGAATGGAATTGACACCGTCAGATGACAGATGAGTACTGAGACAAACCGCGGGCAGTTTTTATTTGAACATCCATCACCACCCTAACCTCCAAAACATTATTCCTGTCTGCAATGTCCAGCACCTTTGAATGAAGTCCTCCACCCCCACCCCCGCTTCATCCTCGGGTTATGTTATCTGCTAAATGTCTGAGCCGACCTTAAATGTGCCCTGGGATAAAGCTACAGTGCCATTCTGCCATTCTGCCATTCTGCCCCGGCTCGGCCTCGTTCAAGTACAGCCCTCCTCTTCCACACTGCTTGCTAACTTAACATTTTTAAAAATGGCTTTTACAATTTGCGGGGAGGCCAAAGTCCAGGCCTAGCACCCACCCCCCTAACTTCACTAGGGGGCGCGACAGCCCCGGAGATGCAGCGACTGTGGCCCGGTGGCACCCACCCCCAGGGCTCCGGGCATTCTGCCGTAGGTTACCACCGCTCCTCCTAGGAACGACCTGAGCGGGAAAGCCCGGGCAGCGCTCGAGCTGCGGCCAGAGACTTCTAAGAGGCCCCACACACAGTCTGGGAGGCATCGCCGGGGTCTGAGATCGCCCTTCTGAGCCGGGCGCCCTGGCCGGTAACCAGGCGCACATGGCCCGCCCGGCCCTGTTTGTCCTGGCAGCGCGCCGCCGCTATTTGAGGCGGTTTTTTATCTCCCAGAAACCAGCAAAACCCCAAGCCGAGTCTAGGAAGATGAAAGGGGCCGAGGGGCCTGGGAGGGGAGGATTGCGAGGCTGCGGCGAGCGGGAGCTGGCACCGGACAGGCGGAGCCAGGGAGGCGACATGGCCAGCCCCTGGGGGGTCTTGTGCGCCACGGGGCCCGGGGTCCGCTCTCGCCCTCCGCCCCCGGTGTGCGCCCGGGCGTCCCCACGTCCTGCCCGCTCTCCCGGTTCTCCTTCGACACAGCCCCGAGCCCACGCGACAAATGCTCGGAACTCGGATTTCTTCAAAGTGCCTTTGAAGCCGCGCGCCGGGCCAGAGGGCTGGGGATCGTGCACCTGGGCAAGGGCACGGGTGTCGCGGGGTGGGGTCCCCTTCGGGTCCCGCTCCTCCACTCCAGCGGCGGGGTGGACGGTGGTCGGGGCGCCGCTGCCCGGGAAAACGCCTTACGCACGCCCTCAACCCAGCGGGGGAGCCCTGGGGGCGGGGGGCGCACAAAGCCCTATTGTGGCTTGGGGACGGCCGCCACAGAGTGGCTTTTGTTTCTCCACTAACTCCGAGGCAGGCACGACTGATTGCAGGCCCCGGGCAGAGGGCGGGTTACGTGCCAGGCGGGTCAACCGGCCCGGAGTCTCACCACCACCGACGCACTGGGGCTGAGCTGAGAGCTGACCCATACTGTGACCACAGTTGATGCCCCGGCCTGGTCACTGCCCAGACCAAGGTCAATGGTACCCACTGAGAAAGAGCCCTGGAAGATGACTAGGCCTTCCGGACTCTTCAGATAGCACCAGGCGACTAAAAGCTCAACTCCCTTAGAGAACTTGGCCGACCAAGTTGTCTTTTTTTTTTTTTTCCTCCCTTTTCTTTTTTCCTTTTTTCTTCTTGTTTTTTCGAGACAGGGTTTCTCGGTGTAGCTTTGGAACCTATCCTGGTACTCGCTCTGTATACTAGGTTGGCCTCCAACTCACAGAGATCCTCCTGCCTCTGCCTCCCGAGTGCTGGGATTAAAGGCGTGCTCTACCAACGCTGGACTCCAGGTTGTGAGGTTTGGGGGTTTTTTTTGTTGTTGTTCGTTTGTTTGTTTTTGTGCCTTCGGTATGAAGCACAACCGAACCACATTAAATATCTCCGACAGGAAATTCCCGCATTGCTAAGGAAATATCCCGCCGCCCATCCATCTCCTTCCTCTTCCCTTTTTCTCACCAGACACAATTTCAAATGAAACTTTTATTTATTAAATTAAAAAAAGAAAGATTCCACAAGGGGATGATCTCTTCAGCGATGTTATTTATGCTCTTCTCAGACTCCACTGGCTTTTATCTGGGGGCCTAGAAGGAGCAGAGGACGAAACAGGAAGATCCAATAGTCTCAGGAAAGGCGTTCAAAGGCACGAAGCGGCTTTTAAGTCACTGGAATGGAATGGAAACTCCTAGATTGGGGGCCTGTGGATGTACCCCCAAATTCGTTTAGGGACCTCTGTCCTGCAATAAATTCTTTCTCATGGCTTCTAGGCACCAGGCCTTGCACATAGTAGGCATTCAATAAATACTTGATTTACTTGGATTTGATCCCAGAGAAAGCCTTTCCCAACCTGTTTTTCAGAAGGGGCACATCCAAATCAAAGTCCTCCTGTTAGTTTGGCTTTCCCCAAAAGGACCAGTTTAAGATGGCAGCCGCAAACGCTCCATAACCATGACAACAGGGGATTAGCCTATTGAGGTCATAGGGTATGAGGAGGGTCAGTGGCAGAACCTGCTCTGAGGTCGAGAGCGCTGGGGTACAGTCCAGTACTCCCCTCCGTAGGACTTGAAGTTTCACAGCTTCTGGCTGGGGCTGGGGATCTTAGTGACCAACTGAGAGACACCACATAAATTCTCACAACTCTCATTTTAAAACTCCACTGAGAGCTGGTGGTGGTGGTCCATGCCTTTAATCACAACACTCAGGAGGCAGAGGCAGGCCTATCTCTGAGTTCCAGGCCAAACCTGGTCTACAAAGTGAGTTCCAGGACAGCCTGCAAAGCTACAGAGAACAAAAAAAGAACTCCCCTGAAAAAGAAACACGGATGAGACCTCAAAGAGAGATCTAAAAACAAGATCTCCACTATTGTTCTGTCTATACAGATACATTTGACTAGATTTCCTTAGTTAAAAAAAAAAAAGGATCCCCTTCCTTCTCCAGCTCACTGTACCTGACCCGTCATCATAACTTAGATAAATAGAATTATTATTATTATTACTATTCTTTACTCCTGGCACATAAGGGTTAAGTACTCAAGCTGGGGCAGCCTCCCTGACCCTGGGGTCACCCCAACTTTGGGATCAGATCCCCGCTGGTCTGCCCCCTTCTTGGCACTCTGCTCCCAGCCAAGTTACTAATACCAGTCTCCCTAAAGCTGCTTCCTAATGAAGAACCACCAGGGGGCAATAAATTATCATCATCATTGTGTTTGTTGTTTTTGTTTGTTTTTTGTTTTTGTTTTTGTTTTTTTTAAAAAAAAAAGGTTCAAAGGAATAGAAAGCACAAGGTAAATCTGGAACACAGCTGCAGGGAAAGTGGCAAATAGGGTAGGGAAACAGAAAGACTCGATGGCAAAGAGTTGAAACCCAAATGGAAGGAAAGTAAGTGAAGCTGCGAACAGGGACAGGGAGGAAAAAATTAGGAAGCCAGAGCATAGGAACTGGGCACAGGCAAGGGCTTGAGAGGAGTTTGGCTAAGACTTGTGGCAAAGGGAGGAGAACTAAGGAAATAGCCAGACTAGGAATGTCTAGGGGAAGGCAGAGAGAACCCCAATGTATAGCATGCATAGAAAAGAGTGAGGGGTAAGCAGTGGCCCACCACACCAAGAGAGCCTGGGAAGAGGACCCTGAAGCTGGAGACCTTCCTCTACCCAGTTTAGATCTCTAGAAGATTGCTCTGCTCCGGGCTGCCTCCGGAGGCTTTCTCTGGAGGTGCAGGCGAGGTGGAAGATCGGGGAGGCTGACTGGCTTCTTCTTCCCCGACGCTGCGGCTCTCCACCAGCTCCTTAGGGCCACTTGGGGGCGGCCCCGGGCCTGGTTCCGCGTGGGTGCGCTGGTGTTTGCTCAAGTGGTCGCTTCTGGTAAAGCGCTTGGAGCAGAGCAGACAGGTGAACTTCTTCTCCCGGGTGTGAGTGCGCACATGGCGCTCCAGCTCGTCGGAGCGGGTGAACCTCTTGCCGCAGAAAAGCCAGTTGCAGACGAAAGGCCTTTCGCCAGTGTGCCAGCGTAAGTGGGCTTTCAGATGTGAAGCCTTGCCGTACACCTTGCCGCAACCAGGGATGTGGCAGCTATGAATGGGCTTCTTCCGCAGCCCAGCCGCTGCTGCCCCCAGCCGCTCTAGCTCCTGACAATTGGGGCAGTCGCAAGTAGAACGCCCTGCCCCACTGCCTGCATATCCGCCACTGCCCCCAGTGCCTGCACCCCGGGGGGTTTTGCCAGCACCACTCCCTTCCAGTTGGCCACTATTGCCAACTGCCTTGGGCTTATAGACATCTTGGGGTAGGACATGCTGGGGCCCTGGCTGCAGGAGGTGGGGCGCTGGATAAGGGGCTGGATTAAGAGGGGCAAAGTCAGATGGGTAAGTAGGCAGCTGAGGGTTCAGTGGAGGCTGGGTAGGGCCTGTGGACAGTGTCCCTTGCAGCCCATCACCTTGGCCCTGCCCACCACCTAGCCAGTTGCCCCCAGGGTGCATGTCCCACCAAGGAGTAGGTGTGTTGCCTGGACCTGGTGAGATGCCTGCATGGATGCCTGCCTTGTACCAGGAGCCATAAGGATGTGCCATGTCCAGAGAGGTGTAGACACTAGGCAGGCAGTCAGAAGAGCCGTGCCCCTTGGGCACCAGTAGCCCAGGGTCTTGGCCACCCGTGGGCCCAGGAAATGAGTGAGGAAAGGGTGGATAGTCATTGGCATAGCCAGAGGCCGGGGCTGGAGGACTGCCTGCCGGTGAGAGAAGTCCATTGGTGCTTGAGAAAGGAGCTGGGTAAGCATCCCCCATGGTTTTGGGGGTTGAAAGGTCGGAATATGGCTTCTTTGTGGTTCCTTTTCCCAGCGTCGTCGTTGAGTCCCGAAGAGGGCTGGAGCCACCAAATTTACTGCAAGCCGCTGTCAGCATGGCCAGGGGACTGGAGCCATAGTGAGCTTCTTCCTGTAGACAGAGGGAGATGGCTGCTTAGGAGCAAAGAAGAGAGGAGAGAGCGAAGGGCATAGTTATGGGACTGAGACCTGCAGACTTGAGGACAGAGCACAGAGGTTAGGGAAAGGTTAGAAAGAAAGGGGAACTGGAGGGAAGAGTGGTGTACCAGTGAGGCCCTGTATCAGGGCAGAACTAAGATTACATCATGAAGGGACAGAGAGGCCCAAACCTGATACTCTAGTCCACTGTGGAGTCTGAGGGAGAGCTGGCTGAGGTGACAGTTAGGGTTCTGATCTAGTAAAGTGGATTTGAAGCAGACAGAAGCCAAACCATGGCCAGGGACTCAAAAAAGGTGCTCCTCAAAGAGGAGCATGGCCTGAATGCAGTAGTTCACACCATAATCCCAGCACTTAGGAGGCAGAGGCAGGGAAAACCAGAGACTCCAGTTTTCAGTTACACAGCAATTCCAGGCCAGAATAGGCTACATAGCTAGACCCTCTCAAAGTAGCAGACAGGTCAGGTATGGCAGCACATACCTTTAGGCCTGAACTCTGTAAACAGAGGCAGGAGGATCTCTGTGAGTTCCAGGCTACCCTGGTCTACACAGTAAGTTCCAGAACAGCCAGGGATATGTAGAAAGACCCTGTCTCGAAAAACAAAAACCAAAACAAACAGGATGCTGAGGCGGAAGGTCACTTGAGCCCAGGAGTCTTTGAGATGGGCTTGGTCAGCACAGAAAGGACACCTTCTTCCATACCTTCTCCACAGAGAACAGTGTGAGGTACAGAGAAGCAACAGTACTGGGGGGCCATATTCGACCCCAACCCAGATTTTCCTGGCATCACCTCAATTCCATTTCCTGTTTCTGCTTCAGCCCCTGACTAAAGAGCCACTGCCTCATCTCCCTGAAGTCAAGGCCACATGGCCCTAGGAAGGAATCTCTTGGCATGAACCTTGGAGCTGGGGATCTAGAGGAAAGGATAGCAGAGACACTGAAACATTGAGAGGAAATAGGGCTGCAGCCAAGCTTAGACTGTGGTGGAGCAAAAGTGTCTCTCAAGTGGGCATTGGGCACCTCCTGCTTCTTGGTAATGGAAGAGTCCAAAGTCCAAGACTCTCCAAGACAGGGAACTGGTTAGGACACTGGGTGACAGCCTTACTCCTCCATGCCTCAGTGACCCCTAACGTGTGGTACATGGGAGGCTGGTCTGCACTATATCATCCAAGTGATCGAAAGAAGGCATGAAAGTGGGCTAGGGGAGAGCTTTTAGAAACACAGAGAGGTAGCCAGGTGGTGGTGGCACAGCCTTTAATCTCAGCACTCAGGAGGTAGAGGCAGGCTCATCTCTGAGTTTGAGGCCAGCCTGGCCTACAGAATGAGTTCCAGGATAGCCAAGGCGAGAAACCCTTTCTTGAAAAACAAAAAACAGAGGTATCTCTTTAATGCCTACCAATATGCTATGACTGATCTGACTACCCTCGTGACCATCATTCCTCAGGAGCTCCCGGGTCCCCTCCTTAGGTCAGATTCAGAACCTCTTTGGGAAGAAAGGCACACCAGCATCCTTGGCCAGCATATACAAGGGCCTGTATTCAACCAAATTACCTTACATAAAGGAGAGAAAATAAAAGACGTCCTTCAAAAGCTTGACCATATGAGGCCAGTGAGATGGCTCAATGGGTAAAAGTATTTGTTACCAAGCCTGAGAACTCCCATAAGTTGTCCTCTGACTTCCACACATGCTATGATATAACATTCACATAAATACACTCTATATATCTCCCCCCTCTCATGTGTGTGTGTATCAACCATTTTTTTAAGAGCTAGTCATTGGACCGGGCAGTGGTGGCGCACACCTTTAATCCCAACACTCAGGAGCCAAAGACAGATGGATCTCTGTGAGTTCCAGGCCAGCCTGGTCTACTGAGAAAGTTCCAGGACAGCCTCCAAAGATACAGGGAAACCCTCTCTTGACAAAACAAACAAACAAACAAACAAAAAAGCTAGTCATTGAGACCAGAGGGTTGGCTTGGCAGTTAAAAGCCCTTATTGCTCTTTCAGAGAATTGGGGTTAGCTTCCCACATGGAAGTTCTAACATCCTCTTCTAGCTCTGGAGGCACCAGGAATACACATGTTGCACACATATCCATGCAGGCAAAACACCTATACACATAAAATAAAAAGTACTAGTTGTGGTGGTGGCATGTGCCTTTAAACACAGCACTCAGGAGGCAAAGGCAGGCAGACCCCTGAGTTCAAGGCCAGCCTGGTCTATAAGAGTGAGTTCCAGGACAGCACAGCAAGACCTGCAGAGAAACCTTGTCTCAGAAAAAAAAAAAAAAAATAATATATATATATATATATATATATATATATATGAAAGAAGAGAGAGGGGAAGGAAGGGGAAGGAAGAAAGAAAGAAAAAACAAGGGGAAGGAAGGAAGGAAAGGAGGAAGAGAGTCAATTGTCTAATGGTCTGGTGTCTTCCTAACAAAACTTACAAATGAAGGCAAGAGTCCTGGGTTCTCAGACTGGCCTAGTGACTCCTAGTTCAATATGTATGTGTGTGAGATGCCAAATCCTATAGGTGAGGCTAGTGTCTCAAGGTTTCAGCTAAGATGTTGTCAATGAGTCCTGTGCTGCACCCCTGCCCAACTTTCCATCTCTTTCTGAGGTCCTGTCAATCCTATGGACTTCCAAACATGAGCCATCAAAAGCCACCCAAATAAACTTTTGTTTATTGTTCAACAGTAAACCCCTGGGCTTTCCCAGTAAGTGTTTCCCTGAAGCCTCTAATGGCCCAAGCAGAGAGGAGGTTAGGGCAGGATAGCTGATGGGGCAGGAGTGAAATCTTAGCATGGAGAGGTGGCAACATGGGAGCTCAAAGACACACGGAGATACAGAAACGTGAGCTGCAAAGGACACTGTGCCAAGCAAAGCTCCATAGGGACAGAGAAGGGGGACCATAAAGGGAGATGTTTGCATTAAGAGACAGAAATGGACAGGAAAGTTAAAAAACAAAAGGGTGGGGGATCGAGTGAGGCAGAATAAACAAAGAAGAGCTGGTAAGAGATCCTGGGCCAGGAAAGCTAAGGAAAACACAGGAAAAGACAGGAGAAGGAAGACAGAGGAGGAGGAAGGCATACACGTCCCACCTAAGAGGAAACCCACCATGGCGAAGGGCCACAGACAACCCCGGACCAGGCCATTCCTCCCTCCTTCTTCCCCTTAGCTGCTGCCCCCTCCCCCCTCTGCCCAGCACGGCCCTGCTCTGCTCCTGCTCCGGTGGCTTCCCTGCGGTCGGTTTATTTTTAAAAACGCCGACGCGGTCCCCCGCCTGCCCGGCCCTCACACTGTGGCCACAAGGGCCTCAGCCAAGCTCGGGGACCCCACCCAGCTGTGGGGAGGTAGGGAGGGGTAAAATAAGACAGCCAACCCTAGGCTGACATGAGACCCTGGCTTTGGGGAGTAAGGACCCGCGAGGCCCCTGAAAGCCAGAAAGAAAAAGCAAATTATTGGACTGCTCTGGGGGCCAAGCGCTGGAGGTTAAGTTCCTTCACATCACAGCTTTTCTGGCTGATTGCTCTGTATGAAAGCTAAGAAAAGGGTTCAAAGTTCTGGGTATATGTTCCTATATCTGATCATATGTACCTTGTAGAAACCAAGGCACCCATTTTCCAGTTTCCCTGTTCCCCACGCCTGCCCCTGCACCATTTAAAATAAATGCTTGGCCAGGTGTGGTGGCTCATGCCCTTAATAGCAGCACTCAGAAGCAGGTAGGTCTATGAGTTTGAGTTTGAGGCCAGCCTGGTCTACATAGAGAATTCCAGAACAGTCTACATAGTGAGACCTGTCTCAAAAAGCAAAAATAATGAAGAAAATAAAAGGCTTAAAAAAAATACTGAACGAGGAGTCTGTAATGGAAGATCATGCTAGGAGCTGCCTCAGTTTTTGTTCTGATGTCATGTGAACTAAAGGGACCCTTCTTTCAAGTAAGGCACAGTGGAAATGCTTACTATACATCTGACAGTTGGAACTACCTACATAGGCTGAGCACCCAAGGTCCCTGTTCTTAGTTCTTAGCTTCCTCCCAAGTTTCTTAATTCACCCAGCTTTATAATTCTTAAAAATTTTCTTGCCAGGCAGTGGTGGAGCTCGTCTTTAATCCCAGCACTTGGGAGGCAGAAGCAGGCAGATCTCTGTGAGTTCGAGGCCAGCCTGGTCTATAGAGAGAGTTCCAGGATAGCCAGAGCTACCCAGAGAAATCCTGTCTCGAAAAACAAACAAAAATAAAATATTTTCTTTTATTATGAGTATTTTATTTTTATCTTTGTCATCCTAGGAATTCAACCCAAGGTCACTCTCATCCCTGCCGAGCAAGCACTCCAGCACTGAGCTATATATCCCTCTAGCTCTGGCATCCCAACTCCATGCCTCGTGTCCTGTCTTCCTCTCCCCTCTCCAGCTCCCCTCTCAGTTCAGCTAAGTGTCTTACCCCAGCAGCTGCTTCCCTCTCTGAATCCCAAGTTCCTCCCACTGCTGGAGAAGCTACTCATACCAGACTAGGACCTTAAAAACTAGATAAAAGAAATGGAGAAATGGAGAGACTGACTTTTGTGGTGGCACATGCCTTTAATCCCAGCACTCGGGAAGCAGAGGCAGGCAGACCTCTGAGAGGCCAGCCTGGTCTTCATAGTAACTGCCAGGACAGCCAGAACTATGTAGAGAGACCCTGTCTCAAAAAAAAAAAAAAAAAAAAAAACAGGAGAGACTGGTGCATCTTTGGGTTAGGCATGTTCTGTTCATAGGGAGTTGGGTCTAGCATCCATGACACATTATTTATTTATTTATTTATTTATTTATTTATTGGTTTTTTTCAAGACAGGGTTTCTCTGTAGCTTTGGAGCCTGTCCTGGAGCTTGCTCTGTAAGCCAGGCTGGTCTCAAACTCACAGAGATCCGCCTGCGTCTGCCTCCTGAGTGTTGGGATTAAAGGTGTGCGCCACCACCGCCTGGCTCCCATGACACATTCTTATTGCCAAATGCTTCCCCAAGTCTGTGCCTTTCCAGAACGTCTCTGAACTGCCCTTCCCCCAGGCACTAGTGCCACGCTGGCAAGGCTGGCACGATGTGCATACCATGGCATTGTTCCTGCCCTGGGCAGACCAAGGACTTACATGCACCTTTTTTCTCTTGTTTCCTCAAATCCATTGTTTTGATGATGACTCACCACAGAGTCTGTTAAGTAAACATATGTATCCCTAGTCATAATATACATAATAATAAATAAATTTAGACTCTATTGGGGAAAGGGTCATAACAATCTGTACACAATGCAGCCGAGAGTAGGTCTCTATATTTGGGATTCCTATCTGCTTATAGAGTGTGTCCATCCTACTGGCTGGCAAGCCATTACCTCAAACTCAGTCCCAAAGCCATTATCTCATAGCCTTATGGACACAATTCCTCATTTGGATTAGGTACTAAAGTAATCCATTTTATAAGTATACATTCACTCTTGCGCCTACACACACAAACACACACTTGTACTCACAAAATCAGCAATGTAGGCAACTCTAACACTTATACACAGGCCAGTGGACACATAAGTGTCACACACATGCACACACACACACCTGCCACAGGTTTATCTAGGTGACTTTCTGGTGAATGTCACCAAAGACTCATCACTCCTGGGCCCTGAGTTAGGGCATCTAGAACAGATTCTGTTTGTTTGCTTTGTTTTTGAGACAGGGTCCCTCTATGTAGCTCTGGCTGTCCTCGAACTCTCTATGTGGATCAGGCTTGCCTTATACTCACTTGTTCCTATCTCCGGAGTATTGGGATTGAAGGTGTGTGCCACTATTTTGGGTTGAGATGGTGGCTTCTGTAGGCCCCAAGAATAGGGTCAGTTTGATGCTGCTGGAGAGTACTGACATTTAAGGGGGATTATCTCAGCCCAAATTCCTTCGGGAGGACACCCTAAAAGCAGCCTAGAGATGGTAACAGAGAAACAGCACTAAGAGACCAGGAAGACATCAGGTTCTGAGTAGCTGTGAGTCTTTGCTTTCCAACTCTGTGCCTCAGGTTCCCCAGAATCCCTGACAACGTTAGTAATTTCTCAAGAACCCAAATTCATATGGTACCCTAATTCCCTCAATCTTCAGAACCAGAGGCAAAGGATGCTGGGGTCTTAGCCTGGAGGGGAAGTGGCCCAATCCTCCCTGGAGCCTCCCACTCCCAAAATAGAGCTTAGTTTGTCTTTGGCTGAAAGCTAAATATTTGTGAGCTGGGCAAGCAGCCTCAGACCCTGTCCCTCCTCCTTGGTTCCCTCTCAGGCCTGGGCTCAGTTCCCCTGGCCAGCCCCCCCACATGCAGGGCTGTCCTCCTCTTCTCTCTCACAATCTACCTCCTCTCCCACACACCAGCTCCCAGGCCAAGCATTCCCCTCAACACAGACCTGACCAGATCTTGTTTAATGTAGGAGCCCTGGACATGGGACTCCCCCCAACCCAAAGAATGTAGCTGGAAGTTCCTCCACACCCACTCAGATACCACCAGCTGCCAGCCTACCTGTTTCCCACTGTCCATCTCTTCTCCCTGCTTTCCCCATTGCTTTATCACTCCATTTAGTGCTTAGCTGACCATAGGGGTCCTCGATTTCTTTTTACCCAATTCTCTCTCCTGCTTCTTTGATTGCCCTCTAACCCTGGCCATATTTTCCCCTCCCTTTGCTTCTGCCCTCTGCTTGCCTCTCCTAGGACCCTACTCCTCTTCATCAGAAGGACCCTGAAAGTGACTAGCTTTGCAGCTACTGTCTATGTAAGCTGAGGGGGTGGGGTAGGCATGGATTAGGATCAGGAAGATTGTAGCTGGTTTCCTAGGAAGAGGAGGAAACAGTTACCTCAAGCAGAGAGGATGCCATCCTCAGGCTGGGGATCGGGTCCCAAGGAGCCAGGCAGATGGAGAGAACCGAGGAGCCAGAGGGAGAGGGAGAAGGGAGAGGGAGGGAGAATGGGAGAATGGGAGAGAAGAGATCTAAAGTTAGAAGGGACTGGGGGGTGGGGGTGGGGGGGCTGCTCTCTGTCTGTAGGGATCCACCCTCTAATTACAGCTTTCCCAGCGGAGAAGACTCCGGATCCAATGAGGAGGGCGAGAGAGGGAGGCAGAGGGTCCAAATTTCCTGCTCCATTTGCTGAGCTCCCCAAAGAAGGGATCTGGGAGGGCGAGGAGAAAAGGGGGTGTCCAGGGAGCGGGTGGGAAGCAGGAATATGGGCAAGTTGTCAGAGCTTCTTTGGGGGTGCTCCAGGGAAAAGTGAAAAGGGTTGGTAGACCCAGGTGTCCTACATACCCCAGAAATCCAATGGGCATCTGTGGGCAGTCCCCCAGAGCTGCTCAGCATCTGTACCTGGGGAGTCTGAGGTTGGCTGTCCCGTCTCCTCTCAAGAGGTCTGGCACGAAGACTGCTGGCAATGGGTGGCCTGAGGGCGCTGGGAGGGATCTGCTCCTCTCTCAGGCCAGCTCACTCTTGTTCCCACTCAGATCCAATCCTATAATCCTACTCTGACTCGGAGTCCTTGCAGCTACTCAGTGTCGCGGCAGCTTCTGCTGCTGCTGCTGCTGCTGCTGCTGCTGCTGCTGCTACCGAGGCTGCTACCGAGGCTGCTGCCGCCGCCGCTCTACTGAGGGAAGGAACAGGAGGGAAAAGGAACAAACCCCAAACCACTAATTAGAGATTTGGGGGGGGGATGGGGGATTGGGGACGACACTCACACAGAGAGACTGGAACACACTGACATACACACACTCATGGACAAACACAGGAATGATGCATGTACACGTATATGCTGCTACCCACATGGGACTGTCATTGTGGTGAATGAACACAGACAAACTCACATACAATGAATACGATGACACAATGGGGCACCTACACTACCACCTACCACCCCCCAGGCTAGCAATGGAAATGCTTTCTTGTTCATTTAGCCACCACCTCATAAGCTCAGGATGGCACTGTGTGTGTGTGTGTGTGTGTGTGTGTGTGTGTGTGTGTGTGTGTGTGTGTGTGTGTGCGCGCGCACGCGCGCGCACAGGGCATGCGAGCGAAAGTACACAAGCATATTCATGTTGTGTGGAGTAGGAAGGATGATCTATCTGCTCAGTGTGGTTGTGTCTACAGTTCAGACTTTCAGTGTCAATGACTTAGGCTCTAAAGCCAGCCTGGAGCAAGTGATGGAGAGTGGGAAGAACATAGCAACAGTTTGCAGAGGAAGATGTCCCTAATTTCATTGTTGGGCAATGAACCTAGGCCCTCCTCAGTTTGTAGGGCAGAATTTGGAACCTTAGAAGATTTAAAGTAAGCAGGAATGAGGGGCAGAACAGAAGGCCACTGGGCCAACTCATTCATGCCCACACTTAGACTCCTGGGATTAATCTACCCCAAGAGGAATAATCTAGTGCCTCTCATTACTTCCGATTTACCAGTTGCCATCCCTGATGCTCTCTTGGCTAGGGATTTCATGTCCTTCCTTCAGTAAGTGATTTCTCTCATAAGTCACCTTGCTTCCCTGGGTGGGACTTCCTGGCTCCCTTCTGGATACCCATGCAACAATTCCCTCTCCAGAAAGAACTTATACTAGTTCTTGGTCAGGACTTCCAACTGTAGCATCCAACCCAGATGAGAAAGAGAAGGAATGTCAATCCAGATGGGAGAGGGAAATCTAAAGTATTTATTAAGTGATGCTTTGGCCCCAGGACGAGTTCATTGGAGAGGACTGAACAGCCTAGTGGTAAGCATAGCATCTTTTGGGTCTGGAAAGATGGCTGGGTGGTTAAGAACACTCTCTGCTCTTTCAGAGAACCTGTGTTCAATTCCCAGCACCCATGTGGCAGCTCACAACTTTCTGTAACTCCAGTTCTAGGGAACCCACTGGCAGGCATCCTCACCCAGACATATATGCAGGAAAAACACCAATGAATATAAAATAAAATAAATAAATACTTAAAAAAAATAGCATCTGTCCCACAGGGAGGCCTGCCTGGGAAAAGGGACTTCAAGTCAGCCCTGCCCTCACCCCTCTGTCCTCAACCAGCCTTGCCTGTCCTTTCTTGCTCTCTAGCAGCCCTTATTTTCTCTTGGTGGGGAGGAGCAGAAAGCCCACTTTCTTGTTCTTTCTGACCTCAGAGCTCTTCAAAAGAAAAAACTGAGAGACAGATGGTAATGAAGCTTCAGGGACATGGTAGTTGAAGCTGTAAACAGAAGCAAATTTCAGGTGGGACTCAAGAGTTCAGGATCCTAACTCCCAGATTTGATTTCTCCAGGGAAGGCTGAGGATATAACTCATCGGTAGAATGCATGCTAAGGGGTAAGGTATGTAGGCCTGGGCTTAACTTAATCTCCAGTCTCATTCTCTTCTCTCTCTGATTTCACAAAGGAACCCTGTGAGCCCAACACTTAAGGAAAGTATTGGGAACCAAGTGGCTGTCAGACAAAGAAGCAAAGCAAAAGAAAAGCTAGAGAGAACAGAGGACACAAGAGCACAGGAAAACAGTCCCAAGCACAAGAAGAGGTATTAGAGGACCTATGAAAAAGAGAAGCTGGGTGGTGGCACACTCCTTAATCAGTGTTTGGGAGGCAGAGGCAAGAGAATCTCTGAGTTTGAGGCCAGCCTGGTCTACAGATTGAGTTCTCAGATAGCCAGGACTACATAGAGAAACCCTGTCTCAAGAAAAAAGAAAAAAGAAGAAACAAACAAAAACAAAAAACAAACAAGCAAACAAAAACCAGATACCTGGCTTTGAAAGAGATAAAACAAAACCCAGAAAAAGCAGAAAAGAAAAGGCAACAACAACAAAAACCACCTTAAAAGAAAAAGAAACAGATCCAGACGGACAAAGATAGGACACAAAACTACAGAAGAACAAGGGAAATAGCTAGAGGAATAGCCAGGTCTGGAGGAGGTGAAGGGTAAAGCAACCAGCAGGTGGGGGGTGGGGATGAAGTATAAATAGGGCATAATTGTGTCCGATGATTACATGGGCCACCCCACCCGTCTGCCCAGAAGGAAGTGCCCGTGGTGGGACATTCCTATGACCTCGTAGTCTCCTCCATGGTGGTGGTAGGGAGTCTAAGGCCTAAGTGTTGGTTGAATTTCTAGGGCTTTTTCTTAATTTATTTATTTTTATATGCATTGACGTTTTTGCCTTCCTGTATGTCTGTGCAAGGGTGCCAGATCACAGACAGTTGTGAGCTGCCATGTGGGCACTGGGAATTGAACCCAGGTCCCCTGGAAGAGCAGATGGTGCTTTTAACCACTGAGCTACCTCTCCAACCCCTAACTAAGAAACTGGGAAGATGAAAAGGAACTTCTCCAGCAGTTACTGTATGGTTAGAAGACCAGAGGATAGCTCAATCAGGAAACTGAGGCGGGAGGGAAATCTAGACTCTAGGAACAAAGTGAGAGAGGGAGATGGACTCAAACCTGATTGGACAAGAAAGAGAAGGAAAGGGTAAGGGATGAATGAAAAGGAGAAAGGAGAGACTCCATCCACAAGGGGGTAGATGAGGCCAGGGTCAGCCTTTCCATTCCCTGTAGGAAAGGGTAGAAGCATTCAAACCCCATGAATGTTAGGGAAAGAAGCAGGAGGAGCAGGGTCCCAGAAGATGTAAGAGCCAGAACCTGACTAGGAACCCAGGTGGGCAGCCCCTGCACACCAACAAGCCTCCTGGACAAGGATCTGTGTCAGCCAGGTGAGTGGCTCCTTGACGCTCTGAGATGCAGCCTTCACCCGAGGCCTTTGAGCTCTGGTTTCTGACTTCTCTCACACTCCAGTTAAAGACACTATTGCAAGCCAGCTGTGGACCTGGTATTCCTAGGTCCTGCTCTCCACCCACCTCTCCAGTGCGCTCAGGGGCTGGGGCGGGGGGGGGGGGCAGCAACTGGAATCCCTTCCCAAGCATCTACCTCCACCCTCACAGGCCTTCCTCAGCCCAGCCTCCCAGGGGGTGGGGCAGCCCAGGCAGAGGCGCCATGTGGCAGGGGCGGGTAGAGGCTGCGGCTCTGGCCCTTCCAGTATAAACCCCCTAGGCATCTGGTTTCTATCCACCTCCCCCACCACCCTGGGGGCCCCTCAGCCTCCGCCCATGGCCACCCAGATGCTGAGCTTTGAGATGGACGTCCCTTGAAGGGGTGGATGGTGCCTTCTGATCTCCCAATGCAGGCACTGGGCTGAACCGCAGGGACCACTCCCTTCCCTCCCTCCCTTGAGAGATTCAGGGTGGGCTTCCCTAGACTAGAGGGGTTAAATATGGAACCCGCCTTCAGTTCTAATGATTTTACATCTTTTTGGAAAGGTGGAGGGAGAACGGAACTCGGGGAGGATGGGAAGTTTTACCCCCTGTTCCTTGAGGGGAGTTAGGTATCTTCTTCTACAACCTCTGCCTGTGCTCTAACCACCTGTTAAGATTTTCTCACTGAAATCTCGAATCCAGAGTCTCCTAGGCTTTTTCCTCGAAACTTCTATAGATTTGACTGCTTAGAGAGACTCACCAGAAAGGAGAAAACAGAACTTTCAAAATTGACACATAACCCCACCAGCCTGATAAATAACACACAGTCAGGTACACATACTAGCACACTTTCTGGAGAACACAGACCCCATTCACATTATGTAATGTGCAGACACCCACAGCAACACACACTAATTCATAGATGTGTTATACATACCACACTTACCCGAAGGATCCCTGATTCCCATTCATATCAGCACAAATACACACAGTATATATATATATATATATATATATATATATATATATATATATTCAGTGACCTTGATACCTCTTGTGGACTCACATAGACTCATATCAACATAGCATCTCCACACAAGCAAATGCCATAATCCCACCACTTGGGAGGTAGAGGCAGGAGAATCAGAAGTTTAAGGTTATCCTCAGCTACTTAGTGAATTCAAGGTTAGCCTGGGCTATACGAGGCACTGTCTCAAAAAAGCAAACAAAGAAATCAGAGGATAGGCATGATATGGCCAGCCCTATGTATTGCTCACTCTGGCTTCTATTTTACTACTTTGATCCTTTACTACCCCCACCCACAGGAGTCAAGATACCCAGATGGCCTTAAGCAGACTCCTTGGCCCTGGGGAACCCCAGGCATCCCCACCCCCACCCAACTGCCCCCCTGCTCTGTGGCCCTGCTGACTCATCTCTCCCTCTGTGGAGCTCCCCAACCACAGGGGCCTGGAAGAGAAGCTTGGAAAGTTGCGCTCATGTCCCGGGCCCCTAGTCTGGCCACTACCCGCCCCCAAGCACCCAGGCTCAGCCCTCCTCTCCAGTGGTGACTCCAGTGACAGACAAAGAGATAGGAAAGAAGGCACCCAGATATAAGAAAACAGAAAGACAAAAAGAGCCAGAAGCAAGAGTGTGAGACTATCATCTCCGTTACTAAGAGGCTGAGGCCAGCCTTGATGACATTGTGAAACCACACCTCCAAAAGAAAAGATGGCAGGTATGCTGCCACATGCTTGTAATCTCAGCACTAAGGAAGCTGAGGCAGGGGGATTGCAACAAGTTGTAGACCAGCATAGACTCCATACTGAGTTCTGATACAATATGAGTTACTGTGGCATCTGCCTGAAAAAACAAAGCAGTCAGATAGTTCAGTGGGGAGGGACAATTGCTGCCAATCCTGACACTCTTGAGTTTGAACCCCAGAATCCACATGGTGGATGGAAAGAACTGACTCCTACAAGTTGTCCAATGACCTACATGTATGTGTTGTGCGTATGCCTCTTCCCCATAGAGAAGAAAAAGTACTAACAAAAGAGAAAAAAACAAAGACATGATATCTGGGTCAAGGTAAGATATTACTCCTGGGCTCAGGATTTAGACACTGACGAGTGCCCAGTCTAGCATTTTGATTTGACATTGAGGAGTCTGGAGCTCTAAGAGGCAAAGCTGATGGCACAGGAGAGAGAATGCTGGCAAACTCCATTCAAGAAAACTTGGAAAGGGAGTCCCCTATCCCAACAAGTAGTCATACATATTCCTGTCTTTTTATTTTATGTTCATTGATGTTATTTTTGTTGTTTTGCTTTCGAGACAGGGTTTCTCTGTGGCTTTGGAGGCCATCCTGGAACTAGCTCTTGTAGCCTGGTCTCAAACTCACAGAGATCCACCTGCCACTGCCTCCTGAGTGCTGGGACTGAAGGCGTGTGCCAACACCGTCTGGGTGTTCATTGATGTTTTGACTGTATGTATGTCTATGTAAGTGAGGGTATCAGAAGCCCTGGAACTGAAGTTATTGACAGATGTGAACTGCCATATGGGTGCTGGGAATTGAACCCTGGGTCCTCTGGAAGAGCAGCCAGTGCTCTTAACCGCTGAGCCATTTTTCCAGCCCCCTACATTGCTATCTTTTAGGAGCTGCAAGACTCTAGTCTTGGTTCTCCTCTTCTCTAAACCTTAATTTCCTTGGTTAACATTTGAGCCCTAAAATGAAACGGTAGTTTCAGGGGAGACAGATCAGAATCTGAAAGAGATGTTTTGAGAAGAGAGAGAAGGAACAGGGACAGAGAGAACCATTGTGGGGGTGGAGGGGGTGGGAAAACAGCCTTGGAACACAGGAACCCTCCCTGCTTTTGTATCTATCACACACAGGTCAGTATTGAACTTAGACCCTGTTGGTCTCTGGGAAAGGCCCCTTTGTTAAAATTGTCCCTGGAGGGTTCCCTTCAATAGCACATACACTAAAAATTGGAACTCCTAGATATACAATCAACAAAAGGAAAAGCTCCAGGCAGTGGTGGTGCATGGCTTTTAATCCCAGCACTTGGGAAGCAGAGACAGGCAGATCTCCGTGAGTTCCAGGACAGCCAGGGCAGTTACACAGAGAAACCCTGTCTAGAAAAGCAAAACAAACAAAAGGAACAACACAGAGATCAACATGGCCCCTGTGCAAGGATGACACACAAATTTATGAGTGTTCCATATTTTTATTTTTTGAGAAGTAGTGTGCTCTGGAATCTTACATAAAATATATTAGCATCTTTAGGGCTGAAGAGATGGCTCAGTGATTAAGAACATACACTACTCTTTCAGAGGACCTCAGTTCGACTTGTTGTACCCAGTCAGGTAGCTCACAACCACTTACAACTCCAGCTCCAGATCTGATGTCTCTACCCTTTGTGGGCAGCTGCTCTCGTGTTCACATACACCCACACAGATATATTCACATCATTAAAAGTAAATCTGGCCTGGCGTTGGTGGCGCATGCCTTTAATCCCAGCACTTGGGAGGCAGAGGTAGGCGGATCTCTGTGAGTTCGAGACCAGCCTGGTCTACAAGAGCTAGTTCCAGGACATTTACCTACATTTTTGTTTGGTTTGGTTTGTGACATAGGGTCTCTCTACATAGCCCTGGATATCCTAGAACTCACTCTGTAGACCAGGCTGGCCTTGAACTCACAAAGATCCATTTGCCTCTGCCTTCCAAGTTCTGGGATTAAAGAAATGTGTCACCATGCCCAACTAAGAAATGACACTTTTGAATGATAAGGACCACAGCTTCTATCTCTTGGAATAGGACTAAACAGCCACCAAAAAAAAAAAAAAAAAAAAAAAATCCTAAAAAATCCTGAATATCCGGCTGGAGGAATGGCTTAGCAGTTAGGAGCACTGACAGCTCTTCTGAAGGACCCAAGTTTGATTCCCAGCACTCACAACTACGTGTAATTCCAATTTAAGTGGATCTGACCTTCCAGCCTCTGAAGGTACTGAATGCACATAGCACACAAACATACATCCAGGCAAAACACCCATAAATATAAAAATAAGTAAATCTACGGGCAGGTGGTTTTGCATGCCTTTAATCCCAGCACTCGGGAGGCAGAGGCAGGCGGATCTCTGTGAATTGGAGACCAGCCTGGTCTACAAGAGCTAGTTCCAGGACAGAGAAACCCTGTCTGGAAAAAGAAAAAAAAAGGAAAAAAAATAAAGAAAGAAAATTAAATTCTGAATACAAACCAGGCACTCTGGAGGCTGAGGTTAAGGTATTAAGGTCAGCCTGGACTACTCAGGACTTAAGTTTCGTGCCAGCCTGGGCTTCTTGACCTTGAGCTCCCAATGCTCTTGTTTCCATCTTCAAAGTGCTGGGATTCCAAATGTGTACCATGAAGTTCAGTCTATGCAATGTTAGGGATCATACCCGGAGCTTCATACATGCCAAGCAAGCACTCCATCAACTGAGCTATATCCCTGTTTTTACCTTTCTCTCTCTTTTTCTTATGTGTGGTATGGCAAGGGATTAAACCCAGGATCTCCTGCATACTGAACAAGCATAGCCCTCTTCCAATTATTGGGGTCACAGATATATGAAATGTGGAATGAGTCTGCAGAGCATTGAGTCATTCGACAAATGTTCAAAGACCACATTGTGCAGCGCATGAAGAGCCAGGCACAAGCCTGCAACCATAAACATGGCTGGTCCAACTCTGCCTCAGCAACGAACAAAAGAAAGGGAATCATTTTAACTAGAGTGAGTACTCAATGATATAGGAGACAGGGTTGATCTAAGTCAGTGTTGGAGGAATCAAGGAAGGTTTCTAGGGGGAAAAAAATGACTGAATAAAGAAACCAAAAAAAAAAAAAAAAAAAAGCTGGACATGGCAGCTCATATCTATAATCCTAGCACTTAGGAGGCTGAAGTAGGAATGGCATGAGTTTAAAGCTAACCCGAGTCAGGCAGTGGTGGTACACACATTTAATCCCAGCACTTGGGAGGCAGAGGCAGGCAGAGCTTTATGAGTTCAAGACCAGCCTGGTCTACAGAGAAAGTTCCAGAACAGCAGGGCTACACAGAGAAACTCTGTCTCGAAAAACCAAAATACAAAGAAGAGAAAAGAAAAGAAAAGAAAAGATGACTCTGGCTGCAGAGATAATAATGAAATAGTCTTAGAGCCAGACATTCTGGGTCAATCAGCCATTTAGTCTGGTGCAAGCTTGGTCAAACTGTTTAACCTATGATGCCTAAGATGCCTCTTCTGCAGAAATGGGAAACAAGACACTACATTCCCAGGGTTGTTACAACATTTAGAAATAGGACTCAGTGGGTAAAGGTACCGCCATCAAGCCAGAGTTCCTTCCCTTTGACTCACTGTCTCCTGAAAGTCATCCTCTGACCTCCACACATGCACTGTGGCACAATGCACCTTCCCAGTAAAAGTAATTTTTAAAAATCCACAAAAATTAGAAAGGTGTGAACCACCACCTTTAGCTGCCACTGGACTACACACCTATAGCCCTTGTAACTATAAACAGTGTCCACCACTTAGTATTTGCTTCATAAATGATACCTGTTAGTGTTGTCATAGGTTGGTGGAGGACTAAACAGGAGATGAGGAAACCGATTGTGTCATCAGACCAAGCCACAGGTGAGATGTGCTCTAAGGCAACAGAGTTGATTGTGTCAAAGTGTGTATGGGGCGGTGGGGGGGGGGAGTAACGTGGAAAGGAGAGCCAACCCGATTGATCAAGAGCAATGAGCAGGCACGCAGCTGTTAAAGTCCAGTTCTGAGAATGGCCCTGGACAGCCAGCGGCTCTAGTCTACAGAGTGAGAGAGGGGCCAGCGCCGGGTCTTCCCTCAGCATTCTAGCAGGCATCCCCTGAACTCTGTTGGAGTCCCTACCCTTTGACACTCATTCCTGCTTCTCCCCTTTTCTGCCCCCCCCGCCCCCTTTTCTGCCTCGCTTAGAAACTTTCCCCACTGCCATTGTTAATGAGAGTCCCCGGGAGTCTACCACCATCCCCATCTCCACCAGCCTCAGTAGGCTATCCCTCTGGATTTCAAAGCACTGTTGGACATTGTCCATGTGGAGGCTCGAAGGTGTTCATACAGTGAAAGTGTAAGAGTGAATCTCGGCCTCCAGCTAAGGCTGTTGGAGAACAGACGCAGCCAGAGGGACAAAGCCGTGAGATCTCCATGGGGGCATCTCCCATCGCTTACACTGGCCGCCAGGGACCTCTTGTATGTCTTGGTGTCCGGGTTCCGCCGGCTGGCGAGGGGCGGGACGGCTGGGGGCGGGGCGCAGGCGGGGCAGGCCGGGCCAGGCGCCCGGGCAGGAGGCAGCTGCATATCTGCGGTCCCGACCACAATTGCTGGGAGTCGCGTCCCGGAGACTGGCGGCGCTGACTCTGCCCGCTGCGGCCGCCGCGCCGATTAGAGCCCGAGAGGGAGCGCCAACCCGGGGAGGGGGGCAGTGGCGGGGGAGTGCCGGTGCCCCTTTCCCTCTGTCCTAGCCAGCACCCCCAAGTTGCCCAGCCGGGTCTTTCTCAACTTCCCTTATAAACCCAGGATAGGAATCCAGCCTTCCAGCCTTGGCTTTATCCAAACTAGATCTAAAGCTAGTGCTTTGGGACCCTGCAACAACGACCTGACGGTGTTGACATCCCGTTGACCCGAGGCTGACTGCCTGCCTCTCCCTCTCCCCAGAACACCCAAGAAAGAGGACTCAGAAGCTCGGGACTCCACTTTCTCTTATCCTACTTTCCTCAGAAGCGCTCTCGGCAAAAGCAGATCCTAGGAGCCCGAGACACCAGAAGACAAGCATTCCGAGGCCAGAGCACCCCCTGCTGGCTGGCTCTAAGCCCCTGCCCCTCCCCCGCCAGCTGTGACCTCCAGCTGTGTTGGTCGGGTGGTGGGGAGAGCTGGCCTCTTTGATCTAGGAGCGTGGCCACCCCCTCCAGGCGCCCCATTAACCTCCATTATCCCAATTAGGCATCCCTCCCAGTCCTGGACACTTCAAAGTCCCTTTCAGTGTGGAGAGAAGAGGGGCTGACTCCTTTGCCCCTCGACAAATCATTTTCAGTCAAGACCCTGGTATTCGGGTCCCCAGCTTGTGTTCATGGTAACAGAGCTATAAAAAGGATCTCGAGAGAATAAATAGGGAAGGGACCCTTTTTTCCTCATTCCCAGGTCTGCATTAAATGATTGAGGCAGTGGCCTCCAGGGTCCTGGTTGACCCGAGCCTCCCATCAGCTTACCCAGTTTTATCCTATCCAGAGGGGAGCCAAGAGCCACCCTCCTCCTTCCTTAATCCTATCTCAACACTCCCTCCTCTCCTCCCTCCTGGAACAATTTCCGCTGGGGGAGCCCGAGCAGGGTTCAGCACAGTGGCCGCTTCCTGGAACATTTTCCTGTATCCGAAACCGCGGCTCCCTCCCCAGGGACCCGCTGATCAAGGCCAGATGGGAGCAGGGATGGGGGTGGAGGCAAGGGAGCCAGGCTCTCACCATCACCCCCCTCCCAACACATTTGCACACCACACGGAGCCCCTGCCTTGACACACACTGACATAGGCACACACCACATGCCACAGTCATACACCCATGGGCATTCATGGCGACACAGGAACCACAGGACTGAGTCTTAGCCAACACACCATAGATATCACCACACACTGTATCCACCCTACCCCACACCCTTCTAACCACTCTCTGGGCCTTCCTTGCCTCAAAAGACCTTAGGGATCCAAAAATACTGGGACAGTGCTGCAGGAAGTTATTAGATGACAAAGAGGACAGATTGGGGCATCTATGTGCCCTACTGCACAGTATCTAGTACCTCACTCCATTTCTGGGTTATTATGTCTGATCAGTCTCTTCTGGGTCCTGGGAAGATGCTAACACTCTCCTCCTTGGGTGCTTCTCTCAATCCTCTTTCTAGTTGTTTCCATTCGTACAGAAGTACAGGTTATTCATGAGGTTTACTTATGACCGTCGGAGTCAAAGAGTAGAAATGAGCAGCTGCATAGATTCTACAGTCGGGTGCAGAACACTAGACTGATTCTCAAGGACAGACAGGAAATCCAGAAACCTCCCTGATGACAGGCCACTCCTCCTCTCTTCCTGCTGTTCCTCTGATATTTATTCATAAGATTCCACCACTAGTTGGTCTTATACTCTCAGAAACCAGAGACCAGCCTGTCTCTACCTCCTGAGTGCTGATATTAAGGCATGAGTCACCTGGGGCTGGAGAGAGGGCTCAGTGGTTAAAGAGCACTGGCTCTTCTTCCAGAGGACCAGGAGTCTATTCCCAGCACCCCCATGGCAGCACATGGCAACTTACAACTATCAGTAACTTCAGTTCCAAGAGATATAACACCCCCAACACAGTTACACATGTAGGCAAAACCAATGCAAGCAAAAATAGTATGTAAGTGATGGTACATACCTTTAATCCCAGCACTTCGAAGGCAGAGTCTGGCAAGTCTCTGTGAGTTCCATACCAGCCTGACATACAGAAGGAGTTCCAGGACAGCCAGGGCTACACAGATAAACTCTGTCTCGAAATAAATAAATATAAACCATGGAAAGAGAAAAGGCATGAACCACCATGTGACATCCAGCTGTTTTGTTGTTGTTTGTTTTGAGACAGGGATTAAAGGTGTGCACCACCAACACCCAACTCCTCCCTTCTTTTTTGCTTTGCTTTTCTTTTTTTAAAAAAAAAAATTTATGTGCCCTAGGCATGAAACACTTTGGCCACGAAGTCAGGCATCAAGCTAGGACGAACAAAGGACTGCCATCTGCCCCTGGCTGACATAAGAACACCACCACTGCCGGGCGTTGGTGGCGCACGCCTTTAATCCCAGCACTCAGGAGGCAGAGGCAGGTGGATCTCTGTGAGTTCGAGATCAGCCTGGTCTACAAGTTCCAGGACAGCCTCCAAAGCCACAGAGAAACCCTGTCTCGAAAAACAAACAAACAAACAAACAAACAAACAAAAAAGAACACCACCACCACAAGGTGTCTCTTTGCCCATTGCCAGGAGTTTCCTCCCTTCTTTTTCAAGTCTAGATTTCACCTCCTATTCATTCTTTCTGCCTGGCAGCCCCACCTATTCCTCTCCTGCCTAGGTATTATTGGCCATTCAGCTTTTTATTAGACTAATCAATTAATTTATTAGACTAATCAATTAGACTAATCAATTTAGGCAATTAAGATGACACAGATGCTACACATCTTTACATAATTAACACACACACACGTAAATCATTAATAAACAAATACAACATAAACAAAAGTAACACACCTTTCCACAGTTTAAGTAGTATTCTGCCGCATAAACTAATATAACACATCTTTACCTAGTTAAAATAATATTCCACGAGGCCAGCCTGGTCTACAGAGTGAGTGCCAGGATAGGCTCCAAAGCTACACAGAGAAACCCTGTTTCGAAAAACCAAATAATAATAATAATAATAATAATAATAATAATAATAATAATAATAATAATAATATATTCCACAACACAAAGTCTCTTGCTTCTTGGAACATCTCACTGGTTCAGAGGAGGTATGTGAAACTGAAAAGTTTCAGAAGTCTGAACTATGTTACTTTACTATGTTACTATGGAAGGATGGGGGAATGAATATATGTATATGGTCATAAGAAAAACTGAAACAGTAGGGCAGTGGTGGCACACGCCTTTAGTCCCAGCACTCGGGAGGCAGAGGCAGGTGGATCTCTGTGAGTCTGTGAGTTTGAGACCAGCCTGGTCTACAAGAGCTGGTTCCAGGACAGCCTCCAAAGCCACAGAGAAACCCTGTCTTGAAAAACCAAAAAAAAAAAAAAGAAAGAAAGAAAGGAAGAAAAACAAAACAAAAGAAAAAAAGCACATCAATTCAAGAGATACTACAAAGACATTTAATTAAATTCAAGGTGACTCTTCTTAAAAGCCTTTAAGACAGAATTGAACAAATGGTAGAGATTGTAGCTTTGAGATATTTGTTTAAGTTGAAGTCATTTTCTTGGAGCTGGGGATACATTCTGATTCATTAGGGGAAAAATGTTATGGAGACATCTTGGTGTCACAGGCCTATAATCTCAGCACTCAGGAGATGGAGGCTGGGGTCAGGAATTCAAGGTTACCCAAAGCTATATTGAGTTCAAGGCAGGCCTGAGCTGAGTGAGAGAATGTTGGGTGGATGGTGTCAAAGTTGAGTGTGGGGGCTGGAGAGATGGCTCAGGGGTTAACAGCACTGACTGTTCTTCCAGAGGTCCTGAGTTCAATTCCCAGCAATCACATGGTGGCTCACAACCAACTTGAATGAGATCTGGTACCCTCTGCTGACCTGCAGGCAGAAGACATAATAAATAAACAAAATCTTAAAAAAAAAAAAAGTTGACTGTGGTGTTGAATGCCTTTCATCCCAGCACTTGAGAGGCAGAGGCAAGTGATCTCTGGAGTTCTCTGAGTCTGAGTACAGCCTGGGCTACACAGAGAAACCTTGTCTTCACAAACCAAAATTAAATAAATAAACTAATATAAAAGAAAAAAAAGTGTGCTGATGAAAGCCTTTAATCACAGCACTTGTGAGACAGAGGCAGGAAGATCTCAGTGAGTTCAAGGCCAGCCTTTTCTACAGAGGGAGTTCCAGAACAGCCAGGGCTAAAAGAGAAACCCTGTCTCTAACAACAACAACAACAAAAATAAGTGTATTATGGCATATGCCTGTAATTCCAGTACTCATGAGACTGAGGCAAGAGGATCTTGAGTTGAGGCCAATCTGAAGTACACAGGAAGATCCTATCTCAAACTCAAAAACAAGAAGCCAGACTTGGGGGCACACACCTTTAATCCCAACTCAATTTCTATGAGTTTGAATGCATAGTGAGTTCCAGACCAGTGAAGGCTACATTGTGAAATCCTGTGTCAAAAGGAAAATAAATCCCAAACTAAAAAACCAACAAACAAAAATACGAAGTAGGGCTTGGTAGCACATGTCTGTAATTCAAGCATTTGTGAGACTAAGGCAGAAAAATTGCCACAAGTTCAAGGCCAAGATAGACTACAGAGTGAGACTGTTTTTAAAAAAGAAAGTATGAGGGCTGGAGAGATGGCTCAGAGTTTAAGAGCACTGACCGCTCTTCCAGAGGTCCTGAGTTCAATTCCCAGCAACCACATGGTGGCTCACAACCATCCATTATGAGATCTGGTGCCCTCTTCTGGTGTGCAGATATACATGGAAGCAGAGTGTTGTATACATAATAAATAAATAAAATCTTTAAAAAAAAAGTATGAAAAACAACAACAAAAAATTTAAGTCAAGTGGTGGTGTCTCATGCCTTTAATCCCAGCACTCAGGAGGCAGAGGCAGGCCGATGTCTGTGAGTTCAAGGCCAGCCTGTTCTACAGAGCGACTTCCAGGACAGGCTCCAAAACAAAACAAAACAATACAATTTCCTGTCTGGAAAAAAAAAAAAAAAAAAACAAGTGTGGGGGCAGATTGGATATTATTTTTGGTTACTGAAGTGTAGACTCCCAGGCAAGACCAATTCATTTAATACAGTAACTCATTGATGAATAGGGATTGTAGACTTACATTAGGAATATTCTTTGTTCCTGGGGGGGGGGGCAGTCTGTATTGTTGCACCCATCCTCCATAGTGTGTAGTTCCTAGTGGTACCCACCAGTGCTAAGCTTGAAGAATAGCAAGGCAGAAATAATAAAACCACAGAAACTTTTAAAGAAATTACTTGATGTTTCTTTTTAGGAAAAAAAAAACATATACTTTTTAAATGTATTTAGTGTATGTGTGTTTATACCAAGATGCGCATGTGGAACTCAGGGTTCAACGTCTGCTCTCTCCTTCCTCCTGGGAGCTAACTCAGGTCATCAGACATGGTGGCAAAAGCATGCACGTATACATACACAATACAAAAAGGAAGTCCTGGAGAACAGGGCAGTGTGCAAAGAGCTTTTACTAAAACACATCTCCCCATCTAGCTAGAAGCCTGGATGAGAAAAGTATCGGCAATGTTGTTCCATACCAGCAGGTGGCAGAAGTGAGCTGCTGAGAAGACCCATCTGGAGCACTTGAGAACCCTCTGAGCCTCCTCCAGCACTTGCCACTTTTCAGCAGGGGGCACTAGCAGAGCTGTGAGTACTGAAGCAAAGGCTGGGGTGAGGGAAGGTCTATGGTAATGGTTCTAGCCCTTCTCACAGTCTTGGCTGAGAGAGGCACTTGACAAAGGCCCAAAAGTATCTTGTTCTCTAGGCCAGAATCCAAAGTTTCCATCGATTCCCTACCCCACCCGCCTTTCTTTCTTTCTAAGACATCTCTTGAGGCCCTTACTGTGTGCCAGGGGTATCCTAGAAGTGTGGGAGGAAAAGTGTGTAAACTAGTGGAAGACAGACAGCGTGGTGAATATCTATACTTGGATGATGACTCTGGAAGGCAGTTTGAGTGAGTCAGCACACTGCCTCGGGAGTCAGATAACCATGGAGTTACTTTACTCTCAGACTTTGAGGGCATTCCCTCCAAGGATGATCTTCGGGTTGCAGCTCAGTGGTAGTATGCTTACCTAGCATGCATAAGGCGCTGCATTCACTTCCTGGTACCGCCACATACATGCAATCACCCAGCTCAGTCTTCTCAGGCAGGGGTAGATAGATGCCTGTGAGTTTGAGTCCAGCTTTGTCTACATAGCTAGTACCAGGACAGCCAGGGCCACATAACAGAGAGATCCTGGGAGAAAGAAGGAGGCAAAGACAAGAAGGAATAAAGCAGATAACTTCAGAGAACAAAGACAAACACTCCTTGTTTTACTATCAACAGGGACAAGGACAAGATTAATTGAGGATGGCCTGGTCTGAGTTCTTCCCACATACCAACAGGCCTTTATCAAGCATCAACTTGAGTTTCTTTCCAGAGCTGTAAGACAATGGGGCTGGTGGAATGATGACCTACGGCACTGCAGGGAGCCCTGGGTTCCAACCCTAGGGTAACAACACCTAGTGGGATGGCTTGCTTGTAATCCCCTGCACTCAGGGAGTCGGGAGGATCAGGAGATCAAACCATCCTGGGTACAAGTACAGTTTGAGGCTACAAGAGACCCTGCTCTAAGTGCTGTGTGGTGGTACATGCCTTTAATTCCAGTACTCAAGAGACAAAGACAGGTGGGTCTATGTAGCATGAATAATAAAAACCCAGAGACAGATATTGGGGTTAAAACTGAAGATCAGCTGGGTGGTAGTGCATGCCTTTAATCCTAGCACTTGGGAGGTAGAAGTAGGCAGGTCTCTGTGGGTTCGAGGACAGCCTGGTCTACAAAGTGAGTTCCAGGACAGCCAAGACTGTTATACAGAGAAACTATTTCTCAATTAAATTTCTCAATTAAATTAAATTTCTCAATTAAATAAATAACCAAATAAATAAATAAACAAACAAACAAAACCCTGAAGATCAGAGAAGCAAAGCAGCCAGCCACTAGAGAGTTCTCACCTCTACCAATGCTCAGACTAAAGGGGTGATCACCGAACCTCAGCTCCTGTCTTTTCCTGCCTTATATTTCTCTCTAGTGCTGGGGTTAAAGGCATGGGATCCCTAGTGCTGAGATTACCTTTGTGTGAGCTCTGTCTCTCTTTCAGATTGGATGACTTTCCTATAGCTCAGTGTGGCTTTGAACTAAGAGATCCATCTACCTCTCCCTAGTGCTAGGATAGAAGGTGTGGGCCACCACTGCCTGGGCTCCTATGGCTGTGGCTAGCTTTGCTCTCTGATCCTCAGGCAAGCTTTATTTGTTAGATCATAAACAAAATATCACCACAGATCTCTGTAAATTCAAGGCCTGCCTGGCATACATAGTAAGTTCCAGGATACTCAAAGCTACATGGTGGGAACTTGTCTGTAAAACATATATTATCAGTAAGACAAACAAGAAAAAATATGCCCTTGGATGTATCTTTTCTTTGAAATGCCGCTCTCTATTTTAACTATCAAGTTTAAAGGTCACTTTAAGCTATCTTTACTAGATCTCAACTTTGTTTTTGAAAAATACATTACCATAATAAGAAAACATTAATCAAATTGGGTGTGGTGGACTACACCTAAAATCCAGGGAAGAGGGAGGAGGATGGAGGAAGCCTGGGAGGTCAAGATTATCATGTGATACAAAGTAAGTCTGAGGCCAGCCTGAGATACTTGAGGCTTTGTCTCAAAAATAAACTAAAGCTGGGCAATGGTGACCCATGCATTTAATGCCAGCACTGGGGATGCAGAGACAGGCAGATCTCCATGAGTTCAAGGACAGCCTGGTCTACAAAGTGAGTGCCAGGACAGGTTCCAAAGCTAGACAGAGAAACCCTGTCTCAAAAAAAAAAAAAAAAAATTAAGTAGTTGATTAAGCCAGCCAGTGGTGGCCCCACAGCTTTAATCCCAACACTCCGGAGGCAGAGGCAGGTGGATCTCTATGAGTTTAAGGCCAACCTGGTCTACAGAGCAAGTTCCAGGACAACCTCCAAAGCAATACAGAGAAACCCTGTCTTGAGGGATGGGAGAGGGGGGACAGACAATCAAACAAAAAATAATTCTCTTAGGATTTTTTTTTCATTACAGGCACAATTTGAAGCATTCAATCTCCTCAGTGAATAAAAAAAAAAAAAAATGTGATGTGGTCTGGAGAGATGGTTCAATGGTTAAGAGCACCGACTGCTTTTCCAAAGTACCTGGGGTCAGTTCCCAGCACCCACATGGTGGCTCACAACTGTCTGTAGCTCTAGTTCCAGATCTGGCACCCTCACAGACACGAAGGCAAAACACCAGCACACATTAAAATAGAATAAAGTGGGCTAGAGAGATGGCTCAGAGGTTAAGAGCACTGACTGCTCTTTCAGAGGTCTTGAGTTCAATTCCCAGGAACCATATGTTGGCTCACAACCACCTATAATGAGAGGTTTTTTTTTTTTTTTTTGCTTTTTTTCGAGACAGGGTTTCTCTGTGGCTTTGGAGGCTGTCCTAGAACTAGCTCTTGTAGACCAGGCTGGTCTCAAACTCACAGAGATCCACCTGCCTCTGCCTCCCGAGTGCTGGGATTAAAAGCATGTGCAGCCACCACCCAGCTATAATGAAATCTTAAAAAAATCTTCAAAACAAAAACCATGTAGTATCTTTATTTTCTATTTATTATTTGTTTTATGTGTATGCCTGCATGTATTCCTTTGTATCATTCACAGATAGTACCTGCACAGGTCAGAAGAGGGTATTAAATTCCCCAGGTCTGGAGTTATAGAGAGTTGTGAACCACCAAGTGGGTGTTGAAAATTGAATCTGGGTCCTCTGGAAGAGCAGCCAGAGCTCCTAACTGCCAAGCCATCTCTCCAGCCCCCATGTGGTGGTTTAAAAGAGAAATGTCCTCCACTGGCTAAGGTGTTTGAAATCTTAGTCCTCTGTTGGTGGTGCTGTTGGGGAAGACTTAGGAGGTTGGCTTTGTTTGAGAAAGTACAACATCAGGTGAGTATGGGGTGGGGCTTTGAGAGTTTGTAGCCTCACCTTGATTTATATTTTACTTTCTTTCTGCTTTTAGATTTCATGAAAGGATATGAGCTCTCAGTCTGCCCAGTTGCCACACCTCATATCCCTCTGAATTCCCTTAGCCAAAATAAACTTTTTCTCAAGCTGTCTTTGGTCATGGTGTTTCACAGCAACAGAAAAAGTAACCAATACAAACCAGTACTAAAACAACAAACAAATCAAGGAAAACAAGTAAAAAACAAATTACACTAAAACAAGTTCCACAACCTTGGATAGGATTCATACAAAGATAAACGAGTAGAGGCAAGAAAGCTTAAGCTTGTTAGAATTTTTTTTTATTTCTTTGACAACTCCATACATGTATATAATGTATCTGAATCACAGACTCCTCCACCTCATCTCTCCTAATCCCTCCATACCCACCAATAATATCCACCAATACTACAACTCACCCTTTATAACAGGGTGGCCAAGATCCTTTTGCCTCTACCTCCAGAGCTCTGGGGTTAATTGTGAGTACCACCATGCTGCCTTAAGAGCTTTTGGGAGATGCTAGAGAGATTGATGGCTCAGTGGTTAAGAGCAATGGCTGGTTTTCCAGAGCACCCAGATTCAATTCCCACATGGCAGCTCACAGTGATCTGTAACTCCAGTTCCAGGGAACCAAGCATACCCTGATACAGACATACATGAAGGCAAAACACCAATTGTCATTTAAAAATAAAAAAGAAAGAAAAGTTATTTTCTTATTATTTTTTCTATGATATTTGTTTATATCTGTGCATTTATGTACATGTATGTTACAGTCAATATTGGGCTAAAGAGTTAGAGTGAAGGGACCAGCTCCCCGTTTTGGCAGCCATGACAGTCTAACACGTGCTTGCCTGACCTTGCCTTGGTCATTAGGAGCTCAGATGCCTGTCTCGTGGCAAGGAACCAATCAGAAGTTAGGTGCTATGCTTTACGGCTCTGGGTGTGCTTTACGGACAAGTGCACAGCAGAGACATGCAGAGCATAGCAACCACCCTGGGAGGGCCTATGGGCCATAACAACCAGTTGACCCAATCAACACAGGGCAAGACCTCCAAGCCTGGAGGCACACCAATCCTGAGCCTTTTTGTACCCCTAGACACTCCCCTTACGCTGTCCTATAAGATCTCTGTCCCGTGGTTTCTCAGGGGTTTTTCCCCAGCCTTCTGCCATGGTGGGTGGATGAAAGGCCCAAGATAATGGGGTTAGCTCATTAAACAACTGCAATAAAAGATTCTTTGCTTTTCCATCAAAATGGGCCTGTTGGTGATTTGGGGGTTCAGAATTTGGGCAAAACAAGAGCCTATTTCAGAAACATAAAGTGAACAAAACCAAGAACATTAAAAAAAAAAAGGCCAGGCAGTGGTGGCACACACCTTTAATCCCAGCACTCAGGAGGCAGAAGCAGGCGGATCTCTGTGAGCTTGAGACCAGCCTGGTCTACAAGAGCTAGTTCCAGGACAGCCTCCAAAGCCACAGAGAAACCGTCTTGAAATCCCCCCCCCCAAAAAAAAGGTGGAGGTGGTTTTAGTCTGAGATATGGGTGTGCACAATAACTTGGTTTGGAAGGCAGTGTCATCGACACAGGCCTATATGCCAAGCACTTGGAACCAGGAGGAACAGGAGTTCACAACCTGCCTTAGCACATAACAAGCTTGAAGCCAGCTTGGGCAACATGAGGTTAAAAGAAGTACCTGCTCAGGACCCCCAAGACCAAGTTCTCAGCATAAAGGAAATTTATTTGCTCCAGAGGGACAGACGGCAGGGAATAAGAAACAAAAGGAGATAGAGGACAACAGGGAAGGAGAAGGAAAAAGGGAGATGGGGCAGCCTTATTTGTCCCTGAGGAACAAAAGACTGCCTCTGGATAGAAGGAAGACAGACCCATAGGCAAATGGCAGTTTATGATGGTAAAAGGGCAAACCCCATGTTAGGATGAGGTGTTTAATTTTAATTGGACATGTTAATTAGGTGAACCAATAGGGGCTTTTGATTGTTGGACTTTAATACTTTGAGAGCTGGACCTTGGTAGTCAGCCTCAGGAGGAGGAAGTGACCAAATAAGGAAGAGACCTTGGTGGCTAGCTTTAGGGATGTAATCTAACAGTTTTTAGCAAGGCAGAGGGGATGGGGAGAAGGGTAATGCCTGCCAGAGCCATGCTTGCCACCCTTGATCAGGCAGAGTCCCTTCAGAGGCCCTGTCCAAAAATTGCACAACAGAAGAAGAGAAGATCAGAAATTCCCTGGCCTGCTACCTCATCATCCTCAGCTTTTGTCTCATGTCTGTCCCAGGAAGGACTCTTAATTTTCTGAGTCTTCTCCTTTTCCAGGTTGGCCACAGTGTGGAGGGTCTCACCCACATCCTCCTACCACCAAGAGACAGCTTAAAAAGGCACTATGCCAGAGACTTTTCCACTTCTACTTCTCTCCTCAAACTTCCAAACCTGAAGGTAGATGGCAAGAAGAGGCATGCCTTTGGCACAATGCCTGAAACTGAGGTGACAAAGGAAGAGAACCACTGCAAAGGGGATAAATTCTACCACAAAGAGAAGCAGGCCAGAGTTAGACTGGCGTGGCAGGAATGAGAAGCCTGTGGGCATTTTAATTATTATTTTTCCATCCAAAAATCCTAACCCATTTTTGCCAGGTGTGGGGCATGTATATAATCCCAGCCTGAGGGTGGGGGCTGGGAGGTAGCTCAGACAGAAGGATTAAGGAGTGTAGGCCATTCTAGGTTACTAAACAAGATCAAGGCTCCCTCTTAAGAAAGGAGCCAGGTGTGCATGTGACATTGGGTGGCCTGTAATCCTAACAAAACTAGGGAGGTAGAGGCAGGAAGACCAAACATTAAAGGTTATCCTTCACAGGGCTGGAGAAATGGCTCAGTGGTTAAAAACACTAGATGGCAGAGCTACACAGAGAAACCCTGTTTTGAAAACAAAAACAAACTACTAGCTGATCTTCCAGAGAGAGGTCCAGAGTTCAATTCCCATCAACCACACAATGGCTCTCAACCATCTGTAAAGAGATCTGGTGCCTTCTTCTGGCCTGCAGGCATACACTCAGACAGAACACTGTATACCTAATAAATAAGTCTTTAAAAAAAAAGTTATCCTTCCCTTACTATTAAGTTCAAGGCCAGCTTGGGATACAGAAGAACCTGTCTCAAACAAATCTAAACAAAGAAGAAAATGAACTTAAAATACGAACCAACTTTTACTATAAGCCACATTTAGGTCAGTTACTCCAATTTGTTTTGTTTTGTTTTTTTCCCCAAGATAGGGTCTTTATATGTAGTGTAGCCCTGTCAGTCCTGGAACTCGCTCTGTAGACCAGGCTGGCCTTGAATCACAGAGACCCTCCTGTTTCTTCCTTCTGAGTGCTGGGATTACAGCCATGTACCACCACTGCCTGGCCCAATTTGTTTTTAACTAATTATTATTATTAATTATTTTTAATATTGAGGATGGCATGGCACATGACTTTAAATCCAACACTTCAGAGGTAGAGGCAGGTAGATCTCTGTGAGTTTGAAGCCAGCCTGTTGTACACAGGGAGTTCCAGGACAGCCAGGGATGCATAGTGACCTCCTGTCTCAAAAAATAAATTGTATGTTTGTACCATTTGTTTTGGAGTATGTGGATGTGAGTAAAGTTCCAGGCTGTTGTGAGCTTCCTGATGAAAGTGCTGGGAATCAAAACTGGTTTTGTGTAAATGACTACTGAGCCACCTCTCCAGCCCCAATTTTTATTTATTTATTTTTAAAGATTTATTTATTTATTTATTATGTGTACAGTGTTCTGCCTGCATGTATGCCTGCAGGCCAGAAGAGGGCACCAAATCTCATTACAGATGGTTGTGAGCCACCATGTGGTTGCTGAGAATTGAACTCAGGACCTTTGGAAGAGCAGGCAGTGCTGTTAACCTCTGAGCCATCTCTCCAGCCCTATTTTAATTTATTTTAATTAATTAATTTATTTAGTTATTTTTTTGGTTTTTCAAGCCAGGGTTTCTCTGTGGCTTTGGAGGCTCTCCTGGAACTAGTTCTTGTAGACCAGGCTGGTCTCGAACTCACAGAGATCTGCCTGCCTCTGCCTCCTGAGTGCTGGGATTAAAGGCATGCGTCACCAACACCCGGTTATTTTTTATTTTTTAAAAAATTCATTTAAACTGGGAGTTGGTGGCGCATGCCTTTAATCCCAGCACTCGGGAGGCAGAGGCAGGCAGATCTTTGTGAGTTTGAGGCTAGCCTGGTCTACAGAGTGAGTTCCAAGACAACCTCCAAAGCCACAGAGAAACCCTGTCTCGAAAAACCAATAAATAAATAAATAAAAATTGATTTATTTATTATGTATAGTGTTCTGTCTGTATGTTTGCCTGTAGGCCAGAAGAGGGCATCAGAGCTCATTATAGATGGTTGTGAGCCACCATGTGGTTGCTGGGAATTGAATTCAGGACCTTTGGAAGAGCAGTCAGTGCCCTTAACTGCTGACCCATCTCTCCAGCCTCTAAAGATTTTATTTTTATGCATGAGTGTTCTGCCTACATATGTGTGTGTGTGTGTGTGTGTGTGTGTGTGTGTGTGTGTGTGGTGCCTACAGAGGCCAAAGAGAGCCAAATCCCCTGATACTGGAATTACAGAGGGCTGTGAGCCACCACGTAAGTGCTGAAACTGAACCCAGGTCTTCTGTAAGAGTAGCAAATGCTCTTAACTGCTGAGCCATACATCTGTCGGCCCATCATTTATTTTAATTATTTATTTACTTTTTTTTTTTTTTTTGAGGCAGGGTCTCACTGTCTATCTCTGTCTGGCTTGGAACTCACTCTGTACGCTCAATATGTAGCTCATGCTGGCCTTGAATTTAATAGAGATCCTATCTCTGCCTCCCAAGTGCTGGGATTAAAGTTGTACTGCACCACTGTGTTAGCTCTCTCTTTATCCAGATCCGGTGTCATGTGGCTCAGGCTTGTCTCAACTGCTATATGGCCAAGGGTGACCTTCATCCTGATCCTCCTCCCTTCCGTCTCCCAAGTGCTGAGATTAGAGTCAGTGCTGCTATCTTCTTTTCATTGTTTGTTTTTGAGAGGGAGTCTCCATAAGTATACTAGATTGTGCTACACAGACCAATTTGTCCCCAAGGTGATGAGAACAGAAGATAGAAACTGGGCAGACAATTTAAAAATCAGATATGCTAGAACTGTTTGGAGGCTCTAGTTTTCCACTCTTTCTTCTTCTCCTTTTTTTTTTTTTTACAGTTGCCTGGTATTCCTTAGGTGGGAGCAACTCTCCATCCAGTCCACCCTTCCTTTTGTGTGAACAGCATTTGATCAGGTCTCTAGATTTTCATGGTGGGAATAAAATCTGCTATATTAGAGATGCTATAAATCTTTGGGTCTTCACTTAACTCTGTCTTAATTTTTTGGGTTTTTTGTTTGTTTGTTTGTTTTTTGTTTTTTGAGACAGCCTTTCTCTATGGCTTTGGAGGCTGTACTGGACTACAAGGTACTAGCTCTTGTAGACCAGGCTGGTCTCAAACTCAGAGATCCTGCCTGGGTGTAGGATTTTAATACCATATAAAAAGGTGGGGAGGTCCAAGGGAAAGCTACTTCCTCCTGGTCAAAAGAATGGAATCTGAGTTTGACCTCTGGCCCTGGGTGGAGAAATGACATTGTGATCAGCTTCAAAGATTAGAACATTACAAAGGATTGTCTCCTCCCTTAAGAGTTAATACAGCAGGGCCTAGTCAGAAGACCAAGGTCTAAGGAAAGTTGATTCATCTGAAGATGTACCAGGAAGAGGGAGGATTAATTATCCCCTTAAAGAGTGAGTAATGTACCTGTACTTCCCAGAAGCCCCACCCCTATGCAGTTGCTTACAGAGCTTCTGGGAGGAAGTGCTGCTAAGCCTGCTTGTTTTTCTGGGTTCTGGGTTCCAAAAGCGTAGTTTGGACTGGCAAGATGGCTCCCTGAGTAAAGGCTCTTGCCACCAAGCTTGATGATCAAGCCAAGGACCACCACAGTAGGAGAGCATCAACTGTCAAAATTTGTTCTCTGATCTCCGCACATATACTGTGGCACTATGTATCCATCCTCTTCCCAATAAATATAAACAGTAGGGCTGGAGAGATGGCTCAGAGGTCAAGAGTACTTGCTATGATTGCAGAAGACCTGGTTAGGTTCCTAATATCCACATGAGAACATACATATGTAATAGCTGTATATCAGTCCTTAAGCAGCAGAGATGAATCTGATACTCATGGATACACATAGGCCAACAATCATACACATTGAATCTTTAAAGCTAGGTGTGGTGGCGCATACCTTTAATCCTACCACTTGGGAGGCAGAAGCAAGCAGATTTCTGTGAATTTGAGGCCAGCTTGGTCTACATAGGGCATTCCAGGACAGTAAATCTACAAAACACAAACCACAAAAACAAGCAACAATTATTTAATGGCAATTTTTTTAAAATTAAAAAGTGTTAAACATTTCCATTTCCTCATTAATTTTTCAAGGACCTAGCAAATCCTAAGTATTTTTTCCCTGGCACTATAGAATCCCTCATTGGTTTTCTGAAGACTATGCCCCCTATGCCCACCCAAGACGCTGTGATTTTCTCTTCTCCATCTCCCTCTTCCCAGAAGTTGTTATGCTTTTCAGTTTTTGAGCATCTTTCTGAATGTTTTTAAATTCTTTAGTGTTTTACTCAAGATATCTATCAATCTATCATCTATCTTTCTATGTGTGCATGTATGCATGCCATGGTGTACGTTAGAGGACAATTTACAGTAGTTGTTATTTTGTTTTTTTTGTTTGTTTGTTTGTTTTTGACACAGTTTCTCTGAATAGCCTTGACTGTCCTGGAACTCGCTCTGTAGACCAGGTAAGCCTTGAACTCACAGAGATTCGCCTGTGTCTGCCTCCAGGGAGTGCTGGGATTAAAGGTGTGAGCCACCACTGCCTGGCAGGAGTTGGTTGTTTTCTCTCAATACGTAGGTCCCTGGAATCAAACTCAACTTGTGAAGTTCTTATAGTAATGAGACAGTAACCCATGGACCCTGAGTTTCCCTGGAAACAAATTTTGCAGTGGTTCTCTGTCTCTTTCCTCTCAAGTGCTAGGATTACATTCCTACCTTGTTATGAGATGAACCTAGGACCTTTCCTATGCTAGGCAGATGCTCTACCACCCAGCTAGATCCCTAGGCCTTTCTTTATTTTCAATGACCTATTCTTTTGGCCTTCATATTTGCTACAAACGAGATATTAATCTAAAGGCTTGCCTATATTCCAGCTTAATGGTCTGCAAGGATTATTTGTCAGGCTAGGCAGTGTTCTTCCTATTGCATCATAGTAGGGCCACGTCAGACACATAGTAATGTCTGATTCAGTTTCTCAAGCAGCTGAGGTGACTTAGCCTGAGGGGGTATCTGTAGCCAACCACCTATGAGCCAGAATCTGACCTTTGCTGCCACTGGCCTGTGTGGGTACATGTGGGTCAAAGTCCGAACTGATGTCAGCATCCGGAGGAGCACTGCCTGTGTTAACCAGCTTCCCTTCAACCAGGCTCTGTATCTAGCAGGGATAAGGTGACCAAACCAAACCCGTTTCTCAGAATAGAGATGGAGCCATTAAAACCCTGTTCAGAAAGCCTGTCTTGTACTGTCTACCAGGGAAACAGGAAGCCTCCTTTTTAGTTCTGTTTTGTTTTGTTGATGGTCTCTGTACAGCACAGGGTAGGTATCTTCCTGCCTCAGCCTACAAGTGTGGGATTTCCAGTATAAACTTATTTCTTTTTATTTTATTAATTTTATTCATTTATTTATTTATTTATTTATGGTTTTTCAAGGCAGGGTTTCTCTGTGGCTTTGGAGGCTGTCCTAGAACTCGCTGTTGTAGACCATGCTGGTCTAGAACTCAGAGATGTACCTGCCTCTGCCTCCCGAGTTCTGGAACTACAGGTGTGGGTCACCACCGCCTTGGCAGATCCCATGGCAGTCGAGGGACAAACACACCAGGCAGACAGAATTTATGTGGGAAGTTTTACTGGAAGAAAGGAGAGTAGGGAAAAGGAAGGGAGATGGGGGGAGAGAAGAGAAAGAAGGAGACAGACAGAGCCAGGGAAAAACAGAAGACAGAGACAAAAAGTCCTGCCTGCCCCTGCAGAGGAACAGCAGGAAAGAGAAAGAAAATGGGTGGAGTTTTCCTGTTAAAGGGCCCTTTGCAACTTTGTGCAGTACTACAACTATGTAGTAACATGGCAGCCATAGGACCTTGGGCTGGCCAGTGTACTGCCTGAGTGCATCCTGCCAGATGACAGGGGGCAGGCCAGCATAATGCCTGAATCCTAACAGTGTTGATTGGGCTTCTGGCCTCTAGTGTGTTAGGAAAGCATTCTACTACAGAACCATAGTTTCAGCCCATTAAATTTTTGTTTGTGATAAAGAAGAGAGAGAGAAAGAGGAAGGGAGAGAAAGGGAGAGAGAAGAGTCTGGCCTGGTGGCACATGCCTTTAAGTTCTAGCACTCGGGAGGCAGAGACAGGAGGATTTCAGAGTTCGAGGCCAGGCTGGTCTACAGATAAAGTTCCAGGACAGCCAAGGCTACACAGAGAAAACCTGTCTTGGGAAAAAAAAAAAAAAGAATGAGCCTGGCTGGTCTACAAAGAGCTAGTTCCAGGACAGCTTCCAAAGCCACAGAGAAACCCTGTCTCGAAAAAAACAAATATATATGGGTTAATTTAATTAACAAGAGCTAGTTGAGACAAGCCTAAGGTAAAGACCAAGCTTTCATAATTAATAATAAGTCTCCAGGCCAAAGATAGTTCAATAAGAAAGCTTGTTCTAAAGAACAGACTCATGCGGGTTGTCCTTAGACCTCCACATATCCTCAGTGGCACATATATGTTATAAATCACACACAGGAACACAAAACAAAATGTAACACAAACAGAGAGTACTAGTAAGTTAGCCCACCTTTCCTGGAGCTTCCTTTTCTTGTCCTTCAATAGCTCCATGTATTATTGTAATAGTTCCCTAGACTTCAATCATTTACATTCTGCCTTCATAATTTTACCATAGTCAGGTCCAGCTTGTTCTACAGTATAGTATTATTTTCCTTCCTGCTAACAATAGTCTCTTGTGAGATGATAGGTTTGATGTGTAGTTCTTTTTTCCTTAGGCATTGAACAAATAAACACACATAAGCTGGTGAAATGGCCTCTGCTTAGAGTTCCAGCTGCAAGAGTGACTGATGAGTTCTGGAGTTCCAGAATAGCTTGGGTAACAAAAGAATACCACAACCCACCAAGGTGGTGGTGGCACAGGCCTTTAATCCCAGCACTCAGGAGGCAGAGGCAAGTGGATCTCTTTGAGTTTGAGGCCAGCCTGGTCTACAAAGTGAGACCTGTCTCATGAAATATAATAAAATCTTTTAAAAAGCTGCTGTTTCAGAATCTGATTAGAGGAGTCTGGGTTGAGAGCAAAGATGTAGCAGCCAACCACAGAGATGACTAGGCCGGGAAACGTCTGGGACAGTCATGCCAGTGCCAGGCCCAGATATTAGATGGCAGGTTTGTGGAACCTCTCAAGTGTGGGTATCCACTACTTTTGGGACCTCAGGTGAGGGAGTAAGACCTTGTGTAGGTCTCAAAATACATAACCCAAATCAAAAGTAAGTAAACACCCTCCCACCCCAACCCTCCCCTGAGTGCAAAACCTGGCACAGAGCAAAATTCTATCTCTGATAGTGGACACCCCATGTTTTAGGATAACCTACAAATTCGTGTAGACTAGAGCCAGGGACTCTGGAGACCTTGCAAAGACTTGGAAATGCTCAAAGTGCAGCATCTCTTTCATAATCTTGTTTGCTTCCAAACACGGTTTTACTAAGTAACTCTGGGTGTCCTGGAATTATGTAGACCAGCCTGCCTCTGCTTTCCTAGTGCTGGGATTAAAGATGTGAACCACCACACCTGGTTCTTTTTCAAATGTCAGGGATGGCCTAGGTTACAGGTCTCGTGAATTGACTGAAGCCTCCCAGGGATCTTTGTCCTGGGGGAGGCGTCGTAGGGTAGCCTTTCAGAGAAGGGCGTGGGTCAATGGAAGCAAAACCTTCAGGGCTGGAAGTTAGAGCAGCTTCAGGCAAGTCCCTCCTCTCCACCAAAATCGCTGAGGAATTCACGTGACCTTTCCTCTACTGGAACCACCCACTAGTCCAGCTTGGCTCCCTGGGGCTTGTGGAAACTTCCTGAAGAAGACACGAGAAATCAGGTGTCTAGCTTCTACGAACTTCAGCTGACTTCAGAAGCCCTACAGGGGGAGAAAGGGTTCTAAGGCTGGGGCGACCAGACGGACCAGCCCTAGCCGGAAATAGGGTGCGAGCCCCGCCCCCAGTCACCCGGCAACCGGACCACAGGCCGTAAACCACACCCCATTCTTCTAGCAATCCAAAACCCAGACGGGTTTGTTTACAGATCCAGCTCCAGTCCTGGGTGGCCCAGGAGAAGCGGAGCCACTCTAGCCCCTGGCCAGCGCCCCCGGACCTTTCTCCTCTCCGGGTGTATGGCTGGGGGTGACTGCACTTGCTCCCAGCTCTGAATTGCTGGAGAGGACTCTGGGCTGTTTCTCACATGAGGGGAAGGAGAAAGAAAGTGCTGCAGTTTTGCTTAAAAGTGAAACAACAACAAAAGCTGCCTGGCAGGACCCATCACCTTCCGGGTGCAGGCTCGGGTGGGTCACAGGCTACAATTGAGCGCTGCTTCCCTCCTGGGTGTGAGCTCCGTATTTGGGGAAGGAAAACGCGCTGATTACGTAATAGCCCCAACGAGATTCCCTGAACGGTCAGACTTAGAAAAAACTTTCGAAAATTATTTGCTCTGTTCCCCGTTCAGGCCATCTCGTACCCTTCTTCCCAGTTCCCACTCTCATGAAGTGCAGACTATCCCTATGCTCGGTGCATGGGTTTTGCTCGATTTTTCGAGTTCTCAAGTATGGGGTGTGTGTACACGCCCTTAATCCCAGCTGGCAGGAGGCAGACGTAGGAGGATCTCTGAGTCCAAGGTCATCCCTGGTCAACCTAGACTACTTAGAGAGACCCTCTCTCCTTCCTCCCACCCCCAAATGCAGATGGACTATGGAATTTAAAACCACTTCTGTCTTTCTCAGCATACCTCAAGCCTCCCTATTTGTTTTTAGAAACAAGGTCTCTTTATGTAGCCCATGCCAGCAATCAACTGGCTTTGTATCCTGCCTTAACCTATCGATTGCTGATATGACTGCAGTCCCTGCCAACACAGCCACCTCCTACCTTTTTGTTGTTTTTTGAGACAGGGTCTTACATACCCGGTATTTGAGACCCTGTCTTACATACTCACTTTTCTGGCTTCACCGGGTGGTGGTGGCTCACGCTTTTAATTCCAGCACTCGGGAGGCAGAGGCAGGTGGACTCTGTGAGATTGAGACCAGCCTGGTCTACAAGAGCTAGTTACAGGACATCCTCCAAAGTCACAGAGAAACCCTGTCTCAAAAAAAAAAAAAAAAAAAAAAAAAAGAAAAGAAAGTTTCTGGCTTCAGACCGCCTGTGGAGTTAACATCAGGACAGCCTTCTTATAACTCTTCTCAGAAGAAGCAATATTTGTTTGTAGTTATACCAGAGTTCAGCTACAGAAAGAACTAACATTGTGTGGGTTTCTTTTTGTCTCACTACGTAGCCATAGCTGGCCTGGAAGTTGCTATGTAGACCAGACCTTGAATTTTCTGAAATTAGTTTATGTTTGCCTCTTAGGGAAGGAATTACAGGATTAAAAGTGTGTGCCTCCCCCCCCCCCCAGGGTTTCTAACAGTCCTGGCTGTCCTGGAATTTACTCTGTAGACCAGTGCTGGAATTAAAGGCGTGCACCACCACTGCCCATCTAAGTTTTACATTTTTTTTTAAAAAAAATTTATTTTGGGCTGGAGAGATGGCTCAGAGGTTAAGAGCACTGACTGCTCTTCCAGAGGTCCTGAGTTCAATTCCCAGCAACCACATGGTGGCTCACAACCATCCATTATGAGATCTGGTGCCCTCTTCTGGTGTGCAGATATACATGGAAGCAGAATGTTGTATACATAATAAATAAATAAAATCTTAAAAAGAAAAAAAATTATTTTATGTGCATCGCTGTTTTGCCTGCATGTGTGTCTGTTTGAGAGTGCCAGAAAACCTAGAACTGGAGTTACATACAGTTGTGAGCTGCCATGTGGGTGCTGGGAATCAAACCCAGGTCATCTTGAAGAGCAGTCAGTGAGCTTAACTGCAGAGCCCTCTCTGCAACATCGGGGTTTTTAATATTTTAAGGCAAGCCCTCAGATACCTCGGCCCTACATCTCCAGAAACTAGCTATGAACTCCAGATCCTCTTTCCTCTGACTCCCAAGGGTTGGAATTACAGGCAAATCAGGCAAATGCCACCATGACTGATTTATATCAGCATTGTGGCTCTAACCTAGGGTTTTGTGAATTCTAGCATACACTCTATTGACCATCGGAGCTGCATCCCCTAAATCATTTTCTTCTTTTCTTCCTTCCTTCATTTTTTTCTTCTTTTATATGGGGCTTTCACTACATAGCCTTGACTGGGCTGGAGTTTACTTTGTAGGCAAGGCTGGCCTTGAATAGTCCCAGCTACCTTTCTCTCTTAGATTAAAGGCCTGTGCTGTCATGGGGGGGGGGGCTTTAAATTGTTTTCTTGACCTTGGCTCCCTATACTCCCTTCCCTCTCAGTCTTTCTTCCTTCTTTGAGAGCCCTTCAATGCCACCAGAGCCACCAGCTAATTGTAGGATTGAATGCCTGCCTAGTACTAGGTACTACTCACTGTCTAGGTTAGCATGAGTCACAGTGCTTCTCCTACAAGGAATCAAAGACAGCAAATATGCAGAATGGGTCATTTAAAATAATGATGATTGCAAAGACTGTTTGCACCTAGTTCTAGGATTCTCATGAGTTCCCTGGATTCCCAAACTGAAAAGCCTGGTTTCTCTCCACCCCTTTAGTGAGTGAGTTAGGTGTGGTCTGGTGCCGAATACCCTACAGAGCTGCCAGAACCCTCAGACTTGTTTTATAAGGATGAATAATGTAGTCTCTTTCTTCCAGAAAGTTTCTTTGGTCCTAAAGCTTTCTTCTCTACAGTCTCCCCCATTCCCCTTTTTCCTTTAGATTACATTTAGGGGAGGGGGTGGGTTCAGATCAGTGTGTGTATGTAGGCAGTTTTTAGGAATTGCATTTATTTATTTTGTGGGGGATACAGGTCACTCACGGGAGGTGGGTTGTGGGTGAGAGAGCAGTATTTAAAAAACTGGAAGTTTTTTTTGGGGGGGTCTAGCACCCATGACACATTCTTTCTTTATTTATTGGTTTTTCGAGACAGGGTTTCTCTGTGTAGCTTTGGAGCCTATCCTGGCACTTGCTCTGGAGACCAGGGTAGTCTCGAACACAGAAAGATCCACCTGCCTCCGCCTCCTGAGTGCTGGGATTAAAGGCGTGAGCCACCAAAGCCCAAGTTATTTACTTTTTTTTTAAGATTTTATTTATTATTGTTAGACCCCTCCGGAAAAACTCAGGTATCTGGGGTCCCAGGCCACCACTGCAGTCACCCCAATCACCAGGCAGATTTGAGAGCTTGATGCAAACTGCATGAGGCTTTATTGTTTTTTAACAAGCTAACCCCATGTTAGCTCGGGTCTTTAACCCACCCGCCATGGCAGATGGCTAGAAAGGGGAGTGTCTAGGGGTACACACAGGCTCAGAATTGGTGTGCCTCCAGGCTTGGAGGGCTTGCCCTGTGTTGATTGGTCAACTGGTTGTTATATAGCAACCGCCCTCCCAGGGTGGTTGCTATGCTGTGCGTCATTGCTGTGCACTTTTCTGTAAAGCACACCCAGAGCCATAAAGCATAGTGCCACCAGCTAACTTCTGATTGGTTCCTTGCCACGAGGCAGGCACCTAACCTCTTAGTGACCAAGGCAAGGTTATAGCGAGCATGTGTTACTGTCATGGCTGCCGAAATGGGGGGCTGGTTCCTTCATTATGTATACAACATTCTGCTTCTGTGTATATCTGCACACCAGAAAGAGGGCACCAGATCTCATAATGGATGGTTGTGAGCCACCATGTGGTGGCTGGGAATTGAACTCAGGACCTCTGGAAGAGCAGTCAGTCCTCTTAACCTCTGAGCTCTCTCTCCAGCCCGGGCCAAGTTCTTTTTTTTTTTTTTCCAGACAGGGTTTCTCTGTGGCTTTGGAGGCTGTCCTGGAACTAGCTCTTGTAGACCAGGCTGGTCTCAAACTCACAGAGATCCACCTGCCTCTGCCTCCTAAGTGCTGGGATTAATGGCGTGCACCACCAACACCCGGCTCCAGCCCAAGTTCTTTACCAAGTGGATTCCTGATATTGAACTCATATGTTCACATGTGGTTGGCAGGGGTTACCTGAAACATCTCCCTTGTGCAGATTTTTTGGGGGGAGGGCGATGGGGGTTTGAGATAGGGTTTCTCTGTGGCTTTGGAAGCTGTCCTGGAACTCACAGAGATCCAACTGCCTCTGCCTCCTGAGTGCTGGATAAAAGGTTTGTGCCACCACCAGTGATTTTTTTTTGTTGTTGTTGTTTGTTTTGGTTTTTTTTGAGACATAGTTTCTCTGTGTAACACCTTTGGCTGTTCTGGAACTTGCTCTGTAGACCAGGCTGACCTTGGATTCACAGAGATCTGCCTGTTTCTGCTTCCTGAGTGCTGGGATTAAAGAAGTGTGCCACCATCTTTGGCTCCCTGTTCAGATTTTGTTTGTTATTTGTTTTAATATTTCCTGCCTTTAATCCCAATACTCCTGAGACAGAGATTGGCAACCTCTGTAAATTCAAGAACAACCTGATCTACAAAATAAGCTCCACACCACAGGCAGACATGGTTTCAAAAAGTAATTAAATAGCCAGGTGGTAGTGGCATAGGCCTTTAAACCAACCACTCTGGAGACAGAGGCAGGCAGATCTCTGATTCCAAGGCCAGCCTGGTCTACAAAAAGTTCCAAGATACCCGGAACTACATAGAGAAACCCTGTCTCAAAAAAACAAATAAATACAATTTTATTTTATGTATGTGTATATTATATGCAATTATTTTAGAGACAACAGTCTTTGTAGTCCAGGCTAATATTGAATTTAACATCCTTCAATTTCAGATACTATATCGTATAACATTGGGGTTGCAGTTGTGTTCTGCCTTTGAAGAAAGCACTGATGGGGATGGAGGGTTGAGTATAAAGCTGCTTCCTGTGGACAACACATTGGTAAAGGAGATCTGACTTAACACCCACCTCCTATAGTAATGAAAACAAGGACCTCCCATTTGAGGGGACAAGCACTTTAATGTCCCCACTGGAAGCAAGTAAGGGAGATTGCTGGTTCCGGGCCAGCCTGGGCTACATAGTAAGACCCTTATTCCTTTAATCCCAGTACTCGGGAGGCAGAGGCAGGCGGATCTGTGAGTTCGAGGCCAGCCTGGTCTCCAGATCGAGTGCCAGGATAGGCTCCAAAGCTCACAGAGAAACCCTGTCTCGAAAACAAAAAACAAACAAACAAACAAAATATCCTTATTCCTGTTCCCTAAAGACAAAGTAAAAAAAAAAAAAAAAAATTCCAAGGTGGTGGTGAATGCTTTAATCACAGCACTCAGAAAGCAGAGGCAGGCAGATCTATGAGTCGAGGCTAGCTCTAGCCTACAGAGTTAGTTTCAGGACAGCCCAGGTTATGCCGAGAAACCACATCTTGGGATGTATGGGGGCGAATCAAAAACAGAACAAAACAAAAAAAAAAAAAAAAAAAAAAGAAGAAAGGTTTTGTAGGGAATTGTAAATCCTATTTTTTGTTTTTTGTTTTTTGAGACAGGTTTTCTCTGTGGCTTTGGAGGCTGTCCTAAAACTAGCTCTTATAGATCAGGCTGGTCTCAAACTCACAGAGATCCGCCTGCCACTGCCTCCCAAGAGCGGGGACTAAAGGCGTGCACCACCACCACCTGGCATAAATCCTTTTTTAAAGCCCAAATTGGTCTCAATCTTTCAGTAACCCAAATGCCTCAGTCTCCCACGTACAGAATTAGGATATAATTCATTAGCTTTGGCCCAGCCTGGTCTACAAGAGCTAGTTCAAGGACAGCTTCCAAAGCCACAGAGAAACCCTGTCTAAAAAAAAAAAAAAAGCCAGGCGTTGGTGGCACACGCCTTTAATCTGAACACTGGAGAGGCAGAGGCTTGGGGATCTCTGTGAGTTCGAGGACAGCCTGGTCTCCAGAGCAAGTGCCAGGATAGGCTCCAAAGCTACACAGAGAAACCCTGTCTCGAATAACTAAAAAAACAAAAACAAAACAGAAAAAAAAAAAAAAACCCAATTCATTAGCTTTGTGATCTTGGGCTCTTGGGCATGCTATTTCCCAGGTTCAACCTTTTTTTTTCCCTACATATTTCTGATAGTTAATTTTTTGTTGTTATTTTTGTTTTTCGATACAGGGTTTCTCTGTAGACTAGGCTGGTCTCGAAATCACAGTGATCTGCCTGCCTCTGTCTCCAGAGTGCTGGGATTAAAGGCGTGTTCCACCAACGCCTTGATAGTTAATTTTTTATCTTAATTTTCATTGTTGTTGTTTTGAGACAGGACCTTTCTGCATATAGAGCTCATTATTTAGACTAGGTAGGCCTCGAATTCAGAGTTCCTCCTGCTTTTGCCTTCCAAGTGCTAGAATTAAAGGTATGGGCCACCATGTCTGACAATATTTTTCTTATGAGCTTGACATAAGTAGTACTAAATGCTTATCTAACTGGGACATCCAGCACAGATAACTGAGCTGTCACTTATTTTTTCCTAGGCCACCTCAGAGGCAGCAGATACCTCAGTTTCTATCTTCAAAGTGCTTTAAGCTGTCTAAAGGAGAATTCAGCTAGTAGTATTCACTGTAAGTGCTAAAGGTTTTTGGAGGCAAAATGGAAGCCGAGGATTGAAGTGCCTGGGGCAAAATCGTGAACCTTTGTGATTGCAAAAGGAAGTAACTAGGTTACTGTGCTTTCTGCTGAAGCGGTGTTTACGAGTAACGAAGTGAAAAGGGAGTAGTTTAGGAGAGCTTTGATCCCGGAAGTTTTCTAGTCAGTCTCAAAGAGTTCTGGGCCCTCGACTTAGCGCGTTCGGGACAGCTTAAGAAAATGGCGTTTGCTAGAGTTTCCCGAAAGCCTTCCATATTGGTGAGCTCAGAACTGACTGAGCTCTCGAGGGCCGTCACCAAGCTCTCGTCCCGCCCGCCGCCGCAGGGCTTCCACCCACGGCCAGGGGGAGCCGCCCACCCACCCCTGCAGGGGTGGGATTCGAGAGGGTGTCGGGTGCGAGATGTGAAAACTGGAGCGATCCCGTGTGGCGAAACACGCGGCGCTCGCCCGCCTCGGCAGGGACACTTGTAGAGCTGCAGGGCTCAGCTGGAGTGTACAACCTAACGACGTAAGGAAGTCTCCCGAGCAGGGCCAACATGGCGACGAACTCCTTTTGGCACAGCCCCTGTTCCCTCCTCACGATGGGCGGCCCCACAAACGACCATTGGCCAAGCTAGAGGCGGTGCCAGGGCTTTTTCTTCCCCTCATTGGCCTGAGTATCTGAGGAGGAAGCCAGGTCTCCTCTCCCCATTCCAAGTTCCAGCCTTCGCCTTTTATTCGGCGTCTAATTGGCTGTGAGCTCATGTCAATATGCATCCTGTTCCGGATCGTCTCAGTTATTGACCAATCAGAACTTTCTTAACTGCCCGCCTGAATCCTGATTGGTTTAGATAGCTTGATCCTATCCCATTCCGGCCTATTTCTTACTCTCCTACTAAACGGACTTTGCCCCGGCATGCTCAAGATTCTAATTGGTCCTTGTCCTGTCACTCCTTCCTAAGCTCGTCCTATCACCACCGTTCACGGAGCCCGCCCGGCGAATCACTGGTTTCTCTCCAAGTCGATCTTCCTTATGTCCCGCCCACTCTCACTTCCTGAAGCTTTTATTGGCTGTTAGAGCTGAGAGGGCGGCCTTTTAAGGCGGACACCAGCACGCAAGTTGGTCTTACCCGCCTTTGCGAGGGAACGAGTCTTCCCATTGGGTCGTCTGCCCGCCTTTCTACTGCAAGGCTCTCCTTTCTCCCTCCTTCATTGGGCGGGGCAGCAGATAAGGGGCGGAGACTAGGCCGGGCTTGTGGCGCGCTGCTCCCTCCTCCTTACCCCCCCTCCCTGTCCGGTCCGGGTTCGCTTGCCTCGTCAGCGTCCGCGTTTTTCCTGGCCCCCCCCAACCCCCCCGGACAGGACCCCCTTGAGCTCGCCCCTCAGCTGCCACCATGAGCGGTAAGGATGAGTCCACTCCATGCCTAGGGGTGGGAGGGGAGTGAGGGGGCGCGCGCGAGGGCCGACCGGGCGGTCCCCGCTGTGAGGGGGGGCGGGCGGGAGGCGGCGGCGGCGGCCTTGGTCCCGCCCGGGGCGGAGGGAAGGGAGGGAGAAGGGGCAGTCGCGGGGCCTCGGAGGAGGAGGGGGATGGGCCACCCGCCCCGGGGGAGGGGGCAGCGTGGCCTCGCCCGCCCCCTGCCCGCCCCGGCCACGGGGGACGGGCCTTACCCCCCACTACTCGGCCTGCCGCCTGAGGCTCCTCCCGTCGGGGGCTGGCGCCGCGGGGGCGGCCCGACCAGTGCAGGCCCCGCCTGGGCCAACCGCCTCCCCGGTCCGCCCTCCGGTCACTGCCTGCCCCAGGCCCTCCCCCGCACCCCCGAACATTTCCCTTCCCCCATCTGACCCGCCCTTTCCACGCCCCTCACCCCGAAAACGCCCCTTCCTTCTAAGGCCCGCCCTCTCAGCCCCAAACCTGGGTTCTAAGCCCTAGACCACTTTAGCCCCTTACCTGTATCCTCAGAAGTGTCCCTATCGGTACTTATGATGTACTCTGTCTGTTCCTGTTTTTATTTATTTAGCTTTACACTTGGTCTTTCTCCATCTCTCTTAATCCTAATTTTAGCACATTTTTCCATCCAACCACATGTTGGGTCTCTTCTTCCTCCCAGAATGCTTTTTTTTTTTTACTTTTGAGACAGGGTCTGTGTGGTACTATGAAAACCAGGCTGGCCTTAAACTTTTAGCCATCCTCATGCCTCTTCCTCCTGAGTGCTGAGATTACAGAGTGTGCCATGCCAACACTAGGGGCAACTAGTATTCCTGAGATACTGCCCTCAAATTCCCTTTTTCAGAAATGCTATTTGTCTTGTTTAAGGCCAGGTCTCACTCTAGTCCAGATAGACTTAGAACTGATGAACAGGTGTGAGTCACCATGCCTGGCTTCCAAAGCACTTTTTTGGGGGGTGGGGGTGGGGATGGGGGTTTGAGACACGGTTTCTCTGTGGCTTTGAAGGCTGTCCTGGAATTCACTCTGCAGACTAGGCTGGCCTTGAAGTCACAGAGATCTGCCTGCCTCCGCCTCCTAAGTGCTGGGATTAAAGGTGTGTGCCTTCACTGCTGCCACCACCACCATCCAGCTCGAAAGCGCTTTCTTTTTGGTTTTTTAAGACAGGGTTTCCCTGTGGCTTTGGAGGCTGTCCTGGAACTAGCTCTTGTAGACCAGGCTGGTCTCAAACTCAGAGTGATCCACCTGCCTCTGCCTACGGAGTGCTGGGATTAAAGGCGTGCGCCACCACTGCCCAGCCCAAAGCGCTTTTTGAATGGTTTTTGACTTTAATTTTGTACATGGGGAAATAGTGGCCCATCTTGGACACCATTGAGGCACATGCCTGTTCTGCATGCCTGGCATGAGATGCTGGCATCTCAACTGATGTAACTGAAAATTTCTTTGAACTCTTATTTCTCTTGCCTCCATGTCCCTCTTGCCTCCACTTCCAAATTCTGAGATTTCAGGCCTATCACCATATCTATATCTGGCCCTATTTCCTTTTTTACTCTGCTTTTAAACATTCTATTAGTCATTAGGCTGGTTATCAGAGCCTTATTTTAAACCTTTGGGTGATTTTTTTTCTCCTTCTTCCACTTTAAGTTATTGTTTTGTAATTATTTTTAGATCAAGATCACTCCATGGATGAAGTGACAGCCGTGAAGATTGAAAAAGGTGTTGGTGGCAATAACGGGGGTAACGGTAATGGTGGTGGTGCATCTTTTTCTCAGACTCGGAGCAGCAGCACAGGCAGTAGCAGCAGCAGTGGTGTCGGAGGAGGGCAGGTGAGTGATCAGTCAAAGGTGGGGAAGGTGTTGAGGGTGTAAATATTCTTAGAAAGTTCCTTAATCAAAAAGCTGGGAGAAAAAAAATACAGTAGTGAAGTACACACAGAAAGATAGATGATCTAGAGGGTCCCCAAATAAGAAAGTTGGAACAGTACACAAAAGTCAGCATTTTATTTCTGGTTTTTGCTCTTTATATGCCTGCATTGTTGCTGTTTGTCTGTTGAATACTGCCCCCTAGGCAGGCTATTGGGTGCCACTAACTCCTTTCCTCTCTTCTGGCCAGGAATCCCAGCCATCTCCTTTGGCTCTGCTGGCAGCAACCTGCAGCAGAATTGAGTCACCCAATGAGAACAGCAACAACTCCCAGGGTCCGAGTCAGTCAGGGGGCACAGGTGAACTTGACCTCACAGCCACACAACTTTCACAGGGTGCCAATGGCTGGCAGATCATCTCTTCCTCCTCTGGGGCTACCCCTACCTCAAAGGAACAGAGTGGCAACAGTACCAATGGCAGCAATGGCAGCGAGTCTTCCAAGAATCGTACAGTCTCTGGTGGGCAGTATGTTGTGGCTGCTACCCCCAACTTACAAAACCAGCAAGTTCTGACAGGTCTACCTGGAGTAATGCCTAATATTCAGTATCAAGTAATCCCACAGTTCCAGACTGTTGATGGGCAGCAGCTGCAGTTTGCTGCCACTGGGGCTCAAGTGCAGCAGGATGGTTCTGGTCAAATACAGATCATACCGGGTGCAAACCAACAGATCATCACAAATAGAGGAAGTGGGGGCAACATAATTGCTGCTATGCCAAATCTACTCCAGCAGGCTGTCCCCCTCCAAGGCCTTGCAAATAATGTGCTCTCAGGACAGACTCAGTATGTGACCAACGTTCCAGTGGCCCTGAATGGGAACATCACCTTGCTGCCTGTCAACAGTGTTTCTGCAGCTACCTTGACTCCCAGCTCTCAGGCAGTCACCATCAGCAGTTCTGGATCCCAGGAGAGCGGCTCACAGCCTGTTACCTCAGGGACTGCTATCAGTTCTGCCAGCTTGGTGTCATCACAAGCTAGCTCCAGCTCCTTTTTCACCAATGCCAATAGCTACTCTACAACTACTACCACCAGCAACATGGGAATCATGAACTTTACCACCAGCGGATCGTCAGGAACCAGTTCTCAAGGCCAGACACCCCAGAGGGTTGGTGGGCTACAAGGGTCCGATTCTCTCAACATCCAGCAGAACCAGACATCAGGAGGCTCACTGCAAGGAAGTCAGCAAAAAGAAGGAGAGCAAAGTCAGACACAGCAACAACAAATTCTTATTCAGCCTCAGCTAGTTCAAGGGGGACAAGCTCTTCAGGCCCTCCAAGCAGCACCATTATCAGGGCAAACCTTCACAACTCAAGCTATTTCCCAGGAAACCCTCCAGAACCTTCAGCTTCAGGCTGTTCAGAACTCTGGTCCCATCATCATTCGGACACCAACAGTGGGGCCCAACGGACAGGTCAGTTGGCAGACTCTTCAGCTGCAGAACCTTCAAGTTCAGAACCCACAAGCCCAGACAATCACCTTGGCCCCTATGCAGGGCGTTTCCTTGGGGCAGACTAGCAGCAGCAATACTACCCTTACACCCATTGCCTCAGCTGCCTCCATTCCTGCTGGCACAGTCACTGTGAATGCTGCACAACTTTCCTCCATGCCAGGCCTCCAGACCATTAACCTCAGTGCATTGGGCACTTCAGGGATCCAGGTGCACCAGCTTCCAGGCCTGCCTTTGGCTATAGCAAATGCCCCAGGTAAGACATCCATTCTTTTGCATTTATTACAAACTAACTCTAATGCTTCCCTGAAACTATTGAATCCAAAGGGGGGAATAGACCCTTCTGAGATGTCCCTTCAAGGAGTAATTAATCAGGCAAGTGTAAAATGGTTTATTTAAGACATGTTGAGCTGATTCAATAGAAATGTTTTTTTAGTTAATCTGATGAGAAAGGGCTACTTCTGGGTAATGTCCTGTGTCTTGGTACCACAAAATAAAGTTTGGTGAGCTTTCTGCATAGGGTCAGGTACTAAATAATTTAGGTCTTGAGAGCCACATATATTCTCAGTCATATTTCATATTCTCTTTGGTTTTCCCCTTACCCAGCCGTGATAGGGATTGAACATATATGGCCTTCTGAATCTCTTGCACACTAGCCTGATATATCCCCAGCCCCATGGTTTGCAATTTGTTTTTCAAAAAAACCCTTTTAAGAATGTAAAAGTGAGGTAGCCTGGCTGCCTCCACTTGGGAAGCTGAGGCAGGCGGATCTTTTCAAGTTGGAGGCCAGCCTGATTTACAAAGTGAGTTCCAGGACAGCCAGAGCTATTACACAGAGTTTCTGTCTTGGGAAAAAAAAAATGTAAAACTTGATGAGGCAAGTGAATATCTGTGATCTCAAGGCCTTCCTGATCTACATAGTTCCAGGGCTATTTAGAAACCCTGTCTCAAAGATTGTAAGATTGGAGCCAGGTGGTGGTGGTCCACCCCTTTAATCCCAACACTTGAGAGGCAGTGGTAGGCAGATCTCTGTGAGTTCGAGGACAGCCTGGTCTACAGAGTGAGTGTCACCATAGGCTCCAAAGCTATACAGAAATTCTGTCTCAAAAAATAAAACAAAACAAAAGACCAGGATTGCTAACTGGTACAGTGCATGTCTAACATGTGTCTAAATACTGGATTCATCTCAGGACCATACTGAAAAGTCCTTTTTTTTTTTTGGTAACCTTGGAATTTGGTCAGTCCCTATGAATGCTGGGATCACAGACATGTGCTGTCATGATCAGTCCCACCACAAAAATTAAAAAAAAAAAAAAATGTAAAACTACTCTTTACTTCTAGGGTTGCCTTTCTTCTCAGCTTCCTCCTTCATTTCTTTTTTATTTTATGTGTATGGGTGTTTTGCATGCATGTGTATGGACTACATGAATTTGCGGTGCTCGTGGAGGCCAGAAAAGGGAGTTATCAGATACCCTGGATCTAGAGGTAGTTGGTAGCCTGCCATGTGGATGGGTTCTAGGAATCAAACCTGGTTCCTCTGGAAGAGTAGTAGGTCTCTGCCTGCCCCAACCCCCTGTGTGTGTGTGTGTGTGAAATTTGTCCTGGAATTCACCATGTAGACAGGATGACTTTGAACTCACAGATCTGCTTGCCTTTGTCTTTTAAGGAAGAAGATGTTTATTTTGGCTGACAGTTTTGTGTGATTAAATGTGTTGAATATACTACATTTTGTGGAGAAGGCATGGCTACTGGGATAGTACCTCCTTCCTTCAGTGACAGGAGCAGGAAGCATGCAACTCCTCATATCTTGGTTGGTTCAGGAAGCTAGCTAGCTCAATAGCCTTCTTTTGGTCTTCGGACCACATAGGTTACAGATTGTGATGATTAAACTTGAACAGTCTTCTCATTGGTTGTCGCTCATAATTGAGGGGAAAATGTCTTAATTGATTACAGAGTGAGTTCCAGGACAGCCAGGGCTACATTGAAAAACTCATGTCTCAACAACTCTTTCCCCACCAACACACTCTCTCTCTGTCTCTGTCTGTCTCTCTCTCTGTCTCTGTCTCTCTGTCTCTCTCTCACAAGCTGCTGGCTATATGGGGAAGTCCTATCTCAAAAAACAATACAAAAAAAACCCCATGAAAACCAACAGAATGATCTTAGAAAAAGCCAAAAATCAGAGCCATAAAATAAAAATGAAAGTCTTTTTAAAAGAGTGCGTTATTTTAAAATACATTGTGAGTCTGGTGTGTGTCCTTTGTCAGGGGAGGATGAGGCAAGAGGCTCAGTGCCAGTTTGAACTACATAGTGATTCCTTGTTTCCCCCCCAAAGTTGTTGTTTGTTTTTTGAGACAGTTTTTCTGTGTAGCTTTGGTGCCTGCCCTGGAACTCCTTCTGTAGACCAGGCTTAAAGAGATCTGCTTGCTTCTGCCTCCCGAGTGCTGAGATCAAAGGTGTGCACCACCATCACCCAGCAAAAATAAGTTTTAAAATTTATCATGTAGGTCAGTGTGTGTGTGTGTGTGTGTGTGTGTGTGTGTGTGTGTGTGTGTGTGTGTGTGTATTTTGAGCTAGTATATTTGGGGGGAGTTGGACATAGGGTCTTTGTTTTTTGTTCTGTTTTTTGTTTTGTTTTGTTTTGCTTTTTTGGTTTTTTGAGACAGGGTTTCTCTGTGGCTTTGGAGGTGTCCTGGTACTAGCTCTTGTAGACCAGACTAGTCTTGAACTCACAATGATCCACCTGCCTCTGCCTCCCGAGTGCTGGGATTAAAGGCGTGTGCCACCACGCCCGGCTTGTTTTGTTTTTTGTTTGTTTCTTTGTTTTGTTTTTTGGAGACAGGGTTTCTCTGTATAGCTCTGGCTGTACTAGGACTCCCTTTGTAGATGTTGGCCTTGAACTCACAGAGTCCTGCCTGCCTCTGCATCTATAGTGTTGGGATTTAAGGTGTGTGTCACCCAGTAGTGCACAGAGTCTTATTCTGTAGCCCAAGCTAACATAATTTACCTGTAGGAGCCACTAACACTTAGATCTAATTTATAATTAAATACAATAAAAAGATTAACAGAAAAAAGCCTGGCTGTGGTGGCCTACACCTTTAATCCCAGCAATTGGGAGGCAGGAGGCAGGTGGATCTTTGTGAGTTCAAGGCCAGCCTGGCCTACAGAACTATACAGAGAAACCCTGTCTCAAAAAACAAAAAAAAAAAACAAACAAAAAAAGGAGGTATAGTTACATAGAGACTTAGACTTCCAGCTATATAGTTGTTACAAAATATCTTATTTTATCCTCTTTTCTGATACAGTATTGCATACTAGAAAACTCTAACAATACTTTCAAACTGTTCCCAGTACAGTGTAGTAGAAAGCCCATTGAATGTGAAACAATCTTTTTTATTTATTTTCTTATTTTTTTTTAAGACAAGGTTTCTTTGTGTAGCTCTGGCTGTCTTGGAACTAGCTCTGTAGAGTGCTGGGATTAAAGGTGTGGGCCACCACCACCCAGTGGTGGCTGATTGTGAAACAATCTTTATGTTCTGAAATGAGGTAGGTAGCCATAGAAACTACAGCTTTGGGCCATATTTGGGTTCATACCTTGAATTACAGTATTCTGGAGGCAGAGGCAGGCTGAGGAGGTCAACCTGGATCTATATAATCCAAGCCAGCCAGGGTTACATACACAATGACTCTTTTCTTAAAAGAGAAAATGCTTGGCAGTGGTGTGGCATGCCTTTAAACTCTGCACCGGGGAGTCAGGCAGGCAGATCTCTTGAGTTCAAAGCCAGCCTGGTCTACAGAGCGAGTTCCAGGACAGCCAGGGCAACACAGAAAACCTGTCATGAGAGATACTGAAGACTATAGTGTTCCTCATGCTCATTCATTTTGTCTGTTTACATTTAACATAAAAGATAACTTTTAAAATGCTTGCTTAAGGTTTCTTGTTGATGTTTATTCTTTCCGTGCTGAATACCCAAGCAAAGGCATAAATCTAGAACCAAGATAAACTCATACTTTTGTGTCCCATGTTTTTCATTCTTTGCTCCTGGTGGGTGGTAGTAGTGAGGGAAGGGACCACCCTGTTAACTGAGGTTAGTTTCCAAAATGAAATGATACATAGATTCCTAGAGTTATTTTTTGTTAGTTTGGCTTGTTCTGTTTTTAAATAAACCACAGACTTTTTTTCTTTTTTAACCAACACCTTTGTCTTTTTATCAGTAGCCTTTTCTCTCATTTTATATTCTTAATTTGCAAATCTCTCCCCTCTCAGCCTCTGTCAAACACTGAAAACTTGCTTTGGATGTGCATAGGGGCAGCTTTAAAAAATTGAGTTTGGTTGAATGTTTAGGAGTTCTAACAGAGAGAGAACATAGGGCTGGGCTTTGGCATGAGAATAAACAGATTTATCTTGATGTCTATAATTCACTCATGAAGAAAATTTCAGGCACTAAAAATAAAAATTCTACATCTTCTAAGTTTTATTAGGGTCAGGAAAATGTTTTGTCCTAATAGTTAAGTTGAATGTGATACTGGGATTGGTTTTCCAGCAGTCTGACTAAAGTTGGGGTCAGATTGCCGACCTAATTTGTTTAAAAAATTTGTGTTTTCGACTAGTGACTGTGAACATTAGAAATCATTGTAAAAATGTTTTCTTTTTTCAGAGATGGAGTCTTAATTTGTAGTTTAGATTGGCTTGAGACATACTATGTAGTACAGGCTGGCTTCAAACTTGTGGCAGTCCTCCTGCTTCAGCCAATGAATGTTGTTGGGATTACAGATAGGAGCATGCACAATCAGCCAGAATTAGCGTTTTGTACCAAAAAATCATATGAGAAGCATTTCTATATGTATTATCAGCCAGGTAGTGGTGGTGCACACCTTTAATCCCAGCACTCGGGAGGCAGAGGCGGGTGGATCTCTGTGGGTTCGAGACCAGCCTGGTCTACAAGAGCTAGTTCCAGCACAGCCCCCAAAGCCACAGAGAAACTGTCTCAGGAACAAAAAAAAAAGTCTGTTCTTTCTGTTCTCTCCTCTCTTCTATTTCCAGGGTGTTATGTAACACAGGTTGCCCTCTAGCTGTGTAGTGGAGGCTAAACTTCAACTCCTGATCCTACAGCCTCTACTTCTCAAGTTGCCATGATTAGGGGTTTAACCTCAACACCCAATGAAAACTGTTTCTGTGTAAATGTTTTTTAAAAATGATTTATTTATTTTTATCTTATATGCACGAGTGTTTTATATGTCTGAGGGTGTCTGATCCCCTGGAATGGAGTTATAGATAGTTGTGAACAGCTGTGTGGATGCTGGGAATTGAACCCAGATCCTCTGAGTTGCCAGTGCCCTTAGCCATGGAGCTGTTAGCTGTCTCTCAGAACCCCTTGTAGAAAGCTTTTTTTTTTTTTTCTTAAAGATTTTATTTATTTATTTTGTGTACAACATTCTGCTTCCATGTCTATCTGCACACCAGAAGAGGGCACCAGATCTCATTACAGATGGTTGTGCGCCACCATGTGGTTGCTGGAAATTACACTCAGGACCTCTGGAAGAGTAACCAGTGCTTTTAACCTCTGAGCCATCTCTCCAGCCCCCTTACATGTGCTTCCATGTTTTTTAGGCTGTGAGTTGTTTATAGAAACTGGGCAGTATTACCTGTTATACAAGTTCGGATTTGCCTAATTTTTGTTTGCCTGCCTTAGCTGAATTAGTTTGAAGTTTTTTTTTTTTTTTTTTCAACAGGAAATACCTAGGTTATAACAAGGATTTGCTTTTTTTTTTTAAGATTTTATTTATTTATTTATTTATTTGGTTTTACGAGGCAGGGTTTCTCTGTGTAGCTTTGGAGGCTGTCCTGGAACTAGCTCTTGTAGACTAGGCTGGCCTCAAACTCACAGAGATCCACCTGCCTCTGTCTCCCGAGTGCTGGGATTAAATGCATGTGCCACCACCGCCCAGCATAAGATTTATTTTTATTATTTTATGTTTATGAGTGTTTTGCCTGCATGTATGCTTGTGTGTCACATATGTGCTGGGTGCAGGAGGTTGTGAACCTCCATTTGGATTCTGGTCTTTTGAAGCAAGTGCCCTTAACTGCTGACCCAACTCTCCTGCCCCCAAAGATTTGTTTTTTAGGAGATGAGGGAACTTTTCACTAAGCAGTGGTGGCATACATCTTTAATCCCAACACTCAGGAGGCAGAGGCAGAGGCAGGTGGATCTCTGTGAGTTTGAGGCCAGCCTGGTCTCCAGAGCAAGTTCCAGACAGCCAAAAACAAAACAAAACAAAAACAAAAACACCACGAGAGAGAGAGAGAGAGAGAGAGAGAGAGAGAGAGAGAGTGTGTGTGTGTGTGTGTGTGTTTTGAGGGTGGGGGAGGGAATTTAAGTTCCGACCTTTCTTCCTTTAGCCTTCTCCTTTCCCTACATTTTATTTATTTATTTTCAAGGCAGGTTTCCCAGACATACTTGGGACTTGTGTTTGTCTTGTCAGCTAGTCTGTTAACCTGAAAACTTCCTCTGTCTTCTTGTTTCTGTCCAACTAAGACCTAGGGTTACAAGCGTGCACAGGACAGTGATTGTTATGTGGGTTCTGGTACCTGAATCTAGTCCACATGATTGAGCTGGGAGCATTCTTTAACTGTAGAGCTTTACTTGAGCACACCCACATTCTCTGTTGGTGTGTAGAAATATGCAGAAACCAGAGGTTAACATTACGTAACTTCCTCAGCTACTTTAAAATATGTCTTATTCAGTAAGATTTATTGTTTTATGTGTATGTCTTACCTGTGTGTATGTGTGTACACCACATTTGTGCCTGAATGCCTGAAGAGGTCAGAAGAGGATATCAATGAAAGCAGAGTATTACAAGCGCCAATGAGATATTGTTCAGGGATACTGTGCTCATGTTCTCTAAGAATGTACCTAGAGAAGAAATTATAGAGGGTATGGAATGGATAAATGACAGTTTTTTTTGTTCAGTTTGGAAGTTTAGTTCATAAGTGTTTTAAGTTTTTGTTTTTTTGTTTTATTTATTGTTTTGTTTTTTTGGTTTTTCAAGACAGGGTTTCTCTCTGTAGCTTTGGAGCCTATCCTGGTACTCGCTTTGGAGACCAGGCTGGCCTCGAACTCACAGAAATCCACCTGCCTCTGCCTCCTGAGTGCTGGGATTAAAGGCGTGCGCCACCAATGCCTGGCTTGTGAACTATTTCTACTTGTATTTATGTGCTGCTATTGTGCTAGAGAATGAATTGATGCTGAAAGTACACAATAGCCAGGAATGGTGGCTTCTGCCTATGAATCCTAGCAGTTGGGAAATTGAGACAGGTTTTTCAAACGCTTTGTTTTATTTTACTCTCTGAGTAGCTGAGGCTGTCATTGAATTCAGTATGTGACAGTGACCTCAGACTGACCATATTCTTGTCACTTCACTTTCTGAGTGCTGGAATTACGGGTATTCGGCATCATGACCTTCCTTTCTAACCTGTACTCTTTGATTCATGATGATGACAAAACTCAAGCTTTAGCTGGGAACATTATCAAAACTTACAGTTAGGGAACATTACCAAAACCGAAATTAATATTTAGATTTAATGGAGAGACTTCCAAAATATCTATGTTCCTAAAATTTGTTCAGACCCCCTCTTTTCTCCTTTTTGTCTTTAACTATGTAGGAGGGTGGTATAACGTTTAGTCACAGTGACATCTAGTGGTGAAAGCCATTAACATTTTTTACTTAACCATATGGAAAACTACCCATTTTTAAATCTACCAAAAAAAAAATTTAAAGAAAAAAAGAAATGGTAGCCTGGTGGTGGTGGTGGCGCATGCCTTTAATCCCAGCACTCGGGAGGCAGAGGCAGGCGGATCTCTGTGAGTTCGAGACCAGCCTGGTCTACAAGCGCTAGTTCCAGGACAGCCTCCAAAGCCACAGGGAAACCCTGTCTTGAAAAACCAAAAAAAAAAAAAAAAGGAATGGTAATATACCAAAGAGAGAATTATACAGTCTAAACTTTTGGTTCCATAGATATTTTCACTGATAAAAAAAAATTACGGAAAATATAAAAGGGAGGGGAAAAATAATGCTTCCCATCACAATTTGTAGCATGAATTCTCTTTGCCCTTAATAATAAAAACTTGGAGTCAAGCTATCAGGGAGTGAAAGCTGAAGGATCAGAGAAGCAGAGCAACTAGCCACTAGAGTTCTTATCTCAGTGCTCAGATCAAGGGGAGATCCTGTCCTCTCTCTGCCTAGCCATATCCCTTCCTATCTTTGCCTCCTTAGTGCTGGGATTAAAGGCATGTAACTCCCAAGTACTGGGAATAAAGGTGTAAGCCACCACTACTTGGCTGTTTCTCTTTTGGACTGGATCAATTTCGTATAGCCCAGGGTGGCCTTGAACTCACAGATCCACCTGCCTCGTCTCTTCCCCAGTGCTGGGATTAAAGGTGTGGACACCACTTCCTGGCCTCTGTGGCTAACTCGTATGACTAGCTCTTCACTCTGATCTTCAGGAAAGTTTTGTTAGATCATTTAAAAAAGTATATCACCCCAACAGTCACCAATTAAACTATTGTTTGTGTGTGAATGCATGACAGGATAACCCTTTATAGCCCAGACTGGCTTTGGTTTTACTATCCTCCTGCATATCTGCCTGCTAGTGCTGAAATTACAGCCATATTCCATTCTTCTCAGCATGAATATTCAAAGACTTTTTTGTTTTTTTTTTTTTTGTTGTTTTGTTTTTTGTTTTGTTTTTTTTTGTTTTTTTTTTTGGTGTGTGGGGGTGGTGGTTTGAGGCAGGGTTTCTCTGAGGCTTAGGAGGAACTAGCTCTTGTAGACCAGGCTGGTCTCAAACTCACAGAGATATGTCTACCTAGTACTGGAGTAAAGATGTGTCTGTGTTTTGGGGGGCGGGGGTGCCGTTCAAAAATTTTCTTGTGTAATTGAATAATTGGATTTTTTTTTCTTTTTTTTTTTTTTTTTTTTTTTTTTTTTTTTGAGACAGGACTTCTCTGTGTAGTCCTGGCTGTCTTGGAGCTCACTTTGTAGACTAGGCTGGTCTACAAACAACTCGGAGACCTCTGCCTCTGCCTCTGCCTCTGAAATGCTGAGATTAAAGGCATGGGCCACCACACATGGCCAGAGAACTAGTTGGTATTTATTTATTTAGGTTTTTTGAGGCAGGATTTCTCTGTGTAGCTTTGGAGCCTGTCCTGGAACTCCCTCTGTAGACCAGGCTGGCCTGAATTCACAGTGATCAGATTCTCCTCTCTCTGCATCCTAAGTGCTGGGATTAAAGGGGTGTGCCACCACCACCCAGTCCCAGAGAACCAGTTTTAAGTATTTATGTAAAATACATTTAAGTTTGTATATCATAACCAGTCATTGGTGTGCACAGACCAGCCTGGTCTACAAGAGCTAGTTCCAGGACAGCCTCCAAAGCCACAGAGAGGGCTGGAGAGATGGCTCAGAGATTAAGAGCACTGACTGCTCTACCAGAGGTCCTGAGTTCAATCCCAGAAACAATATGGTGGCTCACAACCATCTGTTATGAGATCTGGTGCCCTCTTCTGGTGTGCAGGTATACAAGGAAGCAGAATGTTGTATATGTAATAAATAAATAAATAAAATTTAAAAAATAAATGATTCAGGAAACATTAAAAAAAAAAAGCCACAGAGAAACCCTGTCTCAAAAAAAGGTTTGTGTATCAAGTGTATGCCTGCTGCCCATAGAGATCAAATCCCCTGGAACTGGAGTTACAGGCAATTGTGAGCAGTCAACATCTTTCCAGCTCCCATGCCTAGGTTTTTTTCTCCCTATGATGCCCAGTGTTTTTTTCTTTGTTTTTCTCAGAGATCTATGCTTGCTCTGTCATATATTCTCAGCCCTCCTCACATTTTTGGGGGGGAAAGGAAGGGAGAGGAGGTTTTCATTAAGTTGCCCATGTTATCTTCTGATCTCTCTGGCACCCCAAATACATGCAGTACACTCATACACATAAATGAATTAAAAATACTCTCATCAGATTGCTTGTAGACAAGTATGTAGGCCATTTTCTTGACAGGAGGACCCAGCACACTGGGGGATGGGTCTCTCCTGGATAGGTGGTCCTAGATAGTCTACCAGAATAAGCAAGCCTTGGAGATTAAGCCAATCCTGTCTCTCGGTTCTTGTATCAAGTTCCTGGCCTGATTTCCCTCATTATGGAGTATGATCTAAGAGTTGTAAGATAAGATAAACCCAGTTCCAGGACACCCTACAAAGCTATAGAGAAACCTTGTCTCGAAAATCTCAAAGAAAGGGCTGGAGAGATGGCTCAGAGGTTGAGAGCGCCAACTGCTCTTCCAGAGGTCCTGAGTTCAATTCCCAGCAACCACATGGTAGTTCTCAACCATTGGTTATGAGATCTGGTGTCCTCTTCTGGTGTGCAGATACACATGGAAGCAGAATGTTGTATACATAATAAATAAAATCTTTAAAAAAACAAAAGAATAAAAGAAACCCCCCCCCCAAAAAAATGAAATAAATCCTTTGCTTCCCAAGTTGTTTTTTTTGTCATGGTACTTATCACAGCAAGATGACAGATAAGAAACCAGAATCCCAAGTAGAATTTTTGGAAATATATGGAAACTAGCCTTCAGACTGGTAGAATGCTTGCCTACTATGTGGAGGCCCTTGGCTCAGTTCCTAGAATGGTGATTTGTTTTACAGTTACTGACATTTTAATTTCATCATGCTTTAGTAATTCCCAAGGTTTTAACTTTTAGGTCATGGCTTTACCTACACTTCTTTACTTTGAAGAAAATAAAAAGATATAACATTTATAGTTGTTTCAGAAATGGATGCTAGAGGTAACAGCTCAGTTTGCCCAAGACTGTCATTAAACTGCCTCTGGTTTCCTAGTTATTTTCATCACAGGAAGGCCAATCTTTAATTTATCTCATTGCTTAACTAGTACCATATTTTAAGATTAAACTGTTCTTTTCTAAAACTGTTATTAAAAGGGATGGGGAACAAATTCCAATATGTTGATGTCATGTTGACTTTTTTATTTGACATGGGTCTTACTCTTTAGCCAAGGTTAGTCTGGACCTACTATGTAAACTTAAACCTGTAATCACTTGGGAGTCCCTCAGGTACTTACTTGGGAGGTTGATTCAGAAGCCTAGGAGTTCAAGGACAACCTGGGCAAAGCAAGACCTTATGTCAGATTATAAAAAGAGATCTTGATGCAGTGGTGCCATATTGGCTAGTGAGATGGCTCAGCAGATAAAGGCATTCGCATCAAGGCTGATTGATAGCCTGAGATTGATTATTAGAACCCATGTGGTGGAAGAGAACTGATTTCTAAATGATGACCTCTGGCTTGGACAAGCATACTACACACACCACTCATGGAAGAAAGAACTGTAATTAAAAGTTGGTACTGTGAATGTAATATCAGTGATGTTTCTATAGCTGTTCTATCCTGTCCACTGCCACCTTTCTCCTTTTCTTTTTATTTCAGGTGATCATGGAGCTCAACTTGGCCTCCATGGATCTGGTGGTGATGGGATGCATGATGAGACAGCAGGTGGAGAAGAAGGAGAGAACAGCCCTGATCCCCAACCCCAAGCTGGTAGGAGGACTCGGCGGGAAGCATGTACATGCCCCTATTGTAAAGACAGTGAAGGAAGGTGAGTTCATTCTCTTGAATATGGAGTTTGTTTTGTTTTTGAATGTAAATAAATTAAAAATGGACTTAGAAATAAGAGGGAAAGGGCATATATATATATATATAATATTATAATATATACATATATACATATATACATATATACATACATACATACATACATATATATATATTCAAGACACAGGGAACTGGGCCTGGTGGCGCATGCTTTTAGTTCTAGCAGCACTTGGGAGGCAGAGGCAGGCCTGGTCTACAAAGTGAGTTCTGGGACAGCCAGAGCTTTACACAGACAAACCCTGTCTTTAAGAAAAAAAGCAGGTGTGTGTGTGTGTGGTTGTGGGTGTGGGTGGGTGTGGGTGGGTGTGGCGGGTAGTAGCTCCGCCGTTAAAGAGTAGGCTCACAACCAAAAAAAAAAGGAACGAAGAAACCCAAAACAACCCCCCCAACAAAAAAAACAAACAAACATTGGAGGGCTGGGTGTGTAGCTCAGTTGGTAAAGGGCTTACCTAGCATTTATGGAGTCCTGAGTTTGAATCACAGCACTTAATAAAGCAGTGTGGTCACACATGCCTGTAATTGCATGTTGTCTGGAGATGCAACACATACATGTATCTACTTAACCCCAGAGTGTATTGTATAGAGAGTGTATAAAGTGAGGGTTTTGACACCAGGTGCATTAAGTGCAGACATGACCTCTCCAAGGTATGGTTGAGGGGAAGGTTTTTATTGTAGACATGAGGAGAGTACAGTCAAAGTCCAGAGCGGAGAGAGAAAGTAGTAGACTAAACATGGCCAATAGATTGGACCCAGCCATGAGAGAGAAGCGGGGAAGAGAGTGGGAAAGGAAGATAAAATGTGAGAGGCAAGAGAGTGCATATTGGAAATGACAGGGTTATATGGGAGCGAGAAGCTTGGGAGGAAAGTGATCTGGAGAAGTATAGGGGTAGTGGTGGGGTAAGAAGAGCCAGGATGGACTCTGTAACAGGTATTTGCTATGCTGAGAGAACCTGGAGGCTAGCATGTGCTTTGATGTGCTAATGGGCATCACAGTTAGCCATTTGGACCTAAAAAGGATCCCATGACAGACCAAAGTATGGTAGCATCAAAGCCCAACTTGGTGAACCAGTGAGTTTTATTGGGATTAGTTAAAGGAATATGGGGTGAGGGGCTACTTACAGAAAAGGAGTAGAAGGCTGAGCATTGGTGGTGCATACCTTTAATCCTAGTACTCGGGAGGCAGAGGCAGGTGGATCTCTGTGAGTTTAAGACCAGCCTGGTCTATAAGAGCTAGTTCCAGGACAGCCTCCAAAGCAGTACAGAGAAACCCTGTCTCAAACCTCCCACCCCCACAAAAAAAAGAAAGAAAGAAAAGAAAAGGAGCAGAAGTGACTCAAAGACGTCTGAATCACCAAAGCCTACTCCAGCATAGATGAGTTTACAAAAGCTGAAGAACTGGAGCATGCAGGCAGCCAGTATCCCTTCTGTCCAGATCAGTTGGTCTAAGCCCCTTCAAGGCAGCTCTCTGGGCTCTTGAGAGTCTTCTCCTTGCAACTTGGCTTGTCTGAGAGTAACTCATGGCTGGCTGGCTTTATCTTTTACTCTTGGAAGGGACCTAGTGAATCTGATCAGTTTCAGGGGCTTCCTGAAACTGTTTTGAGTTGTTCATCCTCTGTTTTATGGGAGATAGTGTGTTTTAACCCCAGAGTATATTGCTACACAACATCCTTGCACTTGGGAGGTGAAATCAGAAATATATTTTATATTTGGTTCTCTGGCTAGGTGTAGTGGTGCATGCCTTTAATTTTAGCACTCAAAGGCAGAGAGGCTGGCGAATCTCTTGAATTTGAGCCCAGCCTGGCCTCCAGAGGTTTTTGAGACAAGGTCTCACCATTCAGCCTCATAGAGATCTCTTACTTCTGCCTCACAAGTGTTGGGATTAAAGACATGCTGCCACACTCAACAGTCCTTATTTTATTTTTGGGGGTGGGGTGGGGTACAATGTTTGACTCTTGTGGAACTCACTGTTCAGACCAAGCTGGCCTCACATTCACAGAGATACTCCTGCCTCTGCCTCACCAGTGTTTGGACTAAATATGTGAGGCACCACATCCAGCTCCTTATTTTATTGTACATGGAATCAGGTTCTTGCTACAATATCCTTGCTTGGCCTTGAATTTTTGGTTCTTGTGCCTCATTCTCCCAAGTAGCTGAGATTACAAGGATGAACCTCTATTCCTTCTTTCACCCTTAAGATTTAGGCCTGGAGTAATGGCTCAGGTTTGTTTTGTTTGTTTGGTTTTTCGAGACAAGATTTGTCTATGTAGTTTTGGCTATCCTGGAACTTGCTCTTGCACATGAAAATAAATAAAAAGAGAACAAGGGCTAGTAAAATGCAGCTTTGTGGTACAGCACTTGCATTTCAAAAAAGTATGCAAGAAAGTCAATGAAGCCAGGTTTGTTAGTGATTCACATCTGCTACTTTAGCACTTGGAAGGTATGGACAGTAAATTGCAAGTTTGAGAATAAGTCTAGTCCAAAAGCCACTTCAAGACCAACATGAACTGAATAAAATAGGCTGTCTCAAAAAAAAAAAAAAAAAAAATCTCATGGAACAAGGCATAATGGTACGTAGCTGTAATCCTCATCACCCAAGAGGCAGAGGCAGAGGCAGAGGCAGAAGGATAACCCTAAGTTTGAGGCCAACCTGGTCTACAAGTTCCAGGGCAACGGTTATACAATGAGGCATTGTCTCAATAATAGGTAAGTAAATAAATAAACTCACAAGCTGGAGATGAACTCAGTGGTAGAACACTTGCCCAGCATTCAGAGTCAATAAGAAATCAAAACTAAAAACAAGAGCTGCATAATATGACCTACTCAAATGTACTATATTAGCCTTTTGCAGCATCTGACCCCACCTCCCAAGTGCTGGGTTGCAATGGCTGAGTATTTAAGGGCAGTTGTTGTTCTTGCAGAGAACTAAAGTGGCAACTCACAACCATCTGTAACTCCAGTTCCACAGGATCTGGCACCCTCTTCTGGCCTCTTTGGCCACAAATATTCATGCAGGCAAAACATCAAATAAATAAATCTTAGAAAAAGATTTCAGGCTGGTCAGGAATAGTGGCACATGTCTTTAATTCAAGAGTTGGGTGGATCTTCATGAGTTCCAATCCTGCCTTGTCTACATAGTGAGTTCTAGTTTAGCTAGAGTTTATACAGTGGAACCCTAGCTCAAAAACAAAACAAATACATGTATATATAGATTTAGGACTATAATTGATCTCTCTTTGGCCTAGAGAAGTCAGATGGAGCTAGATAGCTTAATGATTAATACCAAGTATCTGTTGTTTCAGTAAGATTTCTTATAGCTGGGAGGTCGCAGTGCACACCTTTAATTCCAGTGGTGGGGATAGGGGTGGGGGACAACACTGAGGCAAGTGGGTCTCTGTGAGTTGAGTCCAGCCTAGTTTACAGATAGAGTTGCAGGACAGCCAAGGCAATACAAAAAACCCGTCTTGAAAAGAAAAAAGAAAAAGATTGTTTGCAAAACAGCAATAAATAGAAACCTGCTTCTTGTAATGAGTCCCCCCCCACCCCACCCCCGTAGCTTTAGGAAAATTACATGTTTTAACAGTTCTGTTATCACTCAAAAAGACAAATATATTTATTCCAGGTGCTTTTTTTTTCCTTGAGTCACGCTTTCTCTGTGTAGCCCTGACTATCTTGTGGACCAGGCTGGTCTTGAACTCAAGAGATCTGCCTGCCTCTGCCTCCCAAGTCCTGGGATTAAAGGTGCTCCATCACTGCCCATCTCTTAATCAAGATGTATATTTTTCCACCAAGATTTTTCTTTCACTGAATTTTCTAGAGATTTGCTCATTTTGTGTATATGAATGTTTCTTGAATATATGTATGTATGCCACGTGCATGCAGATACAACCTGTGGAGCCCAGGAGAGGGCATCTGATTCCCTGAAAAGATTCATTTGCTTAGTTGGGAAGCTGTGTATCATGGTATACATATAAAAAGTTGGAGGATCACTTGAGGGAAGTGTTCTGGGGATTGAATTTAATGTCATACTTGGTGGCAAGAACCTTTACCTGCTAAGCTGTCTTGTTTCCTCCTGAATATTTTTTTCTTACTAGCCTGTAACAGTTCTCTTAAGTCTTACTCTTTTCTTTGTAGTCACTGTATTTTCTATGTAGCCGTGGCTGTCCTGGAACTCACTTTGTAGACCAGGCTGGCCTCGAACTCACAGAGATCCACCTGCCAGTGCCTTCCAGGTGTTGGTATTAAAGGTTGATGCCACCACTGTCCAGCTTAAAAAAGTACTGTTTTGGTTTTTTCGAGACAGGGTTTCTTTGTGGCTTTGGAGGCTGTCCTGGAACTGGCTTTTGTAGACCAGACTGGTCTCGAACTCACAGAGATCCACCTGCTTCTGCCTCCCAAGTGCTGGGATTAAATGCATGTGCCACCACTGCCAGGCTAAAAAATACTTTTAAAAAATGTAAATCTTAGTGACAAGTATGGTGGCACACACTTTTAATCCCATCGCTAAGCAAGCAGAGGCAGGTGGATTTCTGAGTTCAAGGCCAGCCTGGTCAATTTATGGAGTTCCAGTACAGCCAGAGCTATATATAGAGAGATCTGTATCCAAAACAAAAGAATGGGTTAGGTAATTGCTGCTGACACTTCTTGATTCCTTAATTTCTGTCTCCATAAATTAATTATTAATTATTAATTATGTTCTCATTCTTAGAGGCTCTGGAGACCCTGGTAAAAAGAAACAGCACATTTGTCACATTCAAGGATGTGGCAAAGTATATGGCAAGACCTCACATCTCCGGGCACACTTGCGCTGGCATACAGGGGAGAGGCCATTCATGTGTAACTGGTCATACTGCGGGAAGCGCTTCACACGTTCAGATGAGCTTCAGAGACATAAACGCACACATACAGGTATGACCTAAGGGAAGAGAAAAAGAGTAGTAGACAAAGAGAAGACATGATATGCCTATGAAATAACTGAAAATCCTGAACAATTTATACGTGAAACAGTGTGTCTCAAAGAGCACTTGGATTAATCTGGAAGGTTTTAAGAAGGAGCTCCATTTTAAATGGGACTTTTTAAAAAGGTTTTTTCATTTATTATATATACAGTGAGGGCACCAAATCTCATTCAGATGGTTGTGATTGCTGGGATTGAACTCAAGACCTCTGGAAGAGCAGTCTATGCTCTTAACCTCTGAGCCATCTTTCTAGCCCCCCCCCCTTAAGTGGGATTTGAAGGATAAATATCAACCCAATCTTTATTTTGACTACTTTTGAACTAAGTTATCTTTTGCTTTTTTTTATTTAGGTGAGAAGAAATTTGCGTGCCCTGAGTGCCCCAAGCGTTTCATGAGGAGTGATCACCTGTCAAAGCATATCAAGACCCATCAGAACAAAAAGGGAGGCCCAGGTGTCGCCCTGAGTGTGGGCACTTTGCCCCTGGACAGTGGGGCAGGTTCAGAAGGCAGTGGCACTGCCACTCCTTCAGCCCTTATTGCCACCAATATGGTAGCCATGGAAGCCATCTGTCCAGAGGGTATTGCCCGTCTTGCCAACAGTGGCATCAACGTCATGCAGGTGACAGAGCTACAGTCCATTAATATCAGTGGCAATGGTTTCTGAGATTAGATACCTAGAGCCAGAGACATATGGGCCAATACCCACCAAGCCTGGGATGCAAGATAGCATGGGTCCAAGAGACATGTGGAAGAGAGAGCCATGAGGCATTAATGTGCTTGGTGGTGGGAAGAATTGGGGGAGGGTACAAGAGAAGAGATGGGATTGTGGCACCAATCTGTCACTGGTGACTTCTTGAAAATGGAAAATATTAGTGAAATTTCTGTTGGTGCCACCCTTTGATAAGCATTTATTTCATCCCAGGTTCTTCTTACACTTCTTACCCCAGCCTCCCCTTCCTGCGTTTCCCCTCTGAGCTCTCCCATGATGGATCCCCACTCCCCACCCCCAAAGCCATCATGCCTTGATAAATATATATGATCATTGAAATACTTTTTAACAAAAACAGATTCTATATTATATATATATATATAAAAAATATATAGAGATGCTTTCACAGGGGTTGGCTGGGAGGAGGAAAAAAGACCATTTTGTGACCAAAAAATACCTTGGTCATTTTTTTTTTTTTTTTAATATTGCCTTATTTCTCAATGGCTGAGCCTTATCATGACACATCAAGCTTTTCTATAAATGTTGTCCTGGCATCCCACCAGAGTAAGCAAATGCTGTGCTTTTAGTTCATATATACATACATAATGTGTCTTCTTCCTTAATTTTTGTCATTTTATTTGGGATCAGCTCCTTGCGCTCCTTTCCTGACTCAGTCTTTTTTTTTTCTCCCCTTCTCTCACATGATCACTTCCTGTGTTGTTTTTGACAATGATCTCTGAATTAGGCCCTTCACTCATTATTTTAAAGAGCTTAGTTCCAACTGCAGAATGGACAGCCTTGAAGTGCAGCCTGATGCTTGAAGTAGCTATGGGGAGTGTTATTACTACTGACGCAGGCACCTTCTCAGTGCTGGAGAGTCAAAACCATTTCCCTTTGTTAGCTGCTCTAAACATCCGGAGTCAGAAGTCTCTATGTGGAATTGTTTAAAAGGCCCTTGGAGAGAGATAATCTGGGATCAGTGTGTATAAACTGTCAAAAAATGGTCAAATAGTAGGCAGCAGCTTTTAGTAGGAAAAAGATGTTCTCAGAAAAGAAAATAACTCAGTCTCAGTTATTGGAATTATTTGGATTTCAGTATCATTGTCTTCCAAATAGCCCTAAGCCTTAATGTAGGGGCTTCTGAGTTCACACACTGAAAGGAAGTACACTTCCTCTTTTGAACATTTCTGTAGTTCTTGTTAATGTTTGAATGTTAAGGAACATTAGCCAGCGAATCTGTTCTGACTTTTCATGCTGTAGAATGCAAAACTTGTGCCAGTGACAAAAGAATAGTTCTTTAAAAATTTTCCCCCTTAACTCTTCCTTATATGTACGTGGGTGTTTGTAAGGGAAAGGGAAGCACACAATCATGGGAACGATGGCCCAGAACAAAAAGAAATCTTGTCTTACCACTGTGGATTATAGGAGAGATCGGGAGAAATTATCCTGCTTTTTCCATGGCCTGATTCCAGAAGTGACTGATCCAAAAATTATATCGGCAGGGAAACTCAGTGCATTTGACACCGAGACTTAAATGCAACCAGAATTGTCCTCAAGGCCCAGCCATTAAAGCATTGTCTCTCTTGACCTTCTGGTATCTTGTCAGAGAGCCTTTCACTGTGAGGAAGTGTGGAAGTGGTTGTGTGTATGTGTGTAATCTATTAGGTTGGGGATAGGTTTTCTGTTAGCCAATATTTAAAGAGACCTGCAATAAAAAATTACCCTGATCTGATAGAGAAAGTAAATTGTGTATGACTGTGTGTATGAATGGGTGTTTGTGCCTGTATATATCTACGTGCAGATGAGAACTTATATTTGAAATTGTTGGAAAGTAAATTCAGATTAAAATGCCTTTCAGGCCTGTTACCTAGGAATTGGTTATAAAACTTGGGTATGTTCTTGAGGTCAGTTCTCTGCTTATGCTAAATCAGTTACAATTATGAATGGGGTGGGGGATCTCCTAGTGCACTTTCTAAAGAAGAAACTATTTTTGTGTTTGAAAATGAAATCAACATCCAAATCTATAGCAGAGTCCTTGTTTTAAACTCTTCTTTATCTTGGCTACAAATAGATTATACTATTATTATACATTTTATGTGAATTCCATCTAAACTAGATTCTTGGTAAGTTTGTGGTGTTGTTAGTCTGAAATACAAGAGCTGTTAATCCTGTAACATTAGTCTATTTCATTTGGTCCTTTCTGTGCAGACTTAATACTGTTATCAAGACTCAGGAAATAATATTTTAAGGCATTTTTCCCAGATCACGTTATTAATGTTGAAGTAAAAGTTATCTGTCCTCAGTCACCATGAACCTTTTATCCCCACAGAAAAGCAGAACTCAAACCTTGTTATTTTATGTCTATAATCATGTACTATGGCATCTCTGGAGGAAGGGGCAGGCAGGATAACTCACTGGAGTGTGCAGTATTTTGCTAGATCATTTCAAGGAATAGAATCTTGTTCAGTGTGAGGTGATTAGATAATGATGCCAAGGACTATAAGCCTGTAGAGAAGTTATTTGATAGTGTTTTCTCTCTTGGGTGAAAAGCTGATGATTTACACTCAACATCTGCTTCATTAACATTACCATGAATTAATTTGCATCAGACCTCTTCTACTTTTCCTATTTTCTTCTCCAGTGTCTTATTTGACCCTAAAATGGGAGCAATTTCTACTTCTGTCTTCCTGTCTATGAGCCACTTGGCCTTTTTCACAGACAAGAGACTGCATTCCTCCAGTCAGTCTCATTACTGAAAAAGAACGTTCCCCAAACTTTTGGCCATCAGAATTTAACTAATTGACCTGCATATTGCTTCTGAAATTCTTTTCATTGCTTTTTTGTAGTTTGGTTTGGGTTTTTTGTTTGTTTGTTTGTTTTTTTGTGTTTTTTTTTTTTGTTTGTTTTTTTTTTTTTTTTTTTTTTTTTGGTCTGTTTTGTAGCCCAGGCTAGCCTGGAACTCACTATGTAACCCAGACTGGCCTTGAGCTTTGGATAATTTTTTGCCTCCTAAGTGCTGGGATTATAGGTATATGCCACCATGCCACCATGTCCAGCCTTCATGATCTTTTACTTTTCTTTCTTTTTTTTTTTTTTTTTCCAAATGATTATACCTTGCAGGGTGGTAGGTGACCACAAATGTGATAAAATCTTGTTGGGTCTGTCTATGTAACCTTCCCTGGTCTGAACTTACAAATAGTCCAGACTGACCTTGAACTTTGAGATCTCACCTCTGCCTTTCAAGTGCTGGGGGTTACAGATGTGTGCCACCACGCCCAGCAGAAATAGTAATCTTAAACGCATTCATCCCTTTGTTCTGGGTTGCCCATTCATAATTCATCTGCATCCTATTTGACTGTCACCTTTTTCCTAGAAAGGACCAACCCACCATCTTCCTCTGGGGACCTCCCAGCAGGCACTCTCTTTTGGGGTGCTATGCAAAATTGCAATATAATGGATATTTCTCAGTCTGGTTTCAGAATAAATAGAACCTTTAATTGCAGAAAGTATAGACTGAAGTATGGGGTGAAGGGTGTTATAATTTGGGGAGGGTTGGAGACTAAAGCTGTAAATTACTATGGCTGATTTATTTCTACTATATGCATATATATTTTTTGCTTTTGTATATCCTATATAGAAAACTAAGCATTGTATTTTTTTAACAAATCTGAGAAAGCACTATGAACTGCAGGTGTTTGACTTTCAGGATATATTTTGTATTGTTAATACTTCACATTGTGTGAATACTGGAAGCTGCAGCTCTTTGTTAGACCGCAATAAATTTGAATACTTTTTGAGGGATTCTTTTGGGGGTGCTAATCAGGCCTCTGTTATACTTTGAGGGAGCCCTGGTGCTACACGATTAAAACTTTTCATTCAGTTTTAAGTGCCCTAATGCCTTTTAGACCTTGGGATCAGATCAGAAGTGGTTCAGAGAACAGGTACCAAGGAAAGGAGGACAGTATAGCTGCCTCAGTTAAGGGCCCTTTGCATGGTTTTGCTTTCCCTATACAAAGTTGGGTAGCCTCTTGGGGTTAGAAGGAGAAATGTTTGAAATCTTTTAGAAGAGCCAATAACTTACAAGGATAACGGTAGCAGCAGTTGCTTTGGGGAAAGGAGTGTATGGCACTTTTCCAACCCCGGAAAACATTGCTTTGAAAGCTGCTGATAAAACATGGGCAGGTTATTACTTTGGTGTAGAAGACTGTTTTCTCTGTAGTGCCTCTCTTGGCTCTGCTCCGGGGGGTGCAGATCTCATCTAGGAGGATGAGTAGCCCAGCTTTGAGGTTGACCTGTTTCTTTTCTTTGTCTGGCTTCCCTAAACACCATCCCCCAGAAAGACATTAAGCAGCCTTTAGCTGAAGTTCCTACTCCCTCTTCCAGACATGGCTCATGTGCTGTAGATGGAAGGTTAGAAAGGGAGAAGAGTGGCAGTCGTTGGCTCCATTCCTTCCCTGAGTCATCTCTGCTCTGACTTCTCAAACCTGAAAAGATTTCTCCACAGCACTCATTTGAAAAAGTGAAGTTTTTTTTTTTTGTTTTTTTTTTCTCATCTGCCCCTTCTTTACCAAACAGCCCAACCTTGTCTTGGCTAAGAAGGTCAGGGACTCATCTGTCCTTCAGCTTCTCTAAGTCCCAGCTTTTGGGGGGTTGAGCATGACAAATTAGGCTGGTGCTGCAGGTAGAGAAGAATGTTGGTACATCTGCTTGGTTGTGTGCTTTCCTATTTCTTGCCTTCAGGAATCACACTGTGCCTTCTCCACTAGGGAATTGATTCTATCTACCCAGCTTTTTTCAGTAACTGCTCTTGAAAACTTTGGATAATGGCAGTTCTTCATATTTCTGATGATTCTTTTCTCCCTGTAACATCCTGATAGCCCTTACCTAGTTAAAGACTAGGCAAGAAGTCTGAAGGGAATATGCTGATACTGATCTGAGGAAACCAGAGGCAGCTGTCCTAGAGCCTGCTTCCCTCTCCCAAGTCTGTCATCCCAGGGCAGAGGAGTAGTGCTCCAATTTGGTGCCTAAAGCAAGTTTATCTTTCTTTATACTGGCAATAACCAGTCTCCATACCACTGTTGCCTTTAAACCTCAAGCTATGTTTGTTGTGGGTTCCAATCCAATTACCACCAGGGCTGTGGGTAAATACTTCTAAACAGTCACTCACCTTGTTCTCTACCCTCACTCTTGTGTACGTATGATGTTAATATCTTGTCTTCCTGCTCCTTTTGTATCTTCCTTGTCTCTCTCCCCCTAACTTTGTTCCTGGGTGTTTTGGGGATCTCAATATCTCTTTCTCTATTTCTCTATCTCAGTCTCTCTGCCTTTTGTACAAAGATTAGTTTCAATGTAGTCTGTAGCTCCTTTGTAAACCAATTAAAAATTTTTTTTTAATAAATCATGTCTCTGGTGTATTGAGAGGGTTGGGAATGGGGAGTATATGGTAACTTCCTATTTTGAATCCAACAAATGTTGCAGCTATACTGTATTGTGCTCCCATATATTTTAATCAATGCAGTTACTCTACACTTTAATCTTAGATCAAGGTTCATGAACAGATAAGTGTGTTTTTACTATATAGAAATGGGAACTTCCAGGTTTGATAGTTCATGCTATAATCTCAGGAAGGCTGAGTAGGTTGGGTTAGTGTTAGTGTGAATTTGAGAGGTCAGATTGGTCTACATAGGGAGTTTGGGCCAGGTTGGAATCTGTCTCAAAAATCCAAAAATGGGGCCGGTGGTGGTGGCTCATACCTTTAGTCCCAGCACTCAGGAGGCAGAGGCAGGCGGATTTCTGTGAGTTCGAGACCAGCCTGTCTACAACAGCTAGTTCCAGGAGAGCCTCCAAAGCCACAGAGAAACCCTGTCTCAACTCCCCCCAAAAAAATCCAAAAATGGGGGGGCTGGTTTGACACCAACGGCTGGGTTTCATAGTTCAATGATAAAGTACTTTCATACTATACACGATGCTAAGTTTGATCCCCAGGACCCTTAAGAAGATGACCAACTACACACAAGAGAAACTCTCAAAAAAACAAAAACAGGATGACTAAAAGACCATGAAGATTAGGGGCATCTCCAACTTCTGTAATTTTTTCCTGCATTTGTGTTGGATGGGGCACATGCTTGCCATGTGCATATGCAGGTCAGAGGACAGCTTGCAGGAGGTTCTTCCACCATGTGTTACCAGGGCTCAGACTCAGATGTACAAGCCATATCCCCCTTTAGGATTTTGAGACAGAGTAAGTCTGTGTAGCCTTGGCTGCCCTGGAACTCACTGTGTAGCCCAGGCTGACTTCCAAGGGATAGAAATCCACCTACCTTCTGCTGGCTACTGCCTCTTAAGTTCTGGGATTTAAGATTATTTTTGTTTTATGGGTTTTTTTTTTTTTGTCAGCATGTGTGTCTGTGCACCAATATGTACAGTGCTCATGGAGGCCAGAGGGTACTAGATTTCCCTGGAACTGGAGTTACAGGTGTTTGTGAGCTGCCATGTGTTGGTAAACAACCCGGGGTCTTTTGAACCACTAGTCAGTGCTCTTACTGCTGAGTCATCCCTCCAGCTCCCATGTCCCCCCTCCACCTCCACCCTCATATTTTACACACAGAGTCTCTAGCAGAGGATGAACTTTTGTATTTTTGCCTCCATTTCTTCCTGCAAGGTTTACAAGCATGTACCCATGGCCTTATGCATACTAGGAAAGCATACTACCTACTGAACTATATCTTTATCCACCTTTTAAATAAGCTGCTTATTTTGGAATAGTATCTTTTGGGGGGGGAGATAATTTTATTTTTTAAAGATTTATTATATATATAGTGTTCCTACCTGTATGCATGCCTGCAGGCCGGGAGAGGACACTAGATCTAATTACAGATGGTTGTGAGCCACCATGTGGTTTCTGGGAATTGAACTCAGGTCTTCTGGAAGAACTGGCAGTGCTCTTAATTGCTGAGCCATCTCTCCAGCACCAGAAAAGATAATTTTAGATTTACAGTAATGTTACAAAGGACTTTTATACAATCCAGTTCCCACATGGAGGTCAAAGGGCAACCTTGAATCCATCCTTTTTCCACCTTGTTTTGAGGTGTGCACATACATACTTGCCAACAAAATGCTAGCACTCGGGAGGCAGAAGCAGGTGGATCTCTGAGTTTGAAGCCAGCCTGGTCTACAGAGCTAGTTCCAGGACAGCCAGAGATAGACAAAAATCTGTCTTGAAAAATCAAAAAAAAATAAATTTAAATTAGAAAATTATAATTTTAAAAACAAGTGGTGGTGATCCACACCTTTAATTCCAGAACTGAGGAGGCAGAGGCAGGTGGATCTGAGTTTGAGGCCAACCTGGTCTACAGAGCGAGTTTCAGGACAGCCAGGGCTACACAAAGAAACCCTGTCTCCAAAACCAAAAATTTAAAAGTGTTAATAAATGTATAAATGTAAATGTATTGCACATGAGTGGATGAATATGCCAAAGTGTGAACGTGTAGATCAAGGGACAACTTAGAGAAGTCTGTTCTTTTACCTTGTGTGTCCCCAGGGATTGAACTGGGGTTGTCAGGTGGTGGCAAGTGCCTTTACCCACTTACTTAATGCTAGCCTGCATCTACCATTAAATATCGGCTGTGGGTCCTTCTGAATAGATGTTATCTCTTTAGTTTTCTAACACACTGGTTTTATTTCCTCTTACACCTTTCCAAAAGTCTTTGGTCAGATGCTTATACTATAATTAACAGCATTCTGATTATCTTTCTTGTCTTCTTGTACCTATCTGCTTTATCAGTACTCAATCATGGGTTAGCACAGTCATGTGATTGTTTCTTGTAGCCGTTAAAATATAACATTTTAACATTTGGCTTTATTGGAAATTCTGGGCATGCATGATCCCAGTGTACAGTGAAAGTAGGGTACATACATGTCCATGCTTATTTTTGGAGATAGAGTCGCTGGACCTCAGCAACTCAGCAAGACTAGTTGGTGACAGGGCTTCAGATAACCTGTCTCTGCCTCTGCCTCTTCCTCTCCAGCTCTGGGACTACAAGTTCATGCCGCTACATCCAGCTTTTTAACTGAGGACTGAGTAGTTTTCACTCAGCTCCTCATGGTATTACTGACTGATCGATCTACTCGGATGTGTGCTCTAGTATTTACTTTCTTATTTTTGAGTCAGGGTCTTCCTGTGTATCCCTGCCTACCCTGGACTTCCATGTAGACTAGGCTGGTATCAACTCTCAAAGTAACCAACCGCCTGCCTCTGCCTCCCCAGTGGTGGGATTAAAGGTGAGTGCCACCATGCCCCACCAGATGTGTGTTTTAACAGCCTGAAACTGAGCTCAGGGTAGTGTTATGTATTTATTCAATAAATGGTTTTTGAGCCTTTGCTATTTATCTGGTACTAAGGCAAAATGCTAAGTGAGACAGGCCTTCCTGCCAAGGCCTCTGTAGTGGTGCATGGGAGACAGATGTCATCAGTTGCTGTTTCTTCATCCTGACTTCATTTTCAGCTTTGTACTTCATGGAGAAAATGGAAGCTGGAATTTCTTCAAACTGTCCCTTATCTCATCACAAATGTATTTTTCCACCAATTTGCCTCATGCCCTCCCTCTTCTTCCTAGGAGAGGAATATTGTTTTTTTGTTTTTTGTTTTTTTTTCCATTTGAAGAACACCCCATTTTGTTCCCATTTGGCTGTTCTTTGTTCTTTGTTTTGATGTGATTTTCTCCTTTCATCTTCAGCCTCCCTTTGGTTCCCGCCTTAGCTTATAAGTATGTTCCTGGTCTTCCTCTCCCCCAACCCCGTTCTGAAAAAGAAGAAAAAAACCCCAAAACCTGCTTCCTTTTCAGGTTGCTGATCTAATTATTGTCATTCCCAAACTGAGTGGAAGCAATTTGCACCCATTTTTCTCTTTATTCACCCCTTAGAGCTCTTTGTTAGCACCCATCATTTCAAAAAATGTTGAGGTTACTGTCAGCCACTTGATTGCAGCACCAGTGATTTCTCTCTGCAGCAGTGTGCTCCTGTTTGGTGACTGCTGCATCTTTAAGCCTTTTGTGGCAGAACGGGATGCTTATGGCTCAGTGAGATGGCTCAGTGGGTGAAGGTCCCTGCTGCTGAGCCTGATAACCTGAGTTCAGCCCCTGGGAACCATGTGGTTGAGAGAGAACAGACTCCCTGACTTCCACTAATGCACTACATAAATAGAAAGCATTAAAAAAAAGCCAGAGGTTTCAGTGAGAGATAAATATAGACATGCACACCTTTAATCCAAGCACTCTGGAGGAAAAGGCAGGTGGATATGTGTGAGTTCATGGCCAGCTCAGGCTACACAGTGAGCCCTTGCTTCAAACAAAACAAGCCATCAGGGGCCAGAGAGACAGTAAAGAAAGCTTGCTGCTTCCAGAGTTCAGTTCCCAGCACCCACATCTGGCAGCTCACAATTGCCTTTACTCCAGTTCCAGATCAGTTTCCTCTTCTGGCCTCTGAAGACACCAGCACACAGGTGGAGCTACACATACAAACAACTAAAAATAAAAGGACATCCAAGCTACATAGTGAGGCTATCTCTAAATAAAGTAAAATCCTGCTGAGCTGTAATGGTGTACACCTTTAATCCCAACACTCGGGAGGCAGGAGCAGGTGGATCTACGTGAGTTGGAGGCCAGCCTGGTCTACAAGAGCAAGTTCCAGGACAGAAGGTCCCAAATCTACAGAGGAGCCCTGTCTCCAAAAACCAAAAGTAAACAAAGTAAAATCTTAAAGGGGTTGGCTAGGAGGGGCCAAGGACACCATGGGAAAACACAGTCAACTGACCTGGGCTCATGGAGGCTGAAAAGCCAACCAGAGGACTTGCATGGGACTGACCTGGGCTTTTGTGGGCTCTGGCAGAGGGCTCCACAGCTGTCTCTGACTCTGTTGCCTGCTCTTAAGAGACTTTCCTCCTGGCCAGTTGGTTTATCCAGCCTTACAGGAAAGGAGGTACTTAATCTTGCTGCAACTTGATATGTCATGGCTGGCTGAGGCCTGAACTTTTCTGAAGGCAAGGGAGAGGGAGTGGATGAGGTGTGTGTGTGTGGAGGGGGGGTTGGGAGGAGGGACTGGAAGAAGGGGAAACTGATTGGGTTGGAGGAAAATTGATTAATGAAGACAAAAAGGTTTTCTATTGGTTTAAAAAAAAAAAAAGAAAAAGTAAAGAAAATGAGAGGTGATGAGATGGCTCAATGGATAAAGATAATTTCCCCTAAACCTGACAACTGAGTTTGAAACCTGGAACCCAAATGGTAGAAGGAGAGAACTAGCTCTTGAGGGTTGGTCTTTGGCTTTCACATGAGTGCTGTGGCATTCACGTGTGTTCACAGCACTCAAATAGATGTGAAGAGTAAGAGGAGTGTGGTGGCTCACATTTGTAATCTCAGCACTCAAAAGGCAGAGGTGGGTGGACCTCTGTTAGAGGGCAACCTGGTCTACATAGCTTCCCCCCCCCCCCCGTGTGTATGTGTAACATGGTGAAAATTTAAGGAACTCAGCCAGCACTAGAAAAACAAAATGACACTAATACACTCTTGTGTCTTCTCCAGCCTTTCTAGTCGTCTTCAGAGACATTACTTCCTAGAAACTTGAGGATTGGATAGGTATTCCATCCTAGGCCCTCTCCATCTTTTTCAAATGAATCTCATCCACCCTAGTGTGTTCTCTTCCCCCGTCACGTACATACTTCGTCTGTCTCCTTACATACACACACCCTTATTGCCTGTGCCTCACAAATCCTGAGATTACTGGTGTGTGCCACCTTGCCTGAATCCACTAGCTATTTTCATACACATCGATGACTCCCGGATATTTTGTGTATCTGGAAGGGGTGTGTGCATGCATGTGGAGAGCAGAGAAGGACATCAGGTATCTTGCTCTATCACACTCTTCTTTATTCCCTTAGGGGTCTCTCAAGGCTGGAGAGAGAGAACATTGGCTGCTCTTCTGCCAGACCTGGGTTCAATTCCCAGCACCCACATGGCAGCTCTTAACTGTAACTCCATAGGGTTACAGGGTCTCATAGACCATCCAGACAAAACACCAATGCATATAAAATAAATCTTTAAAAAATAAAAAGGATCTCCCACTGTTCCAGTAGCTTACCATTTCAGCTGTGCAGGGCCAGTGAACTCCCAAGTTTTGCCTGAGGGAGTGGCGCTCCCAGAATGCTAGGATTACAGTTGCACACAGCCATGTTCAGCTTTTTACATACGCTTCAGATTTAAACTCATGTTTTCACTTCTTCAGCCTTAACCTTTCTTTTGACCTAGAAGCTTCTATGCTGGACAATTTTATCTTAGTGTTAGGGTTATAGATAAAGGGAAAATAACCCTTCCTTCTCTGTCTCTGTCTGTCTTTGTGTCTGTTTCTGTGTCTCTCTGTGTCTCTCTGTGTCTCTCTGTGTCTCTCTGTGTCTCTGTCTCTGTCTCTCTCTCTCTCTCTCAGCGTGGTTGGTTTTGGTTTTTTGAGACAGGTTTCTTTGTAGCTTTGGAGCCTGTCCTGGAACTCTGTAGACCAGGCTGGCCTCGAACTCACAGAGATTTACCTACCCTGCCTCTGTCTCATGAGTGCTAGTTATGTGCCACCATAACTGGCTTTTTTTTTTTCTTCTAAATTGCCTAGGCTGGCCTTGAACTCCCTCTGTATCCCAGCAGACCTTGAAGGTGTAATCCTGCTTCAACCAAGTAACTGAGATTACAGGCCTGTGTCACCAGGCCAGACTCCTTACCCCCACTCCCCCCAAAAGAGTTTCCTTATGTAGCTTTGGAGGCTGTCCTGGAACTAGCTCTTGTAGACCAGGCTGGTCTCAAACTCACAAAAACCCTCCTGCCTCTGCTTCTAGAGTGCTGGGATTAAAGGCGTGCGCCACCACCGCCCAGCCCCAGACTCTTATGCATACAAACGCACACAGATTTATTTTATGGATATGTGTGTGCATGTGTGCACATATACAGGTGTCTGAAGAGGCCAGAAGAAGGTGTGCTCCTTTGGAGCTATAGTTACAGGTGTTTGTGAACTGGAAACTGAACTGGGGTCCTCTGTAAAAGCAGTGAGCATCCTTACCCGATAAGCCTGGGTTATAAGTGTTCACAGCCACATGTAGTTTTCATTGTAGGTTTTTGTTTGTTTGTTTGGTAGCTTTGGAGCCTGTCTTGGAACTCTATCTGTAGACCAAGCTGGCTTCAAATTCACAGAGATCTTCCGGATGACCCTGCCTCCCGAGTGCTCGGATTAAAGGGTGTGCCACCACCGATTGGCTACACAGTTGTTTTTTTTTTTTTTTTTTTTTTTTTTATGTGAGTGCTTGGAATTTCAACTCAGGCATCAGGTACTGTCTCTCCAGCCTCCCCCTCCCCCACACACCGTGAGACAGAGTCTCACTCTAGTCCATAATGGCCTGAGATTGACTATATAACCCAAGACTGCCTCAAATTGCAGCAGTCTTCCTGCCTCAGCCTTCTAAATGCTGAGACAACAGGAATGAGCCACCATCACTGACTTCTGGGTTGTTTCTGTCTTTGAACGAAGTAGTAACCCAAGGCTTTGGCTGAGGAGATGCCCTTGCTGGTACACACCTAACCTGCTCCCATTCTGGAGGAAAGGGTCTCCAGAGACATTTAGGCAAAATAAGCCACTAGACCCTCAACTGCCCACATCCCCACTTACCTGATCTGGGAGCTCGTGAAAGAAGACATCAGGAACTAAATACAGCATTCCACCTTACTAGCACAGCCTGCAGACTTCCAGAAGGGCCCAAGGAAGTGTGTGAATCTGTCTCCAGCCCCGCCCTTTCTCCAGACACTGTTTTACAGCTATTGGCCCCTCTCATGGGTACTCCCCAGGAAAAAGACCCTCCATAAGCTGGCACCTTCACCTCTGATTCAAGAACAGTTATTCAGAGCAAGGGTTTCCAGTCAGCTACCACATGGATAGAAGCTAGGGGCCCAGGGGCCCAGTCCCCTTTGACCAGTCCCCTTTGAAGCCAGCTGTTCACAGGTGTGGAAATGAAATGATTACCTATGACTGACTGGTTTCCTACTCTGGGGGAAATGAGATTACATTCCTGTCTGTATTGCAACACAAGCCACAGACCTCTTTGTTTACATACATGGACTCTACACACCCTATGGCCTCCCTTTATACTTTATGCAGCACAGGACATCCTGGAGTGTACTGTGAATATTAGTCATCTGAGGAGGCCCTCTTTTATTTATCTGTTTATTTATTGTTTGTTTATTTCGGGGAGGCCCTCTTGACAGACCAGTTTCTCCTGTCTTCTGACCTCTGGTGGTGAGATTTTGAACTGTAGACTCCTGTCCCAGTTGGTAGTCTGTTGACAAATTAACGGTATGCTGGTTTACATTTTTCAGCAATCCAAATTCAAATATTGAAATATTGTAAACAGTGTAAATATTTATTTTTGAGACACAATCTATGCAGCCATGGATGTCCTGGAACTTACTTTGTAGAGCAGGTTGGCCTCAAACATACAGAGATCTGCCTCCTCCTCTGCCTTCTAGTGCTGGAATTAAAGGCATATGCCACCACCCCCAGGATGGAAACATTTCTTCAGTTGCTGAAGTTTGGGTTTGTTTTAAGGCAACATTGTATAATAGAGAGAACAGAGCCTGTACTTGAAGTCAGATATACCTAGATTCAAATCTCAGCTGGGCTTTATTTTTATTACATCAGAATGACTATGGACAGCTCATTTATGCTGAATTTCATTACCTATAAAGTGGAGATAATAATAAATATCCCAGTGAAAAAAAATTAGACTTAAAAGTGCATAGCTCTGGCTTTATCTAGAACATAGTGATGCTCAATAAAAGTTATCTTTTTTTTTTTTTTTTTTTTTTGGTTTTGGTTTTTTCGAGACAGGGTTTCTCTGTGGCTTTGGAGCCTGTCCTGGAACTAGCTCTGGAGACCAGGTTGGTCTCGAACACACAGAAATCTGCCTGCCTCTGCCTCCCAAGTGCTGAGATTAAAGGTGTGTGCCACTACTGACCGGCCAAAAGTTATCTTCTTAATGGTAGTAATTTCCTTAGTGTTTGAATCCATAGGAGTATGTGTATGTGTGTGTCCTTTGTACGGCTTATGCTAAGGAGGACTCTCTGTATACTCTAAGCAACTGCCCACTACTATGTTAACTATTTTCTTTCTTCATTATGGAAAAATACACAACAAAATTACCATTCTAATAATTTCCTTTTTTTTCCTTTTTTCCTTTTTCCTTTCTTTTTATTTTTCAAGGCAGGGTTTGTCTGTGAGTCCTGGCTGTCCTAGAACTCACTCTGTAGACAGATTGGCCTCAAACTCTCAGAGATCTGTTGTGTCTCTGCCTCCCAAGTGCTGGGATTAAAGGCATGTGTCACCACTACCCAGGCTACCATTTGCAATTTTAAAGCTTTATTTACTTTGGATGGCTGAAGAGATGGCTCTTCTTTTTCTTCTTTTTATTGTATTTGCCTGGGTGTTTGGGCTGCCTGTAGGTCTGTACACCACATGCATGCCTGATGTCCATGGAGGGCAGAAGAGGGTGTCTGATCTTCTGGAACTAGAGTTACAAACAGTTGTGAACTACCGTGTGGGTGCTGGGGACCAAACCTGGGTCTTCTCCCAGAGTGTCTAGACAGCACGTGGCCACATCTGGCACGCCTCGGAACTAGTGGCTATGGACGTAGGTGCTGACGAGTTTGCAGAGACCCTCTCATTCCTGCATGATATCATTAATGAGGCAGACTTTGTGAGTCTCGACATACAGTTCACAGGACTGTGTTCAAACTCATCCCGGCCCCAGCAGATCAGTCTCTTTGATTTACCATCCGAGTGGTATATGAAGACCCGGCAGAGTGTTCAGCAATTTACAATATGTCGGATTGGATTGTCTGTGTTTTCCAGCATTGAAGGGGAATCAAACAAATATGTAGCCCATTCCTGTAACTTCTTTCTCTTCCCTACAACGTTTGGGATCTTGGACTCGGAGTTCTCTTTCCAGGCGTCTAGTGTTCAGTTTTTGAACAAGTTCTTCAAAAATGGAATCCCATACATGAATGAAGAGCAGGAGATTAAGGAGAGCATCTTGAGAGGGAACTGGAGAGTCGGAAGTTCTCTGGACAAAGACCAAATTAAGGTGGTGATTGACAAGGTACTAGGTGGCTGGACCTGGCTGAGGAAGATGACCGGATGACTCTTCCTGGTATCGCTGGGTTCCAAGCCTATGAAGTCCAAATGGTCCTGAGGCAGGCCCTCCCCGACATCTGAACAGTGCGGAAAAATGAAGGGGTGGTTGTGAAGAAGGTCAGTCAGCCTCATCGCTGGTACCTTGAGAATGACTCTTGTGATCAAATCAGGTGTTGGAGGGAGGAGATTCTGCTCTCTGCAAGGGGCTTTTCGGGCTTTATCAAGATGTTGGTGAGAGCCCAGAAGTCTCTGGTAGGACACAATATGATGATGGACCTACTGCATCTCCTTGAGAAGTTCTTCAAACCTCTTCCAGAAAGCTACGATGAGTTTAAGCAGAACATCCACAGCCTATTTCCTGTCATCATCGACACCAAGAATGTGACAGAAGACATCTGGAAGGAAATGCATTTCCTACAAGCCTCCAACCTCTCAGAAGTAAGTGTATGATGTGCTGAGCAGTGACTTGAATGCCACTAACAATTCTGGACCAGAGATTATCCATGCAAGCGAGTGTGAGAAATATGCTGAGACCAAGTGCCCCCATGAAGCCGGATACAATGCCTTCCTCTGCGGGTCAGTTCTCTTGAAAGTAGCACACTTGCTCCTGGAGAGGGTGCATGGTGATGGTTCTGTGGACGAGCTCACCTCACATACCTGGATGTGCTGGAGCACTATGTGAACCAAGTGAATCTTATCAGAGCTGGGGTTCCTAAAATTAATCTTTCTGGCCCAGATTACCCCAGTATCTGGCCTCCTGCACTCATCCTCACCGTCAAGAGGGCCTGGGGTCACCGAGCATCAGGTCTACTGTGAGTTCCAATATCTTTGCAGGTTGGATGTCAGGCGGTTCACCCCAAACCAGTTTCTGCTCCTGACCAATAAGTTTAAGGATGCCTGTAGTGTCTTGAAGGAGTACAGGAGCCACCCAACCCTGCAGGTCTCCCTATACTGCTACTGGAAACATTCCTCCAACATCACCTGCCTGTTAAAAGTCTGCAGCATCATCACCACCTGGGCCGTAGTTGCATTTGTCCTGGGCAGATCCAGCCCCAGAGTACATTGATCCTCGACTACTGCGGGAGCTTCCCGGGATGGCCCTCATGACTTGTCTGTATAAACAAGTTTGTTTTCAGGAAAAAAAAAAATATATATATATATATAAAAGAGTGTCTAGTACTTTTGACCCATTGCACCATCTCACCAGTCCTACAGTGTGATTTTGTTGTTGTTTTGATTTTTGAGACAGGGTTTCTCTGTGAAAGCCTCTGCCTCCTGCCTATTTTTTTTTTTTTTTAGATCTGAAAATTTTCATATTCATTCTGATTCGAGTTTGGAAAGTGAGAACTACTGTAATATGGACTGTGAGTCTTCTTCTATTCAGAATGCTACGTATCCAGTCTCTCAATAGTGGGTTAGGAAGGGTCTTGGGCAGAACTGAGTGGCTCCAAACATTTGACATCTTCCTGGGAAAGGCTGAAGGTCCAGCACCTTCTCCCAAGGTCAGTGATGAGTAGAGATTTTGAAGTTATCACAGGGTTCTCAGCCAGGCAGCCAAGGTCCCTTCCTCCCACTCTACAGAGAAAAGAGGAGGTGGTTGAAGAAAGGATATGAGATTGGTTCTCTGCTCCTCCCTTTCTCTCCCTGTTTTCTCCCCCACAGCTGCCTTCTCCCCCACAGAAACTGGGATAGGACAGAGGGGGGCGGAGTTTGGAAGCCCTACAGTGCCCTGTATCAGTAGGAATCCTTGGATGGAGTAGCTGTGCTGGTTTGTGCTGTCCAGCTGCCATCCTTTAGCAGGATGCTGGGGACACTGGGGCTTTGGACATTGCTTCCTGCAGTTGCACAAGGTAAGTGTCTACAGATACAGGCAGGGTCTTAACACAATCCAATAAGGGGAAAGGTATACTTGAAGCAGCAGCTACCCCTTTGGAAGAGGAAGAGGTCAGTGGGCTGGGTGAGTAAAGATGAAGGGCAGAGCCACTTGTTCCCATGGGGGATCAGGCCTCAGGCCTCTGCTGACTGTTTCCTTGTGCCTCTGCCATCCTGACCCTGGGCTCCTATTTTGTTTATCCTTTTGGCTGCTGTTTGTCCCCTGACTTTACTCCCTTCTTGACTCCCCTTTCTTCACCTTTGATTTCAGTAACCCCAAACAGTAGGACCTGTGTGTTCTTTGAGGCTCCTGGAGTACGAGGAAGCGCAAAGACACTGGGGGAAGTGCTAGATGAAAGACCAGGACCCCCTAAGAGTATCCGCTGCCTCTACAGCCATTGCTGCTTTGGCATCTGGAACCTGACCCATGGACGGGCACGTGTGGAGATGCAAGGTGAATGGCAAAATATATGGTGGGTGAGAGCTAGGGTAGAGGAGAGGCATGTCCAAGTTGAGGGAGGCAGCCAAGAGGAAAGGGAGAAGCGGAGTGTGTAGATGGGAGAAAAGCATGTCGGAGGGATGCCTTTGATAGAGAAGGGATGTGCTTTCTGCCTCCCAACATCATTGTACTCTCTCTCCTTTTCCTCCGTCCCCCAATCCCATCCCACCAGGATGCCGAGACAGTGATGAGCCAGGCTGTGAGTCCCTCCACTGTGACCCAGTCCCCCGAGCCCACCCAAGCCCCATCTCCACTCTCCTCACATGTTCTTGTGGCAGTGACTTCTGCAATGCCAATTACAGCCATCTGCCTCCTTCAGGGAACCAAGGGGCGCCTGGCCCCCAGGATCCCCAGCCTACCACAGGTAGTTGCCTTCCCTAGGGTACTAAGCTCAGAAAGGGTAGGAGCATAGGTCAGGATGAGAACCAGGGCCAGTTCTCAGCCCACTCCCACCCAAAGTTTCCCTCCTCCTGGCCTTGGGAAGTTGGTTGCCCTGGCGACTGGGAGATAAGGGGGCTTGTGACCAGCATGGGGGTGGTTTGGAAAGCAATCTCTTTGAAGAGGGGAGAGGTTCAGTGCTCACCCACGTGTCTTCTTGCCTTGCTGTCCAGGTGGGCCCATCTGGATGGCACTGCTGCTGCTGGGAATGTTCCTCGTGCTGCTACTGGGCAGCATCATCTTGGGTACTAATCTCTCCCACCCCTCCCTTGTGATAGCAAGGCTCTTCCCCAAAGCTCCAAGCCTTCTTCAGGCTCTGCAGACGCCCCCCACCACCAGTTTTGGGATCTCTGTAACCCATTTCATTGTATGAAGCTCTCTTCCCACATAGCCTCCTTGGCTGCCTCCATCCTGTGCACCCTACCCTAAGGCTCTTCTCTGCTTCAGCCCTGCTACAACGAAAGACCTGTGCAGTGAACGGTGGGTCAGACCCGGAGCCAGTCTCAGGCGGAGACTGCAGTGAGGAATTGCCAGAGCTGAATGAGCTGTGCTTCTCCCAGGTGCTTCATAAAAGGAGGGTGGGTTTCTCTGGTACTCTTGGAGGTTCTGCTGGGGAGGAAGCCTGGTTCTGATGCTAGCTCAGAGGTCCGCACTCAGTGCAGTGTTTCCACCAGGTAATCCAAGAAGGAGGTCACGCAGTCGTGTGGGCCGGGAGGCTACAGGGTGAGATGGTAGCCATCAAGGCCTTCCCCCCAAGGGCTGTGGCCCAGTTCCGAGCTGAGAGAGCTGTGTACCAGTTGCCAGGCCTACAGCACAACCACATTGTACGCTTTATCACTGCTGGCCAGGGGGGTCCTGGCCCCCTGCCCTCTGGGCCTTTACTGGTACTGGAACTGTACCCTAAGGTGAGCACCAAGAAATGTCGGTAATGTGCACTATGCCTATTTTTGTGCTCATGGAAGTGAGGTGCTTCGTGCCTTCCTTAGGACACTGTTGGGTTTTTTGTTGTTTGTTGTTTTGTTTTTCGAGACAGGGTTTCTCTATATTGCTTTGGAGCCTGTCCTGTGTGCCACCACTGCCCAGCTAGAAATGAGCCACTGTTAAATATGAGCCACTGGATAAATAATATCCAACCACAGCTGTCCAACTCATTCATGTGTTTATTTAACCAATATTTATAAACAATATGGCAGGCTGGAGAGATGGCTCAGTGGTTAAGAGCACTGTCTGCTCTTCCAGAGGACCTGGGTTCAATTCCCAGAATCCATGTGGCAGCTCACACCTGTCTGTTACTCCAGTTCCAGGATTTCTTACACCCTTACACAGACATACATGCAGGCAAAACACCAATAAAAATAAATATAAACTTCTTAAAAAAAAAAAAAAGCCAGGTGGTAACGGCACATGCCTTTAATCCCAGCACTCGGGAGGCAGAGTCAGAAGGATCTCTGTGAGTTCGAGACCAGCCTGGTCTACAGAGTGAATTCCAGGACAGCCTCCAAAGCTACAGAGAAACGCTGTCTCGAAAAACAAACAGAAAGATTTGCCCTGAGGGATGGTGAGATGGCTCAGCTATGATGCTTGCTGTGCAAGCCTTGGGGATCTGAGTTCAGTCCCCAGAACCCAAGCAAAAATAGAAAGAGAGAACTGCACAAAGTTGTTCTCTGACCCCCACACACGCACTATAGCATGTGCTCCCAAAGACTCCCCCTTTCTATAATAATAAATTTCAAAAAATTATGTGTATAAGAGGCAGATGGATCTCTGTGAGTTTGAGACCAGTCTGGTCTACAGAGTGAGTTCCAGGACAGCCAGGACTACACAGAGAAACCTGACTCAAAAAACAAACAAAAATTTATTGTTTCACATGCATATATTATGCTTTACACCGAGTGCATGCCTGGAGAGGACACCAGATCTCCCGGGGCTGCAGTTTCAGATGAGCTGCTATTCAGGTACTGGAAATTAAACCCCAGTCCTCTGGACGTGCAGGCAGTGTAACTGCTAAGCCATCACTACATCCCTTAGTTTTCTATTTTTGTTTTTTTAATAAAATGAATGTATGTGACCTGAGGTAGGAAATGAACAATGTGAGGAGGAAGAAACCTGGGTGTAGTGCTGTGCGACTGTAATCCCGGCACTTGGGAGGCTGAAACAGGAGGACTGAAGTGAATTCCAGGCTAGCCTGGGCTACATAATGCTGACTCAAGGAAATAAAACAGGCCTGAGTGCAGTGGTATAACCCTAAATCCCAGCAATTGGGAAGCAGAGGCAGGTGGATCTATATGAGTTCAAGGCCAGTCAAGGTTCCATAGTAAGGCCCTATCTAAAACAAAAACACCCACCCCCAAAAAAACACTCACAGAAGAAAACAAACCCCAAACATAGCCAAGAGGAAGAAGTAGACAAAGGTAGGGCCACCTGGAGCCTGGGCCTGATGAAGACTGGGAGGCATTTTAAGTCTTGTGCACTCTCTGGGCACTTTGAACACATTTGCATGCTTTACCTGTATAAGCATGCTATGAGGTAGAAATCACTATCCATAGATGAGAAAAGGAAAGTCATTTGCCCAGGATTTGTGACTGGAGTCTGACTCCTCATTGCAGCTACTGTCTCCGGTTTATCAGCCATCAGCACTATCTGTTCCTTAAGGTGAGACCCCCCCTCCCAGTTCTTTGCCCTAATCGTTCTTCAGCTCCTAACCTGCTTAAAGGCAGTCAGTGACCCTTCCCCAGATTTTTTTTTTATATTTATTTATTTTAGTGTATAGTGTTCTGCCTGCATGTATGCCTGCAGGCCAGGAGAGGGCGCCAGATCTCATTACAGATATTTGTGAGCCAATGTGTGGTTTGCTAGGAATTGAACCCAGGACCTCTGGAATAGCAGTCAGTGCTCTTAACTGCTGAGCCATCTCTCTAGGCCCCTTCTCCCTTCCCCAGATTTTATCAATTTTTACAACTCATTGCTGAGACCTTGAGTTCTGGAAAGTTCCTTTTTTTTTTTTAATCATATGCTTCCTGACCCTAATGAAAAATAAGCTTTTAGCCTGGGGATATAGCTTAGTTGATACAGTGATTCCTGGCAAGCACAAGGACCTGAGTTCAGTTCTCAGAAATTACATTTAAAAAAAAAACAGAAGTAGGGCAAGAGAGATGGGTTAACAGTTAAGAACACTGGCTGCTCTCCCAGAGGACCCAAGTTCAGCTCCCAGTATCTATGCTAGGTGTCACACTTGCCTGTAACTCCAGCTCCAGGGGATCCAATGCTCTCTTCCAGTTTCCATTCCAGTCTCCACCTGAAAACTCACATTCTTTCACACATATAGACACACTTACCCATACTTAATTTTTTTTTTTTAAGTTTACTTTTTGCCAGGCGGTAGTGGCACATGCCTTTAATCCTGGCACTTGGGAGGCAGAGGCAGGTGGATCTCTGAGTTCCAGGCCAGTCTGGTCTACAGAGCTAGTTCCAGAACAGCCAGGGCTACACAGAGAAACCCTTGTATTATGACAGGACTCTGGGGCTTATGGCCAGCCTAGTCTATTGAGTGAGCTCCAGTTAGAAAGAGAACCTAAGCCAGGCATTGGTGGCACACGCCTTTAATCCCAGCACTTGGGGAGAGGCAGGTGGATCTCTGTGAGTTCGAGGCCAGCCTGGTCTACAAGAGCTAGTTCCAGGACATCCTCCAAAGCCACAGGGAAACCCTGTGTCGAAAAACCAAAAAAACAAACAAACAAACAACAAAAAAAAAACAACAAAAAAACGAGAACCTGTCTCAAAAATACATGTACAGATATACAATTCTTTCTTATTTGCTTAGCTTCCTCTGACTGTCACAAGTACATGATTGTTTTACAGCCATGGCATTTTGTTTATTGTTATATTGTGGCATCTATTATATTCTCTGCTTATATCATAATCACCTATTTCTAGTCACAGCGCTGCCTGGGCACAGTTGTTGATGCACCTGAAGGTGCTCAGCGTCTTAATGAATGGCCTATCCCTAGTTGTTGCTCCTCCCATAGCTCTACCCATCCATGTCTATGCAGGCCCGATACGCCAGGCCAGGTGGTTTGCGGGACACCCTTGATTACCCTTGTCCTGAATTATCTGAGTCAGCACATGACAGTGACTCATGATTCAGACTGATTGGTTTCTGAAAACTCCACTCCTATCTCATCATTTGACCCCAAACAAGCTTACTCAACATTCTCTAAAGCTCCAGCTCTAACCAGGTGTGGTAGTTTGTTCCTGTATTGCTGACACTTGGGAGGTAGGGGCAGGAGGGTCACTGCAAGCTTGATGGCAGCCTCATCCTCATAGTGACTTCCATGTCAGCCAGGGTTACAGATATGTACATAGTGAGATCCTGCCTAAGAGGGAGTGGCATGTGGGGGTGGAGGTTGTGGGGGGAGACAGAGAGTGGGAGAGAAAAAGGAAAGAAGGTAAAAGGTCCAGCAAGATGGTCCAACAGGTAAAGGTGCTTCCACCAAACCTGAGGACCTGAGTTCAAGCCCTGGAACCTATGTGGTGAAAGGAGGAGAGCAACTCCATCACATTGTCTTCTGGCCCCCATGTAGCCTGTGGACAACCACAGACAGACACATACCCCACACACAAATAAGGAAGTGTACTAATATTTTAAATAGAGGCGAGAAAGAGGAAAAAAGAAAAAAATCACAAAAATCAGGGTGATCAGAATTCCTTCACACTGGGGTCATCATGAGGACTGTAGGAAACCCTACAGTCAAAGGGCCTGTGTCACTGTAAGTACTCAGTACCACTGAATTAAGCTACTTCCCCCTCCCCTGCCCTGTATTGGGCCTTTAATGTAGGAGATTCCTGCTTCAGCCTCTTGAGTGCTGAGATTACATGCAAGTGCTACCATGTCTGGCTGAAAGTATTACGTGTGTGTGTGTGTGTGTGTGTGTGTGTGTGTGTGTGTGTGTGTGTCTGCGTCTGCCTGTGCGCACTCGCATTTGTGCTTTCGGGCAGGGTGGCCTGTAACCCAGACTGGCTTTTTCCTGATCCTCCTCCTCCTACTTCTGAAGTGCTGGGTGACAGTCGTCTAGTATAGTATCATGTCAACTAGAGTTACTATATTTTTCTTGTCACTGTGACTGATACATTTTCTCATGCCTCCACTGTCTGTAGTGTCTTGACCTGGTTCTGTCAGGGTGTCTCTATCTGCTGGGGAGGTGCAGGCTTCCTGGGATGATCACCCCTAGTTCTGTGTGCACTGCTCTTGCCTCCGCTCTTCTCCAGGGCTCCCTGTGCCACTACTTGACCCAGTACACCAGTGACTGGGGAAGTTCCTTGAGGATGGCTCTGTCCCTGGCTGAGGGTCTGGCATTTCTCCATGAGGAGCGCTGGCAGGATGGTAAGTGAGCCTGCAACAGGGAGGCAGGAGAGTCGGGAGTCACATCTCTGCATCCAATCCTCTTCTCTTAGAGAAGGAGGACCAGGTCAAGGAAAAACAGATGGTCTGTGTTCCTTAAACCTTGGATTTCTCCCCAGGCCAATATAAACCCGGTATTGCCCACCGAGACCTGAGCAGCCAGAACGTCCTCATTCGGGAAGATAGGTCCTGTGCTATTGGAGACCTGGGCCTTGCCTTGGTGCTCCCTGGCCTTGCTCGGACCCCTGCCTCAGCACCTACTCAACCCCGAGGCCCAGCTGCCATTTTGGAGGTGAGTGCTTTTTGATAAGTGTGAGGTCCAAGGCGATGGCAGTGCTGATGAGCATACAACCATGGATACCACAATGGTGCAGCTTTGCTAGTCCATGGAACACTCCTGAGTCTGTAATTGGGGGAAATGTGCACCAGAGCTGCAGAGCAGGTTGCCAGAGAGGTGATTCCTGGTACTCCACATCTTATTCTCCAGGCTGGCACACAGAGGTACATGGCTCCAGAGCTCTTGGACAAGACACTAGATCTACAGGACTGGGGCACAGCCCTCCAGAGAGCAGATGTTTACTCTCTGGCTCTGCTCCTGTGGGAGATCCTGAGCCGCTGTTCCGATTTGAGGCCTGGTAAAGTCTCCACCCCCAGTATCCTATCTACCTCCTGGCCTGACTTTCCCTAGTTTTTCTACCTGGGAGCCCCCTAACCAGAGTAGGTTGACATAATGCCTGTATTTTTCCCAGACCGCAGACCACCACCTTTTCAATTGGCCTATGAGGCTGAACTGGGCAGCAATCCCAGTGCTTGTGAGCTCTGGGCATTGGCAGTAGAGGAGAGGAGGCGCCCCAACATCCCATCCACTTGGAGCTGCTCTGCCACAGTAAGAAGCCACAGGCTAGCTAGATGGGGCCCTGGGGGATGGGTATGGATATCAAGGACTTCTCTGCTACAACCAAACATCCTATTCCCATACTTGTCCTCAGTTTACCTTTTCTTCTCTAAGTCTCAAACAACTGGTTCCACCCACCTGGATACTTTTATATTGACACCCCCTCACTTCATCAGCTATCTCTTTGTTCTATCTCCTCCTCCAGGAAGTCCTCTCTGGCTTTTCTCCTACACAGATCTCTGTCCCTGTGTCAGTGTCTCTTCTGGTCCCATGGGCCCCAGAATTCAATCCAGTGCCCCATCATTTTGTACTATAAAGCTATGTTTCAGCTGTGGAGTGATTAAACTTGTTCTAGGTGTGACAAGGCTCTAGGTATGACAAGATTCTAGGTGTGACAAAGTTCTGGATGTGACAAAGTTCTAGGTATGACTTAGGTTCTAGGTGTGACTAGGTTCTAGGTTGGCAAGGCTCTAGGTGTGACAAGGTTCTAGGTATAACAAGGTCAGAAAATTTGCCCGACAGTGAAAGTGCAGAGCTCTTCACAAATTATTTCCTGAGGAGATGCCCTTTCTCCTGCTGTCCAGCCTGAAATTTCTACCATACAAATCTCTGTTGGGTTAGCTAACAGAAGCCAAGCTTTGTCTGCAGGACATACTGGTTGAGAAGAAGGAGATTAATTTTCCTTTAGCATGTAAGTTGTCAGCCTGAGGGCTGGAGAGGTGGCTCAGAGGTTAAGAGCACTGGCTGCTCTTCCAGAGGTCCTGAGTTCAATTCCCAGCAACCACATGGTGGCTCACAACCATCTACAATGAGATCTGGTGCCCTCTTCTGGTGTGCAGGCAGAACACTGTACAGACAACAAACAAATAAATAAATCTTAAAAAAAAAAAGTTGTCAGCCTGAATTATCCTCAGAGGAAAAGGTCATAGAGAACAAACCTCATGGGCCTGGACTTTAGGCGATGGGACTTGGGAGCTCCACAAGTGTAGTGTGGAGTCAGGAGTGGTGGAGCTTAGCAAGGGCTCTGTGCAGTGTGGGGCAGAACATGTGGAGAAGTAACACTGAAGATGTCCCCTCTGGGTTGGGTCAGGCCTGCCATCTAGTCTTTTCCTCCAGGACCCCGGGGGACTGAGGGAACTCCTAGAAGACTGTTGGGATGCAGACCCAGAAGCACGACTGACGGCTGAGTGTGTGCAGCAGCGCCTGGCAGCCCTGGCTTACCCTCAGGTGGCTTCCTGCTTCCCAGACAGTGGTCCGAAGGCCTGCACACCTCTCTGCCCAGAAAATTGTCCTTCAGCACCTGCCTCTGCCACTGTTCCCTGCAGGCCTCAGCAGGGTTCCTGCCACCTCAGTGTTCAGCAGGGCCTTGGCTCTAGGAGTCCTCAGCCTGTCAGTACCAGTGTTCGTGTGTAAATGAGCAGTTGGCATGAACATGTGGTGATCACATATCTGTTGCTGTCATTCTCTGTGGGTTTCTAGCCCCTTGGGACACATGTATGTGCTCAGTAAAGAGAGTAAAGATTTCCCACTGTTGGCCTTGGGCTTGCCTCCTTTTTATTCTTTTTTTTCACTAGTGTGTATTTATTTATTTATTTTAAGGTCTATTTATTTTATTTGCGGTATGTTTGTCTGTGAGCTTATGTGCATGCAGGAGCCCTTGGAGGCCAGAAGAGGGCGTCAGATCCCCTGGAACTGGAGTTGTGAGCCACCATGTGGATGCTGGGAACAGGTGCTTTGTAAGAGTAGTAATTGCTCTGAGCCCCTAAGCCATCTATCTCTTCAGCCCTTTATTATTTACTTATTGTATTTCATTTGCTTTGGTATTTTGGCTGCGTGCAAATTTATGTGAGCTGCCATGTGGGCACTGGGAATTGAACTCTGGTCCTCTGGAAGAACAGCCAATGCTCTTAACTGTTGAGCCATTTCTCCAGCTCTATTATTTATTTTTTGAGACAGGGGTTTTCTGTGTAGCCTTGGCTGACCTACTACTCAATGGGTAGCTCAGGCCAGTCTTAAATATGCAGCTCTTACCTCAATATCTCAAGTATTGGGATTACAGGTTTGAGGCACTAGCATTTATGTATGATTGTATGTATGTATGTATGTAAGTATGTATTAGACAAGGTCTCATTATGTAGCCCTGGTGGGCTTGGAACTCACTTTGTAGACCAGGTTGACCTAGAACTTACAGAGATCGACCTCTCTCTCAAGTGCTAGGCTGAAAGGTGTGTGCCACCATGCCAGGCATCAACACTTATTTTTAAAGATTTTATTTGTATTATTTTAACTATGTGTACGTGTGTGTGTGTGTATGTGTGTGTGTGTGTGTGTGTGTGTGTGTGTGTGTGTGTGTGGTATGTACATATGGGCACAGGTGCCTGGAGAGGCCAGAGAAACTGGGTAACCCTGAAGCTGGAGTCGTAAGCCACCTAATATAGGTGCTGAGAATTGAACTTGGGTCCTCTGGAAGAGGAATAAATGTGTTTTAACCTCTAAGCCATCTCTCTAGCACCACCAGGATTCATTTTCAAATGGTAGCATCACCTGCTGGGCACTGGGTGCGGGGTGGGGGAAGAAGAGTGACCCCAATGAAGTCACTGCCCTCAAGGTGCTAAGATGGCTGAAGCTCACATGGTGGGGTTCTGTATAGTGTCAGAGGGGAAAGAGCAAAGCATTGAACACTGGGAGGCTTCATGAAGCACAGGATGCTGGATCTAAGGTCAGCCTAGGCAGGAGCTTCCCAAAATCATCAGCAGCACTAAGGCATTTCAGGGCCTGTAAGGAGTGATAGCATAGTGCACAGAGTACAGGAAGAGTCTATGAGTAAGTTATATAGCAAAAGTGTAGGGGGCAGTTATGGCGATATAGCTCAATTTGTAGGGTACTTACAGAGCATGCATGAAGCCCTGGGTTCCTAGCACTTCGTGAACTGGGTGGTGCATGCTTGTAATCCCAGCACTGAGAAAGTGGAGGCAGGGGCTAATCTGGATTTGTAGGCTGGAGGAGGGAGAGAGATGGCTCAGTCACCAGCACTTGTTGCTCATGCAGACGACAAGGGTTTTTAGTTCCCAGCACTCCTATTAGGAGTTTAATTCCAGTTCCAGGGTACCTAATGCCTTCTTCTGGCCTCTGTGGGCACCACATGATGCACATACACACAGACAAGCAAGCAGACACACAAGCAGCACATATAACTGTAACATAAATTTACAACCATACAGAGATTACCATGGTCCATATGTAATGCTGACACACACACATTTCATATATTTTCAAAAGGGCCTCTTTTAAAAGATAAATATACATGGCACACACCTTTAATCCTAGCACTTGGGGTGGGGGAGAGGGAGGGTGGATCACTGAGAGTTCGAGGCCAGCCTGGTCTACAAAGCTACACAGAGAAACCCTGTCTGGAAAAACCACACACACACAAAAAAAGATAAATATTCCATCAGATTCTATACATTAAGAGTAAAATTCCAGGGGAGAGGGTTTGGTGGGGAACATGGGAGGATGGGAGGGCAAGAGAATGGGGGGATGGATATGTAAATATTAGTAGTAATTAAAGAATTTAAAAAAAGTAAAATTTCGACCAGGTGATGGTGGCACACGCCTTTAATACCAGCACTCAGGAGGTAGAGAAAGGTGGATCTCTGAGAGGTTTGAGGCCAGTTTAGTCTACAGAGCCAGTTCCAAGACAGCTAGAGCTACACAGAGAAACCTTGTCTTTAGAGATCAAAAAAAAAAAAAAAAGTAAAATTTCCCCTTACCCTAATGTATTAGTCAAGGTTCTCTATCATAGAATTTATAGAATGAATCTATCCATCTATCTATATATAGAGAGATGTAAAGAGAATTTATTAGAATGACTTACAGGTTAGGGTCCAGCTAGTCCAACAATGGCTGGCTGTGGACAGAATGTCCAAGAATCTAGTTAGTTGCTCAGTCCATGAGGTTAGATGTCTCCTCTGGTCTTCAGTATACGCTGGAATCCCAAAGAACTAGGCTTTAATGCCAGGGAAGGATTGGACTTGCTAGCAAGGTGAGAGCAGGCAAAGAGCAAAAGCTTCCTTCCATGTCCTTATGTACGTTTCCAGCAGAAAGTGTGGCCCAGTTCCAAGGTGCGTCAATCTGGATTAGACATAGATCTACCTACTTCAAATTAAGCAATAATCCCTCATAAGTGTGCCCTTCATTGTTGGATTTTAGTTAATTCCAGATGTCGTTAACAACCAAGAATAGCCACACACCTAATAAAATTTGTTTTAAATATTTCTAAGACTTCAAGGTCACCTTCATTTCATAGCAAGCTTAAGGCCACCCTAGGCTAAGTGTAAGGTCCTGTCTCAAAAAAAAATGTATATAAGGGGTAATGCAACAGAGGCAAGGGCATGTGGAGAACTGAGGGCCAGGCCTTGTGTGCCTTGCTGTGAAGTGCTTCATTTATCATTTTATCTATAGACAGGGGCTATAAATTCAGCCCAGAGTGACCTCAAACTCCCTGTAGATCAAGGGTGACCTTGAACTTCTGATCCTTCAGCCTTTGCCACCAAAGTGTTGGGATTATAGGCTTGGACCACCATACCTACTTTTTTCTTTTTCTTTTTTCTCTTTTCTTTTCCTTCTTTTCTTCCACCTCCGCCTCTTCCTCCTCCTCCTCCTTTTTTTTTTTTTTTTTTGGTGATAACTAGATAAATCCCTTTATTTCATTCTTATTCCTTTCCTAAGCTAAACACCACTTTGTTTTTATTTATTATTTTTTACATAACAAGGTCTCACACTTTGTAGCCTGGATTGCTATGTAATTCAGTAGTCCAAGTTGACCTCAATTTGAGATCTTCCTGCCTTAGCCTCTAACGTGCTAGAATTATAGGTGTTGTGTGTGTGTGTGAGAGAGAGAGAGAGGATAGTTTTCAGGAGTCTGTTCTCTCCTATCCCGTGGGTCCTGGGGATTGAACTGAGGTGGTCTGGCTTGGCAGTATGTGCCTTTACCTGCTAGACCATCTTGCCAGTCCCTTTCAGAATAATCTTTGAAATCTTGTTATACCTTGCCTCTGCTCAGTCTGCTTGTGTTTTCCACGACAGTTGTCTTGCTCCCTGTACACAGAGGAAACTAAAGACTGGCAAAGTTTAGAATGTGTGTAAAGTTGCATAGCTTTCCAGGCATTTAAAGTGTTTATGGGGGCTAGAGTGATGGCTCAGCAGTTAAGAACAATAGTTACTCTTCCAGAAGACCCAGATTTAATTCTCCGCACCCATGTGGCAGCTCACAAGTCCAGTCCCAGGGGAATCTGATGCCCCCTTTAGACTTCTGAGGTTACTGCCTGCACATGGTGCACAGACAAAAAACACCCATATACTGCCTGGCTTGGTGGTGCACACCTTTAATTCCAGCACTCAAAAGGCAGGCAGGTCTTGATGAATTTGAGGGAGTTCCAGGACAGACTTCAAAGCTACATAGAGAAACTCTGTCTTGGAAAAAAAAAAAGTTCTGAGAGTGCTGGCTCACTAATATTATTCTAGCACCCAAGAAAGGCGGAAGTGGGAAGGTTGCTGCTCATCCAAGGCCAGCCTGAGTTATGTAGGAAGGCCCTGTCTCAAAAAACCAAAATTAAAACAAAACAAAACAAACATCAATTTACTGATTTATTGGGAACTGTAGTAGTTGTTTTTTGTTTTGTTTGTTTTTGTTTTGTTTTTCTCTTTACTCTTTTGGAGGGCCTGCCATCCAGCCCCCAAAATAAATCACACACATGGGGACTTTTTCTTACTTATAAACGCCAGGCCCTGGGGCTGGAGAGATGGTTCAGTAGCTAAGAACACTAGCTAGTCTTCCAGAGGACCTGAGTTCAATTCCTAGCAATCTCATGATGGCTCACAGCCATCTGAAATGAGATCTGGTGCCCTCTTCTGGCTGGAAGTAATACCTGGGGACAGAACACTGTATATATAATATGTAAATAAAATCATTTAAAAATTGATATTTCCTCTTCAAAAAAAAACAAAACAAAAACATCTGTTATGAGATCTGGTGCCCTCTTCTGGTGTGCAGATATACATGGAAGCAGAATGTTGTATATATAATAAATAAATAAAATCTTTTAAAAAAATTGTTATTTCCGTCCGACAGCCACACGCCTTTAGTCCCAGCACTTAGGAGGCAGAGGCAGGTGGATCTCTGAGTTCAAGACCAGCCTAGTCTACAAGAGCTAGTTCCAGGACAGCCTCCAAAGCCACAGAGAAACCCTGTCTGGAAAAACCAGAAAAAAATTAATATTTCACAACATTCTTTATAAAACAACAACAGGCCTTAGCTTGGCTTATTTCTAGCCAGCTTATCTTTCTTTTTTGTTTAAAGATTATATAATGTATACAGTGTTCTGCCTGCAGGCCAAAAGAGGGCAGCAGATCTCATTACAGGTGGTTGTGAGCCAACTTATGGTTGCTGGGAATTAAACTCAGGACCCCTAGAAGAGTAGCCAGTGCTCTTAACCTCTGAGCCATCTCTCCAGCCCCTAGCCAGCTTTTCGTAACTTAATTTATCCCATCTCCCTTTTGCCTCTGGGCTTTTTCCTTTTCTTACTTCTGTATATCTTACTTTCACTTTTACTCTGTGGCTGGTTGTGTAGGTGGGTTGCTGGCCCCTGATGTCCTCCTCTCCTTGTTCTCTTGTTCTTTCTCTTCTTTTTCCCGGATTTCTCCTCCTAGTTTTTTTCTCTCTGCCTGCCAACCCCAAGTATCCTTTCTCCTTCCTTGATATTGGCCATTCAGCTCTTTATTAAACAATCAGGTGTTTTAGACAGGCAAGAATCACAGCTTCACAGAGTTAAACAAATGCAACATAAAAGAATGCAACATGCTGGGCGTTGGTGGCACACACCTTTAATCCCAGCACTCGGGAGGCAGAGGCAGGCGGATCTCTGTGAGTTCGAGGCCAGCCTGGTCTCCAGAGTGAGTTCCAGGGTAGGCTCCAAAGCTACACAGAGAAACCATGTCTCAAAAAAAAGAATGCAACATATCTTTGAATTATTAAAACAAATGTTCCACAGCATAAACAGATGTGACACACCTTAAAATAATACTCTACAACAGGGACAACAGCATGAAACTCTGATAGAAGCATCTGGAAGGAAGAGTCTGGTTACATACTGGGCATATTGAGACCCTCTCTTACTCTGTCTCTCCACAAAAAAATAAAAAGAAGAAAGGAAGAAAGAACATGGTATAGTCACATATGACTATAGCCAAGGAGGCAGAGGCAGAAGGATTGCTATAAGTTTGAGACCAGGAAGAAGGAAGAGACCTTCAAAGAACAATACTCAACTTCATATGGAAAAACAAAAAACCCAGGATAGCCAAAACAACCCTGTTCAATAAGGAACTTCCGGAGGCATCACCATCCCTGATGGCTCTATTATAGAGCCATAGTTCTGAAAACAGCTTGGTATTGGCACAAAAATAGACAGGTAGACCAATGGAATCGAATTGAAAACCCTGCTATTAACCCACACCAGCCCACAGAATGGGAAAAGATATTCATCAACCCCACATCTGACAGAGGGATGATCACCAAAATATACAATGAACTCAAGAAGCTAGCCACCAAAACACCAAATAATGCAATTAAAAAGTTGGAGTGCAGAACTAAATAGAGAATTCTCAACAGAGGAATCCAAAATGACTGAAAGACACTTGAGAAAGTGCTCAACATCCTTAGCCATCAGGGAAATGCAGCTCAAAACCACTCTGAGATACTATCTCAGAAAGGCTAAAATCAATAACACCAATGACAATCTATGCTGGAGACGATGTGGAGAAAGAGGAACTCTGCTCCATTACTGGTGGGAGTGCCAACTTGTACAACCACTTTGGAAATCAGTATGGCGGTTTCTCAGGAAAATGGGAATGAGTCTACCTCAAGATCCAGCCATTCCTCTCTTGGGCGTTCATACAACAAGGACATCTGTTCAATTATGTTCATAGCAGCATTATTTGTAATAGCCAGAACCTAGAAGCAACCTAAATGCCCCTCAACTGAAGAATGGATAGAGAAAATGTGGTACATTTCTACTCAGCGGAAAAAAACAATGGAATCTTGAAATTCGAAGGCAAATGGATGTTACTAGAAGAAACCATCCTGAGTGAGGTAACCCAGTCACAAAAAGATAAACATGGTATGTACTCACTCATACATGATTTTTAGACACAGAGCAAAGGATTACCAGTCTACAATCCACACTGCTAGAGGAGTTAGGAAACAAGGAGGACCCCAAGAGAAGATTGCATAGTCCCTCGAAGAAGGGGATGGGGACAAGAACCCCTGACCAAAGTGGGAGGGGGGGAGGAAGGAGGTAGGAAGGGAAGACGGAGAGTGGGTAGGAGAACAAGAGGACTGAGACAGGGGAGGAATAGAGGAGGGTAAGAAAGGAGATGCCTTGATAGAGGGAGACAGTACAGGTATGGAGAGAGGTTTGGCACAGGGGAAATGTTAGGGGATCCACAGGGATGACCCCAACTAAGAAGCCAGGCAGTGGTGGTGAAGATGCCATTAATGCCCTTCCCCTATAATGAGATTGGTGTCTACCTTGGTTACCATTCCTAGAGCCTTCATCCAGTAGCTGTTAGAAGCAGAAATAGGCGCCCACAGCTAAGCACTGAACCATATTACTGGAATTCAGTTGTGTAGAGGGAGGAGGGATGAGCAAAGGAGCCAAGACGGTGCTGGAGAAACCCGCAGAAACAGTGGACCTGACCTGCTGATAGCATGGAGACCCTAGTCATAAAGCTAGGGAAACAGCATTGAACCAAACCAAGCCCTCTAAATGTGGGTGCCAGCTAGGATGCCAAGGCAGTCTATGGGACCTCTAACAGTGGAGCCAGTCTTTATCCTTAGAGCAAAAATGGACTTTGGGAGCCCATTCCCTATGGAGGGATACTATTGCAGCCCAGATACAGCAAGGAGGGCCTAGGCCCTCTCCCAAATGATATGATGGACTTCGAAGGTCCCTGGTGGAGGGCCTCACTATCCCTGGGGAGGAGTTGGGGGATGGGTTGGGGGGGACTGGTGGGCAAGGGAATGAGGGGGATGGATACGTAAATATGAGTAGTAATTAAAGAATTAAAAAAAAAGTTTGAGAACAGTCTGGTCTATATAGCAAGCTCCAGGCCAGTCCAGACTACAAAGGGAGTCCCTGTCTCAAATAAACCAAGACCCCAAATAATATATGGTATGTATTATACAATCCTCTAGTAATTGATTACATTAATTTAAATATAGTTGACTGAGGATGTAATGATCTCCCTTCCCCCATACAGGTCTCATATAGCCCAGCTAATCTTGAACTTGAAATGTAATAGTAGGGGAGGTGACCTTGAACTCCACATCCTCTGCTGCGCCTGCCTAACCCTGCAGGGGTTACAGGGAAGCACCACCATGCATGCTCTGTTAACTCTTCTTGTAAATATTTTCAATGTGCTTAGGAAAAAGGATCAATCCTTAAATGTGTGCTGCACAGGGTAACCAAAACCAACCAACCAACCAAATAAGAAAGGGACATTTGTGAGGCTGGAGAGACGGTCAGTGGTTAAGAGAACCAGCTGTTTTTCCAGAGGACCCGGGTGCAATCCCTAGAACCCATATGGCAGTTCACAACAGTCTATAACTCTGGTTCCAGGGGATCTGACATCCTCACACAGACACACATGCAGGCAAAACATCAATGCACAGACAATGAAAATAAAAATTATATATATATATAGAAGGAAAGGGGCAATTGTAGCAATCCAGGACATTATGGCAGGCTGGGGACAAGGAAGATAGAGGTAGAGGAATTCCAGATGTATTTGGGAGGTAAAAATATAACTTGTGTTGCACTGGGGTTAGGGTGAAAGGGAAAGGTAGAAGAGGCATGGTGGGTGACCTAGAGCATAATGAGGTGGCTGGGATGACCTAAGTTTTTGTTTCAAGCAACCCCACAGATGACAGAGCAATAAAATGGAGTTTTGTGAGAGATTAGGGAATCCCCTCAAGAATGTGTCTTTGCTTTTCACAGGCTGGCGATACCGAGGCTTGGGGCTGGGACTCAGCAGCACCTTCGGGCCCCCCACCCCCACCCCGCGCTTCCGACAGAGTTTGTGTAGCCTCCACTGTCCTATCACTTGATCTATATAGACCAAGCTCTTGAACTAACAGAGATTAGCCTGCCTCTGCTTCCGTAGTGCTGAGAATAAAGGTGTGCGCCCCAACTGCTCTACTTACCTCTGTTGTTTTAAGTAGAATTGGTTGGCTTCAATCTCGACCAGAAGCTACCGCTGGTCTTGAATTATGATTTTCCTCCTCCACTTTCCAAGCGCTAGGTTACAGACAAGTGCCACTAGGCTAGGCTTGCACGCTCCCCGCCCCCCCCCAAACAACTCCCAAGATAATCACTGTAACTTTAAACCAATATCAGGGACTGGAGACATGGCTCAATAGTTAACACTTGCTTCTCTTGCATAGTACCTGGGTTCAGTGCTCAGCACCCACATAGTTGCTCACAACCATTAGCAACTACAATTCCAGGGGATTTGATGACTTCCGCTGTCATCAAGCACATACATACATTCAGGCAGAACAGTCATACTCATGAAAAAATAAATTTAAAAACCTAATTAAACCAGTAACCCAGTGAGCGTTTATCTCGGTGTCTCAGGGTCTTTGCTTGCAGCTGGCTCTGCCCGGGCTTCGCCATAAGGAGCGTTTCTGCTGCGTTTCTGTATTTCACCTGTGTGTCGGTATTTCATCATGCAATGCTTCCCAAAAGGCTCCGCCTCGAGGCTTGAGCAACCGTTTCCTCCTAGTTTAGTTGGACCACAGCGATTGACAAGTCAGCTCTCCAATCATCATGCCGAGTGACCACATAATTATCAACTAGGTCACAGGGGCGGTGCGGAGGCATAGAATGAATAGGGTGACCAGGAAGTGCGAACTCAGACTGGAAAGGCGGACGGCAGTAGCAGGCCCAGCTGTTTTCGGGAGGTGACAGGTGACTGGGCCTCTGGCCTCCCTAATTCCCTTCTTTTCTCTGAATAGGGATCAGGGGTCTGTTTATATATGGGAACTAGGAATTCCGTTTGCCCCCGCACCCCCCCCCGTGTGTGTGTGTGTGTGTGTGTGTGTGTGTGTGTGTGTGTGTGTGTGTGTGTGTGTGTGTGTTTCCTTGTCTAAGCATTTGAGGATTTGCTCTTTTTTTGGTGTGTGTGTGTGTGTTTCCTTGTCTAAGCGTTTGAGGACATGGAGGTTCCTTCCTCTTGCTGCTCTAGGGCGGGGTCCTTTTCTAAACTCCTCATCGGGGGCGGGCCGCAGAGTTTAGGTGGTTTGAGGTTCTCTCTCGCACTGCCTGTGCTTAAAGACCTCCCGTTCCTTTCCGGGAAAAGGGAAATGAGTGATGGGGAGAGTTAGTTTTCTCCAGGTGTGGCTTGAGGTAGTGAAAATGGGAGGGGCCCATAGAATTTCTGTGGTTTTGACCCTGGGCTAGAGTAGGCCTAGAGGGCGCTAAAAAGAGGAAGTTCTTATTTATTTTTGTTTTTTGTTTTTGAGACAGGGTTTCTCTGGGTAAGCCTGGCTGTCCCAGAACTCTCTCTGTAGACCAGACTGGCCTTGAACACAGAGATCCGCCTGCCTCTGTTTAGCACTGGAACTAAAGACGTGGGCTACCACACGCCTATTAGTTAGAGCCTTTGTAAGGCGGAGGCTGGAGGGTGGGGCTCAGACTCTAGAAAATTCTCTTCCCCTCCTAGGACTTTCAGATTTTTGCCTCTTTTCCTTCTTAGGCTGGAACTAACATCTGGACATGTGGAACCCTAATGCTGGTAAGTACCTGGGGGCTCGCCTCTGCCCCACCCAGCCCATTTTGCAATGGAACAGGCAGTTTCTGTATCTACAGCCCCCACCCGCAAGCAAAAGTGAAGCCTTGGACCACTGCTACCAAGCTTTCCCCTTTCCAACAGTGTTAAGGAATGCAGTGGATTTTGTTATTTGTTGACAGAGGTTCTGGAAAGTTCTAATTTTTATTCCCTGGTTCTTTTTCCAGGGCCTAACCCATATCCACCCCAAGCCTTGTGCCCAGGAGTTCCCAATCCTGCCTGTCCACCACCTATCAACCCTGCCTTTCCTCCTGGCCCCTGTCCTCCAGGAATACCCCAGGGAAACCCAGCTTTCCCTCCATGTCGCCCCCCTTACCCTGTACCACAACCAGGGTGTCCAGGATACCAACCCTCAGGGCCCCACCCTCCCCCGTACCCACCACCTGCTCCTGGCATGTGCCCTGTGAATCCTTTGGCTCCTGGAATGGTAGGCCCAGGGATGGTGATAGACAAGAAGACACGGAAGAAAATGAAGAAGGCTCATAAAAAGATTCACAAACAACACAAGCATGGAAAGGTCAGTTTCTGAGAGCATGGCTGGGGAGGGAAGGGGTGTCCATCAGAGGGACTGGAGTGAGCGGGGTTGGGGAAGGGGCTCACGGTTTGTGGGTGTGGGAGATGGCAGGTGACTTTTCCTTTATGTAAAAGAATTCTCCTGATAGGAGTGTAATAATACTATCGAGGCATCAGATCTCTCCTGTTTCTGAAAAGGAAAAGCTAAGCATTGGTGGCTATCAGAACCAAGAGTCCTCTCCCTTCTCTGCCTAATTCTTTCCCAGAAACATCCCCAACCCAAGACCCTCCAGGTGTATCTTTTGGCAAGTTGGGCATACCCCCTGAGGTTGTCTAATTGTCAATTGAGTGAGTCTTTTGACAAAGTAAAACCACATATGATAATTAACAGAATGGTAAACATGGACTTGGTTCCAGGGTTTCCTTTATCTCCTTCCGTATTCTCAGGGTGTTGTTAATTACCTAGGCATTTCTTCTGTGACTCAGCCTCCAACAAACCCTGGGGTATTTATCTTCCTTCTGCAGGAATGCTAATTATTATTAGGGAGGGTGGGAGAAGTTTCCTTGAGGACTTGGGAAGGAGAGGACCTACCTGGGTCTCTGAGCTTCACTTAGATTTTATGCCCAATGTTTGCTTTGTGGATTCAGGCTCTAGTCCTATTCTAGGTCTTTGGTGGAACTGTCAGGAGCAAAGAACGAGAGACCAAATGAAGGAGAAAACCCTGGAGAATCTAAACATGTTTTTAGTGGTAGTTGATAGAGGTGTGTCTGTATGGGTCCTTGAATGGGATATCTCCAGCCATCTGTCTCTCCCACTTTCCTGTTTCCCCCTGGTGGGGTTTAGAGGTACAGCATCACCTCACACAGCTGCCCTCTCTTAGGTGCATAGATTCTAGTTTGTGATGGTCCTTACTTGCAGCCAATCAACAGGTATTTATAAGGTAACAGCTGTTTTATAGATCGGTGCTATGTTTATTTATTCCATGTTCCTGGCCTTGCCTAGCTGTGGAAAGAAGAAACTCCATCTGAAGGCAACAATATGTTCAGTTCTGTGCAGTGGTGGAGGGCAGTTTAATCTGTTCCATTATGCTCCTTGCTGAAGGAAACTGTTGATTTTGTTGGTTATGGGGCAGGATGGGCTAAGACTCCTGCCTACTAGATACCTGGGTGGAAGGGCGGGGCATCGAAGAATGGCCCCTGGAGGGATGAAAGGTCATTTGGATCTGATGCTATGTTCTTTCCCCTTGCAGCATTCCTCCTCTTCCTCCTCCTCCTCCAGCAGTGACTCTGACTGAATGCAGGGCCTGGACCCTCCTCCCCTCGTCTCACCAGCTCTCCCATCAAGCTTCAGCTGTCACCTTGTACTGAGGGAGATTACCCTCTGCTCCCACCCTACTCCTCCCTGTGCCTCCCCTGCTGTTCAGCCCGGCTGTCTAGGGAGAATGGGAAGAAGATTGCCATGGGCTGGCAAAAGCTGCCTGTCCCTGCTTGATGTCATAGTTGATGAGGTCAGCAGGGGAACTGTCTTTTGAAGATGGTGAGACCTCTGAACTAAATGGTGAAGACAGTTTTAAGATCTTCGCCATGGTGATCTTTCCGTTTTCTTTTGTAATGCTTGTGACTGGGGATTGTGAAAATTTATGATCAAAAACCTGTACTTTTGTAATGATGGCACATTAGGGTGACTGAGTGGCAACTCTGTTCCCAGCAGGCTTTGTATTGATTGCAGTAAGTACAGAGCTACTGGGAAGTGGAGTCACTTTACTTGATGAGCTCTTGGAACTTAGTCTATTCCTTAGTTATATGTTATCTCAGATGGCTCTTATGTCCAAATAAAAGCTATTTTCCTGGCCACTGCTCACCTGTGCCATTACCTTGACTGGGCTCAATACCCCGGGCTACTTTTGCTACTCTTTAAAGTGTATCACCTCTTTTTTTTTTTTTCCTTCTTCCTCTGAGATTCTCACACCACCCAGGCTACACTATATAGTTAAAGGTTACCTTGGTGTACTGATCCTCCTGTTTCTACCTTCAGAGTGCTAAGATCACAAGCTTGAGCTGCCACACCTTGCTTATGGGCATACTTTACCAACTGAGTTACATCTCCAGTGTATCAGTGAGAAGGACACTACTGTGTAGCTCTGGCTGTCTTAGAACTGGCCAGGCTGGCCTCAATATCAGAGATCCTCTTGCCTCTCTGACTCGAGAGTGCTGGGATTATAGATGTGTGCCACCACTGTCCAACAATAGCATATATTTTCATTTGCTACAGAGGTTTTCTTCAAGACAGGGTCTCAGTATTATCCGTGGCTGGCCTGAAATGAACAATACATAGACCAGGCTAGACTGGAACTCACAGACATCTACCTTCCTCTGCCTCCAAGGCTGGGATTGAAGGAGTGAGCCACCATGCCCAGATTGCTACAGAGGTCTTCAATATTTGGCTGCTCATCAATTTAAGGGAGAAATTGTGGTTCTGCCATTGATCTACTGAATAAGAGACTATATATATTACAGGTGTCTTCATGTATGTGTATGCATTGTATGTGTGCAGTTCCTGTGGTGGCCAGAAGAGGGCACAGGATCCCCTGATACTGGAGTTACAGACCATTTGAATGTCTGGGAATCAACCAACCTTAGACCCTTTGGAAGAGCAGTCTCTCCATCTCCACACTTTTGTTGTTGTTGTTGCTTTTTTTTTTTTTTTTTTTTGAGACAGGGTTTCCCTGTGTAGCCTCTGGCTGTCTTAGACCAGGCTGGTCTCTTACTCTGTCTGCCTCTGCCTTCTGAGTGTTGGGATTAGAGGCACCACTGCCTGGTTTAATTTTCAACAAAAAACTAGTTGATGGTCTCATGTAGCCCAAACCTCAAGCTCAATATGTAGCCAAGGATTGACATCTTTCCTGATCTTGTTTCTACTGAGGGCTGGGATTACAGATGTGCTGTGTGCCAGCATGCCTGTTTTTATATAGTGCTGGGGCCTAAATCTAGGACTTTGTGCATGGTAGGTAAACATTCTAATAACTGGACTCCCCAGCCCAGGTTTGTTTGTTTTCAATTTAGAAAGTATTTTATTAGTGTATTAGTCCGGGTTCTCTAGAGGAACAGAACTTATAGAAAAAATATGATACATTTGGATTTTATTAGAATGGCTTATAGGCTGTGGTCCAGCTAGTCTATAGTCCAACAATGGCTGCCTACCACCTGAAGAATCCAGTACTTGTGCAGTCCATAAAGCTGGATGCTTTTCAGTATACACCAGAACCCTGAAGAAGTAGGCTTTTAATGCCAGTGAAGGAATGGACTTCCCAGAGAGCAACCAGTCAATGAGAGCGCTTTCTTTCTCCATGTCCTGTATATAGGTTAAAAGTGGGTCTTCCTGCCTCAAAAGATCTGGATTAAAAGTGGGTCTTGCTGGGTCAGGGTGGGGCTGGTGGCTGTGCTGACAGTGGACAATTTTTATCCCAGCACTTGGGAGGCAGAGGCAGGTGGATCTGAGTTTGAGGCCAGCTTGGAAAAAAAAAAAAGTATATCTTCCCATTTCAAATGATTTAAGAAAATAATAATCCCTTACAGGAGTACCCTACTGCATGGGTTTTTGTTAATCCCAGATGTAATAAAGTTGATAACCAATAACAGGCATCACCTACAGGGATTAGGAGAGAGAAGCAGTGCTCCTTTACAGTAGGGAATTGGAGGCTATTTCTTTTTTCTTTCTTTCTTTCTTTCTTTCTTTCTTTCTTTCTTTTCCTTTCTTCATTTCTTTCTTTCTCTCTTTTTTTTCTCAAGACAGGGTTTCTCTGTGGTTTTGGAGGCTATCCTGGAACTAGCTTTTGTATACCAGGCTGGTCTTGAACTCACAGAGATCCATCTACCTCCCTAGTGCTGGGACTAAAGGCATGCACCACCACTACCCATGGAAGCTGTAGGCTATATCTGGCTAAGGCATTTGGAAGGACCACTGTCTTGTTAAAATATCATTTCCTAATGATTTAGATTTCCAGCTGAAACTCTAGCATGTGTTTACACCCCTGAAGATGTAAGTTCTGGTTGTGCCTAGTATAAATGGGTCCCAACTCTAGTCTTCCCCACTCTTCGTTGGCTTTTCCCAATTCCATGAGTGGCCTGGCTTCGGAAAGCATGGGATTTGCACCCAAGCTTTTCGAATCAGTCCATGCTCCCAACAGGGATATAGTTCTCAAGCGTTTTCTTTTTTGAAGTAAGATTTATTTCAGTTTCATACAAAGTTGTGTTTGTACATATGAATTCAAGTGTATCATATCCCCTGGAGCTGGAGCTACAGGTAGCTGTGAGTCACCTAATGTGGGTGCCGGGAATTGAACTCTGATCCTCTACAAAAGCAGTATGTGCTATTAATTGCTGAGCCATCTCTAGCCTCTGAACTTGTATTTTTAGATCTTGTGGGTTGCTTATTCTTTCCCACACTCAGTGTAAATCTTGCTGTACTAACTTAAGACTATAGCAAGATAGGCACATGCCTTTTTAAATCCCAGCTCTTGGGAGGCAGGTGGATCTCTGTGAATTCTAGGCCAGCCTGGTCTACAGAGTGAGATCCAGGACATCCAGGGTTATACTATTCTGTCTCAAAACAAACAACCATAGAAACAAAACCAGTATCAGTCTCTGATGGTCTTGTAGGCACAAGGCACACAGTACACATATACAAACAGCTAAACACACATACATAAGAGAAAATCAAATCTTAAAAAAATATGCAAGGTAACAGTTTAGCTTTAGGGACCATGAATAATGGTTTATGCCATTATTCATCTTCAGTTTGCTGGTTTGTTGAAATAATTTCCATAGATAAATGTTTTGTGATCCTAGGCAAGTTCATTCATTTTTGCTTTGGAGAACTTGCTTTCTTCCTTCCTTCCTGTTTTTGTGTTTTGAAACACGTTTTTCCCTGTGTAGCTTTGTAGCCTGTCTTGGAACTCACTCTGTAGACCAGGCTTGTCTTGAACTCACAGAGATTCACCTGTCTCTGCCTCCCAAGTGCTGGGATCAAAGGTGTGCACCACCACTGGCTGGCTTTGGAGAATTTCTTGATCCACAATCAGATACTGCTATCAGATTAACTTTTCTCTTGCTTCCCCTCTTTATCTCCTTTCTTCCCCCCCTCACTTTAAAAAGATGTGTTTTGTATGTGTATGTGCCTGCATAAATGTATGTACACCACTTGCATGCAAGTGCCCATGAAGGCCAAAGGGCATGAGATCCGATAGAACTGAGTTACAGGTGACTTGTCACCTGCCTGGTATGGGTGCTAGAATAGAAACTAGGACCTGTGCAAGAGCAGGAACTATTCTTTCAAAAAAATTTTTTTTTGTTTTTCTGAGACAGGGTTTCTCTGTATTGCTTTGGAGCCTGTCCAGGCACTCACTCTGTAGACCAGGTTGGCCTTGAACGCTCAAGAGATCCACCTGCCTCTGCCTCCTGAGTGCTGGGCTGGAACTCCCTGTATAGCCCACACTGGCCTTGATCACAGATCAGCCTTCCTCTGCCTCGAAAGTGCTGGAATTAAAAGCCACTTTAGAAATGGCAGTGGTGGCCAAGTAGTGGTGGTGCACATCTTTAATCCCAGCACTCGGGAGGCAGAAGCAGGTGGATCTCTGTGAGTTGGAGGCCAGCCTAGTATACTGGTCTACAAAATCAGTTCCAGGACAGCCAAGCCTATACAGAGAAACCCTGTCTCAAAAATCTAAAACCAACCAAACAAAAAAAGAATAAGATATCTATGTGTATGTGTGTCTGTGTGGTGGTTATGCACACATTAGAGTGTAGGTGCCCTTGAGTCCATAAGAGGTGGTCAGATCCCTGAAGATGGAGTTTCAGGGAATTGTGAGCCATCTACTAAGGACCCAGCTTGGCTCATTTATAAGAGCAGCAAATATTACTTTTTGTTTTTTGAGAGTAGATCTTAGTATGTTGCACTTGCTGTCCTGGAACTTGCTATATGTAGATCAGACTGACTTCAAACAGATCTGCCTGCCTCAGTCTCCAGAGTGCTGGATTAAAGGTGTGTGCTACCACTCCTGACAGACTTATCTGTTCTTTTTTTTTTTTTCTTTTTTTTTTTTATTGTGTGTGTGTTTTGCCTGCCATATGTGTGCACTACTTGCATGCAGTGCCTGAGGAGTACAGAAGAGGGCATTCCATCCTACGTAATTGATGTTATAGCCAGTGTGAGACCGATCCTTAGTTGATTTTGGAGATGGATCCCGGATCCTCTGGAAGAGCAGTCAGTGCTTTTAACTACTGAGATCTTTCCAGCTCTGAGGGCCAGTGAGATGGCTCCACAAGGTGGAAAAGACATTTGCCATTAAGCCAGATGTCTTGAGTCTGATTTCCAGACTGAAGGAGAGAACTGAGTCCTCCTAAAAGTCACCCTTTGATTTCCTCATGCTGTGGTGGACACACACACACACAGTTTGTGTATACACATACAAGATAATATTTTAAAAAGTTTATTGCAGGCTGGAGAAATAGCTTAAGGCTTAAGAGCACTTGCTGTGCTTGCAGAGGACCCAAGTTCACTTGCTAGCACTCACATGATGGCTCACACCATTTGTAACTCCAGTATCACCGGCTTTGACATCCTCTTCTGGAAGGCACACATGTGGTATGCAAACAAAAACCGATACATGAGTTAAAATAAACATTTAAAAGTTTATTGCCTTTTTAAAGAAACCACAATAGTTGTATTGTGGAGTGTGCAACATTCTGGATTTTCAGAACGTTTTTAAGAAACAAAAACAAAGCAAGGAACAACAAAACAGCAATGCTGTGCATTCCTGGATGTCCTGGGATTCACCATTGTCTTCCTTAACTTCCCCAGAGCATCACTCACTGTACTTGCCCAAAGACTTACTTTCTTTTTTCTCCCCCGCCCCCAGACAGGGTATGGGCCTCCCACTCAAGAGATCTCCCTGCCTCTGCCTCCCAGATTCTGGGATTAAAGGCGTGGGCCACTGTCGCTCAGCCAGAATATCTTCTTGTACCGATGATGTTTAACTTGTTCCTTTGTCACTGTAAATGCCAAATTAGATCTAATAACAAGATAAACCGTTTTTAGCAGGAATTATATTCAAGAAGTATAGTAGTATAATAGATAAGTCATATCTCATCGAGGATCTCACATTATCAAAGTTATACTAATGAAGTTTGATTGCTTAACTTGGTTAAGGCGGGAACTTGTCAGATCTCTCTATTTAAAGTTACTTTATTATTGTACAGTTGAAAATAGTCTGTGTGGTGACATTTAGCACCACCATCACACTCTATTCCCTAAGAACATCTAAGAATATTCTCCTCCTTTCTTCTTCTTTCCTTTTCTTTTTAAAGACACAGTTTCTGTGTAGCCCTGACTGTCCTGGGACTTGCTCTGCAGACCATGCTGGCCTGGAACTCGGGTCGGCCTGCCTCTGACTCTCCAGTGCTGGGATTAAATGAGTGTGCTACCACCTCTGGGTTTAAAAACATCTTCTTAAATTGAATTCTTCATTATAATTTTTATTGCCTGCCTCGGTATTCTGGGCTGCAGAACAATGATGTTTTCTTTTCTTCTGCACCTACTAAACGGGATTATTGTTTTTAGAGTAAGCAGTTCATCCTGGAGATTAGCTTTTTTTTTTTTTTTTTTTCTTTGACAACTGGATTTTCCTTTCCCTTCTATCCTATCCCTTTTCCTGTTCTTGATCCATGGCGATGGCCACCTCAATTCGCACTTAGGCCCGAGTTTCCCAGATCGCCCGCTAGAGGCCACTAGTTTTCTCCGCACCCCAATGCTGCCGCTCTATCACACATCTCGCCGTTGATTACTGGCCGTCGTCTCGCTGGTGCCGACGCTGTCCGAGGAGCCGCTCTAGGCTCCGGGAAGGCCGTCCGCATTGCGTGGGGAAGGTGTGGACGACGCAGTCGACTCGCCGGCCCCCGGGGCGGTTAGCGCTTCCGGGGTCGAAGGGTGCGCGGGGTTGAAAGCGGCCCGCTCCGCCCCGTCCCCCTCCCAGACCAGCAGAGGCAGCAGCCGGAGCAGCCGCAGCCTGCGCCCTCTCCCGCCCGCCCGCCCGCCTCCGCCCGCCCGCCCTCCGCCGCCCTCCACCCGCCCCGGGGTCTCTTTCCCCTTCCTCCTCCTCCACCCCCCCTCCTCCGCCCGCTAGCGGGGCCCCCTCGCCTTCCCGCCCGCCCCTATTGTTCCGCCCCCGGCCTCCCGCCCTTCCCCTTCCCGCCCGCTCCCCTTTTCCCCTCAGTCGACTCGCGCCTCCAGGTAAGCTTAAAAATTTCTCCTCTGCCCCCGGCAGTGCTTTCTGTCTCTTATTCGTGACATCTTTCTCGAAGGACTCCGTTCCTAGTCTGGAGCCTCGGCCTTTCGTAGTCCCGCTAGAGCGTCCACTACTTCTCTCTTCCTGGCCGTCCATTCACGCGAGGCCCTGGCTCTGGTGCGGCCTACTAGGCCTCGCGCAAAGCCTGCCTTCCCCCCTCCCCCCGCCTTTTCCCGGTGGCGGCTGCGCAGGAGTCAGGGAGGGCGCGCGCGCGGCAGGGGGGGCGGCGGTGGATTTGTTGGTTGAGGGGGGTGGGGGAGGCGATGGCCGGCCTGCTGGCCGGGAGGGTGAGCGCGGCTCCCCGCGGGGGTCAGGCGCTGGCGCAGCCACACGAGGAGGCGCTACTTGTCCGGCCCCTCCCCCTGGGTCGCAGCGCCCCCCCCTGACCGAACCGTTTATTTCCTCCCCCCTTGTAGTCAAGGGAAGGGGGGGGGCTTATTTTTTTTTTTTTAAGTGGAAAATGCTTAGATGACCGGGGCGGGGGGAGGGGAGTGGGGCTGCAGAGTTAAAGGGTAGGCAGACTCCCAGTTACCGAGTTACTCTGACGTTCTCTCGGGTAACGAATTTTGAAATTACAAAATGCCTGCCGCTATAAACCAGACCGAGCTATTTATAGAGGGGTAATTGACTGCAGGATTAACAGCTGGATTCCCGGGATGGGGTACACTTAGATTGACCTATTCAAGAGAGGAAGACACAGAGGTTTCTCGTATTAGGGGGCTTGGAGTTTAAAAAAAAATGCATCTTCGTGTTTTACCTAAGTGGTTTTGTAGATAGGTTTTCTTGTCCCTTTGAACTTGTATTACTGTATTTGAAAAATGGTTATTACATTTTAGTAGGGATACGGAATTAAAGCTACCAGGTTTATTCCGTATATTTGAGGGGGAAAATTAATCTTACAGACCTAATCAATAAGTTTTGTTTTTCCGTGAGTGATGTTGATTTGTGAGGGTTTTGACAGAAAGTAACTGCTGTGCTTTGGGGTGCATTTATATAATCACTTAACCATCCTGAAGTAACCAGAAGACACTTTGTCATACACAGGGAGGTGTGTCAGCCACTCTTCAGTGCTCTCAATGTTTAGGGCTTGGACTTGGATGCAGAGGCAGATGGGTCTTCGAGTTTGGAGTCCAACATGGTGTTTAGCCAGTTCCATTCGGTCCTGGGCTACATACAGAGACCCTGACTCCAAACAAACGAACAAACAAACAAACAAAACCTTAAGGGAATGGGGATTGTGTATACAGCAAAATGAAAACTGGTGTTTTGAAGGGGCAAAATTCAGAGAAATTATTGATACTGATATGAAGGGATGAATACTTGACCTGCTGTTGGAGAAACTTCAGGACTCTTTGAAAAGTTGACTCTTTTGAAACTATCAGTGTTTGGTGCTAAATGGGAAGGTTATTAAAGGCAAAAAGCATCAAAATCCAAATTCTATGTTTATATGAGTAGTTATTCCAAAGTTGTTTCAGGGGATGAGTACATGACCCAACCTGGTAATGTCACTAGGGATTCTTTAAATATGAAGTAAAATTTTACCACTATCAGTTCCATTTTTATTGTTGTATTTGGGAGAAAATTTAAGTTTAAAAGTTTTTAGAAGTGTGTGGTAGTCAAACATGGAAGGATTTCTCAAATTGATTAGAGTGAGAGAATGGGAGAGTAGAACTGAGATGTACAGAATCAGATTTCAAAGGAGGAATAGGAATATGGAACCCAATCAGTTGTGGAATGTATCTTGGCTAATGCTTTTTTTCAGTGAGACTCCTGGACTAAACTATTTTTCTTGCTGTTTTTTGACTGTCCCAATGTGTAGTCCTGGCAGCTGACTTTGCTCTCAATATCTTGCCTAAGGTGCTTTGAATGTAGAGCAATCCTGTCAGAACCTCTGAAATGCTGAGAGTAATACAGTAATGTACCACCATACACAGATCTGAACTAAATTACTTTACAAACATTTGGTGTTTAAGACTATGAACATTTACATAGATAATTCTACCTTCACTTCCAACTGCTGCCTAGCAGAAGAAGCTGAATTTGCCCTCACTGTAAAGTTTGTTCAGCTGTTTTTCAGTCCTTTTCAAAATGTACTCAGCTGAAGTACAACTTCCTGCACTTAAAAGTTCCCTTAGAACCATTGCCAGTGGAAGGAACGAATCTTTCTCATCCCAATCATCAGTGGAAACCCTATCATTAATGAGCAAACTGGAAACAAAACCTGATCTGTAAGTGTTAAGAAGTTGTGATGGGTGTGTTTACAAGTCTGATAGGCTAACATTTAAAGGCAAAGAGTCAATTAGATAAAGGTGGAAAAGGCGAAGTGAAAATAACTGAAAAAAAGTTACTCCCCCCACCCTTAATTTTGGTCATTCTTATATTTCAGTTTTGGCTTTCACTCCCACCAGTGACCAAAGACTTGACCACTCCAAGTCCAGCTCCCTGTAACTACTAGACATGGACACCGGTGTGATTGAAGGTGGATTAAATGTCACTCTCACCATCAGGCTACTTATGCATGGAAAGGTATGCAGCAGCTTGGAAAATTGGGTCATAGTAACTGCTACGGGAGGGGCCAGGAAAAGCAGACAGGCATCTTGGAGCTCATCAGATTAGCACTGTGGGACATCTGGCTTTAGCACTCCTCTCTAATGGAGTATGGTGAAAAGATGGACAGCTTTTACTAGGAAGCCTCAGTGAGCAAGGAAGACTTAACAAGCAGTTAGAGCCAAAAAACAGTCCTAGCTTGCTGGTAAAACATTCTGATGTTCTTGTAGCTTATAATTTCAGAAAGGAAGATTATGTTTTGCCTTTGATTTTGGTGGTACTGAAGATTGAACTGAGGGCCTAGGGATACAACTCACTACCATTGAGTTGTATCCCTAGGCCTCATTTTGCATATTACACTAAGGTATGGTATTTAATCACTCTGAGTCTTAATTCTTTGATAGCTTCTGTATGAACTTTGCAAGGAAATGAATAAATGCCCCTCCCCCATGAATCTTAAAATCCTTTTATTTCTTTGGGTTGGTAATTAGCACAGTTTGTAGTGGATGGCTGAACACTTAGAATTTTCTTTTCATAATGATGAACTCTGAATTTCCTGTTACCAATACTTAGTTTTCTTCATTGCAGGAAGTTGGCAGTATCATCGGAAAGGTAAGACAGTTTCGCTTCAACTCTAATTATTATTTAGTCAGTTGAGGCTGACATAGTTGGAGCTCATGCTTGACTTTTCTTCTTACAGAAAGGAGAATCCGTTAAGAAGATGCGCGAGGAGGTAAGTTACAAGTAACATTGGGATTTGCTAGCCTTGGAAAACCCTGTAAAAGTTCTGTGTGAGAGATGACAGAGTAGAACTCAAAGGGGAAAAGCATTTCTGGTAATGTTTTGTTTTGTTTTGTTTTGTTTTTCGAGACATGGTTTCTCTGTGGCTTTGGAGGCTGTCCTGGAACTAGCTCTTGTAGACCAGGTTGGTCTCGAACTCACAGAGATCCGCCTACCTCTCATTTCTGGTAATTTGTAATGACAAATAGTGTGATAGGAAGTGAGTTTTGTGAAAAGTCCCAGAAACATAAGATTCAGTTAGTTGTTTGAAAACAAGTGGAACAGTATTTGAAATGCTCTTTTATGTCGGCAGCTTCTTGCCTCTGTTATCTAGGACGGGCTATCCTGTACAATTTCAGTTCTTTTTATCTATTAAAATTCCTTGTTTCTTTTTCTTATCTAGAGTGGTGCACGGATCAACATCTCAGAAGGGAATTGTCCTGAGAGAATTATCACTTTGGCTGGCCCGACTAATGCCATCTTCAAAGCCTTTGCTATGATCATTGACAAACTGGAAGAGGTTTGTTGTTCTTTTAGGATTGCCCCTTCTGTCCCATACCAGGCATAAAACAAAACAACACCAAGGTCAAAATCTTGTTAAATAAATGAGCTATACCCTCAGCCATTGCCTTTTTTTTTTTTTTTTTTTTTTTTTTTTTGATTTTTATTCATTTATTTTTTTTGAGACAGGGTTTCTCTGGGTAGACCAGGTTGGCATCAAACTCACAGAAATCCACCTGCCTCTGCCTCCCGAGTGCTGGGATTAAAGGTGTGCACCACCACCGCCTGGCCTTTTTTTTTTTTTCTAATGTATTATTTATTTTAATTTTCTGTGGTGGTGTTTTGCTTATGTCTGTGTGAGGGTGTCAGAAGCCCTGTAGCTGGAGTTACAGGTGTGAGCTGGCATGTGGGTCCTGGGAATTGAACTCTGGGGACCTCTGGGAGAGCACTTGAGAGCAGCCAGTTATCTTAATTGCTTAGCCATCTCTCCAGCCTTCCCTCCCTCTTTGGTTTGGTTGTATTTGGTATTTTTATTTATTGATAAGTGTCTCATTTTGTAAGTCTGGCACTACTAGTAGTCCAAGATGTTTTTTGACACTTCTGTGTTACTTTCCTCAGTGTTGGGATTACATAGAAATGTGTCACCTTTTCCAACCTTGTCATTTAATGCCACTTCATTGTACCTTCGATATAGGCAGAAAGAGTGCATCCTGAAATCTTATCCTTGTCCAGGTCAGAAATGTTATATTTTGAACTGTAGGGCCCTGTTACTCCAGAATAGAAATACATGCAATTATTTTGTTTGTTGCCTTTTGTTTTTCTAGAGAGGATCTTTCTAGCTTAGGAAGCTGTCCTGGAACTAGCTCTGTAGACCAGGCTGGGCTTGAACTCACAGAGATCCATCTGTTTCTGCGTCTTGCGTTCTGGGATTAAAGGCATGCACCACCAACACCTGTTTCTAAAAACATTTTTAAAAGTGAATAAATTAATTTAAAAAATTGGGGGGCTGTTGAGGTGGCTCAGCACTTGCTCCCACAACTGATAGTATTTGTTGGTTTAGTGCCTGGGACCCACATTGTGGAAAGAGAAAACTAACTTCCCACAACTGTTCTCTGACCTACACATACTCACTGTAAATTAAAGGTTACAACGATAGAAAATTCTATGGTTTGGGATACAGTGTATTGGAAAGCCTTTGATCAATACTGGATTTTTGTTTTGCTTTGTTTGCTGGAATAGAACCAAAGGCATCATACGTTGAGACGGGGTTCTCTGTATCCCTGGCTGTCCTAGAACTTGTGTGTGTGTCACAATGCTTCACAAAGCATGGATTCCTATAAATTGATAGTTGCCAACCCTCAAACATTATAGATGTAATACATGGTTTCATTGTCTTTCATTGACTTTATAGTGCTTTATATATTTTTTCAATAAATAAAACTGCCATGGGAGAAGTTGAAATTTGAGATTGGATCTAATTCATGGTATAGTGTTTGGTAAGCATATAGCAGTCCAACTCTGCAGAAAGAAGTACAGACCTTAAATCATTTTAGCTTTCTAGTATTGATTAATTTCGTAAAATGACTTTCAGTTTGAATTTGGTTGCACTGTTTTGTGTATTCATTTGATTTAATCTTGACAAATTCCCCCTCTTGCTTAAACTACTTTTTGTGTATGTGTATATGGATGTGAGTGTGACTCTTGACATTGGGGCCAGAGGAAGGATATCAGATGCTTTCTATTATTCCCTTTATAGCTTTGATATATGTTCTCTTGCTGACCTGTAATCTTGTCAACTTTTCAGTTTCTTGGATACTTCTATCCCCACACCCCATGGTGGGATTATAGGCATGCACAGCCATACCCAGCATTTTGTGTGTGTGCTTGGGACCTGAACTGATCTGGGTCCTTATCGTTTGTACAGCAAGCTTTCTTTACCCACTGAGTCATTTCCCAGTCCCTTAACTTTGTACTTTTTTAAAAAAATTTTTAGGTACTGGGATTAGAACCTTTGGATTCATGCATGCATGTTTTCCTACCAAGTTAGTTTGTAATCCATATGCAAGGAAGGTCAACTCGGCTTCTTAGTAGTGATACTTTCCTCTACCTTTATGGTGAAGAAAAATAAGATTATGGCTACTTCTGCACTTTTCTATTTTGTGTTGCTGGAAGGGTAAGCGTTCTACCAATGAGCAAGTTCCTCAGTCCTCATTCATTTGGAAGGAAGGGGCAACATGTTGTGATTGTCTCTTACTGGCCTGTAACCCTGGATCTAACTTTTCTTTGAGTGCTGGATTATAGGCAGTGCTACCATATTGGCTCAGAAATTGTAATCTTACCTTCACTTAGTGTGGTATAGTTATACATGTATGTTTTTTACAAGTCCAAGCATGATTCTTTTACTGACTTTCGACTGTACATGTATGCTTATTTATCGTTTGGTGTGCTAAGCAGTTTTCTTCTTTTTTACAGGACATAAGCAGCTCTATGACCAATAGCACAGCTGCCAGTAGACCTCCCGTCACCTTACGGTTGGTGGTTCCTGCTAGTCAGTGTGGCTCTCTCATTGGGAAAGGTGGTTGCAAGATCAAGGAAATAAGAGAGGTTGGTGTGTCTCATGTTGAGTCCCATGTACATCCATCCATGCCCACCCACCACTCCTTAGCTTCAGTTTCATTTTTAGCTTTGATTGGCCTGACCATTTAGACAAAGATCTTTTTTGTTTTTTTTTTTTTTTTTTTTTCGAGACAGGGTTTCTCTGTGTAGCTTTGGAGCCTATCCTGGCACTCGCTCTGAAGACCAGGCTGGCCTCGACTCACAGAGATCCGCCTGCCTCTGCCTCCCGAGTGCTGGGATTAAAGGCGTGTGCCACAAAAGCCCGACTTTAGACAAGGATCTCTATAAGAGCCTTCTGCCTCTGCCTCATGAATGGATACACTGTCATAGCCATAGCAGATTGTGTTATGGCTAGAAAAGGTTAGCATTTGATGCCAAGATTTAAGTTGGGCTTGGTGGTCGTTCAAGTCTATAATCTCAGCTACAGTGGAAACTGCAAGTTCAGGTCTTGCCTTTTCTGTAAAGTTTAAGGCCAGCTTACTAGGGCAATTTAGGAGACCCTTTCTAAAAAAAACACAAGAATGGAGCCAGGTATGGTGGTGCGTTTCTTTAATAATCCCACCACATGGAGTTATAGGCAAAAGGGTCAGCATGATCTATCTACATAATAAATTCCAGGCCAGCCAGGTATACATGGGACCCTCTCAGTTTAAAAAAAAAAAAAAGTGGCATTAAAAAGGGGTGTCCTGCTGGGCGATGGTGGCGCACACCTTTAATCCCAGCACTCGGGAGGCAGAGGCAGGCGGATCTCTGAGTTCGAGACCAGCTGGTCTACAAGAGCTAGTTCCAGGACAGCCTCCAAAGACAAACAGAAACCCTGTCTCAGAAAAAAAAAAAAAAAAAAAGGAGTGGAGGTTATACTGATTTGGTATAGTGGTACTATAGTTGTTTAGCATGTCTGTGGCCCTAGATTATTATTTTGTTGTTGCATATACAGTGTTCTGTCTGCAGGAACACAGGGCACCAAGGCTCATTACAGATGGTTGTGAGCCATCATGTGTTTGCTGTGAATTGAACTCAGGATCTCTGGAATACAGGGCTCTAATGTTCTTAACCATTGAGCCATCTCTCCAGCCCTGTGGCCCTGGGTTTAACCCCATACTGATTTCCCCATCGTGATTTGCAGTCCATGAATACTATAGTATGATGATACTGAACTTAAAAGTGTTGAAAAAAATTCATATATTTCAATTTTTGTGTTCAAGGTGGGTGTCACAAATACTAGGTGGAGGCTCCCCCATTTAGTACATAGCCTTTGCTTGTTTCAGTAATGAGTCAGAATATGAATGTTAATTAGAATGTCTATATAGATACCATTTATTTTAGTTTTGGTTTTTTTTTGTGTGTGTGTTCATGGAAGGGTTGGCTTTTCAAGACATGTTTTCTCCCTGTAGCACATTAAAGACTGAGCCATTCCCCTCCCCCTTACTGGTATAACACACACACACATGGCGCGAGCACATACTGGTCAGAGGACTTGTAGTGTGGCAGTCAGTTGTTTTATTCTGCCATGTAGGTTCACTGGGATCTAACACTGGTTGCTAGATTTAGTGGCATTGACTTTACATACTGAACCACCATCTTTTTTATTTTTTATTTATTTTTTTGAGATTTATGTATTTATCTATTTTGATTTTTCAAGGCAAGGTTACTATACAAGGTGACCTCCAATTTAGACCCTCTTGCCTCTGCCTCCTAAGTGTTGGGATTAAAGTCATGAGTCACCAGGCCTGGGTTGATTTATATTTAATTATATATATACATCTCTGTGACTATTTGCATGGAAGTGTGGGTGCTTTGGAGCCTGGAAGAGGGTTCTAGATTCCCTGGGGCTGGCGTTTGAGGTGAGTAGACATGACTGCAAGGAAAAGAATTCAGATTATCTGTAAGAACATTAGAAGCTGTAAACAGCAGAGCCTTTTCTCTAGTCCTAAAATTATAATAAAGAAGATATATATATATATATATATATATATATATATATATATAATGAGCTTTTTGCTTGCCTGTATGTATGTACACCAAGTATGTGCCAGTTGTCAGTGGAATTCAGAAGAGTTGAATCTCCTGAAATACAGGAGTTACAGATAGTTGTGAGCGATATGTTTATGACAGGAACTAAGTCCAGGTCCTTAGTAAGATCAACAGATGCTCTGAACCATTCAGCCATTTTTCCAGTACGTTCAAAACAATAATTTATTTTTTCAGGCTAGGTTTCACTTTGTAGGCTAGGCAGGTCTTGAACTCAGAGATCACCTGTGCTGGCACTGAAGATGAAAGGTGTGCACCACCATGCCTGGCTAAACCAATTTTTTTTTTTTTTTTTTTTTTTTTTTTGGTTTTTCGAGACAGGATTTCTCTGTAGCTTTGTAGCCTATCTTGGCACTCTGGAGACCGGGTTGTGAATCATCATATGGTTGCTGGGAATTGAACTCAAAACCTCTGGAAGAGCGGTCAGTGCTCTTAATCTCTGAGCCATCTCTCCAGCTTGGCAGCAAGCATTTCTTGCTGGCCTCTTGCTAGCTGGTTTTTTTTTGTTGTTGTTGTTGGCCTCCAACACACAGAGATCTGCTTGCCTCTGCCTCCCAAGTGCTGGGATTAAAGGCGTGGGCCACCACTGCACCCGGCTTAGCTTTTTTTTTAAGACAGCAGTCTATTTTCCATTTTTCTTTTTTTTGGGGGGTGGGGAGTGTTGAGACAGGATTTCTCTGACTTTGGAGGCTGTCCTGGAACTAGCTCTTATAGACCAGGGTGGTCTTGGACTCATAGAAATACATCTGCCTTTGCCTCCTGAGTGCTGGGATTAAAGGCATGTGCCAAAATGTGTTTTATTTTCCATTTCTTTTATCATTTTCTCATTTGTCATTTCATTTATCTTTGTGTTGAGACAGGATTTCTCTGTAACCTTGGGTACTCTGTAGACGAGGCTGGTCTTGAACTCGGAATTGCCTACCTCTTTCCCTCAGACACTGTGATTAAAGGGGTACACCAACACCATTTGGCTTCTTTTCCTCTGTGTGTCTGTCTCTTTTTTTATGTGCCTTGGTGATTAGCTTATAGGTATGTCTGTGTTAGGGAGCCAGATCCCCTAGAATGGAGTTACAGACACTGTGAGCTGTCTGTCACGTAGGTGCTGGGACTTGACCTGATCTTCTGGAAGAGCAGCAAGTGCTCTTAACCTCTAAGCCATCTCTCCAGCCCCCACCCAAGCTTCTTTATCAACTTTTCATGAAGTTCTTTCATGTCTGAATGAAAAGTACTAAATGGTTCCAAAAAGGGAAGCTAGTTGGAATTTTTTTGAAGTCCTTGTACATGATTGTTAGTAGTTTTGGCACAGGGGGAGGTGGTTTTTTATGTGCATTGGTGTTTTGCCTATATGTATGTCTGTGAGTATGCCATATCCACTGGAACCAGACAGGTGCTGGGAATTGAACCTGGGTGTTTTGGAAACCAGTGCTCTTAACCTCTGAGCTATCTCTCCAGCCCTCATATATTTTAAATCTTGGAATGGTACCTCACACACAGAATAGGATTGATGAAAAAGAGTGTAAAAGATGGGAAAAGAGAAAGAAAGGGTTTATAAGTATCTAGTGAGCATTACATGTGAAAGTTGCTGCTGTTGGGAAGAATTGAACATAGTTCTGATTTTTAATTTCTTTTTACCTTAAAGAGTACAGGGGCTCAGGTCCAGGTGGCAGGGGATATGCTTCCCAACTCAACTGAGCGGGCAATCACTATTGCTGGCATTCCGCAATCCATCATTGAGTGTGTCAAACAGATCTGCGTGGTCATGTTGGAGGTAAGCCCTCAGGCTCATGCTGGAGGTGGGGTTGATTTGGGGGACAGAGGAACTGATCTATATTTAGTGAGACTAGAATTAGGTGAAGCTGGTGGCTATCAGTGGGGGTGGGTAAGTTCTCCTGCAGTCATACTTTCTTTTCCCAGTTTTGACTTATCTTAGTCTGTGAACAAAAATAGAATCTGTTAAATAGTCTTGTGGTTCAGAACAATTCTATTATGGTGGGTAAGATAAGATTACAAGGACTTGGATTCCTAAAATACTAATTGATCTTGTGAATTGCTTGACGTTGACACATTCTTTCATTTTTCATTTGAAACAGGATATAGTCAACACAATAGTTATGTATCATAGAAAAAGTATCAATGGTGTTGTTTCTGAGTGAATTATGAAGTCCTGCTAATATAGAAATTAAGGCAAATTAAATCTTGAGTTATATGGCATTGAATCAGAAAGGAAAAGGTCTTGCTTGTGTCTTTGAGCCATATGTAACATTTGCAAGTTTCATATCCAACTTTGGTTTTATTATTATAAAAAAAAGTGAGATTCTAAAAATTACCAGCTAAAGTATATCTACACATTGTTTTTTTTGTGTGTGTGAATTAAATTTATGCATGTGGAAATGATGATAAATAATTTCAGAACATCATTGGTGGGAATTAGTGTGAGCTATATATAATTCATGAACTTCCTTGTCGCGCTAAAGACAAATACTGTCAGATATTTTAAATAACATCTAATCATGTACAACTTGATAAATCGAGGGGATGGAAATAATTTTTATTTAACTGACCTGTGTGTGCTATAGCCACACAGCTGAAGCAGCTTTGAAACCTTATCTCTTTTTGTTTTTTTCCCCTCTGACTCTCTCCCAGTCCCCCCCGAAGGGCGTGACCATCCCGTACCGGCCCAAGCCCTCGAGTTCTCCAGTCATCTTTGCAGGTGGTCAGGTAAGAGACTTTTTATTGGTGGACTAGAATGAACAAAGATTATATTTTAAATAATCTACTTTGCCAGCAGCACACCAAGCTATTTTGCATGCTTGCTGAAAACCTGTACTTTTGGCCATAGTTTGAGTTGCTTTTTTTTTTTTTTTTGTACTGGAAAAAGTTTTGAATGCCAAGATCTTATTTTATTTTTAGCAGGCAATGGAAGTTTTGTAGACACTCAGAAGAGTATTTGATTTGGTAATTTAAGGTGGTTTGGGCTAGAGTTAAATTCCATCAGTGTTACTACTTTTCTCCCTATATCAACATCCCATCCATGCTTTTGTATGTGTGGGATGTTAGAGGTCTGAGTAATGATAGCAAAGAAGTTGGACCTCTGGAGATTCTGGATGGTAATCTCAAATGACATGGGGACATGGGGTGGTCCTGAACTTGAGTGTCCTACAAATTTTCCCTACCCTTCACCTCACCTCCCCTACTCCTACCCTTTCACCCCCAAACTCCAGTGTGTTATCCCCCAGACTCTTAACCTCATAAACACTGGTTTGAAACCCCATGACATAATTGAAATCAGCTGGAGTAAGAGGAGCATACATGGTTAGGATGGGGAGAGCATGCTGCACTCAAGTATGAGAACACCAGAACATTCTCTTGGCGCCTCTATTCCTCCTCACCAGCCTAAATAAACCATTTCTCTTTTGACACAATTTATTCTAAAGTTAGGGTTGTGTGAGAAGAGCATTGATAAATGTCATGGTACTAATGTATTTTGATGGTTGGTGCTTACTTTGAGTAATAGGTTTTTAGAATACTGGAATTCAGGTTGAAATAGTCACCTTCATTCTGGTAGGTGAAGGTACGTAGCTTAAAGTGCCTTTCCCACTTGGGGCTGTCCTATTTAAAAACATCTATATTTAACTAGATACATTTATTTGTATTCTGTCTGAAAGCCATTTGAGAGGGAAAGCATCAGCTTGGAGTCTATCAGATTTTACTGAAAAATAAAAATGAACAAGTGTATGTCTTGGGTGAGAGCTTTCACAAGTAGTCATATTTCAGTGTTACCTTGAGATGTGTTAGAACTTTGTTTTAGCATGAACTTTGTTTAAGCAGGTTTGTCAAAGGGCTGTCAATACAAGTATTTGGGCAGGATAAGCAACATCTCAATCATTGTAGCCAGGAGGGTTAGCCTCAGGAATTATCCCTTTTCCCTTGGAACTCTAGGTTCTCCAGTGCAGTGTCACCACCAATCCTCTATTACAATTTTTTCTTCTTTATCTTTGCTCCCTGTCACTCCTTTCCCTTTGTACCTCTTGCTTCCTTTCCCTCCTCCCTCCCCTTTATTCAGTTAATCTGCCCTCTAAAAGCTTGCAGCTTCTTTCATGAGTCGCCCTGTCGTGGGTCACATTCCCATGGGCCTTTTTACAAATGGATCAGTTCATACAATGTCCACAGATGGGCCTCTGTCTTTTGTGGCAAAGTGGGCTCTGTAGAGGTTCAACTTAATCCTACAGTGACCAAGACCTGGCATCAGCTGTTATCTCACTCCTCACTCTTACTGAAAATAACCCAATTGTGCAGTGTCATCTGCCATTAGGTAACTTTTTTTTTTATTATTATTATTCACTGATTACAGCTCGTTGCAAATCTGTGTTGTGAGCTCCTTTTTAAGGAAAAAAGAAAAAAATAAACAACTTTTTTTGGTGTGAATTTCATGCTGGTGACAAGGTGCCGGATTGACAGCCCTGGAGACTGAAATCCTCTATTTATCCACAGGACAGGTACAGCACAGGCAGCGACAGTGCGAGCTTTCCCCACACCACCCCGTCCATGTGCCTCAACCCTGACCTGGAGGGACCACCTCTAGAGGTGAGAGGGGATGTTCAGTCTCCAAGGCTCACTCAATCCTTCTGCCTCAGCCGAGACTGCCAACACACGGGGGGCCTGTGGCGCTGGTGATTTTTGTGCTGTGGACACCACCTGTCCACGGGGACCTGGACTGACCTCCCCACCTCATTTCACACAGGCCTCGTAGCCCACCAGATGGTAACACCAACTTTTTTTTTTTTTTTTTTTTTTTTTTTAATTTTTTGTTGTTGTTCAATCCCTCTTTTCCCTCTCCCACTCTTCCCATCCCATTTTCACCTTCCCACCCCCACCTGGATGTGTTTTTGGGGGTATTGGCCACTGTGACTGATGTGAGAAACTTCACATTCTATTAAGTAACCAGCCACTCCTTCCCTCCATCCCTTCTTTTTTTCCTTTCCTCCTTGTCTTCCCCCCCCCCCATTACCCTGAAGACCCAGCTCCCTTTTTGGGAGGATATGGTATGGGGAGGAGGGCATAGTGGGAGTGCAAATGCCTTTATACAAGGGAGGGCGGGGGGGAACAGGACTTAGCACATTGATTTCCTCCCCACCCCCAGTGCTTTTGTGGTCAGGTCCCTAGTGTTAGAGACCTAGCTAGGTTCTAGTAAACTTAAGGTCTCAGGCAATGTTTGAGCACATGTGGTGCAGGTTTGTGCAGATAAAAATCATTCATAATAGCATGATTACTACCTTGAATACATGGGTGGGGGGATTGGTCAGATGAGCCATTGCTTTTATTTCATTTTCCACATTTTTGTTAAAAAGCACATATGTATATTTTGCCTTAATCAAAAAGAACTTGTACACCCTTTTAAGAGGATCCATGGAATAAAGTTACTGTATTTAGGATTCAAAGAAGGGCCATACCAGGCCTGACTATTTGTGAGATTTCCTCTACTGCCTCAATCTGCCTCCCCTTCTCTAGTTCAACTCTGGCTTCCTGGCTAGTTGAAAATTTATCATCCCTCCCACACTGGGTGGCTGTCCGTGATTGGTTTTTAATAGGAACTGTTTTCCTCCTTTTGTAGGCCTATACCATTCAAGGACAGTATGCCATTCCACAGCCAGATGTAAGTTTTGACTTCACTTCTTGTTTGAAAAACTCCCTCTCCATCCAAAGTTGTCTGACTTCTTTCTCCTTAGTAGACAGGATTAAGTTGTGTTTGAACCTTTTCAGTGTTGTTATGGCTTTCAAGGTGAACAGTATGAACTTGTTTGCCTTTGACTGTAACCCTAGAAATTATCAGGTTATTAGTTTCTTTCCCCTGTGTTTCAGATTACACTAAAAGAAATGTTCCATGGTGCACTATTAATATCTTGGCACGATTCAAACTGTCAGTAAAGTGTGCTTCCCATTGGGAGAGTGGGAGGTTGGGTTTGGCTTTAGGCACCCCTCAGTCTGAGGTTAGAAAAAAGGTTAGAAAAAGCATTGAGGGTTTGCTTACATATGGAAACTAGAAAACTGATTTTTGGACTTTACTAAGTTCAACTCAAACTTTACTAAGAACCTCCTACTTTAAAAGTACTGGTATTTAGATTTTTGTCCAAGAACATTTTTTTCCCTTCACGTTTCTTTCATACTTATTAAAACCCTTTCAGGTGCCGATCATTAAACTTGAAAGTTGAGTTTGGTTCTTGGTTAGTGGTAGCCCTTAGGACAGGTATGAAGTAGAGTAGGAGAGGGATTATTTTGTCACCAGATAGAACAATCTGTGTATTATGAATAAGATAGTTGGAAAAGTAATAGTTGGGGATGACACCCAGTTTGGTTTCTTGTTAAGCCTCTCTCCTTGCAGTGTCCCTGCCCTCCTCATCTCCTTCCCTTTTCCTAATACTGGTGGAACCCTGCATGGTGTGTTTTCCCTAGCACCACTGCACAGTTTGTTTATCTAGCCTGTCTGTGCTTGTCTCTGGGGCAACTGTTGGCAATGGCTGTGAACACCATTAAAAAGTCCCGAGGGGATGGTTGTTGGGCCGGTGTTACCTGCTTTCCTTTCATAAACCCAAAATGCATTCATTCTTGTATACTGACATCCTTTCTGTTTCTAACCCTTACCTGTCATATTCTGCCTGTCCTCTGGATTGTACTGTAAGCCCCATTCTTATCCTATGTTATAGTTGGAATAGTAGAATCAATTTTGGGAGTCAGCAGCTGTGTACATTCTCACATCTGGATGTACTTGAGTGCTAGGTTACCCTTCTAATGCTGGTCTCCTGTTTTCCTTCCCACAGTTGACCAAGCTGCACCAGTTGGCAATGCAACAGTCTCATTTTCCCATGACCCATGGCAACACCGGATTCAGTGGTATGGATGCCTCAGTGTTTATTTTTGTAAGGTGTAGTACAAGATAGAGGCCAGTCCCAAGGTCTCAGCTTGACAACTGTTTAAACAAACATTATCATCCAGCACCTGCTGGTATAAACTTGACCTACTGTGGCTAAAGGAGGTAATGTGTTTGTTAACATGATTTTCATTTGGGGTGAGTTAATTATAAAAGAATAAAAAACCCTATAAGATTTGGGGTGAGGTCTGGGGATGCTTGTCAAGAAAGGGGTAGGCTGATGTTTCTTTCTATAGCCCATCCTGATCTGATAGTGGCCACCTTGCTCTGATTAGCATCCCCTTTCTTTCCACCAGGTGCTCACAAGACTTGGGTAGAGACAATCCATTTGTTCCAAATTATGTAGTGTATTTTTGTTTTCGTTTTTGTTTTGTTTTGGGGCTTTTTTTTTTTTTTCTGTATAAGGAATAACTTGTCCGATAGGGTTAGAATGAGACCACCAAACTCATTTTCACTTGTATCTTAACAGGCATTGAATCCAGCTCTCCAGAGGTGAAAGGCTATTGGGGTAATGATTAAAAAAAAAAATCTGTAGTATTCTACTGTTATATTAATAAACTGGTGGGAGTCTTGTTTCACTGCCCATAAACCATATCAGCAACATGCACATGGCAGAGAGGAGCTGAGAGAGCAAAGGGGTGGGCCTGGTGCCCCTGAGGGTCCCTTGATGGATCTGGCCAACCACCTTCTAAAAATGTAGTTGAGAGCAGGACTAGAATTGTTAGGGTTAGCCAGCCGGAATGGCCCAATCCTGGTGTTCTTGTGGAGGGTAGGGGTGTTTATGATGGGATTTTTTTTTTCTTTTTCTTTTTTCCTTTGGAGAACCAAACAAAAGGCAGAACAATTAGAGCAAAAGAACAGAAAAATCTGGAGAAATAAACTCCCCTCAAACTGGTTGCCATTTTATCTTTAAGTCTAGTTGGGGGAGGATAGAGTTGTGGAGGGTGTTAACTCTAATACAGGTATAATTAAAGCAACTCAGTGTTTGTGCCAAGAGTCTCTGATACCCGGTATCATACCAGGAATGAAATTGGCACTGATTCTATTGAGCATTGGGTGTAATAAAATTAGGGTATAACAGTAATCTTAATCAGAAAGGGGATAGATGTATAGAAGCCTTGCTGTTTAGAATTTGCTCCTGTTTTAGAGTGCCACACTGTTTGCCCCTTGTTATCTCCCTACCTGTTAGTCTGGGCTTTGCAGGAAATGGCATGAAATCAGCTCTTCTGATTGTACAGAAGAATCTTTCCAGCATTGTTCTGATTCCCCTCTCCCATCTTTCCTCCTTGGAGGCTTCAGAGTTAGTGATGAATCCCAACAGCCAATGCTGGGTTTCCAGTTTATTTCCTTCTGTTAGTTTAATGTGCAGATCACTGATTCTGGATGCTGTCCATTAAACTTTCTTGCTCTTTTCTGTCTTTTAGCAGGTTTGGATGCATCTGCTCAAACTACTTCTCATGAACTCACCATTCCAAATGATGTAAGTATAAAGTAGGTTAGAATTCCTAAGAAAACCTTGTGAGAGAATTGATAGAATTCACTGTTACAAACTTCAAATGCAGAACCTCTGTAGAAATTCTTATTTGCCTTTCTGTTAAAGCATCTGGAACTCGGGGAGCTCTGTTTCCCTCAATGAGCATTAGAATTTAACTATGCTTTGGGAGGAGGGATGATGTCAGGATGAATTCTTGAATTTTGATGGTCCAGTGGTTATTCCTAGCTGTCTTGCTGGATTCATTATCAAGTACTGTTGTGGTTAATTTGCCTTTGGAGTGGAGGCAATACTATGGGGAGAAGAACAAAGGCTAATGGTTGGGCTGAGAAATTGGCTTGGAGTTGACCTTGATTTGTAGTTAATCACATGAATGGTTCAGGAATTCAAGTGGGAACTATAATCAAGGTTTTGATAGTAGTATACCAGAAGATCACAAAGTGTAATTTTAGGCACAAAGTGTAGAAATTGGTTGTTACATGTTCTTGTGTGTAGCTATTCAACTCTTAATTTAGTATGCTTTTTTTTGTTGTTTGTTTCTGAAGTTGATTGGCTGCATAATCGGGCGTCAGGGCGCCAAAATCAATGAGATCCGTCAGATGTCTGGGGCGCAGATCAAAATTGCAAACCCAGTGGAAGGATCTACTGATCGGCAGGTCACCATCACTGGGTCTGCTGCCAGCATTAGCCTGGCTCAGTACCTTATCAATGTCAGGTAAGTCTGTCCTGTCCTGTGCTTTATGAATACCAAATAGTAATGAGGGGAGGGTGTTGCCATATGGAAATAGGGGTTGAGTTTACCTGAGGTGGGTACAGATTGCAACCCCTTTTTTTTTCCCCCTTGAGCTCTGCTTCTGTCTTTAGCAGAGGAAAATAACCAACCAGATCGCTTGGTTTTTGTTTTTGATGTTTTGGAACAGTGGAAAGGGTGGCAGTATATGTCTGCTGAATAGGACAGTACCCTAACAAAAGCAGATACACTTGAAACACAATTGTATTTTACTTGTTTTACATATCATGTAGACAGGTTATTTCTTTTACGGATTTTGAGTCCAAGGCACCTTGAAGTTTTAGGAAAACTGAGACATCTAAGTAGCTCCTAGGAGATACTTGTTAGCATTTACTCTGCAAACTTATTTATCAAATGGCAAGTGCGTTCCATTATTTGTTGGGAAAAAAGAAGCACAGGCTTAGGAGTGCTGTAGATACTGTAAGCATATATTTCTCTCCTATTCCTCACCCCATTCTCAAACATCTTCAAGTGACTTCCTAAGGTTTTATTTCCCTATTCGCAGGTACTGTAGCTATACTTTCTGTTGTAGGACAATTTTATATATATAGTCAAATGAGCACCCTACTGGGTGTTTTCTTTCCTTAGCTCTAACTCAATCACATTGTTAATAGCAGCCCATTCTCTTCCGCATTAAAAGTAACAGTTCCTGAATCTAATACTTGAAGGAATTCGTGAATATGAAGTCTATATTCATGTTATACATGTGCTTATGTATTTATACCAACAAGAGTTTTGTTTTTGTTTTTTTGAGACAGGGTTTCTCTGTGTAGCTTTGTACACCAGGCTAGCCTTCAACTGACAGATCTGCCTGCCTCTGCCTTCCGAGTGCTGGTATTAAAGACGTGCCCCACCACCACCCGGCCAACAACTGTATTTTATCCCTAGTTGAAAACATTGTTAATTCCCCTTGAGCTACCGCAGTTCTTCATATAGAAAGGACTATATGGGGGGTGGGGGCACTGGAGAAGTGGCTCACATGTTTAAGAGCACTGGCTGCTCCTCCAGAGGTTGTGAGTTTTAATTCCCAGCAACCACATGGTGGCTCACAGCCATGTATAATGAGATCTGGTGCCCTCTTCTGGCCTGCAGGTATACATGCAGGCAGAACACTATACATAATAAAGGATTATAACTACATGTACTTTGTTTTAGAAAAATAGTAATCTTATACAGAACCTGTGAGTAATGACTTGTTTCTAGTTCACATTGGAGGGAAGGGTTTTTTTTTTTTTTTTTTTAAATAATTTAACTTTATGGTGTGAGGTGTCAGATTCCCTGAAACTGAAGTTACAGATAGTTGTGAGCTGCCATGTGAGTGCTGGGAATTGAACCCAGACCCTCTGGAAGAGGAGCCAGTGCTCTTAACTGCTGAGCCATTTCTCCAGCCCTGGAGGGAAGTTTTATGTGGCAAAAAAAATGCTTTTGGAATCTAGAAATTGTCAGCTTGTGCATTGGGGAAGCTTACTTTGAGTGAGTGAGGTAGTTCAAATTATTATAACTTTAACTTTGATCTTCCTGATTGCTGTTTTTAATAAGTTAGTATCTATATTTGTATGTAACAAAACATCACTACTTGAAGTAACTGCAGATTTGTTTAAACTGGTGAGTGAAACTATCCAAATTATGGATTTGGATCAGAACTTTTTAAAGGCTTGTCACCAGGATAAGTATAAATTTGCTTTTTTTTTTTTTTTTTTTTAAACCTTCTCTTCTTGACTCAGTTTGAAAACGGGTTTTGTTTTCATTGTTGGCTTCAGAACATTTCTGCTGTACTTCCTGAACTGTTGTCGTAGGGTTTTGTGTCTTTGTGGCTCATTGCTGTGATAATTCCTTAATGACTGAAATGACCCTGAACAAGCTAAACAAAATGGAGTTAGGAGGTTTCCTGCCCTTGGAAGTGGCTTTGTGGAAGTTTGTCTCAGCTCAGCAAATAACTGTTCTTGGCTTAGATAAGGAATATATGGGCCTATGGTAGGAATAGACGTGCATTATTTTTGTTATAAACACAGATGTTGATAGTACTTGAGGTTTTCAACTTTAAAATCTAGGAATGGGGCTGGAGAGATGACTGAGAGGTTAAGAGCACACTGCTCTTCCAGATATCCTGAGTTCAATTCCCAGTAACCACCACATGGTGGTTCACAACCATCTACAATGAGATCTGGTGCCCTCTTCTGGCCTGTAAGCAGACATGCAGGCAGAACACTGTACACATAATAAATAAATAATTTTTAAAAATCTAGGAATGATCAATTAAAATGTGGAAACAACTTCCCACCAGAAAGGTTTCCTTAGATCTTTTGGGGGAGGGAAGGCGTATTCAAGACACGGTTTCTCTGCAGCTTTGGAGGCTGTCCTGGAACTAGCTCTTGTAGACCAGGCTGGTCTCTAACTCAGGGAACCACCCCCCCCCCAGGATTAAAGGCGTGTGCCACCACTGTCTGGCCGTTTCCCTGGATCTAATCCACGGTGTTTTTAGCTTCTTTTTGTTTTTTTTTTTTTTTTTGAAAACGCTAGATTCTTTGAAGTTAGTCAGTGACCTATTTTGAACTCTTTGCCTCCTTCCATTGTAATGGTTTGGGTCATTTGCTGTGAAGCTGTAAATAGGCTTTAATATTTATTGACTACAGGAAAAAATTATTCTTAGGTATGCATGGTGATAATCCTAGCAACTGAGGAGGCCGAGGCAAGAGTTTCTAGTTCCAAGTCAGCCTGGGCTACAAAGGAAGACCCTTGTCTGAAATTTTTTAAGTAGCTGCAGTATAACATGTATTGTTTCTTACATAATTGTTGAATAATTGATCCTTTACTTAAACTGAAAACTGATGATTTGGTTGTAAGAAATCATAGTTTGTTTACACAGTTAACTCTAAAGTCTTTTTTTTTTTTTTTAAGCTGTTCGGGACTGAACTTAAAGTTCTTTTTGTTTGGTACTTAATTCCCAGCCATCTTAGTCTTCTTTTTTTTTTGAAAGAGGGTCTGTTTGATTTGTTTTTTTCCACTGAGACAGGATTTCTCTGTGTAGCTTTGTAGACCAGGCTTGTCTCAAACTCACAGAGATTGAAAGAGGGTCTTAAAGTTGCTTTTTAAACTCACTGTGTAGCCCAGGCAGGATGTGGACTTCTGATAGTTTGCCCCAACTTCTGTAGTACCTGTGATACTCACCAGGCCTGGTCATTTTATTCTGGTTTCTGGGTTGGGTCAATATGTCATACTTGGAAGTATGTGCTCCTTTTCTCAGTCTTGTCAGATATGTCTTTACCAAAGTAGTTTTAACTAGCATTGTATGTGGGAGGGAAGGTGATGGTATAAATATTTAGAGGGTGGGGCACAAGCTAAAAGTTCGGGATAAATTGATATTAGCTCTTCCTAATTGGCAGCCAAGGCACTTACTGATGTAACTGAAGCGGATTTTGTCCTGTACTTTTTCCCTATTGTGCTCTTCCCTTCCACCCACCCTTTTTTTTGTTCCTTTTTTCCTCTGTTACAGTTTAGAAAACGCTAAACCCTCCTCCCAGGCAGCCTCCGTCACGATCCCTGATCACCTCAGCATCAACCTCTCTCAACCCTCCACCCCTTCTTCTTCTTCTTCCTCCTCCACCACCACCCCCTCGCTCGCCACAGCGGGGACTTCCGACGCACCCTCCAGCCTCCCCAACCCTCTTCCGACCGCCCCTTGTGTCTCCAGTCTGCTTGGCATGAAACCCATCCCTCTCCTGGCTCTAAATGTTGTGTCTGCTGCTAAGGGTACCGGGGCTTCAGCTACCACCACCACCACCTCTACTGTGCCATGTGTAACTAACAAACTGAAAGGCGAGAAACAGAGATTCTCTCCCTACTGAGTGCTTATCTTAGCACCTCCTCAAGTGTTGGTTCATTTTGTTTTTCTTTGTTAACATTGGTGAGAACCAAACTATTGTGAGCTTGTGACCGTTTTCTTTTTACTACTTTGGGGGATAACTGGGTGGGGGTGGGGATGGGTAATTATTCTTGTTTAGGTTTAGGTCTTTACAAATCAGTGCCTGTTTCAGTCTGACTTGTTGATTGAAATCTTTATCTAGAGCCACAGTTCTTACTCTCTCTCATTCTGTTACACTTTTTTTGTAGCTTTATTCTGCCTTGCAATATATAAACAATGTGTTAGGCTCTGTGTTGATGAATAAAATCTTCTCCGTTAATCCTTTCTTTTTTTTTTTTTAACTTTATTTAATGGTTAAGCTGTCATCTGGCCTTCTTGGTCAGATCTGTGTCTCTAGTAATAATAAAGTTGCCACAGTAAGAACCGTAGCTCACTGTGTGATGTGACGGGTGAAGGGGTGGGGACTTGTGATCTGTGCCTTCTAAGCTTGGATGGCTATACAGCCTACTTGGGCCTTTTTGCATCACACATGAATTTCAAAACCCTTTGTCAATCAGTATTCCTAAGTAGAAGAGCCATCACTAGCTTCAAGACTGAGTCTTCATTTTATTGCCCAGAAACTTTTAGTCAAGAACAGCTTTCCTTACATTGCTAACACCAGTCTATAACAAGGGTGTCCTTGCCTAGCATGTCCTTTCAAAGGCATATACATAGGATTTATCCATAATAATGTGCTGGGTCAAAAGTTAGGTAGCTTTTCTATGTATTCCTTTAATGGATCATTAAATATCCTTCTGTGATAATTAGGGAGGACTTACTTGATCTGTGTATGTTGAATAGTCATTCTAAACCAACTAATTGGTCAGGCAAGTTTGTTTACCTTCTATTTCCTTCCTCCCCTTCTCTCTCTAGCAACACTATCATGATAGATAATATGCTTTTAGATTTGAGTGAAGTTTAGGTATTAACTGTTCTGTAGCAGTAAACAGAAAAAAAGCCCCAAGAGAATATAAACTTTATGACGTGGGTGATTAGCTAGAACTAATTGTTTGGCTGTGCTTTTTACACATTTGTGCTCTTAGCTCCTGGTGTTTACTAAATTATTTTTTTCTGGTACTGGGGCTTGATCCCAGGACCTTGCACAGTATAGCTTACCAGAGGTAAATCTCAGCCATTTGTTTTTGTTTTTTTTTTTTAATCAAGATGAGCTCTGGGTATTTTACACAAAAGAGAAAAATGATGTACTAGTGCTGAAGATTACAGCTTAGGAAGTGATAGAATATTTGCTGGGCCCTGGGTTTGTTTTCTATTGTTGAAGAACAAAAAGGAAGAGAAATATATCTCATTGTTAGAATGCCATTTGATTCTCTTCCAGTCAACCAAGGGACATGCTGTGAGTTTACTGGTGGCAGTGAAGATTTCTTTGTAGATTTTTTTTTTCCTGACGACCTTTCCCAACATCCTTAGGGTGAAATTGAACAACATCAGAAAGACATAGCTGCTTGTGTGTATTAAATTGCCTTTCAGTCTGTAGTGTTATTGTGGCTCCTTTATTCCAGATTGACCTTACACATTTGTGTTCAATATACCCCAGGACTGGGTCTGGATGTTAGCTGAGTCCTAAGTTGTGTGGTTCAACTCTTTTTATAGTTACAGCTTAATTAACCACACTCATAACTATCTTAATATTGATTATCTTGTCTGTTGGAAGGCCTCTTTTTTTATTTTTATTTTATTTATTTATTTATTTTTGAGACGGTTTCTCTGTGTAGGCTGTCTTGAAACTGTAAACCAGGCTTTCCGTGAATCCCACAGAGATCCACTTGGCTCTGTCTCTTGATTAAAGGTGTGTGCCACCACTGTCTCCCTGAAAGGCCTTTTAATCAAATGTCCCCAAAAAGAATTGCTGGGAAGGAATCCAGATGTTGAAGAGGCCTGACATGAATCAGATGTGTTTCTGGTTGAGATTCTGTGCCTCACCCACTGCATCTTGCCCTTTCAATTCTATCATTTAAAGGCTATAATTACAGTGAGTCCTGGACAGTTCTTAAGCTTTTCATATGGCCACAGTGCCACCACCCTATATGGTGTGGGGTATTTTGTTGAAGATTCTAGATTTAAAATAACCAGTTTCATTGAAACTTTGTTTCCTACTGAGCTTTATCATTCAGTTTGTTTTACTTATTTGTATGAGTGTTTTGTGTTTGTATGTATGTGCACTGTGTGTGTACAGGAGCCTCAGGGAATTGGAGTCACAAACTTGTGAGCCAGCAAATGAACCAAATCCAGGTCCCTGCAAGAGTAACATGCTTCTAACCCTGAGTTGTCTCTTAAGTTCCTAAAGCTCATTGTTTACCTGCCCATGCATGCTCACTGGTGTATATATTTGTTTATGTTGATGTTTGTGGTTGTGTGTCGTAGTGCATATAGGTGGAAGTTATTGTCTTCCACCCTGTTTCAGATGCTTTTTTTTTATTTCAGTGCTCTATCTGCATGTACAACTTTATGTGAGAAGAGGGCATCATATCCTACTGTAGATCATTGTGAGCCATCATGTGGTTGCTGGGAATTGAACTCAGGACCTCTGGAAGAATAAGTCATTGTTCTTTAGCTGCTGAGCCCAGAAGGTCTTTTTGATTCTTGCTAACAGCAATCTTTCCAGCCTCTAGGCATTTTCCTTTCTCTATTTGTTATGTGTGGTAGCTGTGCTGGGAGTACAGATGCACTGGACTCCTTGCTGTGTACGTTTAAACACGTCTTTATGTTCCTATGACAAACACTGTATACACTGAGCCATCCCCACAGCCCATGTATTCCTGTTTTGTGTGTGCACATGTATGTGAGTCTGTGTACATGTGTGCAGGTGCATGTAGTAAAAACATGCCCCCCCATTCTCCAACTTACAACATTTCTGAATTTATTTTTTGAGATGAGATCTTTGTCTGAATCTGGGGCTCACTCATTTAGCACGCATCACAAATGTATTCTCTTCAGCCTCCCCAGCATTGGTATTACCGGTGTGCAAAGAATGAGATATTCCCCTTCATACTGAATTTCACCTATGGGCATACTAAGCAGGCCTGACTCAAAAGCTTTGGAGATCTCACATCTGTATTTAACTTACACACATTCAGGGTAGTAAGGCAGACAGGAGCAATCATTTCTGACTTTTAAGAAAAAGCACTGTCTTTAATTGAAGGATGACCTTTTGGTTCTGGGACAACCCCCTCCCTCTATAGTATTTGTATATTATTGCACACAGTATTTTTCAAACACCACAAATGGATGTCAGTCAGCTTTTAATGAAGTTTAACCTTATAGCTTGCAACTGAGACTTAAACTTTTAGTTCAAAATGACGTATTTGGCTGCTTACTTGATTTTAGTGAAGTATACTTAATGCCTTTCCCTCAAAGTTTAATTGGTTCCATGACTTCAGATGACCTATTTAAAACAGAAGTATAAAGGAACTGTATATGATTTGGGTTTTGAAGAGTGAGCTAAAGAACTGAAGTCCTGCTGTTTGTTTTCCTGTTCATTTTTGTACTGAAATCTAAGCCTGAAAATAATAATTGAATTCTTTACTGCAGTTCCTATACTTGGTTCCTCCCTTTAACACCCTTTTAAATTGCATAATGTGTTCAAATGTGCTTCCAACACACAAAGTAATCACCTTTACACGAATAGAGGTACATATGCTGTAATACACAATAGCATTAACTTCCTGAAGGCTAGTGTTCTCCCCAGACTTGTGTTTGAAGGAGGTAAGCAGTACAGTAAGGAAACAGCTGTGCATTCCCCCACCCCCCCATAAGTGTTGTCTCCCCTTTGCCAACAACAGTAGTAGTGTATCTCTAGAAACTTTACTGACAAAGAAGAGACCAGCATGGCATACTTTGTTAAACCTCTTCTGAAAATGCCTCAGGACAGTTGATTGTAGTGGTGTTACACACACAGCCCCCACATAACACACCACACTAGTTAATGTAAGAAACCTTGGCATGCCCTGTTAGTAAGTACTGACTCTACCTGGGAAAACTGACTTGACTCTTGTTTCTGTTTTACAGGCTTTCCTCGGAGACAGGTGGCATGGGGAGCAGCTAGAGCAGTGCAGGTTCATCCATGATCCCTTCCTGCTCTTCACCACCACCCATGATCCATCTGTGTAGTTTCTCAACAGTCAGCGATTCCAGGTTTTAAATAGTTTGTAAATTTTCAGTTTCTACACACTTTATCATCCACTCATGATTTTTTAATTCAAAGCGTTTTAATTCCTTTCTCTGTTCAGCAGTTATGCTGAGATATCCATATTTAGTTTTATAAGCTTCTCCCCCTTTTTTTCCTTTTTTTTTGGATTTTTTTTGGCTCATGAATTTTTGTTTGTCATGGAAATGTAAGAGTGGAATATTAATACATTTCAGTTTAGTTCTGTAATGTCAGGAATTTTTCAAAAAAAATTAAAAGATGGACTGGAGCTTTTTCTTTGTGAATAGAAACTGGATGGCACAGTGACTTATGTGGGTTTTATTCCTGTCTTGATGTTATTTTTATACCTTTAAACCTTCACAGAGCCCTGGTTGGGTTTGAATAGAATTAAGGTATTTTCTTCCGTTTTACCACTCCATTTTTATTTTTTGTTGTTGTTGCTTTGTTTAATTGCCCTCGATCTTTCCCCTCCATGATTTTGGGTGGCTTTTAGGAAGTCAATTCTTGAAGAATGGCAATTACATTTGCCCAAGGATTGTAGAGCAACAGGTGTGTCTGTGGACCTGGGTCAGGAAAGATGTGTGTAAACATGCATGCATTTTACACACACACACACACACACACACACACACAATTTGGTCGATAGTAAGCTTGTTAAACCTCTTGACTGCCCCTTATTCTGCCTTTTGTACTTGAATGTGTTAGCTCATGGGTGTCCTGAAATCATTGAGAAAAGTCACCTTATGAAGTTGGAGTTGAACATGTTTAGAATGTGGAAAGTTGTGCAAACTCTTCACTCCATGTGCTCCACTCCATCCATTCATCAAGAAAACCCTCGACAGATGGGCCTGCATGGAGTGGTTATATTTCAGGGTTTTTCACAGGGGTTACAATATGATAGTCCCCGCCCTACCAGGCACCAGGGTAACAGTAGGGACTTAAACACAGCACCCCAGTTTTCTAGCTCTTCAGCCTGAGCCATCACATGCTATCAGTCTTCTAACTTGCCTCTGGGCCCCAAGCCAGGGCTTGGGCAGAGAAACAGAGGGACAAAGAAATGGGTTACATTGCCACCTGAGAGACCTCAGAGGGGAGGACCCAGCCTTAGTTTCCCTCCTCCCAAGTGCAAAATGTGTAAACAGTAAACGGAAAATAAAAGTGCAGTCTTAAGTGGATCCTCTCCTGTCCCCCAGTGTTTAGGGTTAGACAGTGTAGAGACAAGCCTGGCTTTTCTATTGCCTAGTTGCCTGCTGAACATAAGGAATGGGGTGAAGCAAGGAGGGACCAGTTTCCTTTCCTCGTAGCTCTAGGGTGTTACTTGGAATCATTCATTTCCACAGCTGCCAGGGTCCCTAGAACTTGGTAATTGGTCAGGGGGGGGTCCTTCATTCTGAAGCCTGACTTTAAGGCTTAAGAAAGCCCCATCTATCTGTTGATTATGTGGCGCATATATATTATTTATATAAATATTTCTCTATGTACAAGGAATAAGAGTGTCTTTCATGGAGGAAGGGAGGCTGGGGGCCGCAGGGCATCAATGCTGTTGGAGTTGTCCAATTCAGTGCTGTCACAGTCTGAGTCCTCAGGATTGGGGCCCTGCGAGGAAGAGTAGAAGTGCAGTGAGGTGGGGAGCCCAGCATCTCTCAGTGGGGTGCTTTTAACTTAACACTGGAGGGTTTTTATCTTACTCTTCAGGTCATGACAGACTCCTTTTGGGATACTTTGCTGATGGCAGTTTATGGCTGCCAAACAAGTTAAACACTGGACACAACACTCCATGCTCTTGTGGTCTCTAAATCTATTTACATTGATATTTGAAGTAGTTTGAAGACTGGATACTAAATATCTCTTGCTAGCCTGTTTGTCTTCCTTAAAGGTTTTCAAATGACTGGGTTTCTGCTCCCAGTTCATAGTCAGTGTCTGGTGGTTTTGCTTAACTCACCTGCTCACCTCTGAGTAGGTCCTGGTGTTGAATGGGCAAGGAGCTGGTTTCAGGGTCAGGGACCACCTCTGAAGCAGGGGGGTCCAGTGGGATTTCTGATCCCTGGGAGCACATGTCATCAGACCTTTCATCTGGCCGTTCATCAGTGTTGGTACTGCCAACTTCTGGTGTACCGCTGGGAGAAGGCTCACTAGCTGTACCTTCCTCCACATCCGATGGGTTCTCTGAGCTGAAGGTAGATAGTGACTGTCGCATGTTCGGGCCCTGAGGCCACCTAAACATTGAGGCAAGGTTACAGTTTATGTGGTTTTTACAGTTCCCAAAGCAAAAGATGCCATCAAACCAGCACTCACCTCTGACTTGGGGGCAGCTCTACTTCACTGTCCACCTCTCCTTCTTCCTCTTCAGATGAGATACCACGTTTCTACAGTAGAGATGGTTGTGTGTGTATGTGTGTGTGTAAGCCAGTCAAAAATGGCAAGTCATTAAGAATTGGGGAAGGGTACATAGTGGGGTGGACTGCTAGGGAGATTAAGGAAAGGGGCGAAGGAGAGAGGAACCTCCCCATACTTTACCTGACTTCGAGTCACAGCAGCCCTGTACAGCAGTGCAGCTGGGGTCAAGTGCTGGGACCCAGCCCGGCTTCCTCCCCGTCCTGCAGTCCCTTCCCTTCCAGTTCCCAGCAGCCCCACACCTTCACCAGGTCCTACTGGTGGAGGTGGTTCCCCTTTGGCCCCCCCAGGTGAGTCTGGGCTGGTGGAACCAGGAGCTGATCCCTCACTTGGAGGAGTATCGCCCTGGGGTGGAGGAGGTGAGCCAGGATCCCGAGCTCCCCCTGTGGCTCCTCGGCCTCGGGCTCCCAGTGCTGCTGATAGAAGATCTGGGGATGATGATGACATCTTTCGCAGTAGAAGGTCATGGTGGAGTCCACGGAGAGCAGGGGGGCAGGCATCCCAAGCTGAAGGACCCACTCCTAGGCCCCCTGGGCCTCCTAGTCCTCCAGGTTCGTGGGGCGGCAATGTTGCTCGAAGCCCAGGCAGGTCTCCACAGCTGCCCTTGGCACTGGCCTTTCGGTGACGGGTCTTGCCACGGCGACTCCTTCCTGGTGAGGGTGGTCCCTTAGGACACCCAGGAAGCCCCACCCCACTTAGTGCTGCATCTAGTTTAGGTAGCAAAGACTCTGTCTTGAGAATATCTGGCCTGGTAGGGGAGGGAAAGTACAAGGTTGAGATCAACAAATAATAAATGGTCCCCCAGTAAAGATACACATTGCCTTGCCAGCATCCCTCAGGCATATGTGAGCCTCAGGTCTCTCTGAGTCTCACCTTTTGCTGTGGGGTGACAGTTTCTGTGGCACATTCCTTTTCTTGATAAGCTTCTCCATCGTGTTTCCATGTAGGAGGCCTCGGGAAGGGTGTGACTTTAGGAGACCTGGACACCTCCTTTCTAAAGCCTGCTCTCTCCTGAAAATCCAGACACCTTGTTAGGTTTCCCAAGTTGGGCAGCTTAATGAAAATCAGTGATGGAGTATGTTAAGGGGCTCAGTTACCTGAGCAGCTCCCTCTCTTTGAGCTCTAGTTGCAACATGAGGGCGTTCAGTTCCATGTACAGGTTGTTGGCTCTCTCCAGCTTCCGCTCATAGTGCTCCCTGATGTCCAGGGCATGCCTGAAAAGGCAGATGATTTTTGCACTGTGAACTGGGTTTACCTGCTGCCGCAATGGACCCAGTTCCTGCTGTTTATAGATTGTCTTTCCTAAGTAGGCACACACCTGAGCTCCTCCCTTCTTCGCATCACCAGCTCCTCTTCTAGGCGGTGCAGACATGTTCCTTCTGACTTAATCTTTTCAAAGTGCAGTTTGACTTCTTCCCGCCACTCTGCCTAGGAATGGAGAGACATGGGGTGAGCACGTGAGAACCATGTCTCTTGGAAGGTTGCCTGTACCACCACGGTTGTAGTAAGAGGGAATGGGGACACTTCTAAGAGAACTCATCCATTCCGTCACATTTTCTGGCCTTATCAAGGGCTCTGCCATGTCTGTAAGGTCAGGGATCCATTGTTTTTCCACCCACAGCACACCTGGGACTTAAAGTAAGTCTCCTGGGGTGTGGAGAGCACATCCGCTGAGGCGATATCCAGGTGTAGTAATATCTGTCGGAATGATGGGCGGTTTCGTGGTTTGCTGTTCCTATAAGGAATGGAGTGGGTAAAATTTCAGGGGTTGGGAGGAATTAGAGCTAGAGCTCTCTTTCGAGTGAATCATAACATCTGTTTAGGTCAAAATATACTTCCCAAGGAAACCTATTTGACCTAATATTTTCTGTATGCCCAAATAATAAAACCTTTTGATGGCAGGGTACGGTGGCATAATCTTTAACCCCAGTCTACATAGCAACATCCAGACCAGCCAGGTAAACACAAAAACAAGTCTTAAATGACTCCATCAAAGGGAACACTTTGGGAATGACAGTGACAGTTCAGTCTTCCTCACTGTCCTTGGTGGTGTGCCAGTCGTGCTCAGTGATGCCTTTCTACTTCACAGCAACCTGGCACAATAATGCTCATACTTTATCAGCTGAGAAACAGGTTCAAAGAGGACACCATGATGCAAGTCTGAATCTGTTTCCTGCTGGTCAGTAGATCCTGTTCCCAGTTGTAGTTCCCTGATACACATCCTGGGTCCTGGACCTTTGAGAGATTAGGTAGGTAGCTTTGGCTGGCAATGGATTCTGGGTTCTAGGTGCTAGCTTTCCCTCAATCTCCACCCCCTGTCAGACCAATATGCCAGCCTGGCCATCCTTACCAGCACTGGCGAAGGAGAATTTTAAAGCCATCTGGGCAGCTGGAGGGCACAGGCAGGTGGAGACTGTTGCTTCCTACACCCCAGATGATGGCTGAGGAGTCTACGTCTTTGTAGGGAATCTCGCCAGTCAGTAGTTCCCATAGCACCACCCCAAAGGACCTGAGGACAAGAGAGGAAATCATTTGGGAGGATTCCTTCCAGAGGTTCTGGTTACTGGAGTCCTGGAAGTACCACCCTGGTGCTTACCAGATGTCGACCTTCTCAGACACAGGCTCATTGCGTATCACCTCAGGGGCCATCCAGGCCACTGTCCCTGCAAAGGACATCTTGGTGCTCTTGTCACTCAACTCCTTGGAAGTGCCAAAATCTGAGATCTTCACCACATCATCGTATGTGATTAGCATGCTGGTAAAAAGTATAGTCAGTCAGGATCCATATCCCTCCACAACCCATTTAGTGGCTGTCATTGTTTTTATGATATTGTTTGGGACACCTAACCTTGAGAGGCTCACCACAGTCCTCCAAAGGACTGTTGCTTGACAGAAGTTTCATGATGGACTAAAGGCAGAACCTAAAATTCAGGGATATGCTCACTCAGCCACGAGTGGGTCACCTACATGCACATCAGCTTGCTTGCTTACTCACTTGGGGGATTTAAGGTCTCTGTGGATGATCTTGTGCAGGTGCAGGTAATTCATGCCACCAGCGATGCCCATAGACCAGTCAACCAGCAAGGAAGGTGTGACAGGGCGGCCAGCTCTGAGCACCTCATATAGCTGGCCTTGAGCGCAGAATTCCATAAGGATGCAGTAGCAGGGAGCCTGTGTGCAAACACCCCTGGGGGCCAGACGGGTAAAGTTCAATGTCTGCCTTATGTAGCTGGGGCCTACATTCCCACCCAGACCATTTGGGGTCTCCTTTGAGAAAGAATGGGAGATACATTCCCAGGTGAGTGCAGTTCTGGGGCTTAGCATGGTGTTCCCAGCCCTGCCCTGGACCTCACTTGAAAGTGATGATGTTGGGGTGCTTCAGCTTTCGAAGATGCTTGATGTCGGTCTCCTTGAGGTCTCGAACCTTCTTCACAGCCACTTCCTCCCCATGGAAGCGTCCCAGGAAAACAGCACCCTGAGCCCCTGAGCCTACCCACTGCAGGTCCAGGATTTCCTCAAAGGGGACTTCCCAAAGGTCTGTGGGTAGGAGGCATAGTGCCACAGGCTCAGAAAGATCAGCACTGAAGGCCCTGTGAGACACTCAAGGGTTGGGTGAATGTGTCAGTGATGAGGCAAGGTCGGCGGAAAAGACTAGTGAAGGAAATAATTGGGGTGGTCTTTGTTGCTAGCTGGGTGGATCTAGGGGTGTGGCTAATTTGTAGAGCACTTGGGTAGCATGTGTAAAACCTAAATTCTGGGTTCAGTTTCTCCACACAGTGGGAGAAAATAATGAAGAGCTGAGGATTCAGCTGTGCAGTAAAGCACTCGTATAGCATGCAGTGTTTGTTTAATCCCAGCACTAGAAAAGATGTAAAGGGAAAAACCTGAATAGGTGGGTAGTGGAGAAGGAAAGGGTGGATGGTAAGTTTGGTGGGACTGTCGAAGGGAATCTGGCCTACCTTCCTGCTGTTGCTTGTGCTCTGTGGAGTAGGCTTTGCCAATCATTGTCCAGACAGGGCGCAGGCAGCCAAAGAGACCTTCAAGGAAGCCACTGCCACTCTGGCACTGCAGCCGTACCTCATCAGCTCGAACTCTGGATGCTCGGCTCTCAGGTGACCCAGTGGCTCCCCCTGGCCCACCTGTATCCTGCTCGTGTAGCTGGAGCACACTATTGGCAAAAGGCTCTGGGGGAGGCTCTCCACCTGGGGAGGGGCTGGGCCCTCCCCCACCCTGACCACCCAGAGGCACAACATCTCGAAGCACACATTGGGTAGGTGTCAGGTCCTTCTCAGGGGTGCAGTCTGAAGTGTCTGGATCCAGCTTGCGCATGGAAGCCTCACTTAGAGTAGACACAAAACCCCCAAAGGAAGGAGAGGGTGTTCGGGTCTCATGGAGGCAAGCCATGGCCTCTGGAGCCAGGAGTGCTGCGCAGCGGGCCCTGTGAGGAATTGAGGGAGGGGCCGTCAGCTGCAATTACTGCAAAGAGCTTACAGTACCTAGCTAGAGTTGGCCTGAGTGTCACTCTCAGTAGCCTATGGGAAACCTAATTCAATTGAGCTTCCTCTTGGTATCTACTCGTGATGCTAGCAGTACTCTGGTATGCAGTAATATACTTCAGTATTGTTACCAAGCAAAGAGAAATAGCAAACCCACTCAGGTGCTGATTAAAGAAATGGCTCAGTGGGTAAAAAGTATTTGCTGTGCAAGCCTGGAGACCTGAATCCCTCAATGGAAGGAGACAACTCCCAAAAGTTGACCTGGCTTCCACCTGTGCACTATGACACATTCAGATGCCCAAAAAAGTTGTTTTTTGTTTTGTTTTTGTATCAAACTCAAGTACAAAGGCTAGAGTAATAGAATATAAAACTCAGCATGTATATGGTACTGGACCCAACTCACGCTGCAAAAGAAAAGGTGGTGGTGGGAACAAGGTTTCATTATACACCATTTAACTAATATACTTGAGTGCAAAACCAAAACCAAAAGTAAGGGCTGGAGAGATGGCTCAGCACTTAAGAGCTGGTTTTGCAGAGAACCTGGCTTTGGTTCTTAGAACCTACTTTATGGCCCACAACATCTGAAATTCCAGTTCTAGGAGATCTAAAACATTCTTCTGGCCTTCCCAGTCATTCACTGTATATACATGATGCACTCACATACATGCAGGTAAAAACCAATACACAATAAATCTTTTAGAAAATTGATACTAGCACTTGGGAGGCAGGGCCTGGTGTATCTGAACCACATGGCATATATAGTGAAACCAACAAAGAAAGCAGCTGCAATATCTCCTCTTGCTATGTAAGTGTTACTAACCCTGTAGCACCATTCTTGTTTGTCAGCTGAAGTTCTGTTACAGATGTCATAGGAGTCACTTTTTTTTTTTTCTTTTGTTTACAATGTCTCAGAATGTGTCTGTCCTGGAACTCTATGTAGACTAACCTTGCCTTGAACTTACATTTACAGAGATCCGCTGGCCTTTATCTCCCCAGTGCTTAGATTAAAGGTGTGCACCAGTAAATCCAGTCTGGGTTTCAGACACTTTTACCTGGGTCTCAGGCTCAGGCACACAGTGGCAATACAACTAAACACACATGTTGAATTGTATATGGTACTAGTAGGATTGTACACTCCAGATGTTCCTGAGCTTCCCTAGTCAACAGTCACTGAAACCTTCTCAGGAACACTCAATTCAGGACTTACATCTGGGCCCTTCTCTCTTCTCTGTGCTTTCCACTCAGTTCTCTCCATGAGATGTGATCATGTTCAGAACCATAACCACAGAACTGTGCTATCCCCTCATCACAGCTGGCAAAGGGCGGGGGATTATTTATGGGGCTGGTGTGAGGCTATGGCCTTCAGCTTCATTCTCTCAAGGCCTACCTTCATCAGCTGCTTTCTGGAGGTCAAAAGAGGGCTCTCCTTTTTCATTTCCTTATCATTCTATTCCCCAGCTCCCCAAACCAAGATCCAGCTTTCTAGGCAATAGAAATATGTTCCAGTTCATAGCCGTGTGATATTTAAATAGCACCATTACAATAAGTCTAGACCAGGTGGTGGTGCACACCTTTAATTCCAGCACTGGGGAGGCAGAGGCAGGCAGATCTCTGAGTTTGAGGTCAGCCTGGTCTACAGAGAGACTTCTGGGACAGCCAGGGCTACATTGAGAAGCCTTGGCCAGGCGTTGGTGGCGCACGCCCTTAGTCCCAGCACTCGGGAGGCAGAGACAGGTGGATCTCTGTGAGTTCAAGGCCAGCCTGGTCTACAAGAGCTAGTTCCAGGACAGTCTCCAAAGCCACAGAAAAACCCTGTCTCAAAAAAAAAAAAAAGAGAAGCCTTGTCTGGAAAAAAAAACAATAAATGGATTGAGGATGTGGCTGAGTTTGGTAGAGTACTTGCCAAAAAAGCAAAGGTACTGGCATGGTACACAGGCCTGTAACTCCAGCACTTGGTGGGCAGAGGCAAGAGATCAGCCATTCAACGTCATCCCTTGGTTAAGCAATGAATCTGAGGCCAGCCCGAGCTACATAAGATTCTGTCTCCAAAAATAATAACCACCACAAATTCAGCTGGGCCTAGTGGTGTAGACCCCATATCCCAGCACTTGAGAGGCAGAGGCAAGAGTATGCTGAACTTGAAGCCACCCTACCTCATTGAAACAGAAATAAACCAAAAATGCCATACAAACAGGCACAGGTCCTGGGTCTAGGCCCTAGCTGGCACTATAGAAACAATAGCAACAAACTCTAAATTTTACATTTGATTCAGGCAATTTATAGCTGAGTCCCAACTTCTCCAGTTATATAAAGAGCAGAACTAGCTAGCATTCAGGCACAGCAAACTCTCCCAACTTTTCAGACTTTGAACTTGACACCAAGAGTCATATTGTTCTCCCAGCCCCACATTTTGTTGGGTAACAAAGGATGAGAAATGGGGTTTCCTGATCGAGATCCCTCTCATGGCTCCTGAGACAAGTTCTTCAGTCTCTGAAGTCTTCAGGGAATGTAGTGTGTAGGGGGATGCTGTGGAGGGCTATGTATGCTCAGAGCTAATGCAGAAGTAACGGGCATTTGGAAACAATCTCAGATGGCCTAACACCATTTACAGTCCTTTTTCTTAAAAACTCACTGGGTAGGCTCGGGATCTGCATAGGTAACAAGCACCTCTGTTTATCCTGTGACTAGCACACTTAAAAATTCTACCTACTGGGCTGGGCTCAGTGGCTAAAAGTTTCTAGTTGGGCCAGGCAGTGGTGGTGCATGCCTTTAAAAACCCCAGCACTCAGGAGGCAGGGGCAGGTGGATCTCTTGAGTTTGAGGCCAGCCTAGTCTACAAAGAGTTCCAGGACAGCCAAGACTGTTACACAGAGAAACCCTGTCTTGAAAAACAAAAAGTTGTACCCACATGGTGGCTCACAACCATCTGTAACCACAGTTACAGGGGATCCAACAGGCACCCATACAGTGCACATACATGAATGCAGGCAAAATATTCATACACATGAAGTTCAATAAATCTAAAAAGAACTAAAGATTAAATATTACATATTGTCATTCTGTTTTCTCTAGTCCTGTTACTGCTTTAGTTGAAACCTCATTAGCTGTCACAACCTGGCCTAGGACAAATGCCTCTTAAGTTCTCTGTCAATTTTCCATCCAGCTTCTGAAAGATTCAAAACATAAAACTCATCAGCCCTGTCCGTGCTTCAGATCCCCTAGGGGTTCCCTTATGTTGTTAGCTTGGGTACTAAGCTATATCAGGATTCTGAATTACGGTGTTCAAAGACAATGTGAACTTTTCCAAAAGTTACTATGTATGTCAGCCTTTAGTATAAATGTATTGCTGCAATTAACCCTCAACACAGTGTGACACTATAAGGAAGGAGTTCTGGGGAATGTCGCTCAGCTGGTAGAATGTTTGTATAGCAAGGAAGAAGCCCTGAGTTCAGTCTCCAATAGCACATAAACTGGGCGTGAAGGCACAATGAGAGGATCATAAGTTCAAGGTCATCTCTAGCTTCATAGTAAGTTTTGGGCCAGCCTGGGCTACAGAGTGAAACTTTGTTTTAAAATAAACAGGTAGGCATGGTGGCATACTTCTTTAATGCCAGCACTCCAGAGGAAGAGGCAGGCTGGTATCTGTGAGTTTGAGGCCAGCCTGGTCTACAGAGTGAGTTCCAGGAAAGTGAGTTCCAGGACAGCCAACGATATTACACAGAGAAATAACAAGCAAACAAAAATCCCATACACTATAGGGATATGGTGATTACTAGCATAAGTCCTGCACAATATTGGGTATGTCAATATGCAGTCCTGGGGTATGGAGAGCTCTCAACACCAAAACACTCTCTCTCCCTGTGGCCCTCTATTACTGACACTATAAATGCAGCTAATGGTTGCTGGGGAGAGGAAAGACCTTTGATGGTATAGCCATTGGTAACCTGCCCACGATATTGTAAATTAACCAGAATTTAGGCTCCTATTAGCAAACCTAATTAAACTCTGGGTCACACACACACACACACACACACACACACACACACACACACACACACACACACACACACACACAAAGTGACAAAGGCGTATTGCTTGGGAAGGAGATAAATAGGATGTGGAGGAAAATGGTACCAGGGTTATGGGGAATATGGGTGATCAAGTACATTATATACAAATAGTAAAATGTCATAATAAAACCATCATTATGATAATCAATAGATGCCAAGGGGCTGGAGAGATGGCTGGGATTAAGAATGCTTACTGTTCTGGCAGATGATTGGAGTTCCGTTCCCAGCATCCACATGGTGGCTCACAACCCCCTGTAACTCCAGTTCCAGGGGATCCAAGGCCCTGCACACGCGAGGTGCCATAAGCTCATGCAGGCTCTCTCACACACATAAAAGATATAAAATTAAGAAACTAAAAATTATACAAATACAGTTGGCATTATTAGCCCTACTAAAGCACAGACACAGAAGTATTAACCTGTTGGTGGTGCCACGGCCATCAAGGTTACCCACCAGGTGCGCTGTTTATCCCTTCTTGTCTTCCAAGTCTCAGTTTCACCGGTAAGTCTTCCGTGCAGTCCCAACCCTATCTGGCTAATGCCCTTCTGAGTGAGCAAGGCCCTGAGCTCCCTACTTCGTGGCTCGACCCACCCAGGACCGCACATGCCCCGTGTCCTCTCTCAGTTCCCCGAATCCTCGGAACAGCCTGGCAAATAAGGCATTACTGGTCCTCTTATGGTCTAGAGGAAACCGAGGTCAGGAAATCAGCAACCACAGTCTCTGAACTGCCAATATATCCCACGAAATTTTCGGCTTCGAGAGCGAGGGTGTCTACGATAACGTAAATTACAAACACACACCAGCCTGCCGACACACAGGAGAATTTCCTGCAAACGACCCCGAGGTCTCCGCCTCTCTCACCGCGGCCCCAAGGCTGGGGCTCTCGCATGCTCTCGTCCCACCTGCTGGACCGCGGGGCCCCGTGACCGCTCCACCGCAGCGCAGCGCAGGGGAGCGGAGCGCAAGGGGTTACGGCCACCGCTCCCCCTCCCCGGCCGACCGCCTTCCCGACAGTCACGTGGCGCGGGGCTGGGGGCGCGGCGGTAGGAGGGGTCCAGGAGGGGAGAAGCGAGCACAGCCGGCTGGGGGAAGGGCTGGGCGCTGCGGCGTAACCATGACGACTGGGCCCGTGAAGTCACCGGGACAAGATTAGCCTAGGGTCACGTGAACGCGAGGCAGGGGCGGGGCCCCGCCGAAGCCCGCCCCTGACCTGAGCCGGCTCAAGAGCCGAGGCAATATTGGCGGCTCGGAGGCAGGTGCGCCCCCTGAAGCCCGTCGTCCTTCGACCCCCCGCATGCGCAGATACTTGGACTGGGCATCTGGTGGAGGAAAAGTGAATGGCAAGCCGAGGACTCGTAGGGTGGCTTGGGGGGTCAGTACCACACAGAAGTTATGGGAGACAAGAAAGGAGCAGCAAAGGAACTGGGTGCGAGACTGGCGAACAGTGTTAAAAGTGGAGGACGGCCTGAAAAGCTGGTTTTGAAAAAGAGAACCCTGTGTAGATGGAGACGAAAAGGGGATGAAAAACACGGATAGCCTTTCCCTTTCCTAGTTTGTTCCCTATTTAGAAGCTGAGTTTAGCTATCAAACCCCACAACCGTCAGGTTTTTAAAATGGTTTTGGCATCATCTGGGCTATAGTCATATAGAGGATGACATCCTCAGAATCCGTTTGCAGTCTGCCTCCCTCAGATCACACAGGCAGCCCCAGAGGACCCGGCGGTATCCAGGGCCAGCAGCTGGGGAGAGCCAAGAAGCCATTCCACCTGCAGGCCTTTTAGGGCAGTGGGAATAGCTGAAGCAGCAGGAGATGAGACCCACGATCGGGTACCCTACCTCCCCTCAGGCTAATGACAGCTCTTCTAGATTGACCTGAAAAAAGATAGGGAGATTTGAAGGCCCCAGGGAGCCATGGTAAACTGGAGATTCCTCCTTCCCAGCAAATGCCCCCCTTTCTGCTTCCTTTATTCCTGACCCACCAGCTGTGTCTCACTGCTCCCCCAGCTGGGTCTTGGCGCCGGAGATTTGTGGGTGGCAGACTAGAAGCCCCAGGCCCAGACAGTCAGTCACCCTGGGGGAGGGACCGGTTTCCCTGGCCATCAATTATGCAGCGCCCCCCGGGGGGGGGCGCATAGAAGAGGGATTTCTGTCAGTCACTCTAAACCTCAGGACCAAATGTGGCCTGTGCATGTGTCCGACTGAGGGAACAGAATAGTCTCTGACTTTATCTATCCTGTGAGAGGCTCTGGAGGCAACCAGTTCATTCAGAGCCCCTTCACCTACTACTCATTCCTCTTAGGCCTGAGGAGACTGCAAGGCGGCAGGTGAACTTTATTGAGTTCTCTCTAGCTCCCTCCTGCTCTTAACAACAGAACCCAATGGCTTGTCTGGTGGTCAGTCCTGGAGGTTCTCTGTTCAGAGGTGTGGCCATCTGTCTATGCCTTGAATTCTCTCTCTCTCTTCCTACCTGGACCTCATTTTCCTCTCAGGTTGAGAGGTTCCACCTTCGAAGAGAGGAGCTGCAGAGCAGAAAGGGACCATGACTTGGGAATCTTGGTCCTCTACCTTGAAGGCTTTGAGACCCTTGAAGGATGGATGTTTCTGATGGAATGCAGCTCTGCCTCTGGCCTGCCTACACTTGACTTATCCTTTTGGCAGGACCCACAACCCTTACCCCAGAGTTCTTTCAAGATGGAAAGGACTCCCACTCTCTTAGGGTCCTTGAAAAGGAGTGAAGGGGCAGGGGCTTAGTGCTGCTTAGGGACAAAGAGCCAGCTGTGGGTTTAGAGGGAAAGAGCCATGGCAGCAGCCTTGCGCTAGGCCTTGAAGGTTGAGTCTCACAGACTTCTACGTGGTCGAGGAGGGTTAGGAAAAGAAGGTAGGGGTATAGTGAACCATGTCTGCCACTATCCTGGCTCTGCTGTCTTTCCACCTACCTAGAGGCCAGCTCTCCTCCCGGAAAAAAAAAAAAGACTTGGTCTCGGACTTTCTGATATCCAGGGCAATGATAATTTCAGGTTTCAGTGGTCATATGACAGTGGACATACTGAAGGCCCCAGTTTTGCTGTCTTGCCTCTGCATACTTCAGGGAAGGCTGGACCCTGCACCTCATCCGCATCCCCTAGCTGGCTCCCTCAGGGGTCTGCTTACTTAAGTAGTGACATAACTGAACCTCTCTTCTGATCAGCCTTGCTCAGGAAGATCACAGAAGCAGAGAACAGGTGCAGCATGGCCTGGATCACAGGGTCTCCCCTATGGTAAGCCAGGCCTGAAAGTAGCTGGATGTAATTAATAGCACCAAAGCAGAATTTGCAGGTTAAAATATCTGAATTGAACCATGTGAGTTGAAACCTGCCATTAACACAGAGGCTAAGGTCAACCTAAGCTACACAGTGAGACCCTGTCTTAAAAAAGGTGACAGTGAAATTATGGATATTTCAACTTTTTTCTTCTTTAAATAAGACAAGGTCTCATGTAGCCCAAGCTGGACCTGAACTCCTGTTTCTCCCAAGTGCTGTGATTACAGGCATGCATCAGCGCACATAGGTTATCAATTCTCTCCCTTGGCTTATCTATATTACTTCAGTAATAATTTTGAGTTTCCTTTAATACAAAATGTGATGTTTTTATTTTTACATGATTTTTTTAATTGCAAAAAAGAAATGAAACTTGTGTAAACCCATCCATTCCTGTCCCTGGCCTAGGCACGGGGGAGCCACAGGCCTCAAGACCAACAGAGGTCCTGTTGGGACGCCCATTCCTGCTTTTGACAGGCTGGGTGCCGTGCAGTATGAGATCTGCTAACAAAGCTGTTTTTGCATTTAAGGGGCAGTGGCACCTATGTCAGTTTACAAGCTGTGTGGGTAAGAGCACAGGCCTGGCTCCAGTCACATGATGACTCCTTTTTCTGTTTGTTTGTGTTGAGAGAGACAGGCTCTCACTATGTAGCCCTGGCTAGTCTGGAATTCGCTGTGTAGACCAGGCTATTCTTTTTTTTTTTTTTTTTTTTTTTTGGTTTTTCGAGACAGGGTTTCTCTGTGTAGCTTTGGAGCCTGTCCTGGCACTTGCTTTGGAGACCAGGCTGGCCTGGAACTCACAGAGATGAGCCTGCCTCTTTCTCCCGAGTGCTGGGATTAAAGGCGTGAGCCACCAAAGCCTGGAAACCACGCTATTCTTAAACTTAGAGATCTGCCAGCCTCTGCATCCTGAGTCCTAGGATTAAAGGTGTTTGCTTTCTTGCTGTGCTAGACCTCAAACTCTACATCTTACTTGCATTATTGATTATGTAGCTCATTGATTCCTGAAATGAGCTACCAAGACTGGCTAACCAGTCTTGAATAACTAACTCATTTCAGTGTCTTTATACCTAACGCTAAGATGATAACAGTATAACTTAATGGTGTTATATGAATTACTGAGGTAACCAGAAGTTCTTCGCCCAGTACCTGGCACACAGGATGCTCTCTATAAACAGCAGTCAGGATGTTTCACACAAAGTACAAAGAAGAATTTTTCTTATGTCACCCAGACTGGCCTTAAACTTGCTACTCCTGCCTTTACTACCCCAGTGTAAGGTAAGGGAAGTGAGTCACCACACCAAAGCTTTTCCCAGTGCTAGAAATCAAGCTCAAGGCTTTGTTCATGGCTTCTTCCATGCATGTTAGGAACTCTACCAACTGAGCCACACCCCCAGATACAAAGTTGTGTTTTCTTTTCAAGTTTTCTGAGACAGATTCTATATGTAGCCTTGGCTGCCCTGAAACTTGTGTACACCAGGCTGGTCTTAAATTCACAAAGACCTACTTGTGTCCACCTGCCTCCATTGTGCTGAGATTAAAGACGTGCACCAGCCAACATACTCAATTCTTACTTCCTTTACCTCCTCAAAACACGAGGTAATACTGAAGATACAGGAAGAAAGAGAGGTGGAGAAACAAGAGCTGAAAAAAAAAATACAAAGGAAATGCAGCCTGCCAGGTACAGACCTCAACCAGCTATTTAGGAAGCAAAGGCAAAAGGATTTAATGTTCAAGACCTGACTGGTCAACTTAGTGGCACTCTGTCTCAAAATAAAATTTGTAAAAAAAAGTTGATGATGTAGTTTGGTGGTAGAGAGCTTGCCCGGAACGTGTAAGGCCCTGGGATCAATTCCTGATACCCTGAATAAATAAAGACAGCTGAAGCACAGGGGCTCTGTCCTGGAGCTGCTGTGTTGCCACTCTCCCAATGCACACATGACCAGGCTTTCTAGGGGCAAGTGGGTAAGCTCTCCCAGGCCACCATGTCTTCTGCTGGCATCCTTTCAATAGATTACTTGCGCCCATTCAAGGACTCCCAGAAAAGCTGTGCCCCCAATTTTCTTACTCCTTAGACATGGACAGCAGAGGCAGAAGTGGGCGCTAGAATTCAGGGGCCTCTATCACCTTACCACCACTCCTCCCCAGATCCTCAGAGCAGTGACCGCCTTTGAGAGGGTTTTTGCTACCGTGATGAAGCCTAGGAAATCCTGGGCCACACCTCTTCCACCTCTGTCCACCACTGATGGAGGACTTCATGAGTGATGGACCTTGGGGTCTTCCTGGAAGCCAACAGTTGGCTGGGGCTAACTTGGGGCCCAGATACCTTCACCTCCTTAAATGTTACACAAAAGGGGGAAGGGCTTTTGAACTTGGAAACTTCAATCTCTGGACCCAAGGCCCAGGGAGCAGTTGGTTCCTTCCTTCCCAAAACCTTGCTGCGATTGTAAGCTTGGGATGACCCTCTGGCTGGAAACCAGAGCTCCCAGAACCATGGAGGCAACCCAGAGAATTGGAAGAGAGAGGAGGTTTAGCGTGAGGCACCCACTGTGGCTCCGGGGCCTCATGTGCATGCTCTCCCCGTAGAAAGCCAAAGAGGCAGCAAATAGAGAGCTGCAAGGCTCCTCCCTCCGTTCCTACTACTGCTTATGGAGCCCACCCTCGGCTATCAAGGTTGTTGTAAGCCAAGGAGTTTGGTGAGTGTGTGAAAAAAGGGAGGGGTTTTCTGAAACACCTGACCTGGGAAATAGGTTAGGGAAGCCAGGGAGAGCAGGCTGGAGAGAGAGAGAAAGCCACATACAAATGGGGGAAGGGTGCAACAGCTGGATGGTAGAGAATGCACAGCTGGAAATTAGCGGCATTACAAATGGAAGGGGAGAGGAACCTCGCCAGGGCATGCAGGAATGGGTGCAGCCTAATTTCCAGGTGGAGCATGATAGGTGCAGGTGTGGGGGAGGGGGACAGTGGGAACATTAGGCCTTGCCCTTCCTTTCCTTCCCTGGAGAGGGCCACAACTCTTCCTTCTCCTTCTCTGGGTCTTGAGGGTGAGGAGAAAAGAGGACGTGCTCTTGCCCGCTGTCCTTTAAGTCTTCCCCTGGCCACCTTCACCCTCACGTAATCCACCACAGCTCTGGAGGCTCTTGGTCTCCAAGCTGGGCCGCCGCATCCCTCAGCTTCGCCCCGCTCCTTCCAATCTCCAGGCGTCGGGTCCAGGTCCCCAGTTCCTCCATCCCACAGCCTCAGCATCCGCGAGTCACCTCCTCCCCCACCATGCCACAATTGTATCCCGACTCTCCCTCCACACCAGGATCCCAAGACCCGAACCCATTTCTGCCCCCCACCCCCACAACTCGCCCAGGCTCTCACCTCGGGGGCTCCGCGGCCGCAGCACAAAAGGCGGCGCTGCAGCAGCTCGGCTCCGGATGCTGCTCCCGCCTCCTCCTCCTCTTTCCCTCCTCCCCCCGTTGCCCTCCACCAGACCCGGGGCGCTGTCACCGGCGATGCTCGTGTGGAGCGCAGGTGCACGGGTGTCAGCCCCAGCTTTTGCCCCCCACCCCCTACTCTAAGCCCCGTCCCCTCTCGACTTGAACTCCCGCTCCTTGCAAGGCCCCCGCCCCTGGCCCCCCGGGACGGACACGCCCTGAGCGGGGGATGCTGCGCTGGAGCCGCCGGCCTCTTAAAGGAGCCCACGGCTGCCATCCGGCGCGCTCCAGGCTTGTTCCTGGCTCGCGAGGCTCTGTGCCTCCTTCCTGGAGGTGTCCTTCGGCAGTCCCACTTTGGGCCTCATGCAGATTCTGTAAGAACCCCTGGTGACCTGTCTTACAGACTCTTTCCTACACCCCGAGAGAGCAGCTCCTCAGATAGCACACACAACGCTCTGGCGTTGGTCCCTTCTCATACCAAAGTCGCCAGCTGGTCTGCCTGCCCTTGTCACTGCTTCTGTTTCACCCAGTCGTGCGGCCTTTCCCACTTCAGAGCTCCTGGATGACCCCTGATTATCACCCCAAGATTCCTCCACCTCCAGCCCCCATCCCCTCTTAGCAAGACATCTCTTCCTAGACCCGTTCTGAAAACACTCTTTGAATCACGTTTTTCGTGGTATCTGTCTCTTTCTTCCTCTATCCAAGGTCACAAGATTTCCCCCACATTCTGCACTCTGGTGGTATCAAGACTTTGGGGATCCAAAAGTACTTGTTTAGCTCTGCGCGTAATTTAGTTCGTTAATTACTCTCGTGTTCTTTCAGTTGAGGCTACAAAACACCGCAGAAGGTACATCTAATGATTCTCGGGCCCTAGATTCCCGGAGAGTTAAAGAAAGGTTCAGTAGGGCCTATTTAAGGAGTAGCAAACCCTTACAGGCTGCGTGCAGTTAATGAAGAGAGGCGAAGGACAAGACACACACACACACACCACACACACACAAAAGCAGCAGGATTTTTGACACGAGGCCCGAGGGGCCTGGCACTCACACTGGTGCCTGGGGAGACAGTGTCTGAAAAAAAACTTACAACAACCCCAGAGCTCTGGGGCGGGGGCGGCCAGGTAAGGCCCACCCTCTGGGGCAGCAAAAGAAACACGCCGGCAGCCTCCTCCGCCAATCACAACCCTTCCTCAGGAAGCCTATCCCTTTCCCCGTCCCCGCCCTCTGGGCCAGATGACCAATCGAAAAGCGCCTTGGGAAGTCGCTCTCGGCATTGCCGATTAAGCCGCGAAGCCTGCGGCGGCGACCGGACGGCGCGCGGGCACCTGGGCTCTGTAGTTCTCTGAGGGTGGCATGCCTTACCGCCCCGCCCCCAGCCGCCTCCACCCCGTTAGTACGCATGCTCACAGTCTCGGCCTGGGAGGAGGCAGTGCGCAAGGAAGAAGGCGGGACGACATTAGAAAACTAAAACCACTGGTAGGTTGAGAAGCTTCCGTGGAGGATCCGCTCCTCCCAGAGGGCGGCGCAGGCGCCCGGGCGAGCCACGCGGAGAGTTGTGGGGCGGGTAGCTCGACTCCTGATGAAGACACAAGGAGTCGGATGGGAGGGGGACTCCAGATCCCAGCATGCCCCGCGGCGGGCCCTACCGGCCGCGACTCCGGGCTTGGCCCCGGCCCTAGCTCGTCGGCGGTGTACTGGGGCGCGTGGAGGCTGTAGTCACGGTGGCGCCCGCGGGGACGGAGGAGGGAATGAGTGAAGAGGAGCAGGGCTCCGGCACTACCACAGGCTGCGGGCTGCCCAGGTGAGCTGCCTAATTTCCATTCCTGCAGGACGAAAAGTGTGAGGCGGTGCGGAGGGTAGCGGCGCAGCCCCAGCATGCACCTGGCCTGAGGGTTGTTCCCAGCAAGCACTGGGGTAGTGGGCAGAGGTTCCCGGCATGCACTGGGTCAGTGGCCACCGCCTCCAGCTCTAGTTTGGGGTTGGCTTGATTCCCAGACTGCACTGGAGCCTTACGCTTTATGCCCTGATGTTCAGTGCGTTTGGTGGGTACTGGGTTCCCGAATTCCATTGTGCCAGGGGGAAATGCACGTCCAACCAGCACTACGGCACAGGCTCCCTCGCCTTAACTGAGAACAGTACAGTTTCCACTTGCCTTGGGGTAGAGGACCTTGCTTTCCCTCCTGCAACTTAACTGTTAGCCCAGTCAATGGATGCTATACTGCCTGGGGATCCATGGACCCAGTAATGTGCTAGGTCTAATGTGACAGTGCTTGGTCAGGTGGGTGCCGAAAGGGGAAGTGTGATATTGGTGTGTGCCCCTCCCTCCCAGCATAGAGCAAATGCTGGCCGCCAACCCGGGCAAGACCCCGATCAGCCTTCTTCAGGAGTATGGGACCAGAATAGGAAAGACGCCCGTGTACGACCTTCTCAAAGCCGAGGGCCAAGCCCATCAGCCTAATTTCACCTTCCGGGTCACCGTTGGCGACACCAGCTGCACTGGTGAGGAAGGCTTGGGCAGCCTGGCTGGGGTGTGCATTCACAGGGCCCGTGGCTTAATATCGTGGGATCGCTTCACCACAGTCCTCTCCTTTAAGGCCAGGGAGGGATGGAGAGGTTTCAGGGGAAAAACCACTGCCTGAAGGTGGATAGGACCCGAGAGACTCACTGGTGAGAACAGGAAATGTCACAGGAATTTGCTGCTCTTACCACCTTAGATGAAAAGTAGATGAGACACTGAACTACCCATGGGTATTTGGGGGAGCAAACACACACTTTGCTGGCCTCTTGACCCATATTGACCATAGAGGGCTTAGTATCAGAAATTAAATGACTGGCCCTAATAAGTGGCAGAGTAGAGCTTTGACTTTAGAACTGATCCTTTGTTGTCTCTATTGCTTATTTGTTGAGGGAAAAGAAAGTGCTTTTGCAGAGAAAAGGAAGACACCTCCCCTCTCCCCAGTGTTGGAGCTCAAATCCTGCCTTACATGACTTAATTATGGGAGATAATTGAAAGCTAAGGGCTGCTCTAGGCCCATTTATATTGTGATAAAACACCTTAACTAAAGCAGCATAGGGGAGGAAAGGCTTGATTGGTTTACAGTCATCATTGTGGGGAAGGTATCCACAAAGCAGAGAGCAAAGAGAATAAACTCATCCTTGCTGCCTGCTTGCTGTTCCACACAGCATTACAGCTGACCAAGGCACTTACTTCACAGCCACAGAAGCACAGCGGAACAATGGCAGATGCCCAGTGCTTCCACATTCAGGGCCACCTGCCTTGCAAGGGATGGTACCACAATAGTTGAGCATTTCTACCTCAATTAACAATCAAGACAGTCTCCCACAGACATGTTCGAAGGCCAGTCTGAGCTAGGCAATTCCTCAATAAAGGCTCTCCTTTCATATGATCCGAGGTTGTGCCAAGTTGACAGTTAAAACTAACTAGGACAAAGACTATTTGAGCAGTCAGCAGAGCCCTTCTAGTCTGGCAGGGGAGGTTGGTAAGCGAGCTGTTCAATCCCTTGGCTGTAAGGAGAGAGGCTGTGGGGGCTGGTTTCTCTGCTGTCCTGCTGGTGACCTCCAGTATTGCCCACACCCCTTTTCTTAGGTCAGGGCCCCAGCAAGAAGGCAGCCAAGCACAAGGCAGCTGAGGTGGCCCTCAAACACCTCAAAGGGGGGAGCATGCTGGAACCAGCCCTGGAGGACAGCAGGTGAGGGAGGAACAGTCAAGGGACACTAGAAGCCCTGCTGAGAACCAGGCCTCCTCACCACCTACTTCTCTTCCTAATCCAGGCCTGGTGACTCATGGCCACCCTGACCTGGCCCCTTCCTGAGAATTTCCTCTAGGGTGCTTCTAGGGTAATAGCCCCTTTGATGGGTGGTGGCTACTCTGGGCCCGGGGTAAGCCATAGAGGGTGGAGACTAAGGCTGATAAGGCTGATGGTCCCAAAACGCCCCCTTTCTAGCCACATGACTTTCCCTCTTCTACATTCAGGTTGGAGCTTGTTGGGTAGGAAGAAATTCTGTTTTCTGAGCCCTACCCCTACCCCACCCTCAGTGCTTTTGAGCCAGTGTGGGTCAGCAGAGGATCCCAGGAGGAAGAGCTGTTGCTGAGGCTCTCTTGAGTCTAGATCAGGGGGAAGGGATTCTCTCAGGGGATGGAAAGGTCAGAAAGACCTCATACTCTCATTCCCTTCTACATGGGTGTGAATCCAAGGCTCCCTTCCCCTTGGGAAGTTCTTTTTCTCTCCTAGAGTCTTCACTGCCCGAGGACACTCCTGTCATTGCTGCTGAAGTTGCTGCCCCTGTTCCATCTGCTATACTAACCAGGTACCTTGAGTTCCCTGACATCTCGGAGGGAGGCAGGCCCCTAGCCTCATAGCACTTGGACCCAGGCAGGTTAGGATGAGGAAGTCTTTAAGTAAACACAGAATGGAAGAATTGAAAAAAATTTGTACCAGCTCATTGGTAAGCTTGAGATAGGTAATTTATGATATTTAAATAGCCATGTGAAGGATGTTGGATTGTTCAAACATTTTATAGGCTCCATTTTCTGAGTTGGTTACAGCAGGTTCTGTGTTTAAGACCCAGAAGGTACTTCCAGGATTAGCTGTACAGACCCTTTACCTCTGTCATAGGGATACTGCTGAAGTATTTCCACATCAAAATGCTCCTGGGAACTAGCAGGGGCTAGCTTCATGGGGGGAGATATTTGGACAGATATAGCTGCCTGCTGGGTGGGAAAATTGGGAGATGGTGGTAGTGGCTGGTACTCGAGCCCATGACCAGCCCAGAAGAACCCGTTTTCCTCAGCATTGGTCTGGGCTCTTTTTCCTTCAGGAGCCCTCCCATGGAGATGCAGCCCCCTGTCTCTCCTCAGCAGTCTGAGTGCAACCCTGTTGGTGCTCTACAGGTGTGCCTCGTCTTCTGGTTCTCGTGTGCTGTCTTCTCTGGACTAGGGCTGTGAGGCATGGGTGTGTGTGCTGTGGGAGGGGTGATTATCCTTCTCACCCAAAGACTGAGGCTCCTGGGTAGAAGGCCATGTGGCTAAGGAGCCTTTCCTCGCTCATCCTTGGGCTCCCTATGTCTCCCTTTCAAGGAACTTGTGGTGCAAAAAGGCTGGCGTTTGCCAGAGTACATGGTGACCCAGGAGTCTGGGCCTGCTCACCGCAAAGAATTCACCATGACCTGCCGAGTGGAGCGCTTCATTGAAATTGGTAACGGGACAGTGGGGCTTACTTATCATCTGTTTCTGCCACACTCTGACCCTGAGCATAAGGTGCTCCTTTGTCTAGCTGTGTTCTATCCCAGCTTTCTTTGCTTTGCTCAGCTCTTACTCCCTGTGTCTTCCTTGCCCCTGCCTATCTTTCCCCCTCTTTCTGGCCCACCAGCTTCTCAGTTAAAAGGACAGGCCTTCAGCTCCTCTTTACAGTGATACCCCATTGAGGGACCTTTAATCTAAGAATAACTTGGAGGGGAAGCATTGGTCTGTTAAAAATCCCCAAGTCCAGCAATCCCTTCCCCACACTCAGGCAGTGGCACTTCCAAAAAACTGGCAAAGCGTAATGCAGCAGCTAAAATGCTGCTTCGAGTGCACACAGTACCCCTGGACGCCCGGGATGGCAACGAGGCAGAACCTGATGACGATCATTTTTCCATTGTAAGTGGATTGTGTGGGCTTTCCATGTGGTTCACACTACAGGACATGGTGGGGACTTGGTTGGGTCTGTGATTTGGAAGTGAGTCTGGCCTGCTTCTTACCAAATCCCAGGGCTTCTTGAACTTGTGAGCCCAGCAGTCGCCTCAACCTGTTCTGTACTTACTGGTGAAAGTTTGCCCAGGGCAAAGCCCTGTAGGCAACTTTGACTGGGGTGAGGAAGCCTGAGTGGCCACTGAAGCAGGTTGCAGGGTTAGAGTGTGGGAGCCAGAGGCTTAGGCCCCACAGTCCTTACCACTTTCTCACTCTCGTCTCACTAGGGGGTGAGCTCCCGCCTGGATGGGCTTCGGAACCGGGGGCCAGGCTGCACCTGGGATTCCCTGCGCAATTCTGTGGGAGAAAAGATCCTGTCCCTTCGGAGCTGCTCTGTGGGCTCTCTAGGGACTCTGGGCTCTGCCTGCTGCAGTGTCCTCAGTGAGCTCTCTGAGGAGCAGGCTTTCCATGTCAGCTACCTGGACATTGGTATGGCCAGCTGGGGGATTGGGGGTGGAGGAGGCAGGACCAGATCAAGTATAAAGGGGTTAGGAGATGGGTGACATACACCCTATTTGGTGCCCCTCCCCCATTGCCTCCCTCTTCTTTCTTGGTTTCTAGAAGAACTGAGCTTGAGTGGGCTCTGCCAGTGCCTAGTGGAACTGTCCACCCAGCCAGCTACTGTGTGTCATGGTTCTGCAACTACCAGGGAGGCAGCCAGAGGTGAGGCTGCTCGCCGCGCCCTACAGTACCTCAGGATCATGGCGGGTAGCAAGTAGTACCTTGGCTGCAGTGATGGATGTACGCCTTTTACTTTTTGCTCCTCCTGAGCCTGAGCCTATACATCAACCATGCTCTGGAGCCCTCCAGAGGTGCCATCTCTACCTCTGGCACAGACTGCCTGCCTTGAGACTGAGGAAGGCACAGGCAAGCAAGGAGACATGAACCATAGGGCCCTAGCCAGCACAGGATCTGCTTCCATTCTATGGATGACAAATGAAAAGGAAATTGGAATTCTACCAGAGTCCAGAATAAATGCTGCTCTTTGGCTTCCTAAACCCTGCTTTCTCTGGCCCTGGGTCATGTGGTTGTCAGAGAAATAAACATGGTGTATTTGTTTATTTTACTGATTCCCTGTTGTTTTTGCTGCAAGCAGAAGGCTACGTGCAGTGAGCTGGGGACCCATTCAGCAGAATGGTGGGAGTTTGAGTGGGGGTGAAGGGGGCTATGCTTCTTGCCCTTGGGCTCCACCCATTCCCTGAAAGTCTTGTCCAAACACATAGATTCACAAGCCAGACCATTTTATTTAGGGGGACACATGGCACACACATGCAGACATTACAGAGGATGAGGCTGTGTTACTTCTTCCCAAAGCGCTGAGGGGCAGCCAGGCTCCAGAACTCTCTAGCCTGGGGACTTAGCTGTTCTTTGCTCCAGGACCCCCAGGCACTTCTGCCAAACCTTTGGAGAGATTCATCCTCAGTTGAAGCTCCCTGTGTCTTACCTTCCTTCACCTCTTCCTCCGCCCTCCGCCCTCCGCCCTTCCCAGCCTCTGCCTGCTAAACCTCACCTCTGGGGCTGAAAGAGGAAGGCTGGGCTCCTGCCAGGTCTCTTCATGGCCTGGAGCAGAAAACGCAAGAGGGACCCAGGAGTCTGGGCATACTGTGATGGATAGGGTCCCCCATCTTCTTCCTATGATGAGAGGGTGACAGGGAGGGGAAAAGCCTCTGGACACTGAAGACACGGCGGGTGGGGGACGGGGGAGGGGGGGGACGACGACACGACTTCCAGGGGCAACTTGCACAGGCTGAGGAGCCATTTCCCTTAGAAGCCATACTTCATGAAGGCTTTAGCAGCCTGGAAATATCAAACCCTGTATTACAAATTTCAGCTAAGGGGAAAATGGTGCTGGGAAGGGTGACCACTCACTGCAAAGACTTGGTCTCCATCCCGGCTTCCTGGTTCTTCAGTGCGGCCCCAGTCCAGCAGCAGCAGCAGCAGCAACAGCAGCCGCACAGCAACCCGCTTAGAATCCATGTTGCCATCCACCTCCCCACTGGCACACCATCCTCTTATACCTGCTGTCCCCCACCCCCACCTCATCAGCAGCCTGGAGGGAAATGTAGACAGGCAATAGAAATGCATGGCTCTATTAAGAGCCACCTGGGACCCCCCTCCCATACCCCCCTGGGGACTTTCTGCTCTCAGCTTCCTACCCCAGCCTAAGCCTGGAGTTATAGACTTTATTAGATGCATAAATCCTGTCTCCAGAGCTCAGGAAGCATCATTAATTGCAGATGGTTTGTCAGAGCTAGGCCCTGGGGGAGCCTTATAAGAACCCCCAATCCTTCAACAGGTTGGAGAGCTTCAATTGATCAACTCTTGTTCCTGACTGGATTGAGTATTATTTCCTGGATGGGAGGGTAGGATCACAGCCCATTAGAATCCCTGCTCCTTCTAGTGAGGTTAAACATGGAATCCCTACTCATAAGATTTACCTATGGACAGTAAAGTGAGTTACAGGACAAGGTGGGTTTGGGAGTCTTACTGAGTCGAGGTGTCTTATAAATTTTGTGGACAGCCCATCTTTGTTAGAGAACTGGGACTCCACAGCTGAGCTCTGCTGCCACCTTGTGGTCACTACTGTTTACTGTCAGGTCCAACCGTTCCCTTTTCCAAGTCTTTTTATCTAGGAGGATTTAAGGACACAGTTCTTTGGAGGTTTCCCTCTCGTCATCACCGCCTCTGCCTGGCTCTGGTTCTAATATGCTACTGGTGCTGGTGACTAGGGTCCCGCTTCAGGGAAAGACAGAATCACTCCAGGTCAGGGAAGGACTCTTCAAAGGAGCTAGTCCTAACATTACCTGGCGTGCAGGTATCAGTGTGCCATGTCTCTAGCAGGACTATGTCAGGGTTCTGACTTAGCCATAAGCAAAGCAAGCCATCACACTCTCAGCCTTGCTTTCTTCACATACAGGAACAATAAAGTGAATTACTTAATATGAGAAGCATTATTTGTAGCAAAGCACAGAGCTGGTATTTTCCAAATGTCAACTGTGATTACCTTTGCTTTCCCCCCCACTCCAGCCCCAGGGAACTTACCATCTCCAGAGACTTTTTTTGGACACACTTCTCCCTGTGCTGAGCTGGCTTTAGCTTCTTGATGGCCTCCATCACGTCTTAGTTTGTTCCATGGAGTCTCAGAACATCTTTCATCCCATATGTAAAAACCCTCCACACATTCCATTCATCCCTATCTTTTTTGCTCAAGGGGGAGTGCTTTATTGTAATCTACTTACATTTAGTTTTGTAGATAAGAGGTGCTTTTTAGTTAGTTTTGTGGTCTTGGGGATCAAATCCAAATCCAGGGCCTTGTGTATGCTAGGCAAGTGCTCTACTGTAGAGGGGTACCCTCAGTTCTATCTGGATGGTCTAGATACATCTATCTAATGGTGCAACCTAGGCCTGGGTGAACATTCTGTAAGCTCTGTCTCATGATTTTCCCATAGAACCTGTCATTCATTATGGTCATATCTTTTTTTTTTTTAAAGATTTTATTTATTATGTATACAACATTCTGCTTCTATGTGTATCTACACACCAGAAGAGGGCACCAGATCTCATAACAGATGGTTGTGAGCCACCATGTGGTTGCTGGGAATTGAACTCAGGACCTCTGGAAGAGCAGTCAGTGCTCTTAACCTCTGAGCCATCTCTCCAGCCCTTATGGTCATATCTTAACAGTTCACTGCTTTTTGTTGTTTTGGGTTCTTTCTCTCTTGTCTCTGTCTCTCTGTGTTTAAAACAGGGTCTCACTATTTAGCCTTGGCTAGAACTTGCTATGTAGACCTGCCTGCCTCTACTTCCCAAGTGTTGGGATTAAAGGCCTGTGTCACCATGCCCAGCTTGTTTGTGGTTTTCTAAGATTGGGACTCTGTATGTAGCCTAGTATGCTGGTCTTTGTTCTCAGCCTCCCAAGTGCTGGGATTATAGATGAGCATCATCAACACCTGGCAGGAGTTTTTTTTTTTTTTTTTTTTTTTTTTTTTTTTTTTTCCCTCGGAGACAAAGTTCCTCTGTGTAACCCTGGTTGTCCTGGAACTTGCTCTGTAGACCAGGCTGGCCTCAAACTCACTGAGGTCCACTTGCCTCTGCCTCCTGAGTGCTGGGATTAATGGTGAGCGCTGCCACTGCACAACAGGAGTTTAGCATTTTCTCTTTGCTCTTGTAATTCACTCTGACTTCAGTAAACTTCAATTCATTCTCAATAAAATGAAGCAACCTGCATGCTGGAGGCTGTGAGTACAATGTCCAGCACCCAAACAACAACAAACCTAACTGCTCCTGTCATCAAGAGGCTGTGGTGAACAGTAAATGGAAGGAATACACAGCAATCCCACTGGACCACAAACAAAGCAGTCACTCTGGGGTACCATGGTCTGGGCTGACCCTGCATTCTGAAAGAAGCCAGCAGACTTCTGTGGAGCAGGTACCTTTACCTCAACATAACTTAATTCTTCTTACCTGTTTCATTGTCTTACCTTGGGATTCCCAACTCCCAGACTTCTTATTTATTGAAATACAAGGTCTCAGTCAGGCAGTGATGGTGCATGCCTTTAGTCCCAACACTGGGGAAGCAGATCTCTTGAGTTCAAGGCCAGCCTGGTCTACAGAGTGAGTTTCAGGACAGCCAGGGCCATTACACAGAGAAACCCTGTCTGGAAAACCAACCAACCAATCAACCCATCAACCAATAAACACAGGGTCTCACTTTGTAGCCTTGGCCTAGAACTTAATATGTAGACCAGACTGGTCTATGGCCTTTTTCAAAGACTTATTTTTATCTTTAGTTGTTTGGATGTCTGCACTCATGTATGTGAGTGCAGGTACCTGGGAAGGCCAGTCCAGAATCAGATACTCTGGAGTTGGAGTTGTGAGCTGCCTGGCCAGGAATTGAACCCAAGTCCTCTAGAAGATCAGCACTTAACCACTGAGCCATCTCTTCGGCCCCTCTCCCAAGTGTTCTTTCTTTCTTGAGTCCCCTGTGTGTTCCCCTTTTTTATTTATTCATTTACCTGGGGGTGAGATGAGACACATGCCCCACAGAGCATATCTGGAGGTCAGAGAACACCTTGACAGTTCTCTCCTTCCATCACATGGGTCCAGAGATCAAACTCAGATCTTTAGGCTTGGTGGTACCTTTACCAGCCCTACACAGTAAGAACCAACAATAGTGTATTCACTTCTTGGATCTGTCCTACCAGGAAACTCAGAGGTGCCTGTTGTGTCTTTTGTTGAGTTCTTCAGTCTGTCTCACTGTTCACTTTCAATGGTAATTATAAAAGAATACACAGACACAAGAGGAACCAGTGGACCATCTGTTCCTTTCTTGAGCATTACCTGTGAACTTTTAAACAAAGTCTATCTCACATTTCCAGGCCTTTTCCTCTTTTTCTTTTCTTTTCTTTTCTTTCTTTTTTTTTTTTTCAGACAGGGTTTCTCTGTGGCTTTGGAGGCTGTCCTGGAACTAGCTCCTGTAGACCAGGTTGGTCTCGAACTCACAGTGATCTTCCTGCCTCTGCCTCCCAAGTTCTCGGATTAAAGGCATGTGACACCACCGCCCGGCCCTATTTTTAATTTTTTCCTTCTATTTTTAATTGTGCGTGTGTGTTGGGGAGGGAGTTGTGCAGGTGAGTGCCGTGCTTGTGGAGGCCAGAAGAGGGAGGGCATCTGATCCCCTGGAGCTGGAGTTATAGGTGGCTGTGTGCCAACCAACATGGATGTGGGAACCAAACTTGGGTCCTCTGCAAGAGCAGTATGTAGTCCTAACGACATCTTTCCAACCCTCTCTCCCTTCTATAGAAAGCTTGACTTTGTCTCTGTGTACACTACCCAGTCTCTTTCTTGAGAGTATGAACTTTTCTTCCTTTCAATTGTTGCAAGTGGGTGATGACAAAACACTGAAAGAGAAGAGTTTCCTGGTCTTCAGGCACTCCCATTCCCCGTTTAAATGAAACACACATTAAGTTCTCCAGAAAGTATTTTGGTGATGCCTTGTCTGAGGCAATTCAAAGAACTGAACTTTGTAATACCATGTTACTTACAGAAAGCAGAGATGAGAACCCTGCTCTTTCTGCCCTAAGAAGTGGAAGGGAGAGAGGATGATCAGACATGAAAGCCCAGTTAGTCACCAGGAGTGGCCAGGGGCCCCATGGGTCTGAATAGGGAAGCACCAAACATACCAGTGATTCTCTTGATAGTTTAATGTTATATTTGCAGCATAAATAAGGCACAGTATATGTCAGGGCAAAGGACAGAGGGAAAAGGCAAGGCTGGGTGATAACTACTAAATGGCATGGGGGAAGTAAGAAGGGATGGTTAGGGAGATGAGCTCAAAGCCCCTGCCTCAGCCCTGCCCCAGGAGATTGTGAGAACCTGCTCACAGGGGTCATGCTGAATTGGGTAGAAGGAAAGGAGAAAAGACAGTTTTGTAACAAAACAGCCCATAGCACTGTATCCTCCCTCCTGTCAGGGTCTACCACTGGAGCCTGGGGAGACCCAGACTGGGTTGAGTTCCTTGAGGATGGAGAGGTATTGCTACATGTCAAAAATATATAGGTGAACAGAGATATATTCATAGATACACATTTCTTTCTTCTCAACAGATACTTTATCAGGATGTAGCAGACCCCACTGTGGGAGTGGAGGCTAATCTCCCTGCCCGCAAGAGGTCTGTGTGTGTGTGTGTGTGTGTGTGTGTGTGTGTGTGTGTGTGTGTGTGTGTGTGTGTGTGTGTGTGTGTGTGTGTGTATGTGTGTGCGCACGCGCACGCGCGCATGCACACACACAAGGAGAAACTGGACAACTATGGCTCCTGCTGATTTTGTTGTTTGTTTGTTTTGAGACAGGGTCTCACTGTGTAGCTCTGGATGGCTTTGAACTCCCTGTGTAGATTAGGTTGGCCCTGAACTCAGAGATTCTCCTGCTTCTACCTCTGAAGTCCTGGGATCAAAGGTGTCTCCCATCACTCCCGGCTTTTCTGCTAGTTCTTAATGAAACCAAAATTGCAGAGTGGGAACCTGCAAGGGAGTATGGTAAGTCCTGTCCAGAACAACGCAGGAAAACATTTTAGAGCTCAGACTGGAAGGAAGACAAACCTAGAATTTGAGATGAGTGATATGGCGGTCACTGTTTAGGAGGGACTGAGGGAAATAAAAACTCAATGCTAATGCATAGGACACATTTAAAGTAATCCTTGTCATCCCAAAACTAAGATGCTCCTAGCCTGTCCCCCAGGGACTCCTGCATTAGTGTGTACTAGAAGCACAGAGTGCTTGTTAAAGCTCACCTTCAGGGTGTCCAACTCAGAAGGTTGGGATGGCCAAGAGAGTGCATTTCTAGCAAGCTCCAGATGATGGTGTTGCTGATGCTGCTCTCGACCATGTTCTGAGAACCACTGCCCTAAGGTAAAGTCAATGAAACTACTGCTCACAGCCACTTAACAGCTGCCAAAGAAAACACCTAGTAGCTAAAATAGAAACGTGCATCTACAAGGACATAAGCTGCCTTAACCTGCCCTACTCTCACCAGCCTTTGTTCATTTGGGGTAGGGTTTTACCTCAAAGTAACAGTGCAGAAGGCGGCAATGTTGGCCAGCAGGCACTGTGGGCACTCCTGTGGGGTCACCGCCCTGGTTGGAGTAGGAGGATTTGTCTATGCACATGCATGTGTATACAGAGAACAGAATTTGTAAGAAGAATGTCTAGCTGGACTGTAGTGGGGTAGGATCTTCTAATAGGCCTTAGGGTCCTCATCTGTCCTGCTCCTCCAACCTTTCTGGACAAACATGTCTAAAGAAAGGAGGAAGAGGTCATCAGCAAAGGCACGTGTGACACAGCTAGAAGACTGGAGTGTAAACAGACTGACTATAATGTATTTCTTTTTTGTGGATATAGTAAATAATATTAATGGATATGTTATCTGGGGATGGGAAGAAAGTTATGAAAGGGACAAACTGGGAAGCATAATCTCAGGAGTTAGCACCTTTAAGGAGCCTCTCAGAAGCAAGAGGAGAATTGTATGTGTCTTTTTGGTAGTTCAGGCTGTTGATAGCACAGGTTACAGTGAAGCATTCCACCTCTCAGGATGATGGTGTGGGAGGGCAGGTCCCTGAGGAGATGGGAGAAGTCAATCAAGAAAAGGACTCAAGAGCTACAGAATGGGAGAGAGAAGGCAGGCAGCAAGGCAAGGCTCACCAGCACAGCTCCCTTTAGTATGTGGTCTGTTGCTGACACCCATGGACAGGAGTGGAGGAAGGAGGCAGGCAGATTTAGAGTGTTTAATCAACAGGAAAGGAGTAAGGGGCCATGTCCTTTCTAGTTCTCCTTGGGTGCTGGGAGGCTTTTCAGCCTTCCCAATTCTGAACAAGCTTTGTTATGTGGGACAGGGGTAGCAAGGGCACAGAGAAGGGTCCTCAGACATCACATTCTCAGCTCCTTTCTGATAGGTTCTTAAGAAGAGCTCAGTGGATTATGTAAAACAAAACAGAGTTCAAAAAACATGAGTTAAAACTGGAGGATACGTCCATCTAACGTGATGCATAAAACACCACAGAGAAACACAAAGATTGTGAGACCACAGCCCACTAGGGACACACTCCAAACCTCTCCTTAATGGAAACCAAAATTACTAAGATGACTGAAATGTCCGAGAAAGAATTCAGAGTCTCATTTTAAAGAAGGATAAATGACTGTCTCAAATATTTCCTAGCAAAGGCTGGCTTGGAAATGAAAAAACAAAAAACAAAAAACAAAAAACCAAAAAGAAGTCTCAAATACACATGAATGAAGTAAGGAATTGTATACAAAGACCTCCACAGTGAACAAAACAGTGAGTAAGCTGGAGGAAGTTAGAAGTCAGAAATATGGAGGGAAATTTTAGTGAGGGCATTCAAACATGGAAAAGGAACCAAACAGAAATTAACATGAAAGAAACAAGTGAAAAACCTCACCAGAAAGCATCACCAAGAGATAAGATCAAGCAGTTTGGGAATGGAGGGCAAAGCTAGGACAATAATATACTCAGACATTATATATAAATTAACATGAGCAGCATTTCCAAAAGGCTTGGGATATACTCAAAAAAAGATCAAACAAACCTCAGAACCCATGGGGTAGAAAGAGGACCTGAGATAAATTCAAAAGGAATAGTCAAATTATTTAATGAAATTAAAGCACAAAATTTCCTAAGCCTAGAGGCAGAAATTGATTTCCAAATACAAGAAGCATATAGAACCCCAAATAGCCATGGCTAGAGACTTCTGTATGACAGATCACAAGATGTCAAGAAGGGTTTATTGACACCCTCTATGATACCTGGTTCTGGTTCACATAAGTCTGGAAGGCAAAGGTCTGGATAGTGACCACTGGCAGCAATAATGTAGGTGACAATCCCCTTGACTGTAAAAGAAGCTTCATTGTAAGCAGTTGCTGTTTTTTTGTTTTGTTTTGTTTGTTTTTTAAAGAGTAAACAAAAAATTGCTTCCCTACTACAGTTCTGGTTGTGCTTGACATCATTAAGGTCCCCAATACTAACTTCCTGCTATGAAAATAAAGACCCCAGAGAAGTAGGCACTAGAGTAAAGGAAGTGACATTGAACCTCCACATATACTAGATATCCACATGGGGGTAGGCTGGTAGGGTATGGATGAAGCAACACAGACTCATAACCCTTTAAAAACCCTTGACTGATGGGGGAAGAAAGATAGCCAAGGGTCTATGAAGGCTCCTTGGGAGCCATAAACTCAGTCATGCTTTAGTGCAAGGCTGCTAGTAGAAGTTAAGACAATTAAAAAAAAAAAAAAAAAAAAAAAAGCCTGGTGGAGGTGGTGGCACACTCCTTTAATCCCAGTACCTGGGAGGCAGAGGCAGGTGGAGCTCTGTGAGTTCAGCCTAGTCTACAGAGTGAGTTCCAGAACAGCCAGAGAAACCCCACTTTAAAAAACAAAAATTTAAAAAAAAAGAAGAGAATTTATAAACAGGAAAACAACAACAGAAAACCCCAAGAAGCAGCCATCCAAAGAAATCCTGAGCACAAACTATGGCTGTGAATTTCTAAAGCCAAGTGAAATCCCCGGGGATGGTAACCTGCCCCTGACCATCTGGTGACATTTGCTAGCCTTGTCACCTCAGGGGCTGTTCCTGTTGAGTCCCTGGTGGTAGAGGATGAGAAAACCATCTCCTGTGTTTTCACTGGGTGTGGCCTGGTCAGCACTGACCCTAAAGAGGAGGAGGGAAAACTTACATAAAACGCAGCAGAACATGTCACTGGATGGGTGGGCTCACTAGTCTAAGCTCTCAGGAAATAATTATGTAAGGTAGAACATTTTCTCTATTTTTCCATAACAATGAATTTTGGAAGACAAAGTGAAAAAGGAAGCGAGCAGTTACTGTGCACATTTAAGATGGAGGCAGGAGAGGAGACTCTTGGCTTGAGCAGATGGCAGAAGGCGGCTCTCGGACAACTGGGAGGGCTTTCTATTCAAGAGCTACTAAAGCTGACCTATCTATCCACAGGCCTCTGGCTCTGGAGGAGACTGCACAGTTCAGAGCCAAGGAAAAATGAGGAAAAGGAGGGGTGTATCTCCCTCTCGGTATCCCACCAAATAAGGGTAGCCAATAGCCACAGGCAACAGTCTCCCAGGCAGATGGGCCATATCCTGAGCGCTTTGCTGAGGTTATCCTTTTTCTTCTTTTCTCTCCACTCACTCTTACACTCAAAAGCCGCTCAGGACCTTGACCACAATGTTTCAGAGCCCTGGAGCTTGTGCCTTGGACAAGCACTACATTTGCAGGACAGAAAACAAAAAAACAAGTTCAAAGAAATTTCAGGACTAGAGACACCTAGTGGCTAGGCTAGAAACCTGCTGAGAGAAAGCAGGTCGAGAAAGAGAAAGGTGATGGACACTGGTGGTTATAAGATATACCTCAGAAAAGAAGGGAGGCTGAGAGCTGTGAGAAGAAAAAAAGGAATAAGAGAATGAAAGCAGCTCCTGTTTGACAACCTCCAGGAGGGCTGATCTAAAGTAGCTATGGTAGGAAAAGGCATTGATGTGGACATGGGAGCAAAATGGGGAGGAAGGAGCACACAGATGACCAAAGATGACAATATGTAGACTTTTGCCAGTAAACTATTGTAAAACATAAGAGAATTAGTTAATCCAGTAACCTGATGGAACGAGTTTTAAGTTACACTGTTCCTGTCTGCCCTGATGATTAGAACTGGAGGGTAAGGAAGGAGACAGAGAAGCCCAGTTAGATCCCAGGCTCTCTCCCTTTTCATTGCCACTAACAATAAGGCCACAAGATGAGGTTCCCAAGGCATAGTGGGGAGGTAGGAAAGACCCCACCACTAGACTAAGGAAAGTCTAGAGACAAAATGAGGTACCCAATAGATTTGGAAATGAAAAATGATTCAAACTCTCAGAGTTTTACTTTTTTTTTTTTGGTTTGTGTTTGTTTTTGGTAGCAGATAGGAATAAGGAATAAAGCACATGTAAGAAGTGGAAAATACTGCTACTTCATACATCAAAGGGATTACATTCTCAATAAGTGAATGTTTTCACTGCAATTTAGGAAGGGGGAAAAGAGATAAATAAGCAGCTATTGGGAGACAAAGTCCTGAGTGCATGGGGTGGCTGGGGTTGGGACAGCAAGTAACATGCCATCAAATCTAGTCTCCCTCTATCTGGCAGGAAGTGGCATGCTAGTAAGGAATAAGGAGATAACAGCCACAGCTCACTGGGAGGAGAGGACACTGAGAAACCCCAAACCTACAAGTGCAAGGGTTAGTGTTAAGAGACAGGTACACATGCATCAGGGCCAGGGATGATTGCTCAGACCATATGGAAAGGCCTTTGGCTGTCGGTACATAAGAAACCCCACCATTGGGGGATAATCTATGTGGCTTGGGGCCAGAAGCCCCTAGTACAGGTGTCAAGCATACATGATCATGTGGCTAAAGAGAAGAGCCCGACATCTGTCCATACTCACAACACACAATTTCTTCCTCTCCCATACTGCCACATCCAAGGCAGAAGGGAAGGGTAAGTTGATCTCTCTCTTGGCTCAGGCGGGCGAGCTCTGGCTGGGGATCTCTCCGTCACAGGAGGCATCATCTGCCCGCAGACTGTGACTGTGGGGTCATGATCACATGTGACTGTATGGGCATACTTAGTTCTGTCCTTTGGCTGGCCATCTGAGTGAGAACCGAGGTGGCCACAGCTTCAGCTGCAGATCGAACACTAAGGCCATTGCTAGGGGCTGTTGCAGAGCTGTGCTGAATCACTGGGGCTGGGGAACCCGTTGGCTCTGAGCTTTCCTTGGGACTTTCTGCCAGGAAGGAGGACAAACAGTAGAGAGCAAGTGGTCAAAAAACAGGACAAAGGAACAGAAAAGACTATGTTTTGCCGTAATTACAAAGAATACAAAGGAAAATGAATCTCATATTTCTTTTTGGAGAAAACTCTCCAGAATCCTGACTTCTCAAGTCATGAATGACCTGGAGAACAACAAGGTACAAGAAGCAAGAACTGAGCCAAACTGGGGCACAGCATCACATTTAATGCACTGTGATGGGAGGAAGCTCTTGTATCTTCATTCCTAGGTAGGTAAAAGCCCCCTTCTAAAGCCTTGTCCTCCATGTATTATCACAGTGAAGTTCACTTGTTTCCTCCAAGGAAAACTTTTAAAGGGATATGGATCCACTGTATCCCTGGCTGTTCTGGAGATCACTCTGTAGACCAGGCTGTCTTGTCCTCTGTGCTTTCAGAGCAGACATTCATTTATTCCTCAGGCATTTACTGAGCATTATCCACATGGGAGAGCACTGGAATATACAGCAGAAGCTCCCAGCCCAGGGCCCATTTACAGGATATCTATCCTTACCTCATTCACAGGTTCACAATGAGTCTTTGAGAGATAGGGACAATGCCTTATCTTATGTCAAGTACCTATATAATGTGGATGCCTCAAAGTAGTAATTAAATGCATCTTTGTTGTAATAAATAAGTAGTTTAGTGGATTAACTACCAGTCAGAATTCCTGCAGGGATTGAGTGGAAAACTAAGTATTGACTGCACACTGAGGAACACTTATCCTCCTTAGCTCATGAAGAGGATCTGAAACAACTGATCTAGGTAGACTGCCTCTGTACCCCTGATGTCTCCTGGAGAGTATCAGATCCTTCGTGTTGCACCTTCAATGTCTACAATATAAAAGCTGAAGCCATTGTTAGAACCAAGACTGCATGTGAAATGCTCCTAATACTTCTTTCTCCATCTCATTTCAATGTTGCTGTCCCCATTTAGCCACACTAGCCTTTCTCTGTATTTGTGACAGGTCTCTCTGTGTATCTCTGGCTGACCTGGAACTCATGGTGTAGATCAGGTTGGCCTTGAACTTGCAGTAGTCCTCCCACCTCTGCCTCCTGAGTGTTGTGACTACAGGTGTGGGCCACAATACCTGACCCTTTCCTCCCTTCTTTTTTTTTTGTTTTGTTTTTTAGACAAGGTCTCTCACTGTATATATAGTCAGGATGGCCTTGAATTTATGAACATCCTGTTTCCAACTCTTTGGTGGGGGGATTACATTCTCGTAGCACCATTTCCAGCTATATTATTATTATTATTATTATTATTAAGATTTATGCCAGTTATGGTTGTGTATGCTTTTAATACCAAACACTTGGGAGGCAGAGGCAGGCGGATCTCTGTGAATTCAAGGCCAGCCTGGCTACACAGAGAGTTTAAAGGCAGCCAGAGCTATGTGCACATCTATAAACCATGTATATGCTTGGTGCCCGAGGCACCTAACACTGAGGCATCAGATCAACTGAACTGGAGTTACAAGCCGTTATGAGCTACCACACAAGTCTTGGAAACCAAACACAGGTCTTCTGCAAGAGCAGTAAATGCTCTTACCCACTGAACAATCACTCTACTTCCCAGTTGTACTATTTTTTGTTTTTACACTTACTATATATCACATATTTCACTTATTTCTTTTACTGTTCTTGACTACTAAAATACAAGCTATTCAAGGACAGAGATCTAACCTAATCAGGAACTCAGTACCTGCACCCTGAAGTACATATTAATTTTTTTTTTTTGAGACAGGGTTTCTCTGTGTAGTTTTGGAACCTGTCCTAGCACTTGCTCTGTAGACCAGGCTGGCCTTGAACTCACAGAGATCCACCTGCCTCTGTATCCCAAGTGCTGGGGTTAAAGATGTGTGCCACCAACACCCGGCTATATTAAAATTTAAATAAATAATTCAATAAAGATTCCTAAAATTTTTCTCAGAATACATTTCTGAAATGATAAAGACAACTAGTAGAAAAACTATTTGCTATATCCAATATTTCTATGTGTTTATTTAATCTGTAAAGGAAAATTAGAAATTTTTAGTTTTTATTATACACAACAAATTATTCATTGTAATATTTACTTTATAATAGTGCTAATGCTGAGCCCAATTCTATGGACATCTCTGGTTACAGACTGAAACCAAGACCATTATAAACATGAAATCTGCCCTCAAGTCCCCATTCTTCAACTCCTAGGCACTGTCAGCTGTTCATCTTTTCTCCAGGCCAAGACTATGTTTGGGATCAGAAGACTTCTATTACTTTCCCACTGTGTGTGACTTCTGGTAAATGATCTGAGTTTTCTCACTTATAAATGGACTAGCTGCTTCATGGGAGAATTGTGAGGATGGCAGATAAAATGGGCCCAAGAAATATTGCTACTGCTTCTCTCCAACTATTATAGATAATTAGGATAATTCTGCATTACTGTCAAAGTTTTATTTTTTATTTGCTTGTTTGATAGAAAGTTTCATGTAGCTCAGGCTTGCCTCAAACTTTGGCCGTAATTGAAGACCTTGAACTGATCCTCTTGCTTACTAGGACTATAGATAAGGGGAAAAAAAACAAAAAACAATTTATTTATTTATTTTGGTGGAACTGATGCGCCACATAGAATGGCATTATAAGCAGCCAAGACAGTTCCTGTGGGCTGGGTGTTGGTGGCTTACACCTTTAACCCCAGCATTCGGGAGGCAGAGGCAGGCAGATCTCTGAATTCGAGGCCAGCCAGGTCTACAGAGCAAGTGCCAGGATAGGCTCCAAAGCTACACAGAGAAACCCTGTCTCGAAAAACCAAAAAAACAAAACAAAACAAAACAAAACAAAAAAACAAACAAACAAACAAAACGAAACACAGTTCCTGTGGTTACCAACTGACTGGATTTGCTTAGGTTGTGAACCACTCACCTAGGTAGCCTTGAGTCTTTTTCTGTAGTGCAGTGACAGGGCAATCTTTATGAGCTAACAGCAGCTGTTTCAACTGAGCTACTTCATTTCGTAGTAATGTGACTTCATTCTGAAGGGGGAGGGAAGAAAAGAATAGTAAGACAATGTTATATTAAAACACTACAGCAAACATTTGTATGGACTTACTAGAATTATTTTGTTGGTATCCATAGCAAACCATTTATTGTAATATTAAGTTTAGTACTGTTCTAATGTTGACTACAATACTGTGACCATCTTAGTGTGACAGCAGAATGCTGTCTAGATTTTCCTCCCCAAATTGGGACATGATCTGGCAAATCTTCAGAGAGCTCAGAGGCAGGACAGTCATGAAGTCAATGACAGAAACTGCCTACAATGAAAAGTAAGGACCCATAACAGGAAAAGAAAAATGACTTATCTGGGATAAGACTGGCTACTCCCAAATTAATAATGTAAGGTTTTCTGACCAAGAAGAAAGTGTGCTTCTGGAAATATGTTCTTGTTTGTTTGTTTGTTTTGACAATGTTTCACTTTGTAACCTTCGTTGGCCTAGAATTCCTTATACAGACCAGGCTGGTCTGAAACTCACAGTGATCTACCTGCATCTGACTCCTGAGTACTGGGATTAATGAATGAGTCATCAACTTGGCGTCAGAAATCTCCCTCTGTCTCTCTCTGGTTTTTCAAGACAAGGTTTCTCTGTGTAATAGCCCTGGCTATTCTGGAACTTGCTTGGTATACCAGGCAGAGATCCACCTGCCTCTGCCTCCCGAGTGCTGGGATTAAAGGCATGCGCTGCTGCCGCCGCCGCCACCACCACCACCACCTGGTGGAGCATTACTATTCTAATGAACAATTATAATAGTGTTACTGTCCACTGATCCATAAAACCTAACACACTCAGAGTGTAATACTATACAGCTGTTTTTTTAAAAAAAAAACAAGGCAAATCCTTCCTCTCCTTTGCCAGGTTTCCATGAGATACTGTTAAATCATTCATGTTTAAACCAACTCACAATCCCTCCAACTCTACTACAAAAACTAGAAATAAAAAAAAATTCAGATGATGGGTGGTGGTGATGCATGCCTTCAATCCCAGCACTTGGGAGGCAGAGACAGGTGGATCTCTGTAAATTCAAGGTCAGCTTGGTCTACATAGTGAGTTCCAGGACAGCCGGGACTATATATATATATATATATATATATATATATAGAGAGAGAGAGAGAGAGAGAGAGAGAGAGATCCTTCTTGAAAAACCAAAAAACCTAAACAAAACAAAACAAAAAAAAATCCCAAACAAACAAAAAAACCCCACTGTATACATGCAGGAAATTGTCAAAGCATAAATACAAAGTATTCTTTTTTAAAGTTTATTTTGTGTGTATGGGTGTGCACATGTGCGTATCACAGTGTGTGTGTGTGTGTGTGTGTGAGAGAGAGAGAGAGAGAGAGAGAGAGAGAGAGAGAGAGAGTGAGAGAGAGAGTGAGAAAGGGAGAGGGGGGAGAGGGAGAGAGGGGGAAGGGAGCAGGAGCGGGAGAGGGAGACGGAGAGAATCAGGATAAGAAGTGGGATCTGAAAAATCACATTCAAGTCATTAGACATGGCAGCAAGCACTTTTCCACCGAGGCATTCTCCTGACCCCTTCTTAAATTTTATTTTATTTATTGTGTGTATTTATACATTATGTGTATATATGTATGTGGTGGGCACATGCATGCCTTACTGTGCATGTGTGGAGATCAAAGGACAACTTATAGGAGTAGGTTCTCTCATTTCACTATGTGGGTCCAAAGGTAGAATTCAGGTTGTCATCTCACTGTCCCATAAAAGAAACTTTAAGAAAACAAAACCAAAGAAGGGAAAATAATATTCAAGAGAATGCTTGGATTATAATTTTGTATTCAAGTGTCTCTCTCTCTCTCTCTCTCTCTCTTTTGGTTTTTCGAGACAGGGTTTCTCTGTGGCTTTGGAGGCTGTCCTGGCACTCGCTCTGGAGACCAGGCTGGCCTCGAACTCACAGAGATCCGCCTGCCTCTGCCTCCTTCAGCAAATCCTCCTGGCGTGTGCCACCACAACCAGCTTTTTTTTCTCTTTTATTAACTAACCTACTGTGGTGGTTTGAATAAAAATGGCCCCCATAGGCCCATAGGGAGTGGCACTATAAGGAGGTGTGGCCTTGTTGGAGGAAGTGTATGTGGGGTGTGTGTGGGGGTGGGGTGGGGGGTGGACTCTGAGGCTCAAAAGCTCAAGCCAGGCCCAGTGGCTCACTCTTTCTTCCTCCTGCCTGCCAATCCAGAAGCAGAACTCTCAGCTCCTCCACCACCCATGTCTGCCTGGGTGCCGTTCATGCTTTCCACCATGACAATAACAGACTAAACCTCTGAACCTGTAAGATACCCCCAATTAAATGTTTTCCTTTATGAGTTGCTGTGGTCATGGCGTCTCTTCATAGTAATAGAAACTATAATTAAGACAGCTACAATAGTTGGAGTGAACTAATTTCTCATCAGGTGTTCTCTAACAGTTCTCTCCAGTCAGGTTCTATTGATGATTTAAGAGAGCACACCCTGGGGGTACTTAATCTGATTTCCTTCAAGATGGGTCTATGTCTCCACTCCTGCCTTCTCTCCATTCTGACTGCTGAGCATTCTGTCTGAGCTATAACCCTAGCCTCCAAATGGCTCTCTGAATGACTTGTGCTAGTGGAAGATCTGGAAGGAGATAGTCTTTTTCTCAATTGCTAGGGGAAGAGTTTCAATCCTGACTATTATGGGACGTTTACACTTCCTGTAACACTTCTGGATCTAGCCTAATTAAATAACATCCATCCTCTGTTCTACTACTGCACTGTTTCCAGATGTGGCCCTGCTCTCCAGATTCTACAATCCCAACAATCACCCACTCACACTCAGCTGAATGTTCTGAGAAGTAAGTTCTTCTGCCTTCTTTTCCAGGGAGGACACCCACAGCTTCCGCTTTTGGCGGCACCGGGAGGCTGCAGCTCGGTTTCGCTCTAAAAATCGCTGCCGACGCTCATCTGGATCTTCATCTACTGTGCGCCGACGTCGTCCCCCAGTGCTAGGGGTGGGCTGAGCTGGAGAGACCTGTTGACCAGGAAAGAAGAATACATTTTTCTTTTCCTTTTTCTGGTTTGTCTTTGAACATTCTTGGTATACAGCCCAGGCAGACTCTGAATTTTGGTCCTTCTGCTTAGGCATCCAGAGTGCTGGGATTCACAGGCACCAATTTCTAACTTCATCCCTTGGCAGAATAGAGAAGTCCTTGATAGGAAAATAATTCTTTCCAAATCAAAGCTGAGCTAGGTAGATTAGTAAGGGCTGGTAAAGATCTGGCAATCACACCAAGTCCCATCACTATGTCTACTAGCTTCCTATCCCACCTCCCATCTCTCAGTCCTCTCAGTACACATGCAGACTAGCCACAGTTCTGTTGGAAACTGATTATTTCTGAGACACAGAAATGAAACTAAGATCATTTAGGAGTTTGTTTTGCTTTGTTTTCTTTTGGGCCTGGGAACTGAACCTACAATGCTACCTCTTTGTTGGTCTTCCACTCACTCCAGAGTCTGGTCTTCACTCATTCCAGAGTCCCAGATAACCTTGACCTCCTGCTCCTCCTTGCTCTATCCCCAAATGCTGGAACTCTTGAGATTGCTGTTCCTCTGTCTTACTCTAAACAGCTTGGATTACAGGCCTGTGCAACAAGGCCCACTTGCTATCTTTCCTTCTCTTCCTGTCTCTCCTCTTTCCTTTTTTGACTCAGTGTCCTTTTTTGTTTGCTTGTCTTTTTTGTTTTTTGTGAGACAGGGTTTCTTTGTGTAGCCTTGGCTGTCCTGGAACTCGCTCTGTAGACCAGGCTGGCCTTGAGTTTATAGAGAACGTCCTGCTTCTGCCTCCCCAGTGCTTCGAAGGTGTGCACCACCATTGCCCAACGGTCTTGTTTTTTTAAACTCCCTTTGCACTAAAGCACTTTGGATTATCTTTCCATTCTGTTAGTTGACATATATACAGAGAAGGCACATCAATTTCATGACAATGCCGAAAGTAAGTTTTTTTTTTTGGTTTTTCGAGACAGGGTTTCTCTGTGTAACTTTGGAGCCTATCCTGGCACTCGCTCTGGAGAACAGGCTGGCCTCGAACTCACAGAGATCCGCCTGCCTCTGCCTCCCGAGTGCTGGGATTAAAGGCGAGTGCCACCAACGCCCGACATGTAAATTCTTTTTTAAAATTAAAAAAAATCATATGTTATTATTATTATTAATTTGTATTATTTATATGTGTGCATGTGTGTATGTCATGGTGTTTGTAGATGTCAGAATACACGTTTGTAGAGTCAGTTCTCTCCTTCCACCTTCATGTGAGTTTGGAAGATGGAGCTCAGGTTATCAGTGTTGGTGGTGAGCATCTCTTTTCACTGATCCATCTTGTAGCCTCTAAATTAGTTTTTAATTTGAGTATCTAGGTTAGTATTTTCCTAATGCTAATAATCAGCTGCATAAAGACAAGCAGGAGCTACCACAACCACAAGAAAGGCGCGCTTGGGAAGCAGAAACAGGCAGATCTCTATGAGTTTGACACCAGCCTGGGCTACAGAGTGAGTTTTAGGACTCAGTTACATAGTAAGACCCTGTCTCAAAAAACCAAAACCAACAAAAGAAAATCTACTTTAGGCTCTACTGAATTATGTTCTCCAGTAATAAAGACATGATTTTATTTAGACTGGTATTGTCTTTTCAAAGAAAAAATTAGGGAGTTTCTAACTCACAGAATGAACTAAAGGTCCTGCTTGGATCCTAGTACTGAGGAGAGCCTTTCTTCAAGAAACCCAGGCAGGCATGGTACCTGCTTTTAATCTCAGCTATCTAGAGGCTGTGGTAGGCCAGGCAGTGGTGGTGCACACCTTTAATCCTAGCACTCAGTAGGCAGGGCAGGTAGATCTCTTGAGGTTAAAGCTGAGGCCAGACTGGTTTACAAAGTTCCAGGACAGCCAGGGAAACAGAGAAATCATGTCTCAAAAAAAAAAAAAAAAAAAAAAAAAAGAAAAAAAGAAAAAAAAAAGGGGGGGGGTCAAAGCCAAAAATATAAAAAAAGGAAAAGCCCAGCTCAGGCAAGAGATACTACTTTATCTCCAGAGACTGGCTGGCTTGGGGGAGGGGGGTCAGAATGGTCAGAAGCCTTAGCTTTCAAGAAGAAAACACAAATGAAAGCTCATGTTGTTGGCCAAGGGTTAAGGCAGCATATGGCCATGGAATGCCTGGACATGTGGCAGTGCTGATGAAGCAGGTGGTGACATCAGTACAAGAGAGACTCGGCAATGAATGTAACTCTAGAAACCAATCACCTGTCCAGTGCGGACAATTATGAAAACCAAAGCCATTCAGTTCCTAAAGAATCCCTCTTTGGGAAGAGATTGGGCAACTACATGGGACCTCTGCTGACTTTTAAATTTTTTTAAATTTTCATTTCTTTTTGATAAAAAGGGACTATTGGATTGGTATTGAGGAGGTTTTTTTCTATGTTTCCTTACTTTTAATGAGCTATCTATTTTACTACTGTAACATAATATTGTATTGATTTTTTTGGTTTTTTGGGACAGGGTTTCTCTGTGGCTTTGGAGGCTGTCCTGGAACTAGCTCTTGTAGACCATGCTGGTCTCAAATTCAGAGATCCGCCTGCCCCTGCCTCCCGAGTGCTGGGACTAAAGGCGTGTGCCACCACTAATATATTCTTATAATGTACTTTGTGTTCTAAAATCTAATCCGGTAACTGGTAACTTATTTTGTTATGACTTAGTAGATAAGCAAGAGATACAGAAGCCTCCTTTGTTAAGTGCTCAATGTGGCTTCATGTGAGTCTCCATCAGCTCAGCATCTACATTAGGCTATAACTCATGTGGGAAAAAATATAGAGGCCTTCTCTGTAACAGCCCTGCATAATTCACACTGCTTGCATTTATGTCTAACACAAAGGTAGGTAAACAATAGTTTGTTTCACTGTAGTCATCCTACCAAAAACATCCAAAGTAGCAGGATACCTGGGAAGTTAAATCCATTCTTCTCTCAGTTCATGCTTCTTGCAAACAGATACAACATAAAAAATAAGGGCAACACATCTTGTTCTCCCCTCCAAGGGCACAACTGACCTGTGGCTGGGCAGGGGATGGGGTATCAGGGTGCTGGATGAGGATCTGGTTCTGCTCTGGACGGGCTGTCACCATGGTGCTGGCAGTACCCACCACCATTCCACAACCTCCATTGACTGAAGAGACTTGGTGGGTCAGAGTGGCTTTTAGTCTCTGTGTGGAAAGATTGTGTTAAAGGGTAAGGGTAAGATTTTGTCAAGGAAAAGAACTTATATTTTATTACTGACCTTATACTTAAAATTCTCACTCCAATTTTCTCTTAACAGAGGAACTAAAAGACAATGATGGAGAGAAAGTGTGCACCTGGACCCCTAAAATGCCTACTCTGTTCCCTGGCTGTCATCCTGACACAGCTGGGGATGGGGGCTTGTGGAAGCAATAGGACCCAGATGAAAATTCCTTTCTGGAACCTGGCCAGATGCTGGTTACACAGCTATTCACCACTTGGCCAGCTCTCCTGCCTACTCACCCCCTCCATCTGTCACCCTGGAACTGAAATGGCAACTGTTCCATTCCAAACAATCTGTGCTGTTTCTTCCTGTCCCATGACCTGTGCCAGGCTGCAAGGGTAGGGACAGGAGACTTAGGAATCAGGTCTTTTCTTTCCCAAGCCTCACAGCAGGATGTCTTTAGGTATGCAAGCTTCAGAAGGCTCCTTTGTCCAGTTCACTTGAAAAATCTAGTCTGATACTACTACTTTTAGAAGGCCAGTATTGCTCTAGGCCAGGATGTACTCACCATCTTGGCTTCTGATGGCATAGGGTGGCCAGATGGAGAAATGGAGCCACTACTGTTAACTGGTGGGCCAGGTATACCAGGAATGTTGGGCACCATGGACACAGGTCTGGCCAGCTAAATCAAGAGAAAGAGACGTGGTAGTATTGGTTTTTCCTAAATTAAGTGGTTTTGAGATTGGCATGTCAGGGCCTGTTCTGTATAACCTGCTCACAGGACATGCAGGAATAGCCTGGGAAATATCTTACCTAAGGAGTGTGACAGAGTAAAGAATTTCATTCTTTAGTGTGGGACATTTTCTGTGGGAAGGGCTGGAGGTATATCTTTAGGAAAGTGGTGAGCAATGCTGGAGAAGCTATGTGCCAAGTGAAATCAACCAATCAGCAGGTTGGCAAAATTAACTGCTTGACTAGAAGCCAATTGTCCAGATGAGTCTTTGTCTAGTGTTTCACAGTGTTGGACTGGCAGAGGTTAGTGAAGAGTTTGGGCAGACTGCCACATACAACTAATACAGTCCAGGCCCACATTTCCCTGGGGGTCCTCTGGTTATGATCATTCAGGTGGAAGGGAGGGATCAGTGTGCTGGCAGGTTTGGCTGCCCTAACTACAAAGCTTACCGAAATAACAGAAGGCATCTGAACTGGAGGCCCTGGCAGCACAGGCATGGTCTGTCCATTAGCAAGATGCATGACGAGAGGGAGGGAGCCAGTAGGAGATCTGCAGGAGACATGAAAGGAAATATCACAATCTCGACCTTTTGCTCATTGGTCTTCCTCCTATAATTAGAAGGTTGTTTTTTTTTTTTTTTTAATAGTTTTCTCATTAGGGAAGGCATAGAGCATCACTATAAAATCTTGACATTCTCTAGAACACTAGAAAAATGAAGAGAAATGACAGTCTGTTTTTTTTTTTTTTTTAACCCCCCTAGGGTTTTAACAAAATTACCTTAGAACACATCAGACAAGTCCTAATTTACTTGCTTTAGCCTGGCAAAGACTTGGTGGTTTTTTGGTGCTGGGGATTAGCAGAGCCTTGGACATGATGAGGAAGTGCTCTATTACTGAGCTATGTTTCCAGCCACACAGTCTAGCAAAAAAACTTTATAATTTTCAAATTAATTGAATTTAATGGCCAGGAGGTAACTCTACTAGGAATCTGGGAATATTAAACAGACATCTCCTTTGGCAAAACAATTTCCTGAAAATGTTTTATTTTAGGAAACAATCTTAGTAACTAATTTACTAAATAAATGCCTGGAGCCAGCTTCAGTAGCATATAGCTGTAAGCCCAGCATGCAGGAGGCAGAAGTAGGATCATGAGAATCTGAGGCCACTTAGAAAGACTGTGTCTCAAAACAACAACAAATCTGAGAACAACAATACAACAGTTTCTATTTTTATCAAATAATTTCAAAGCACAGAGATTCAGAAGGGCACAAGATGGTTCTTCATATATTATAGAAGACCAGTTCTGTTTACAGCACTCACATTGGGTAGCTCATAATTCCAGATCCTAGGGATCTGACAACACCTCTGGACTCTGAGGGCACCTGTACTTATGTGAACATACTCAGAGGAAGTCACACACTACACATAATTTTAAAAGGTAATAAAAATAAATCTTAAAAAAAAAAAAAGCCCAGTGGGTGGTAGCACACACCTTAATTTCAGCACTCAGGAGGCAGAGGTAGGCGGATCTCTGAGTTCGAGGCCAGGCTGGTCTACAGAATGAGTTTCAGGACAACCAGGACTACAAGAGAAACTCTGTTTCAAAAAACCAAAGGAAATCCAGGTTCACAGTTTCTCCTACTCTCCTACTTACCCCATTTGCCTGTTAGATGGTGGAGCCTGTGTAATGACAGAGGTTGGGGAAGGAAGAGTTGGGTGAAGTGGATCATAACCTAAGTGGAGAGGCAGAGAACCAGGACGTACGATAGTGGGTGTAGGGGTAGAAATCAAAACAGGTTTTGTGGCAAGTTCCTAGGGAGAGGAGACAACAAGTTTCAAAATGTTAAGAACTGTGTATAGGGAAATACACAGTTGGTACTTTCACTGAAAGAGCATTAGTTACAAATAAATGACCCAATTCCATCACAATCATGCACCCATACCTCACCCATTCAGTAGGAACAATGATTTAAGATCATCTGGAAAATCATTTGAAATCTTTGGAGAAATGCTGTACCATGTAACACTATAGTATCATATAAATTCTAGGGGTGTTCTACCCTACAAATACTCTCACTCTAAATAATACTGAAGTGTCCTATGACCTCCAATGAGAAAAGCAAGGTTTACTGGTGGTGGGACAATCCATTGTTTCCAATGGACTTGATTAAACAAGGTCTATAGAAACTTAAGCAGCTATCAGATTGAAATAGAACATAATGCTTCTCATTGTTAATTAGTTAGGGTCTTAGACCATCAGTGGCCATACGGGCCTTAAAAACATCTCTAGTCTCCAGAAATTAGTTGCCTATAGAAAGGGGAGGGAGGGAAGGAGATGGCTAATATTTGTGGAGACAATAGCTTTGAGAACTTAGCATGTCAAATTTGAAGCCAAGCAAGATGAGGTACAGATGTTCTGTCCATAGTACACGTTAAAATTAGCCACTGGCAAGACAGTAGAGTCTGGAAGGAGATGTAAGTGGGCTTCTGAAGCTCTGATATCATCTGGTTTTCATCTAGGTGCTGATTACTAAGATTATTTACTTTCTGGAAAGTCAGAGAGCTCTATAATTACAGTGCATGTACCACTATGTACATGTATTATATGTCAAAAAAAGTGGTCTTTAAAAATTGTCAGGTATAGGAGGCAGTGGTGGTGCACACCTTTAATCCCAGCACTCAGGAGGCAGAAGCAGGCGGATCTCCGAGTTTGAGGCCAGCCTGGTCTGCAGAGTGAGTTCCAGGACAGCGAGCACTACACAGAAAAACCAAACCAAACCAAAATGAGCCAAGTGTGGCGGAGGATACCTGTATCACAGCACTTGGAAAGCTGAGGCAGGAGTATTACTGTCAGTTGCAGGGCAGTCTGAGCTACATTATGAGACTGTCTCAAGAAAAATAAAGTTTAATGCCGGGTGTTGGTGGAGCATACCTTTAATCCCAGCACTCGGGAGGCAGAGGCAGGTGGATCTCGAACTCACGAGGCCAGCCTGGTCTCCAGATGGAGTGCCAGGATAGACTCCAAAGCTACACAGAGAAACCCTGTCTCGAAACCCTCCCCCAAAAAAAAAGTTTAAAACAGAACAACAACCAAAAGCTAACACTCTTAACAAATATTCCCTTTAAGTTATTTCCCTCTGGGAGAATTTTTTTTCCTAATAGTTTAATGTCTTGTGCTGGCTAGTTTTATGTCAACTTGACACAAGCTGGAGTTATTTGAAAGGAGGAAACATCAACTGAGAAAAATGCCTCCATAAAATCTGGCTATAGGCAAGCCTTTAGGGCACGTTCTTAATTAGTGGTTGATGGGGGAGTGACCAGCCTATTATGGTGGGGCCATCCCTGGGCTGATGGTCCTGAGTTCTATAAGAAAGCAGGCTGAGCATGTCATGGGGAGCAAGCCAGTAAGCAACACTCCTCCATGGCCTGTGCAGCAGTTCCTGCCTCTTGATTCCTGCCCTGTCCAAGTTCCTGTCCTGACTTCCTTGATGAACTGTGATGTGGAAGTGTAAGTCAAACATCACAGCAATAGTAACCCTAAGTAAAAGACATGTCTAATTAACAAATTATATGGTTTTATTTATTTTTTTTTTACTAAAAGATACATTTAGTTATTTATTTGTGGTTGGAGGGTTGTGGAAATCAGAGGTCTCTCCTTCCACCATGCAGGCAGGTCCTGGGGATCAAACTCAGGCTGTCAGAAGATACCTTTACCTACTGAGACATCTTGCTGCCATTTTTATTTTTTCTTTTGAGACAAGCTTTTTTTTTTTTTTTTTTTTTTTTTAATGTCTCCGACTGAACCTATTTCTAAATAAAATCTCTTTTCCTCAGGGGTGAAGAAAAGCTGTCAAAATCCAACAAAACAAAATCCTTAACTGTTTCTGCTCAGTATGGGTTGAGGCACTGAATGCTAGCTCTCACCGAAGCTCTGCAGCCTTCTGAGCACACTCCACTGGGATTGTCTGTGCAAGCTTTGCATCTCTGGGCATTCTCTCAGGAGATCCAGGAGGCTTGCCCACTTGTGTAGTAATCATAATGGGAGCACTGCCCAAGGACCAGGTAACCTCCTGGGATTCTGGGAATTGTAGTTCTTAAAAAATCGAGACAAGCTTTTATGCAATCCAGTCCAGGCAAGCTTTGAACTCACCTGGAACTCCAAAGTGATGTTAGGTGTGCACCACCATGCCTAATTTCTCTTTTTTCCTTTCTTTTCTTTCTTTCTTTCTTTCTTTTTTTTTCTTTTTTAAAAAACAAAACTCAGGGTCTTACTATGTAGCCCTGACCCAGAATTCACTATATAAAAGACTGGCCTTGAACTCAGATATCTACCTACCTCTGCTCCCAAGTGCTATGACTAAAAGCATGTGCCACCATACCTGACTTCTTTTTTACTTACTGAAGTATATATAATTTATTTAAAGGCATTACAATGAAATTACTTTTGCACAAGCAAAATCAGGATGAAGACCATTTCCAGCACCCAAGGTTTTCCTGTGTCCTTTCCTAATTCACATTCTTCCATCATGAGAGGTACCCACTATTCTGTTTATCTTCTTTCTCTTTGTCCCCTTTGTGGGATCCTCTTTGTGATAGCATCTTGCTGTGCTCCCCAGGCTGGTCCTCCCACCTCAGCCTCCTTAGCAGTTGCCACTACTGCTATACACCACCACACTGAGATCTTCCATCAAATAATTTTGCATCTTCTTGAACCTCCTATAAATGGAACCATATAATATGTACTTTTGTCTCTTTTTTGTTACTGTTTGTGAAATTTATGCATATTGCTATGTATTCCTTCCATCCATCTATCCATCCACCCACCCACCCTTCCTTTATCCCTCCTTTCCCTCCCCCTTCTTTTTTCTTTCTTTTTGTGGTACTCAGGATTGAGCCCATAGCCTTACACAGGATAAGCAGGTACTCTACCACTAAATTTCATCCTCAGCCTAGTTCATCCAATGCCATGTATATCATATTCCACTTTAGAAATATATCACTATTTGCTTGTTGCTGGGATGGAATTCAGGGCATTATGAACACTAACTAAGCAAGTACTATCCTGAGACACACCACCAGCCTCTCACAATTGATCATTTGTTTTGGTTGATTGATACTTGGAATGTTTTCATTCTCCCGTCTAAAATTAGTATGTATGTGGTATATGTATGTTTGTGTGTGAGTGTGGTCATGTGGAGGTCAGAGGACAACTACTGAGTTTGGTCCTCCCCTTCCATCTTATTTCGAGACAGGGGCTTTTCTTTTACCACTGTAAACACCAGGCTAGGTATTTTTCTATCTATCTGTACCTGCCATCTCATAGTAGGAGCAGTGGAATTATAGGCACATATTACTGTGCCTGGGTGGTAAGTTTACCTGGGTTTTCTGGATTTGAACTTGAGTTCTCATGCTTTTACAGCAAGCACTTTTACCCACTAAGCTATCTTTCCAGCTCCCAGATACATTTTTTTCTTAAATGAATAAAATTTCTATTAACAGTCTTACTTATTTCTGTTGGTACACATACAAACTAAACTCTCTTCAGTTTAAAATTAGAAGTGGGATTGATGGATGACTGAATAGGCATAATTTATTTACATTGCTTAAATATTTAAGATTCCTTTCACTGGGCGTTGGTGGCTCATGCCTTTAACCCCAGCACTCGGGAGGCAGAGGCAGACAGATCTCTGAGTTCGAGGCCAGGCAGGTCTACAGAGCAAGTGCCAGGATAGGCTCCAAAGCTACACAGAGAAACCCTGTCTCAAAAAACCAAAACAAACAAACAAAAAGATTCCTTTCAAACTATGTATAGAAATATGTATCCAAATTGGAGACTAGGGCAGGAGCACTGAGTTCAATGAAGTCCAGCCTGGGCTACATCAATGAGATGCAGGAAACAGAGACAGACAGAGAGAGACAGAAAGAAGGAGGGAGGGAGGGAGGGAGGGAGGGAGAGAGGGAGAAAGAGAGTGAGACAGAGAGAGAGAGGAAGAGAGAGAGGAAGAGAGAGAAGAAACGAAATGAGGAAAAGAACATTCATTCTTTTGAATCTAGTCAATCCTTCTTACACCATTTATGAATCAAAATTAACATTTGGGATGACTTCTGGGAGAAAATTTTACCTTCTCCTTTAGTGGTGGGGAACAGGGACTAGAGGCAGGACTGTCAGGGGGTGACGAGTCTACCTCCACTGGCTCCTCTTCCTTGATTTTGATGTCTGGTGTTGAAGGCAGAGACATGTCAAGAGGCCCAGCAGCACCCTGGGAAAACAGTAAATAGAATTCAGTTTCTTGATGCTCATGATGAGACGAGGGCATTTGCTTTACCAAGTTCAGCTCTTGGTCAAAGCACTGAACTGCTTCATGTAGACTCTGGCCAAGTCACTGTATCTTCTTGGAGTTTCTGTTCATTAACTATGAAATGAAGATAACATCAGTTGCAAGCAAGTACTTATAATGCTTAAAAACATGCAAAATAAATGCCAATTAAATCCATGCAAATATTACATGTATAATTTTCCCCCAGCAAAGTAAAGGGACTTAAGAATCAATTACTAATCAATTCCCAACCAGCTTTGCTGGTCTTTGAAGAGCTGTGAACACTCTTTGCCAACCATAATGCCTTAGTTAACCAGTTTCCAAAAGCAACAGAAGATAAACTAGATATTAAAGTACTGCAAACAAGATAGAAAAGATCTTTTATGGGGAACCTACCATGCTAGATGGTGGTCAAAATCAGTTTAGGGCAGGAGGCTAGAAACTTTAGGCATACAGGGTTTGGGTATAATAAAGAAAGGAAAGGCTGGTCATCTCATCAATGAAAAAATTAGAATTTGGCCTTAGAGGCAGTACCAGTGAAACCAGAAAGTAGAGAACTTTCCTGGCAGAGGTACAACTACGTGATTGAACTAGAGCTATAAAGGGCTTTGCAGGGAATAGTAAACCATCTGAGATAACAACCTTGATGCTGTACATGACAGTTCAGTCTCATGTCAAAGTGGATCCTTTGTTCTCTTCTTCCTAGGCTTCTTGATGAAAGGGAAGTTTGTTCCTACTGCTTCCTTTGCTACTTCCCCCAGACATGGTCTCAACTATGTAGCTTAGGCTGGCTTTGAACTTAGGATCTTTCTACCTCCATGTCCCAAGTGTCAGGATGACAGATGCACACCATCACTTGCTACCTTAACCCCTGGAAGCCTAAGTAGCAAACTAATTCAGTGTACTGTACTAAAGAAGTAACATTTCATAAGGGTGAGAAACATCAAATGATTTTATTTCTGATTCACTTTTTCAGAGCCAATTTAGCTCATTCTGAGATCTCTGAAGACAACACATTGATGGGAAGGGATGCCTCTAGGGAAAGAATAAATAAAACAACTTCCCTTTAGAATTCCCAAGAGACATCTGCTATAAAAATTGTGGTTCAGCAAAGTTTCAGGATCATTAACTACCCCTGGAGATAATATTCTACATCTGTGCTTCTCATCAAGGGAAAGTAAAATACTCCTCGATGGCCAGAGAGACACACCAAATGACACTGAGGAAAGTGTCAAGTGAGCTAAAAATGGCAGCAGGAAAGATAAAGCAGTGAAGTAGGAAATGTAAACATTTTTAATTTTCTTTCTTTCTTCATCTTATTTATTTAGTGTGTGTACATATCTGTGATCAAGTGTGTGCTACGGTGTGCATGTAGAAGTTGGAGGACAACTTTTGAGAGTCAGTTCTCTACTTATATCACACAACTGTGAGGTGCATGCGTTAATATATACATACACACACATATATATATATATAGAAGTATGATGTAATTACAGACCTGATTTTAAAGATTTATTACTAATTATGTTTATATGTGTGTCTCTGTGTGGGTATGTGTATATGTGTGTGGGTGCCTGTGGAGGCTAGAAGCATTAGATCTCTTAGAGCTGGAGTTACAGGTGGCTATAAGATGCCCAACATGGATTCTGGGAATTGATTAGAAGTATTTGGACCAGTTATCTCTCTAGGCCCCAAAACCTAGACCTAGTTTTAACCAGTGGCTAATAACCCTGACTTCTAGAGTAAACTGATCATTCTTCTCCCCTGCCTACTTTTGAACAGGGTCTTGCTGTGTAGTTCAGACTGGCCTATGACCTGTGTCCTTTTTTTGAGACAGGGTTTCTCTGTGTAGCCCTGGCTGTCCTGAAACTCACTCTGTAGTCCAGGCTGGCCTCAAACTCACAGGAATCTGTCTGCCTCTGCCTTCCAAGTGCTGGTTTGACTTGTGACACTCTTGCTTCTGCCTCATAAGTGCTACAGGGACACACTACCACACCTGATTTGATCTTTCCATATTTCTTTCCCCTACAAGCCCCTTATTCCATTGAGATCACTTTCTTTTGATTTTGATTTTTCAAAACTATCTTTTAGTCTTCTAAATGAAGACACTCTCTAGGGATATAGGACATACAAAAGTTAAAACTAGTATCACAGTATCTTAGAATCAGAAGGAACCCCAACATTGTAGTCCTTACTAAAGTATTTTACTAAGTATATTCATGTATCTGAACATTATGGTATCTTTTACACAGTTGTTCTGCTTCAGTCTTTGGGCCACAATAAATTTAGTGGTTGAGATGTATATATGAGAAGAATAAGAAAAAAGAAAATAAAAGAATAAATTTAATTTCCTTCCTTCTTCTCCTCTTCTTCACATGTGTATATGTACCTAAGGGTATATATGCAGCACGTTCAGGAACCTGAGGAAGTTAGAAGAGGTTTTGGATCCCATGGAACTGGAGTTACAGACGGTTGTGGGTACTGAAAAACAAACCCCTGTTGCCTTCAAGTGCAGTAAGTGCTCTTAATCACTAAGCCATCATCTCTCCAGTTCTCTAATTTTGTTTTTTAAAGATTTATTTACTATGTATACAGTGTTCTGCCTGCATGTGTGCCTGCAGGCCAGAAGAGGGCACCAGATCTCATTATAGATAGTTGTGAGCCACCATGTGGTTGCTGGGAATTGAACTCAGGACCTCTTAAAGAGCAGCCAGTGCTCTTAACCTCTTGTGGGGGAGCACAGGTTTCTTTTTATTAATTTAAGAGAGAGGAATTGTGGGGGACCGAATATCCCTGTTATGGAATATTCTGGGATCCAGGCCCTGGCTGACATAAACAGTGGTGGCGCCAGGGAACCCCCCCCCACCCCCGTCACCATTGTATTGTTAATTAACACCAGGCTGATATGCCTCCTAATTTGCATCTCTGTAGCTTAAGCCTTGAGTAGGCCCATACCTGGACTCAAGACTCTGCCTGCTTGACCAAGAGTTGTTTAGGCAACAGAATCACTTGATGTTAGCGATATGTATTGTAAAAGATGCTTCCTGATGTTACCCCTGCCCTTAGAGGACTATTTAAATAGACCTCTCATTAAACTGGGGCCGCTCGGTCAGCTGGGAGCCCTCCTGAGATGATATGGCGTTTCCTGTCTCATCATTAGCATCGTTGGGTAATTAAACTTCCCTAGTCCACACACCTCCACTCAGAAACGGACCCGGGACTGTATGGCTGGTTCCGTCCACGGTCCTAAAGACATCAGTGCGGAACAACCTCTGAGCCATCTCTCCAGCTCCCAGTTCTCTAAATTTAACACCTTTGTTTTGTTTTGAGTCAGAGTCTCATGTATGCCAGGGTAGCTTTGAATTTGGTATAGAGCTGAGGATGACTTTGAACCTGCTCCTCTTACCTCTACCTTCTGAATGATATGACTGCAGGTGTGTGTCACCAAGCCCAGTTCATGCAGTGTTGAGGACTTGTGTGTGCTAACTAAGTACTTTACCAACTGAGACAGCCTCTAAATAAATTAAAAAAAATTTTTTTCTTTTGAAACAAGAGTTGTGTCCCACCCCCCTCCCTACCCCACACTCCCCTAAGAAAGGGTTTCTCTGTGTAGCCCTGGCTGTCCTGGAACTTGCTCTGTAGGCTAGGCCGGCCTCAAAATCACAGAGATCTGCCTGTCTCTGCTTCCCAAGTGATGGGATTAAAAGTGTGTGCCACCACTGCTTAGCTTGAAACAGAGTTTTACCAGGCAGTCTAGAACTTGTTAAGCAGCCAAACTTAAGATATTCCTGCTTCAGCTTGCTGAGTGCTGGGATTACAACTGTATACAGCCATGCCTGCCATGTAATCCTTCTTTTATACAAAAACCTTTGAAGTCTTTCAAGACTGCACTTAAAAAAATGATTTATTTATTTATTATGTATACAGTGCTCTGTCTGCATGTATCCCTACAGGCCACAAGGGGCACCAGATCTGCTCATTACAGATGGTTGTGAGCCACCATGTGGTTGCTGGGAATTGAACTCAGGACCTCTGGAAGACCAGCTAGTGTTATTAACCACTGATTCATCTCTCCAGCCCCTAAAGACTGCACTTTTTGTTCATATTAAATCTTTGTTCTAAGCAAAAACTTTCTCAATTTCTTGAAATGTTCCTAAGGTGACCTAACTTCTTTCATCATCCTGACTGATCTTTGCAAAGTAATAAGAACAACCTCATTTGATTTCAAAACAGTCTCAAACTTGTGGTTTGTAGTGATCCTCGGCCTCATGAGTGTGGCAAATGCAGTTGTGTGCCATCACACTCAGCTAAAAACATTTCTCTTTAATGCCCTAAGTCAGTGGATCTCAACTTGTGGATCATTTGAGGCTTAAACAACCGGTTCACAGGGGTTGCATATCAGATATCCTGCATATCAGATATTTCCATTACAATTCATAACAGTAGCAAAATTACAGTTATGAAGTAGTAATGAAAATAATTTTATGTTTGGGGGTCACCACAACATGAAGAACTGTATTAAAGGGTCACAGCACTAGGAAAGTTGAGAACCACTGCCCTAGGTATTTTCAAGTAGCACTAGAAAGCTACTTGAATACAAAACCACACATATGGAAACAAAACAGAGGAAATTCAACATATTTATTGGCTGGAAAATGAATAAAAATAACATAAGTGAGTTTTTAATCTCAGTACTCAGGAAGCAGAGGCACGCAAATGTCTATGAATTTGAGGCCAGCCAGGGCTACTTAGCAGTGAGATCCTGTCTCAAAAGAAGTGAATTAATTAATAATAAAAAAATAAGTAAATAAATAAAAACTGCCCAAACTGTAGGGAGAAACCCTGATTATAGGTATCACTGACCACGTCCAAGCCAATCAGTTTATAAACAGTAGTACTTGTTTTCTTATACTGAGGGTGGGGAGTGTGTGAGCTCAGGTCCTAGCATGTGTTAGCACTCTACCACTGAGCTCTATCTCTATTCTTCCCCTCCCGCAAGATAAGTGGCAAAAAAAAAATAAAATAAAATAAAAATAAAAAATAAAAGTTACCTAACAAAATCTGAGTAACTCATACTTTTGTTTGGTTGTTTGAGTTAGTGTCTCTGTAGTTCAAGCTGACCTGCAACTTACTATATAGCTCAGTCTGACCTTGAATCTTCTGTAATCCTCTGCCTCAACCTCCCAATTCATAGTCTTCACAACTTTTATTACTATTTATGTGAACAACATGTGTATATTTGTGCCACAGGAAGCCAGAAGTGTGCGTCAGATCTCCTGGAGTGGTTGTGAGTTACCAGCATGGGTGTTGGGAACTGAACTTGGGTCCTCTGTAAGAGCAACAAACACTTTTAACCACTGAGCCATCTCTCAGAAGCCCCCCCCCCATATTCTTTTAACTTTTTCCACATATTTAAAAGGGAAACAAATAGATTACTGAGGGGACTATCAGAAAACTAAATATGATCTGAGTTAAAAACCCAGCAACCACAGCTAGACCTCTACCTGATGCTGGGTGTTTGATGTGGTAGCACAGGCTTGTCAGTCCAGGCTTCAATACAATGAAGAAAGGGGATCACCATGAGCTCGAGGTTAAGCTAGGCTATCCCCATTTATGTGGTGAGACCCATTTCACCCTTGCCCCTAAAAGACCTGGATGAAGGACTAGGATTACTGAGCACTATCTGATTTTATAGAACTAATCCATGATTTGGGATTTTAACCAGACAAGCAAATAAATTATCTCAAGGCACAATGAAAATAGCCTATGTCTAACCACTACCAGTTTTTTTAGTCACACTTACCTTTTTTTCATCTTCATCTGCAGCTTTCTTAAATTCATGTTCAAAGGAACTAGCTAGTTCATTGAAGAGCCCCACCTCCTCACAGTTCTTCAGGAATCTAGTTGGAGTAGGTGTTTGATCTGTAGACATAAAAAGAAAAGAAAATGTGTTTTAGTTTTAATATAAGATTAAAACAAGAATGCACTGGGATTGTATTTTTATTCTTCTGTTTGAACATGGAAAGTCTATGCTAGGGTAAATGGGCTTTTTGGGAGTTTTAATGGATGGACGATGGTTCTAGTCTACCAGAGAGTGTCTGTATTGTGCTGTCTCAGGGCCAGCAGGGGAAGACAGAACAATGTTCTGTGTGACTAGTTACAAACCCACCTTCTCTCAGTGCTGGACTTACATCTTTCACCCCCAATGAAAACACAAACCCAATAAAACAGACCATTTATGAAAGCAAAGATTCACGAAACCTCTAGGTTTAAAAATTAGTTAAGCAATGTTTCCCTTCTAAATACACACTCTGCCAGGTCTGCAGGGAGTAGATATAAACAGATGGGTGTGCCAGACAGTGGTGGCACACGTCTTTAATCCCAGTACTTGGGAGGTAGAGGCAGCAGATCTCTGATGAAATTGAGATTAATCCAGTCTATAAGAGCTAGTTCCAGGACAGGCTTCAAAGCTACACAGAGAAACTCTGTCTCAAAAAACCAAAATAAAATAAATAAAAAATAAAAATAAAAAAAATAAAAACGAAGAAAGAAAAAAGAAACAGATGGGTGTTAAAATCTGACAGAGAGGACAAACTAAGGATCAGATTGCTCAGTTTGCTCACTCAAGCTACCTAATAAGGAATGGTGCCTGCCTTTCATCAAAGTCTGTTCCTTTCTGAAGCCATTCTAAGCAAATCTAGGGACTGGGGAACAAGACAGTAATATCATGAGTTACAAAAGGAAATTACAAACAATAGCACTTATTTCACAGAGACATGGGCCCAGAACAAATTCCGGAAATCAGGCTATTTGGTTTAGATTTGCTGGTCAAAATATCCCCACAGGGGCTGTGCAAAACTTTTTCTCAACACACTGCCTCTGCTTTTTCTTTTCTTTTTTTGGAGAAAAGCCCAGGTTATCCTGGAATTTACAGTCTTCTTGCCTCTACCTCCCAAGTGCTGGGATTACAGGAATGTGTCACAAAGACTAGCTTCATTGTTCTTAAGGAGGTATAAGAACTTTTCATAGTTCTTCATAAACTATAGGAACTTTTCAAGGAACTGAAACTTCAGATCTTAGCTTGTCTGTCTCTCCCCTGCTTTCTAAAGTTGAGTCTTGTTCCCTTGGCCACTAATTCTATTATGATGGTTTTCTTTGATGTGCTTATCACCTCAAGAATTCATCTCCTCTTCCAATCAATTAGACTGACTGATAGAATAATGTTTCAATTATATTTTAAAGGAAGATATGGGGGTTAAAATTTTTCCTTTTAGCATGATTAATTGCAAATAGTTAGGAGTGATATTCCATGGAAACATTTTTCTTTTTAAAACTTAAATAAAACCTCTTCTGAATCAAAGTGTTTAGAAAAATTACCACTACCTCCTCAAACAGTTCTAAAAGGTTCTTTGGTTGCTTTGGCTGGCTAAAGATAAAGCTGCTTGTCACACTAGGAGAGGTGGTATCATCCTCAGTAAGGGTACTCACATAAATCACAACTCAAGTGGGACAGAAGGGGCAACTAAAGATACAGTGATGACAGAAGAAGAGCTTTGAGACTTCTGGTCTGAGTCATACAAACTTCTCTTATATCGTGCTGCCCATGTTCATTTCTTTGTTTAATTTTAAAATCTCCCCTGGCCGGGTGGTGGTGTTACACACCTTTAATCCTAGCAGAGGAGGCAGAGGCAGGTGACTCAGATCTCTGAGTTTGAGGCCAGCTTGGTCTACATAGCAAGTTCCAGGACAGCCAAAGCTACACAGAGAAACCCAGTCTTAAAAAACAAACAAGCAAGCAAGCAAACAAACAACAAAATGACAAAACAAAACAAAACAAAAACAAAAACAAAAAAAAAAAAAGAAAATTTCCCCTGTACTAAACCTAATTCTTCATCTTCCAGGTGGCTCTTCCCGGTGGTTTCTAACCTTCAACTGCTTCTGGTTTCTGAACAAACAATCTGAAAATATATAAACAAATCTAGTCTGTTCTGATGATTCCCAAGTGTTTAGTGAATACTTCTGTATGTTTTAATGTTACAATCATGAACTTGGATGCAAATCTAGAAAGGAGATAAGAGTATAAGCCAAACATAAGACATGGATCTTTCTACAGAGAATTAGGAGAATGCTTTTTAGTTAAGGAAATAAAACTAATAAATGTAGATAGCACCACATTGTACAAAAATAAGTGCTATTTGAGATGCAGAATAAAGTTATTTATTATTATTATTATTATTATTATTATTATTCAAGACAGGGTTTCTCTGCGTAGCTTTGGAGCCTGTCCTGGAGCTCGCTCTGTAGACCAGGCTGGCGTCAAACTCACAGAGATCCGCCTACTTCTGCCTCTTGAGTGCTGGGATTAAAGGCATGTGCCACCAACACCTGGCGAGATGCAGAATAAAATTATTATAAAAGTAAGTACACATTAATTTCACTACTAGGGTTGTTTGGAAAGATTTCAAGCAGGACTTGAGATCCTTGGAAAATGGTTTGGAACTGTAGAGAAAAGAGAAATTTTAAGAGCTAAGAGTAATAATGCTGGTGAAGGCATAGAGAAAGGCAGGGAATGGTCATCACATACAGATTAGGAAAAAACAGTATGTTTAGGTGAAAAGATAGGCATTTTATGCATGTAACTTGCATATAAAATTGGGTAAGTACCATAGGGCTAGTATATGGAAAGTCTGAAAAGCCAGATATAAGTTAACCTTAAAGAGAAAACATAATGAGAGATTGTGACCATAAGAACAGAATAAAAAGACTAGCTTTTTAAAAGCTTGCAAGATGGAGAAGAATGAATACAAACATAACGGGATTGGTGCAAAGAAGAAGATTACTACGGTTTGAATGCCACCCAAATACCCATTAGTGAAATTCTGGCTCCCCAGTCCTTGGTGGTAAGGGACCTGTAAGAGCTAGAACCCAATGGGGTAATTTTAGGTCATTAGGAGCATTTCCTTGAAGAGAACTATGGGCTTTTGCTGTTTTTTTCTTTGGTGTCCTAGCCAGGAGGAGAATAGCTTTTTCTTCCACACATTCACCACTATAATATGACAACTGACCATGGACAGAAGCTTCCAAAACTAAGCGAAAGTAGTCCCCATCTCTCTGTCTCTCATTTTCTTTCTCTTCTTTTGTGTTTTTTTTTTTTTTTTTTTTTGAGACAGGGTTTCTCTGTGGCTTTGGAGCCTGTCCTGGAGCTCGCTCTGTAGACCAGGCTGGCCTCGAACTCACAGAGATCTACCTGCCTCTGCCTCCCGAGTGCTGGGATTAAAGGTGTGTGCCACCAATGCCTGGCTCTCTTTCTTCTTTTTGAGATCATCTGATACAGCCCAGGCTAGTCTTTAACTTGCTATGTAGCTGAGTATGGTCTAGAACTTTTTCTTGCCTCTACTCCCCAAGTGCTCAGATTACAAGCATGCACCACCACACCTTGCTCAAACTTTTTCTATTTACAAGTTGATTTTTCTCAATCTTTGTTCAGTGATAGAATGCTGTCTGTTAAATGGAAGGACTAGAACAGTGAGTAACAGAGAGGAAGGGCTGCTTTAGGAGGCATGTTCAGTCACTGCAATGAAGATCTGAATTATAGCTAACTCAAGGTATCCCAATCCAATCAAGGGGTTGGGATATTTTGGCATACCTATACTGTGTCTTTAATGGGAGATACAATCACCTGCCTACATAGGAAAGTTAAAGACCTATGCACTGGTTTTGAACACTCCAGAACTGAATGCAAGGAGTAAAAAACACTTTCTCTGTCAAACACAGTGGCTCACACTTACAATTCCAGCTTCCAGGAAGTAAATGAAGACAATTTCAAATTCCAGGTGAGCCTGGGCTCTACAGTGAGATCCAGTCTCAAAAAGGGGTGGATGGCTAGGTGACTCAGCAGTTAAGAGTGAATACTGCTCTTCAAGAAGACCCCAGTTTGGTTCCCTAAACCCATAGCAGGCAGCTCATAACCAACTGTAACTCTAGCTCCAGGGGATCTGGCTTCCACAGACACCTGCACTCATAGACACTCCCTGACCTCATAATATAAAATAAATAAAGCAGGGTGTGGTGGTGCATGCCTTTAATAGCTGCACTCAGGAGGCAGAGGCAGGTGGCTCTCTGTAAGTTCCAGGCTAACCTGGTCTACATATTGAATTCAAAGCTAGCCAAGGCTATATAGTGAGACCCTGTCTTTAAAAAAATCATTGATATTGTCCCTGCTCATATCCTTTTCCCAGGGATTACAAGTCACAAATCTATAAACTCCTAGAAAAGTGACTAGCCACACAGTAAATCAGTAGATACTCAATACATGCTGAATTAATAAGGAGTAGGAGACATAAAAGGCCAAGTCTTTTTCATCATATGCATTAACAGGGAGAGGAGGTTTTGTTTCCTTTTCCATGTCGAAAGTAACATTTTTGCAAGTAGTAATTAAAATTACAACTTAATTAGTTTATTAATTGATGTAATGACCATCAACTAAATACATTACTAATTAAATATTAAGTTAAATCTGTTTAGCGTAGGTTAAATTAGAAGCTCTTAGAGCATCCAAAGAAAAAGCCCACTCTGCACATCTATCTAGCTGTAAACTGCACAGAAGAACTACTGCAGGGCTTGGAAACAAGTGCTAAGAATGCTCTCTTGAGTATGGTGCAAACGATATTTGCAATTGGTAAGAGGTTCCAGGTTACCCAAATTGGTTTAGGAAAATCCCAATGACTAAATGTCTTCTTTGTGTTTTGGAAAAGCACCTTCAATGTTGTCTGAGTTCACAAGGGAAGTTGATTTCTGAACGGATAATCTGCTTGCTAGAGGAAAACTGATACCCAATGGAAGAGAAGTAGCCAGGCTAAAAGAGCTTTTTTGCTTTCTTTTGTTCACCTCTTCTACAGTGGGTAAGAAGAAATGTCAACAGTATTTTTTTGTTTGTAGCTCTTCCAAAATCTTAATAAATAGAAGGCAAGGAGAGAATAGACTGAAAAAAGTGGAGACAAGATCTCACAACACCTGTCTTCAGAAGCTACAGAAGTAGCTACAAGTACACTATTAAAAATAGAATGGAGGTGCAGTAGGAACCAGGGGTCTGTTAGTTCTGCCTATTCTTGATTAAATGCAGATCACAAAAGGGGTCTTGACAGGAGAAAGGGGTGCAGCTCCCAGGACATCTGCGTCCTGGAGTTAATCTTAACTGCTTGGTGATAGCAAAGATTGTGACTTTCAGGGGCAGCAAATACCTGCAATGATGACGGAGTCAGTTCGGGCTGGGCCAAATTTCAATGTCATCTCATGCTTGTGTTTATGAACTGCCAGGTGGTCCTCATTTGTAAATCTCTGAAATGAAACAGAAATGGAGATGTGAAGAAAGGAAGGGAAAAAACAATAACAACAAAAAACCAAACCAACCCTTCTTCCATTCAGTGCTCTTTCAAAAGGACCTACCAAACAGAAACATGTTACAATGACACTGTTCCCTGGAAAGAGGGAATGGAAAAATAAAAGAAGAAAAATGATGAAAATGATAGAAAAGATGAAAAATAATGGCAATGAAGGCAGGGAAGAGAGAAGAGAGAGACCACAGCACCAACTGTTTTGTATCATTAGGTACAAACTAGGGGAGTGGACAGATTGTTGTTGCTAAGGTACAGTCTAGGCATAAAAAAACATTAAGGTAAACTTGTGAATAAGAGCAAAACAACTTTTAATATTAACAATAAAGAGAAAATAAGAGAAAGACTGGGAATTCAGTGGTCATCACAAAAACAGGAAATTTCAGAACTCTCTGTGGTGGGGCTGAATTGGAGTATTTTATGAGCAGACTAACAGGGAGATAAATTATGCAGGATTAGGAGAACCATTTAACTTCCTGGCCCCCACAGTGCTGCAGCAGGCGCCTTTGCGGCTATTTGGCTCACAGTTTTAATGAGCCAGGATGGAACTGTGGATGACAGAGGCCCAATGGCCAGCAATAATGGCACACACCAGCCCCATTGGCCAAATGCTGTCTTCCTTCATCAGGCAGTCTGCCTAGGCTCCAGCAGCCATAAAGGGGCCAGTACAATGCTGGCTGTATAATGACAAAATAAAAGTGCAAGCAAAAAAAAAAAAAAAAAAAAAAAAAAAGGTAGAGAGGAGCCTGTAGGCAGGATGAGAGAAAAGGAGACATTACAGACTCTTGTGTAGAGGTTTCAGTGAAAGAACAAGAAAGAGGTAAGGCAAAGTCTACCCCAGTTTATGACTAAAACAAGGTTACTGGACAATAATTTATGTTGCTACTCCTTTAAAAGGAGGAGGTGAAAGGAACAGATGAATAGCAGTAATTCAAAGTCCCTTTGAGGCCACTGGCCCTGTTCTTTCATTTGAAAATCCATGCCACAGAAACGGCTGGACGATGCAGGTTTACACAGCCCCTTAGCATAAAGGCTCTGAAACATGGTTCTAGTTGTCTTGTTTCTAAAAACAATGATTGCTTAGTCTCTTGTTTTTACCTTTTTCATTAGACATATAACTTACCACTAAATAGCATACCTATAGCCCTTTTCACATGGCCCTTTACAAAACAAACACAAAGGAATTGGTCCCATCCTAGCTCCCATATGGTCAGGTAACATCATCAAACTGGTCTTGTCTCCCTCATTTTACCCAAATTTTAAAGCTTTTTAAAATTTTATTTGTATGGCTGTATTTTGTTTTTGTATTCAGGTGTGTATATCATGCGTATGCCTGGTATCCACAGAAGTCAGAAGAAGGTAAAAAGGGCATTAAGAGTGTCAGATGTGCTGGAACTGGAGTTACAGACAGTTGTGAGCTGCCATGGGAATGCTGAGAATTGAACTGGAGTCCTCTGGAAAAACAGCCAGTGCTCTTAACCTCGGAGCCTGCCTCTTTACCCAATTTATACCTAAACTCAGCATTAAGACCTAAGATCCTTTCCAGTAAAGCAAACAGGCCTGAGGAGCATGGTTCAAGTAAGAGATCTAGGACAAAATGGACACAGAAAGTTCCCTAAAGAAGCTCTGTGCACCAGCTTTTTCAAATATAGATTTACCCCTAAGGGATAGGGTAGGTGAGAAATAGTCTGTTAACTGGGTTAAAAAAAGTCACTGTAAGGATCTGGATCTGCCATGTATTTGAAAAAGAAAAGCAGTCAAACTTAGTTGGCAATGGAGACAGCAACATTCTTCTATGATGGATATGACGAATAACATTAAATAGGCTTATAGGTTCTAGTAATGTTCTACTATAATAATCATTCTTGTCCTGGCACTCGCTCTGGAGACCAGGCTGGCCTCAAATTCACAGAGATCCACCTGCCTCTGCTGCCTCCCTATAATAATCATTTTAAAAGTATTTTTATAAGCTGGGTGTGGTGGTGCACACTTTTGATCACAGCACTCAGGAGGCAATAGAGGCAAACATATCTCTGTGAGATGGAAGTCAGTTTGGTCTTCATGCAAGTTGTAGGCCAGCTAGTGAGACCCTGTCCAAAAAAAAAAAAAAAAAAAAAAAAAAAAAAAAAAAAAAAAAGGAAATTTCACGTAGTCTACTTGAAAAAAAATTGCACAGTGTTCTAGAACCTGGAGGGGCAGTTTTTTTTTTTTTTAAAGATTTATTTATTATGTATATAGTGTTCTGCCTACATGCATTCCAATATACCAACAGAGGCCATCAGACCTCATTATAGATGGTTGTGAGCCACCATCTGGTTGCTGGAAATGGAACTCAGGACCTCTGGAAGACTGCTCTTAACCTCTGAGCCATCTTTTTTTTTTCCCCCCAAGACAGGGTTTCTCTGTGGCTTTGGAGGCTGTCCTGGCACTCACTCTGGAGACCAGGCTGGCCTCGAACTCACAGAGATCCGCCTGCCTCTGCCTCCTAAGTGCTGGGATTATAGAAGAGTAACTCTTAACTAAGCAGTCCTCTTCTATTAGAAATCCTCTTCCTTTCACTCCAAAGAAGTTGAGAGAGCCCGGTGGTGATGGCACATGCTTTTAATCCTAGCATTTGGAAGGCAGAGGCAGGCGGATCTCTGTGAGTGGTCTACAAGAGCCAGTTCCAGGACAGCCTCCAAAGCCACAGAGAACCCCTATCTGGAAAAAACAAAACAAAACAAAACAAAAACAAAAACAAACAACAACAAAAAGATTTTAAATTTCTTTCAGATTTTGTTTTGGCTTAAGATTTTTCAGTTCTCTCTCATACCCTCCCTTGCTTCTCCTACCTGTGTGTGTGTGTGTGTGTGTGTGTGTGTGTTGGACTGGAGATAAAACTCAGAGCCTTGTGTAAGCTAGGAAAAGGACTTTAAAGTACTATACACTCCTCTATGTATTTTATACTATGAATGTAAAAACATTACTTTGAGCTCAGTGTGGCGGTGTTTGAGTTTAGTATTAGCACTTCAGAGGCAAAGGCAGACATATTGGTATGAGTTCAAGGCCAGCTTGGTCTACATAGTGAGACACCATCTTGAAAAAAGCAAAAACAAACAAACATTATTCTGTGCATAGTTTGGATATGAAATATCTCTCTAGCAGGCTCATAAATGCAGTAAAGGAAGAGGCTCTGACTTAATCAGTGAATTAATCCACTGACGGATTCATAATTTGATGGCATTTCTGGGAAGTGACTGAAACTATCAGCAGTAAGGCTTCATTGGAGAAAGGAATCATGTCACTGGACTCTATTTTGTCACACACCTCTGTCTTTCTGTCTCCCAGCAATGGTTGAGGAGAACAGCTTTACCCTATGGTGCCCTTCACCATGTCTTCTCCGATATGATGCTCTACCTCACTGTAGATGCACAGTGATGGGATCAGCTGACCAAGGACTGGAACTTCTGACACTGCAAGCCAAAACAGATCCCCCTGCTATGATGAAAACACTTAACTTACAGACCCTGAGAGAGGGTTTGTGGCCTTCACCAAACTACTGAAAGAGTTAAAAAAAAAAAAAAAAAAAAGCAAAACCCCATGACATAACAAAATATAGTACAATTCAGGAAGAGGAATCTACAGGGTTAATTTTAAGAAGCAGGGAACTAGCCTGGTCTTGACTCTGATTACCTACCTTCTGCCTTCTGCTGTTTCTGATATAGTTGTTGTCAATTATGGTAAGGACAGAGCAGCAGCTCACTGAAGCTTCTTGAAAGTGAGAGTCAATCTGGCCATTGTTTTAATTTTTTTTTTTTTTTTTTTTTGAGACAGGTTCTCAGTGTGTACTTCTGGCTGCCCTGGAACTTGTGATGAGACCAGGTTGGCCTCCATCTCGTGGAGACTGCCTGCCTTTGTCTTCCCAGCACTGGGATTAAAGGCATGTGCCACTACTGCCTGGCCTGGATACTATTTTAAATATTCCTTAGTTGAGCACAGTGGTGCAAGCCTTTAATCCCTGCATCTGGGAATCAAAGGAGAATGGATCCCTGTGAGTCTGAATCCAGCCTGGCCTACTTATCAAGTTCCAGGCCAGCTGGGGCTGCATAGTGAAAGCCTGTCTAAATCATCATCATCATCATCCTTTTATCTTCTCTCATTTCTAATTACTTACTTTTCATGCATGTGGGTATTTTGCCTGCATGTTTGTCTGTGCACCATATGCATGGGTGATGCCTGCAGAGGCCAGAAAGTGGCGTTATATACCCTGGTACTGAAACTACAGATGGCTGTAAACAGCCATGTTGAGTTCTGGGAACTGAACCTGAGTCCTCTGCAAGAGCAGCCAGTGCTCTTAACAAATGAGCCATCTTTCCAGGCCCTTTCATTTTTCCAGAAAGTTTAAATTTTTTTTATTTTTATGTGCATGAGTGTTTGGCTACATGCATGTATGTTTATCACGTGTGTCTTTGGTATTCCTGGAGGCCAGAAGAGGGCTTTGGATACCCTGGAATTGGAGTTATAGATGGCTGTGAACTGCCACATGAGTGTTGGGAACGGAAATCCTCTGCAAGAGCAGCCAGTGTTCTTAACCACTGGAACTTTTCTCCAGCCCTATTTCCTTTCATATATTAGAAGCTAATACTTTAGTAATTCTTTAGGCCACAGGCTAGAGGATATAGCTTTGTGGTAGAGCATCTGCCTAGCATGCATGAGTCCCTGGATTTTCTTCACCACTGGAAAAAAATTTTTTTTAGATTAGTCTGTCAACCAAGGCCTACCCCCTGTTCCAGGGATTTAATTCTAAACTTCAAGCTTTGGAAATAATCTTTCTAAAAGCAATTTCTCAAATAGAATAGTAAAAATTATTGAGTGATAAAAAAAAATCTGGGATTAATAAGAATGTTCATTTTTCCATTGAATTTAAAATGAGTTGGGAGTTCCCCAAAAGATTTTCTTTTAAAATTATTTAAACATCTACTCCCTATTACTATTGTTAATATTCTTAGTAGCCTTCCTTTGTTCTTTTGATTAAAGTTTCAGTAAATAGCCACTCAGGAAACAATCTGACTGTAGGATAATTATTCTCAATAAATGTACAAATATAAACACCTTCTAGATAGCAGAGAACCAATATTGTTCAAAACAGGGTCTGAAGAATTTGAGTCATGCTGGCTTAGGAAGGCAATTTATTTGCTTAGTATATTATCTGTGTGCAAGTACAGACTTAAGTCTTGCCTGCTCAAGTAAATGAATGCAAATAGTTTTTTGGTAAAAACAATGGGGCATCATATGCTAATTTGCACCCCATCCAGAGACCAAGATCCTTTAGATCTGAGCTGTACTACGCAATAGTACATTTTCTTTTTCTTCTTCCCTCCCTCCCTCCCTCTCTCTCTCTCTCTTCCTTTAAAGAAAGCGTCTCATTGTGTAGCACAGGCTGACTTCAAATTTCCAAGCCCTTTGCCTCAGTATCCTGAGTTCTGGGATCACAAGTGTATGCTTGGCTTTGCAATAATCTGAATCAAATGCATTGTTACTCAATTTATAATACCAAAGAAATACACAGTATTGTGATTCTATATTGGTTACATGTGTAAGTTACAGGGTCCTCTGCAACAGCAGTATGCACTCTTAACCTCTACAGTTCTTGATTACATGTTGAAATTATACTCCTTTTAAGGTTTTTTGTTTTGTTTTGTTTTTCGAGACAGGGTTTCTCTGTGTAGCTTTGGAGGCTGTCCTGGAACTCGCTCTGTAGACCACGCTGGTCTTGAACTCACAGAGATCCGCCTGCCTCTGCCTCCCGAGTGCTGGGATTAAAGGCGTGTGCCACCACCACCCGGCTCTTTTCAGTTTTTAAAGACTGTATTTATTCTTATTTTATGTCTATAGGTATTTTGCCTGTATATATGTATGTCTGTGCATCATATGCGTGCAGTGCCCTCGGAGGCCAGAAGAAGGCATCAGATCCTCTAGAATGGGAGTTACAGATGGTTGTTACTGGTTATGACCCGCCATGTGGGTACTAGGAATTCAACCCAGGTCCCCTAGAAGAACAGCCAATGGTCTTAACTATGGAGTTATCTCTTCAGTTCCTGAAATGATACTCTTTTGAATATAATGGGTTAAGAGACTACATTAAAATTAATTTATTTTACTTTTAACATTGCCAGTAGGACACTTAAAATTACATGTGTGAATTGCTTTTGTGGTTTGCCTTGCAATTTTTTCTTTAAAAAATATATACATTTATTTTTAACTATGTATATGTGTGTATGCCTGTGTGTGAGTATGTGTATGTGAGTGCAGGTGGTTGTGGAAGCCAGAAGCCTTGGATCCTTCCTGAAGCTGGAGTTACAGGTGGTTGGGATCTGGCTGAAGTGGGTCCTGGGAACCAAACTAGGAACCTCTACAAGAGCAGCATGTGATCTTCACTGCTAAGTCATCATTTATATGTATGATTTAGATAATATACCCAAAGACACCATGGCAAGATGGCATACTCCTGTAGTCCCAGCTAGTAGGGAGGCTGTAGTAGAGGACGGCATGAGACCAGGATCTGATGCTGGTCCAGGCAGCACAAGTGAAAACCCTTGCACACACTAGACCATGGCTTCAACCCCTAGCACTGCAAAAACCAATGAATCAACCAACCAACAGAATTCTAATCATACACCAGTCTTCACTCTTTCCTTTTAAAGCTGTTTTCTTTAAATGCAGCTCATATATGACAGTGCTTCTCTACCATTGACAACTAATTATATTTCCTAGAAAAAACATTTAGTAATGTTTGGAGATATTTTTGCTTGTCACAATTGATGGCATGAAATTAGCTCTAGAGGGTAAAGGCCTGGGATGTTGATAAATATTGTATGCTATACAGGACAGCATCCTCCAAAAATTATCTAGCTTCAGATGTCTTGTGTCTCTGTTAAGAAATTCTAGGGCTAGTCAGGCCATAGTGGTGTACACCTTTGATCCCAGCACTCAGGAGGCAGAGGCAGGTGGGATCTCTGTGAGTTTGAGGCCGGCTTGGTCTACACAAAGAGTTTCAGGATAGCCAGAGCTACACAGAGAAATCCTGTCTTGAAAAAACAAAAACAAAAAAAGAGAAAGAAACAAAGGAATTCTAGGACTGAAGAGTTGGCTCAGTGGTTAAGAGCACTTGTTCTTGCAAAGGACCTGGGTTGAGTCTCAGCACCCACATGGAGGTTTACCATCTCCTCAGGCACCAAGGCATGTATGTGGTACACTGATACATATGAGGCAAAACACTCATACACATAAAATAATTAGTTAAAAATTTCTACTCCAGAGTAATAAAGAGAGGAAGAAGAAAAAAGGCTATTTTTAAGTTTGTCTTGACAAACTGTCAACATAGGTTTTTGTATATGAAACTTAGGAAAAAATTATATGCAAAAACCTCCCAAATTAATGTTGTAATCTTCAAACACTTACGGCAGGGAAACCGGCAAGATGGATACAGAAGGAATAGTAATTAGGAAATCAGATTAAATGGGATTCTCATTGTTGACCTTGTTAGTAACAACAAAAAGTGAGTCAAAACAATTTTGGCTGCTTTTGATTTTTTCCTTCTCTAATGGATTAAAAAAAAAACACACACAGCAAAAGGGAAGGTTTTTTCTTTTTCTTTTTCAGTTTATGGAATATTGTGGATGAAAAGATGATCCACAGTGTTTAAGGGTACTTGTTGCTCTTGGAGAGGACCCAGGTTCAGTTCCTACTACCCACATGTTGGATCCTAACCATCCATAACTCCTCGTCTAACCTCTGCAAGCACCAGGCAGGCACAAGGTGCACATATACACATGTCAGAAAAACATTCATGCACATAAAATAAAATATATAAATTCTAATTTTACAAAAGACTACTATTAAAAATAATAGGCATAAAATGCAAGGTGGCCAGTCTTAAAACTGATAGTAGACACAGAATGAATAGACAAGGAAAATAGTTTCTTCCTTTTTTTTTTTTCTTTCCTTTTTCTTTTCTTGAAACAAGAACTAAGTAGCTCAGGCTGACTTTGAACTCGTGACCTTTTTGTCTTAGCATTCTGAATCCTGGAACTGTAGGTGTGTGCCACTACACCTTGTTGGATCCCCCACCCCCTTTTGAGACAGTGTCTCGTTCTTTAGATCAGGCTGGTCATGAACTATGTAGCTAAGGCTGGCCTTGAACTAGTGGCAATCATCATGCCTCAGCTTCCAAAGTACTGGAACTACAAGCTTACACCACCTAATAGGGTGGCTGGTTTCTGTTTTGTTTTGAGACAGGGTCTCTCTACACAGCCCTGAATATCCTGACATTTGCTCTATACATCAATATATCAGGTTGGCCTTGAACCTGTAGAGATTTGCCTGCCTCTGTCTCCCAAGTGCTGGAATTAAGCATGTATGCCACTATGCCCAAACCATATCTGACTGTTGTTCTTTTCTTTAAAGGGGGAAAAAAAAGTGTGTGTTCAGAAGAAAGCACTAGATTTCTTGAAGCTGGAATTACAAGTGATTATGAATTGTCCAATAACGGATTCTAAGAACTAAACTCTGGCCTTCTAGGAGAACAGGTAACTGCTGAACCATTTCTCCAGTCCTGTCTTTTTGTTTTTGTTTTTTGAGACAGGATTTCTTTGTGTAACAGCCCTAGCTGTCATGGAACTAGTGCTGTATACCAGCCTGGCCTTGAACTTACTGTGCCTCCTGAGTGCTGGGATTAATGATATGTGCCGCCACTGCCCAACTAAAAAGCACTTTCTTTTATTTTTGGTTGTGAGCCTGGCCTTTAATGGCTGAGCCATCTCTCCAGCCCCAGAAGCACTTTCTTAATGAGCTACATTAAGAAAGCCCTACATTATCTGGCTGGTTGTGTCTTGTATGTTCTTTATTAAGCTCCACAGCCTTCTTGGAAACTATGCTTAAGAATTAGTAAAGACAGATCTGTTATCTATTCTTAGATGGTAGTAGTTATATGTAAAGATGGATTAAATACTCAACCAAGTTTTTTTTTTTTTTTTTTTTTTTAAGACAGAGTTTCTCTGTATTGTTTTGGAGCCTTTCCTGGCACTCGCTCTATAGACCAGGCTGGCCTCGAACCCACAGAGATCCGCCTGCCTCTGCCTCCCAAGTGCTGGGATTAAAGGAGTTTGCCACCAACGCCTGGCTCTTAATTTCTAATCTTTAAGACTTTATTATTATTATTAGTGGTGGTGGGGCATTGTGCTATGGCAGATTTGTGGAGGTCAGAGAACAGTTTGTAGAGTCAGTTTTCTCCATCTACTTTTAAATGGGTTCCAGGGATCCAGGTGTGAACAGAAAACGCTTTCAATTGATAAACCATCTTGCCAGCCCCTTTTGCTTTTTAGTTAGGTTCCAATAAATTGTCCAGGCTAGTCCTGAATTGCTCTGTAATCCAGACTAAAACTGGTAATCCTCCTGCCTCTACCTCTTGAATAATAGATGGGGTTGTAGCCTTTGACACCAGACCTACACTATGCCTTATTCTGGAAGAGCAGACTGAAGGGAGAGGACAATCACAGCTCTTTTGTAATTAGGAAATTTTTTGAACCCTGAATACATAAACCATCACGGATAATACAATGAATTAAGTTTCATTTGTAATGATCTGAAAAATCACTTGTACTAAAATCTAACTATCTCTTTCTCTGAAGTTTCTAGGTTTGGTGGTACTAAATGGACAGAAGAGCTCTATTTTATTACAGTATCTTCAAATGGGAACATTTTGGTAAAAGAAAGTGGTAAGAAAATCTATGGAAACCCTGAGAAACTGGAGAGCAAGCACTGAGCAGAAGGCACACTGCTCTTTTTTAGAGCATGATTTTGACAGGGCTTCTCATCCTTGCTGAAGTGCTTCGTATCCCAATGCATATGGCCAGTTTGTGAAAACATGGAAAGGAAGGGAAAGGAAGTGACTGAATACATACACATACAGACACCTTGAAGCCAGGATGGCTTTCATTTTCACCTCAGTCACTCTGAGATGCCTGCTTTCTCTTCAAGATGCTGTTTGCAAAGTGAGTCATACATCCTGCTCTGAATGCTTCATGGCTTTTGAATGAATCATTTCAAAGGACAGGATTATTCAACAAATAAATACAACCATAGCAGCAGTTGCTTATATGTGGCTTTGTGAGCAAGGTAATTTATAGAGGAAAAATATGGACAGGAAACTCCTTCCCAAAATATTCAAAGAGAAATGAAGGAGGAAAAAACTAGAGGGAACAGCCCCACGTAAACACCTATGGTAAATTCATTTGTCTACAGGTGAAGGGACTTTCTGTTTGAGAAGGTTACGTGATAAGAAGAAGGAAAAGACTTTGACAGCTAAGAGAACCTTTGAGCGCAGGTTTTCTGTGGTTGTTATTGTTGGTGCTGTTTTTTTTTTTTTTTTTTCTTCTTCTTCTTCTTCTTCTTCTTCTTCTTCTTCTTCTTCTTCTTCTTCTTCTTCTTCTTCTTCTTCTTCTTCTTCTTCTTCTTCTTCTTCTAAGATAAGGTTTCTCTATGTACTAGGACTAAAGGTGTGTGCTACCACACCTGGCTCTCCATTCTCCTTTTAATAACATTGTTATATTTTTCAGTAAAACCTAAGTCTGTGCCCAATGAACTACTGTCAAACAATGCCTTGCATAACTGGATTGCTTGGGGGTATGGCAAAGGTAAGACCACAGGTTCAAGGAAAATATAATTTGTCTCTTGACCCCTTCTGAACCTTTCTTTTTTGTTTGCCTCTTCTATAAAGGTTGAAAAGCTAGATATTCACTTTCCCTGTCTCCCACACACAACTTCAGTGGGGTAGAATGGGAGATAGTATTTCTGGGCAAGACTTTGTCTCCCTCATAAAAAGGCAGTCTTGGGACCACACTTTCTCATTCTCTGACAGTGAGGCAATAAGCAGGAGTATTAACAAGTAAATGTTAAAAATGATTCAGCAGAGAGGGGAAAGAATGGAAATATTTAATACTTCCTTAGGTGCTCAAACTCCTATTTCTGGATTCATTGTGTTATAAACACTCAGACAATTTTAAGCTATTGTTAGATACTTACAGGTAAAAATAATCCCCAACTAATACAAGGTAAGTTTCAGGATGTATAGTCTTCTTCATTTTCTATTTAAGGAACTCAGAAATGAGATGTGCCAAAAAATATATTATTTTACATCTTCATGAGTATCAACTTTATACTAATGGAAATTACATTTTCACATCTGTAAAACATACCAAAGACAATCTCATCATCACTTATGGCCCCAAGGTCCTTTGGAAACAATGGCTAAAAACTGTTTAGACTTTGGGGAAGAACATAACAGAGAGAGAGAGAGAGAGAGAGAGAGAGAGAGAGATGTTGCTAATACAACACTAAATGATGTTGCTCTTGAAACTGAAGCTGTTACAGATCACTCTTCGCTAAAGATGGAGTTTTAAATTAGAGCTCCATCTTCTCTTATTCTTGGCCATTTCTCTCCCGTAATATGTAATGTTTGGTTTTCTTCTCTTCTTTCTTTCTACTCCTAGAACTATATAGCCCAGGCTGGTCTTGATCTTAAAAGTCTTCCTAAGAATGCCTCCTAAGGGCTAGGATTACAAGCACTAACTACATTTGGCTGTGTCTTGTATGTTCTTTATTAGGTTCCACAGCCTTCTTGGGAACTATGCTTAAGAATTAGCAAAGGCAGATCTGTTATCTATTCCTAGATGGTAGTAGTTATATGTAAAGATGGATTAAACGCTCAATCAACTTTCTTTCTTTCCTTTTTTCTTTTGGTTTTTCGAGACAGGGTTCTCTGTATTGCTTTGGAGCCTGTCCTGGAACTTGCTCTGTGGACCAGGCTGGCTTTGAACTCACAGAGATCTGCCTGCCTCCCAAGTGCTGGGATTAAAGATGTGTACCACCAACGCCTGGAGCTCAACCAACTTTAAAGGACCAGTTCCTAGCGCCGGAGAAATCCCAGAAGTAATTTAGTAGGTCTGGTCCTGTGTCAGTTGCATGGTTAATTGCATTCTCCATGGTTTTGGGGACTCTAATGGTACCCCACAAGGATAACTTGAGTTCTTAATAAAGCAAGGAAACTTTTAAAAAAAAATTAATACAATCATACAGTTCTATAAAAGTTCTTACTAACATTATTCCTACTATTCGCAATCTTATCTAGTCCCAAATTTTTATTAGGATGTAATGAGATACCTCACAAATGGACAGTGCCACCATACTCAGCTGGTTGCTCCCTTCCAAAGGATGGCTCAGTGGTTAAGAGTTCTTCAGCTCTTATAGAGGACTTGAGTTCAGTTCCCAGCACTCACAACCAACCACCTTATAACTCCAACTTCAGGGGATCCCATGCCACCTGCTGGCCTCTGAGCGTACTGTACTCATGTGTACAAACCCATCACATATAAATTTAATTTTAAAAAATGTTTAAGGATATCAGGAATATTTTCCAAGCTTCTCTAGCCTGTTTTCTGGTGGTTTGCTAGCCATGTGACTGATACTCCTTAGCTAGTGGCAGCATAGAGCCAACCTTCCCATGGTGTTCTCCCTAAGTGTGTATCTGTGTCCAATTTTCTCTTTCACATGGATTTGAAACCCGATCTACTCTAATAGGACCTCACATTAATTACATGTACAATGAGGATGCTCTTGAACTTCTTCTGGTCTTCCTGCCTTCACCTCCCTAAATGCTGTGATTATAACCTTGCACAATCACACTCAGTTTATGTAGTGTTCGGAAATGAACCTAGGACTTTATGCATACTAGGTAAGCATTCTAACAACCAAGCTAGATCACCAGCCCTGACTTATTTTCTTTTCTGAGATGAAGTCTTGTTATGTTACCCAAGCTGGTCTGGAAATGGTAAAATCCTGTGATCCTGCTCATTCAGTCTTCCAGCATCTGGGATTACAGGCATGTGCTATTACACCAGGTCTAAACTATATTTCTTCTATTCACAAACCAAAATGATTGGCATTTCTGGTTTGTGATCTAGCATCTAAGGGGTTCAGAGCATCTTTCGATCCTAACAAGTAAAAAGCTGAACAAGTGAAAAACTAATAATTCTTTGGTCTATCAGAGAAGTAGAATCACAGTGCAAACTGCTATTCTCCATAATCCCCAACTCTGGTAAACACAGACTGTGGATACAATGTGACCAGATACTGTCTCCATGACTAACTCCTGCTATGACAGATTACAATTGTAATCCAAAATAAATTAAATTCTTTCTTCCTTAAACTGCTTTGGTTAAAGTATTTGCTTCAGCAACAAGACAAGCAACTGGCTGGGAGGTGGTGGTGCAGTCACTCTTTGTGAGTTCCAGGCCAGCCTGGTCTACAGACCTAGTTCCAGGACAGCTAGGGCTGTTACACAGAGAAACCCTGTATTGAAAAACAAAACAAAACAAGACAAAATTAAAAAAATAAAGACAAGCAAATAATATATTGAGAAACCTAGACTTGAGAAGACAAATACTATATGTTCTTTTTCATACACAGATCTTAATTTTTAATTTATATATTTGTATGTATATATGTAGATATGAGTGTGGGCACAAGTCATGAAAGGTTTTGAGGAAAAGGAGGAAGGCAATAGAATATTAAGGCAGAACTACTGAGTATACAAAGACTATAAGGGAAGGAGATGGGAATGGGGGAAAGAGGTAGGGAGGAGGATCAACAAAGAGAAATTACATAGTGAAACATATTACTTTGTATGCTAATTTACAAAATAAAAAAGATAGGAACAAATACATACTCCAAGAAATCATTGGAAAAGTAACAAAGTATTTTGAGGGCCAGTGAGACAGTTCAGTAGTAAAGAAGTTTTTGCCACCAAGCTTGAGTTATGGCTTGAATGATGGTTCAGCTGACAAAATGCGTAGCCATGCAAGACTGAGGACTTGAGTTTGGATCCCCAGCACACATGTAAAAGCCAGGTGTGGTAGCATCTGCCTATAATCTCACAGCTTGGGAGGCTGTGACAGGTAGGACACTGGAACTTGCTGGCCAGCAAGTCTAGCCAAATTAGTGGGATCCAAATTGGGTAAGACACTGCCTCAGGTATTACTTCCATGGAGCCCTTCCCACTCTCAGGATTTTTTTCTTATCTTTCCTTAATAAATATATGTTTGGGGAGAGAGCAAGAAAAGAAGAGAGGAAGGGAGGTAGAGACAGAGAGAAAGAATCTCAAGTATAACTCAAAAAATAAGGGGAAGTACAACAGAGGAAACTACCTGATGTCAACCTCTGGGTCCTATGTATACATGTGCACACACATAAACACACAGATACACCACATATGCACACATATACATACAAAAAGAATAAAAAGGAATAGTATATCCACAAATTTGATCATCTAAATGAAATAACCAATTAATTTCTTGAGAGATACAATCTGATAAAAACTCACACAATAAGAAATGGACAGCATGACATTGAACAGTTAATTTTCCAAAGCAGAAAGTACCAGGCACAGAGGGCATTCAGGTAAACTCCACTAAATACTGAAGGAAGAAATCATAACAGTTTTTTACAACCTCTTCCAGAGACAGAAGTAAAAGAAATGCTTCCTAACTCATTCTACGGCACCAGATTGTTCTAACACCAAAACTAGACAAAAACATTGCAAGAAAACTATAGACCAGTATCCCTCATGAACAAAAATTCAAAAGGCCACAAAATTATTAGCACGCTGAACCCAATAACTCATAAAAAGAATCATAACATGACTAAATGGAATTTATCTGAAGTATACAAGCCTGACTCAACCCTTGAAAAATCAATATAATCTAGCATACCAACAATAATTTAAAGAAAATTCATATCATATCAACAGATGCAGAAAAAGCATTTGATCAATGCCTTTTAATAATAAAAAACATTCTTAGTACACTAGGGCTAAGAATACAGGCTTGATATGAAGTATCTTCTTAGCATATACTTAGCTCTAAGTTTTTGTTTTGTTTTATATTGTTTTTTCAAGACAGAGCTTATCTGTGTAACAGCCGTGGCTGTCCTGAAACTTGCTTTGTAGACCAGGCTGGCCTCAAACTCACTGAGATCCACCTGCCTCTGCATTAAAGGCGTGGGCCACCACTGCCGGGCTAGCTCTAAGTTTTATACCTAGCACATATGTACATGGTTAACACACACACACACAGACACACACACACAGACACACACACACACAGAGAGAGAGAAACAGAGAGAGAGGCAGAGACAGAGAGAGACAGAGAGACACTTAACTTGATTTTTTTAAAAATCTATTTAGCTAGGCATGGTGATTCATACCTGTAATCCCTGTATTTAGGAGGTGGAGACAAGAAGATTACAAGTTCAATACTAACCTGAGCTACATAGCTCAAGAACTAGAGTAACATAATAAGACCCTCTCTCAAAACAAAAACAGAAGTAAATAAAAAAAAATCTACCCAAACTCTATAATTAACACCATATCGAGTGTTAAGCAACTTGAAGGTTTCCTACTAAGGTTGAGAAAAGTAGCCAGCAATTGAAGAATGACACTGAAGGCTGTCCTTTGGGTTAGGCATACACATAATAACTACACATAAGCTCAGGAATAAATTTCACAAAATAAGTACAATATCTACACAGGAAAACTACAAAACTAATGAAATATATTTTAAAAAACTAAATGAACAGAGAGACAGTCTCTGTCTATTCACAGAAGACTCAATACTGTTATGCTAGTTCTTCCAAACTTGATCTACAGGTTCAACACAACCTACTCAAAATCCCAGCAAGTCATCTAGTGATTGTAGATGAACTGAGCTTTAAGTTTAGAATTACCTGATCAATAGCTATCCAAAGAAAATAAGCATACAAAAAGAGGTTCAACACCAAGCTAGAAGTGCCTACATCTATATTCCCAGCACTTTAGAGGTACAGGCAAGAGGATTGAGAATTCAAGGCCATCCTCAGATATATACCAGATCAGCCCAGATCAGCCTGGACTACAAGAAATTATCTCAAAAACTGTAACAGGGGCTAGAGAGATGGCTCAGTAATTAAGAGCTCTTACAGGGAACTTGAGTTCAGTTCCCAGCACTCATGTGGGGCTCACAACTGCCTATAACTTCAGCTTCAGGAGATCTAACACTTCTGGCCTCTGCAGGCACCTGAACTCTCACATAACTACACATAACCACACATAACCATACTCACACACACACACTTAAAAATAAAGTTTAAGTCTAAAAGCAAAACAAAACTACAAGGATTGTATATAGCACATGCTTTAAAACCCAGCATTTGGGAGGCAGAGGCAGGTGGATCTGAGAGTTCAAGGCCAGCTAGGCTGGCCTACATACTGAGTTTCAGGATAGCCAGGGCTATACAGTGAGACCTTGTATCAAAAACAACAAGGAAGCTGCCGGGCGATGGTGGCACATGTCGTTAATCCCAGCACTTGGGAGGCACAGGCAGGTGGATCTCTGTGAGTGTGAGGCCAGCCTGGTCTAAGAGTGAGTTCCAGGACAGGTTTCAAGGCTACACAGAGAAAACCTGTCTCGAAAAATCAAAAAAACAAAACACAACAAGGGAGAGGGAGGAGGAAGGGGATGGAGGGAAGGAAGGAAAGAAGGGGAGGAAGGAGGGAGGGAAGGAGGGAGGGAGGAAGGAAGAAATGGTGGGGGGAATTACATGCTATCAGGTAACTGAACGTTTGAAACAGGGGCTGTTGAGAGATGGTTCAGTGGTTAAGAGCACTGGCTGTTCTTCCAGAGGTCCTGGGTTCAATTCCCAGCACCTACATTGCAGCTTACAACTAACTGTAACTCCAGTTCCAGAGGATCTGACATCCTTAGACAGGCATACATGTAGGCAAAACATCAATGCACATAAAATAAAAATAAGTAAATCATTTAAAAAGAAAGATAAAAGCAATAATGAAATACCAACACACACACATATTAGACATTCAAAAATCCAAAACCCTTAACAACAACAAATACTCATTAGGTTGAACATTGGGAACTCTCATTCTTTGCAGGAGGGATGCAAAATGGTACTTTGAGGACAGTTTGGCAACGTGTGTGTGTGTGTGTGTGTGTGTGTGTGTGTGTGTGTGTGTGTGTGTGTGTGTGTAGGCACACGCATACTATGGTATGTGGAGGTTAGAGGACAACGTTAGGGTGTACTGGTGTATTATGATTTATTAAAGCTTGCCTGAGGATTCAGAAAAGCAAAGTCAGCCACAAATCATAGAAGTCAGACACATACCTTTAATTCCAGCAGCCAAAAGCTAAGAGGTGGTGGTGCATACCTTTAATCCTAGGACTCAGGATTAAGAGGTAGACCGACTTTACCCAGATCTACACAAGAGTGAATCAGTCTAAAAGAGAATTACAGCTCACACCTTTAATCCCAAAATTAAGGAAGTGTATAAGACAGAAGCAAGGTCTCAGGGAGGCATTCACTCTCTAGCCACACTGAGAGTAAGGGCATTCATAATCCAGCCCACTGAGCACACCGAGGAGAGGCAGCAGTTTGAGACTTGGTTAAGAGCTCTAGTGTGGATCAGCTCTTTCAGCCTGAGGTAGTGGTAAGAGCTAGTGACCGCCTACTTTGCTTTTCTGATATTCAACTCGAAGTATCAGTCTCTGGGTCATTTAATTTTCATGTTACATTAGGGAGTCCATTTTCTCTCCTATCATGTGGAACTCAGACTGTGAGGCTTAGAAGCAAGCACCTTTACCTGCTGAGCCTTCTTGAAGGCTCCAATTTGGCTATTTCTCAGAAATGTAAACATACTTGTTCCAAATGATCTTGTGATTGTGCTCTTGAGTATTTACCTAAATGAATTAAAAATACATGTCCATACAAGAGCCTGCACATGTTAGAAATCATAATTATACAAACTGGAAGCAACCAAGATGTCCTTCATTAGGTGAATGGATAAATAAACTGTGACATCCGAAAACTGGGATACTATTCAGTACTACAAAGAAAGAGTTACCCAAAAAATTGCTACAAAGGAAACATAAATATATACTGGTAAGCAAAAGAAACTAATCTGATAAGGTTGTAACAGGCTATATGACTCCATCTAAATTCTGTTCTGGAAAAGATAAAACCATGAAGATAATAAAGAACATCGGTAGCCAAGAGAGGGAGGGATGAGTAAGCACAGTGCAGAGGATTTTTAGAAACTATTCCATTTGATATGACAATGACATAAACAAGTCATTATACTTTCGTTAAAACCTATAGAATGTGCAATATCAAGAGTGAACTCTAACATAAATTACAGACTGTGATAATGTGTCAGTGAAGGTTAATCAAATGTAACAAATGTAACAGTGCTTCAGTATGCTTACAGTGAGAAGGGTGGTACATTGTGCTGACAGGGGGTATATGAGGACTCTACTTCCTACTTAATTTTGTATGAACCTAAAATTGTCTTTAAATTTTTTATTAATAGGGCTGAAGATTTAGTTCAATTGGTACAGTGTTTGCCTAGCATGCAGGAGGCCCTCTCTTCAGTTTCCAGAACAGCATAAACAGAGCATGGTGTCTCACACCTGTAATTTTTTGAGACACAGTTTCCCTGTATAGCTCTGGCTGTCCTGGGACTTACTCTGTAGACCAGACAGGCCTTGAACTCAGAGATCAGTCTACCTCTGCCTCTCAGTGCAGGGATTAAAGACGTGCAACACAGGCCTGGCTAGCACACCTATAATCCTAAATAGCAGTAGGAGGATCAGGTCATCCTTAACTATATATGAGAATCTCAAAATATCAAAAAAAAGTAAAGTAAAACACACACACAAAACACCTAATATAAGTTAATATAGGAACAGAAAAAAGTTAAAAACTACCAAATAAGGCTAGAAATAGTAGCATAGTCTTATAATCCCACTTATTCGGGAAATGGGGGCAGGAAGAACAAATTCAGGGTCTACCTGGGTTACATATCCAGTTTAAAGTCAGCAGGTAATTCAGTGAGATTCCGTCTCAAAATAAAAACCAAACAGGACTGGAGATATAGTTCAGTGGTAGAATGCTTGGTCTCACATATCCAAGGCATTGGATTTGACCCCAAGTACTATCAAGGCCCCAACTAAATAGAGGTGATTAAATTGTTGAAAAGAGTGAAAATTAAGCTTGAGGGGGCTAGGCAAAATGGCACAAACACATAATCCATTAATTTGGAAGCTGAAGCAGGTGTACCAAGAGTTCAAGCCAGCCTAGGTTATGAGAGACCTTCTTTCAAGAATAAACAACCAGGGCTGGAGAGATGGTTCAGCAGGTAAGAGAGATTGCTATTATATAAGCCTGGTGACCTGAGTTTAGAACTGAATAAAAATCTGGTTGCAACAGTGAACATCTGTATCCCAGCACCCCTACCACAAGATAGGAGGCAGAGACAGAAGAATCACCCAGAAGCTCCCGAGTCAGCTAACCTAGACTATGCAGCACAGCAGCAGAAACAATCAGAAATATATACCCTGTCTTACCAAGTCAGAAAGTGAGAACTGACTCCCTAAACTATTCTCTGACCTCTATTAGCATGCAATTGCATATATGCATCACACTTATATCACACACACACACACACACACACACACACACACACACACACACACACACACAATCTAAAAAAATAAAGTTCCTGCCAAGTGTAGTAGGACCCACCTGAAATCTCAGCACTTGAAGGACTGAGGCCAAAGTCTCATTGAGAATCTGAAGTTAGCCTGGGCTACCCGGGCTATAGGAAACCCTACCTCAAAAACAAGGGGGACAACAATAGGAAGGGAAGGAGGGTAGAAGGAATGAAGGGAGGAAGAAAGGTCAATATCTGGGTTACACAGTGAATTGCAGGTCAGCCAGGGCTACACAGCAAGACCCCGGCTCAAAAAACAAACACACAAAGTAAAGCACAAAAGGAAAACCAACTTCTAAGAAATAATTGTTTTTTTCCTTGATAGAGCTCCAATCAAATCATGCTATAGCCACTGATTTTTCTATTGCTATTTCTTCTTTGTTTCAGACAGTATTCACAACCTTCTGTTTATGTGGTGGGAAGAAATGGCTTCCAAGAAAGGCTTAACCCATTGCATTTTATTAGATAAAAGAAAAAACAAAAAGCCATTCAACTCTGACAAGACTGATTATTGGCTATAGAAGAGCAAAATGTGTCCCCGAGGACTACAAGAATAGTCAACAAGATACAATATGTTCAAACCTTTAACCACTGCTCTGTCAAGAGCTACTGGGTATATGCGTACACAGTTCTTTCTTCTGGGCAGTCATGTGTGTTAACAGGAAGCAGCCTCCATAAAGCCCTCTTTAGCAGTAGTTTCAAATTCATAGGAAGGGAAAGAGTGCTGAAATAAAGCCTACTCTCTACTACTGCAACTACCCAGGTAAAATGTAAAGGAAAGACTGAAGAGGTAAGAGCGAACTGTTGAATCTAATGTGGCCTTTCATTAAACATAACCAAAATCTAGTTCCCAGGAAAATGCTAAGTAACTATTTTCATCTTCCTTTTTCAAAACAGCTTAAGGGAATTATAGTCTCTACCTTAATTATAAAAAGCACGCAGGAAAATGAAATAAAATGGCAAAGGACTGAAGTTATGACCATATACAGTAAAAAGATAAACATATTGTGTAAAAAGTGCTATCACTAGAGTGATGGACACAATTTGCCCAGTTTGGTATTAGATTGTCAAGTATGAGTACATACCACAACCAAGTTCTTTAACAATATCACATTTCAGCCGGGCATTGGTGACGCACGTCTTTAATTCCAGGCAGAGGCAGGTGGATCTCTGTGAGTTCGAGACCAGCCTGGTCTACACGAGCTAGTTCCAGGACAGCCTCCAAAGCCACAGAGAAACCCTGTCTCAAAAAAAAAAATTTTTTAAACATAGTAAATTGTAGTGTTCAAGTCAGCCAGATGGCTCAGCAGGTAGAGTGCTTGCTACTCAAATCTGATTAAGTCCTCAGAACCCAAAAGTTGGAAAAAAAGAGAACAGCTGGTTCCATAAAGTTCACCTGTACTTACATATACATAGCACACACACATTAATAAATACATAAACAATATCCATCCATCCATCCATCCATCCATCCATCCATCCATCCATCCATCCACTCACCCATCCATGGTTTTTCAAGATAGAGTTTCACTGTGTAATCCTGGCTGTCCTGGAACTCGCTCTGTAGACCAGTCTAGTCTCAAACTCAGAGATCCACCTGCCTCTGCCTCCCAAGTACTAGGATTAAAGGCATGCGCTACCACCTCTGGCTCATAAATGATCTTTCTAAGGAGCTTTCAAATATCCTATTAGATGGCCACTGTCTACCTGATAACTTCGTAGGAGACAAGTTTGCAGGTTTGTTTTTAAGTTGTTTATCTTTTCTTTGTATTTAGCTTTTTTTCCCTCTTTTTTAAAGATAGGGTCTCATGTAGCTGAAGCTGACCTTGAATTTTTGAGGACTGTAAGCTTCTGTCCTCCTGCCTCCACCAATGGAGTGTTGAGACCTTAAGAATGTGCCACCATGCCTGTTTATGATGTAGTACTATAATGCTGAGGATCACATGAATGCTAGACATGCACTCTACGAAGTCAGCTACAACCTTAGTTTGTTTCTTGTTTTTGAGACAAAATCTTTGTATGCAGTCCAGGCTGATCTTGAACTCACAATCTCCCTGCCTCAGCCTCCAGTACTAAGATTACAGGTCTGTATCACCAGTATACTTCTACCAACATGCCCTGCCCCTACACACATAAAGATATAGACAGATGCATTCTCAAACAACTAAATGGTCTATCAGAAGCACCAAGTAAAATAAACAAAATGGCAGTATGGGTCACCCAGAGTGATGATTTTGATAGGTTGTGATCCTGTCAAATGATGCACACATAGTATTGCAGGCTCCAGTTAGATATTTCCTACTGTTACATGCAGAGTTAACATAATCTATATTTGTAAGTTGAGGAACTATCAGAATAAAATTAATGCATATTAAGAGCATTTCCAAGAGAAGCTAAGGACATTCAGACAAAAAACACACACAACCTTCATGGTAACTATTAACCATTAGACTCTTATTTCTACTTCTATACATTTTTGTCAGAAATTATTATACATAAATATTTCCATGTATTTACCTAGTTATTTGTTTTCAAACAATGGAAAATGCATTTGTGTACCACAGTTTGTAATGCAGGAGGAAAAAAACATATCTATAGAGATGCTATGATGTCAAAGAAGAGGAAGATGTGATATGTGAGCAGAAAAGAAATTTGTTATTCCACAGAATAGATCCTCCACAAAATCACAAGCCAAAACATCTATGAAAAGAATGTTAATAGTGATTACTAGATAGAAAATACAACTCAGTACATTGTTGAATACTTCTAATTGTTATCAGTTTGGCGGTTTTTAGAACAAAAACTCCATTACTACAAAGGCAAGAACCCAGATACCTTCTTTTGCCTTTTGGGAACATACAGGCTTCAAAATCAAGGTAAGAAAGAAGAGAACAAAGGAAGTAACAAGACCTAGCATTCACAAAGGTGACAGACACTACAATGCTTCTTTGGTCCTACTGACAAAGGACAGTGAAGTCATGACTCTTAGATTCTAGTTTTCTAGTTCTGTCTATATTTCTAGTTGGTTAAAAATTAATCTCTTTCCCTCTCTCCCTCCCCCCTCTGTCTTTGAGATAAGGTCCCACTATATATTCATGGATGTCTTGGAACTTGATATGTGGGCAAGGCTGGTTTCATATTGTAAGCCACCACCTGCTCCCCCGCCCGGTGTCCGTGTCCATGTGTGTGTGTGTGTCCGTGTGTCCGTGTCCGTGTGTCCGTGTGTCCGTGTGTGTGTGTGCGTGTGTGTGCGTGTGTGTGTGTACAGGCATGTGATGAACACATGTGTATGCATGTGTGGAGGCCATTGGTTTGATGCCTTTCACTCTCCCTTGTGACAAAGTATCCCATTGGCCTAGAATTCACCAAACAGGGTATACTGACTGACTAGGAAGACCAGAAATCTGCATGGATTTCTGCAACTGGATTACAAGTGCATACAATCATACCAGGCATTTTACATGGATTCTGGGCTCTAACTCGGTATACACAAAAACACAGACATACGCAGGCATAGAAATAGAAAATGACCATTTATTAGGGGTACAAGAGGAGGGAGGGAGAATGGGGGGGTGAATTGCTGGAACACAAGGGATTTTTTAGGGCAAAAGGGGTTTTTCTAGGGCCGTGAAAACTATTCAGTATGATTTTGTAATGGAAAATATATATCCTTATAAATTTGTCAAAATCCACAGAGGGTACACACAAAGAATGAACCCTAATGAAATCCATAGATTTTAGTCAGTAACAATATATAAATATTTTCTAACCATTTATCACAAATGTGACATATTAATTTAAGATGCTAAAAAGAGAAACTGTGAGGTAGAAGAAAAAGATATATGGAATTCTGTGAACACACTCAATGGTTTTGTATATACAGAAAATGCCCCCCAAAATCTATTAATTTTCAAAAAAGGAAACACTGGTCAATAATGTTTTCACAGTACAAGGGTCTAATAAGAACCAAAATAAGAGGAATGCAAAAAAGAAAAAAAGAAAAGAAAAAAGAAAAAAACAGAAAAACTTTATAGCTTGTTCTCAATCCAGAAAGGAAAGCAACCAAAGACAAGGAATGAAGCTTGAGAAAAGGAGGAATGTGTGAGAAAAAAAAGCAGCTCTCACAATGACAACTTACAGGGATTAATGGTTAAACATCGAAAACTTATTTCCCATTCAGGAAGGAAAAAAAAAAAAAAGCCAAGAGGCTTATAGGGGAGACTGAGATTCTCAGCAGAAAAATAACCACCATTAAGCCTCTGGTGTCACCCTGATGCCTCTCCATGTGGCTAAGAAATCAGCTTGTCATTTTAACTTGTGCTGATGCCAATCTCTAAGGCAGATTGAGCTATTTTTCAGGAAAATCAAGGGATAATTGCTTAGTATCAAAGATCTGGCCCTTGGGAGGATAAGGAGCTGCTCCTTCTGCCACAGTACGATTTTTTTCTAGAAAAGTATAAATGACTCTTTAAGATGCCGTGTCTGTCATAAGCGGAGCTTCAATTTTGACCGCCAGTCTGCTGAATGCCGAATGGAGCACTTAGCTTTCGATACAGTGACTGAAAGAACAAAGCAAAGCTAGATTTATTCTGCAGAGCCACTTGGGTTTTTCAAAGGCAAAAGGGAAAAACTCCTTTCTTCTAATCCAGGGAATTATAAATTTTGTCTGGGATCTAAAGACAGCTATGCTTGCTCAAAATCTGGCATCGTGGATGTGAACACGATTTAAAAGCTGGAATGATGGCTGGCAATTTGAACATTTAGAACAGAAGTTGGTTCAGCACTTCAATCTGCCAGCAAAATCAGAAGCCACACAAAGCACATGGAGATGCCAGACTGGGAGCAAGCTAATTTCACAAAACTCATTCTCTTCTCTCTTGTACTTCAAGCAGTCCAGATTCTTATCAAGCATAATCTTAGACAGCAAATTTTGCTGCACAAAGAAATTCAAATCAAATCACCAAGATACTATTCTCAATTTTTTTCTTCACGATAATTCCCTTCTTAAAATCTTATCCTTAAAAAGCAAAATCTCACTAGAATAAGATATTAACAACATTTTCCCACACAACTCCTATTATCTCTTCAGGATGAGAACTCAAGAAGAAAAGCTTTCTTTCAAATATCCAAACTAGAAAATAATAGCCATATGCTACAATTTAAAGGACAGTGCACCTCTTTGATTAAACAGATCCAACTGTCAAAGTGAGACTTGAGAGAGAAGATGCTGAATTTCTGATTAAAATATTTTGGTTATCTATAACATACAAACACAGAAAAAGGAAACCAAAAATGTAGTAATACTGAAGTCTATTTTAAGTTTGTAAATGTGCATTACTATGCTGAACAACTATTCTGTAACAGGCATAGAAGTAAAGGAATCAGTAATAATGAAACACTGCACAGATAAGCAGTTCAAGATTCCCCCAAAAAATACATTGAAAGAGGATCAAAATAAAGATGATTTGCTTTATAAATAATATTAGCAAAACAATACATGTCTTAAGTTTAAGGCCTGAAACTGAGCTAAATTTCTACTACCTTGGCCACTGTAACTCTTTCAAAAAGGTTTGTTATTTGTTGATGAAACCTCAAGATCAAACCAGGATTTGACCAAACTCCCCCTGAAGGAGCTTTTCTCAAAGTATTATCAAGTTCATTTAAAAAACCAAAACAAAACAACATAGTGTGTTGCTTAAATTAATCAGATTACAACCCTGTGAGCAGAATGCTGGTATCTTCTTTCTTCTCTTAAGAAAGACCTTCCAGAAAGTCCCTCTCACATTTGTTCATAATGCATACTTTATTGATATTTCTTTTTCTCTCTAAATGGCCGGGAGGGAAGAAGAGCGCCATAGTCACTGTGTGTGGTTAGTAATGGCACTTTTACTTGTCATCGTACAAAGCCTGTTAAATATTTACAACACAGACAGCAATATCTAGTCCTAAACACCCAGTTGTGAGTTTGAATTTTTTTAGAAATAAATCTATGACAAGTTTTCACCAGCAAAATGCCAGAAGACTTTACTAATAGCTTCAAGAGACCCAGCGGGTCCAGAGGAGCAGTTATAGGCCATCTGGTGATTACTTATTATTATTTATACAGCACAGTTGATGTACACACAGATGTGTTATGAATCCACATACAGAGAAGCCCTAACAAGGACTTCTGATACAATGTGACTACTGAGCAAGTCAATATGCATTAAAGAACTGCATTAACCAGAAAGAGACAGAACACTGGCTTTCTCTTTTTAATATGACAAATTACCTGGAAGATTATTTGGTAAAAGAATGATGAGTTCTATATAATGACAGTATCCTGCCAGTCAAAAATCTAGCTGTATGTGATTTTGCAAATAGTGAAGGAAGAGACTATCAGATCCAGAAGGCACCTTATAAACTTATCAATTTGTTAAAAAGTAACAAATAAATAAATAGCAAAATAAATGGGTGTGGGGGAGGAGTGTAGGCTTGGAAAGAACTATTGAGATAGAAAGATACAGTATTTTATTTTACTTTATTCTAGAAGGAATGTGCTCAGAACAATTCCAACACTCCCATTTTGTAACATTTGGTTGTATACAGGAAAACCAAGAGTGAATAAATAAAAAATTTCACTTTAATTTCCTGTTTACAGCTCCACTTTTGGTTTTATTTGTTTGTTGGGAGGGGCAGAGGGAAAACAGGCTAAAGCAAGGATACTTTAATATATTCTTTTAATAATAGCATAATAAATAATAACAAAGCTAAAATTAACCAATTATACGTGTTTAAGGCAAGTATCAAGAGATCAGATCTGACATTAAGAAACCAGAGTTTAATTACTTGCTCTTAACACCTCTGGAGATTTTTAAATCCTAGTCTCAATTTATGTATATAATACATAAATGGCCTAGTTCCACCACAGGTTACATAAAATCACAGAATTCTCAAAGCAGACTGGAAGTTGTTGCAAAATCAACATTTTACAAAAAATAAGGTTAACATTTGGCCTAATTGTGCAATTGTGTGTAGTATATTTTCAGCTGCCTGACAGCATGTAGTCACTCTTACCAGATGGGAACTAGATGAATTATTGAATGAAATATGAATTATTAAATGAAAATTTGAGTTTTTTTTTTAAAAAAACTCTTAGCAGGGGGTAAGAAAGAAAAGCTTATTTGTTTGCCTGAAATTGCTTTCACCTGTCATAGCATGTAAACACAGCATACACCACCACAATGGCATTTGCCTACCTGATCCATTTGTTTCCTGGTTATTTTTCAATTCATGATGCTCCCCTAACGTAAAGCATGAGTAATCAACATCATGTCATTCTTCTTTGCTTTTCTTTTTGCTCATGCCAGTAATTGGGAAACTTGCCAAAGGGATATAGGATGAAAGATCCAGAGTCTCATAGTATCAATATGGCCCTTTTAATGGGAAATCGAGGATAACAGAAATAATCTCTATAGATTTGTGTTATACAGACAATAAAACATATACCTTTGTAGCATGCCAGCATTTAACCAATCATAGGAGCTATTTGTTGCCTCATCTATTACAAAGCAATAGAGATTTAAGGGATAATGCTCATGGAGGCAAAGGATACAAAGCAATAAACAGCTTTGGAGGCTGGTTAAATGCCAAGTGAAGCCAGGCCTACAACACCATAAACATCATTCCTACCATGACAAGATATGGAGGTACAAGAAGCCGCTCTCAATCCCACTACAACTGGATGACACTGTTACTCTTTTTTTTTTTTAAAGATGAGGTCTCATTTAATCCAGATGATCTCAAACTTTCTATACAACTAAGGCCCTGGAGGTCTGTGTACTCAAGGAGAAAAGAGATCTTCAGAGTAGATACCTGGGGTCACACTGGACAGAGAAATAATTTCCCTTAAGGACAGGATTGATAAACATAGTTACAACAGTGGTTGACAATAAAATACTGTTCTCAGAGGAAATGTCCTGTTCTTCAGCAACAACCTACACAATAAACAGAAACAACCAGCTTCTACTTGAAGACTTGATGATATCCAGAAATTTTATTTAAATCTGCATAATATGTTCTATAAACCAGCATATGGCTCTGAGAGGAAGACACAGCAGTATGGAATCTCTTGATTCCTTGGCAATAAAAGCTGAGGAGACAGCTCTATTGGTAAAGTGCTTGCCATGATGGCACGAGGATCTGAGTGTGATCTCCAGCACCCACATGAAAAGCCAGGTATGGTGGCTCTCACTTGCAATTGCAGACTTGAGGAGTCAGAGAAATGCAGATTCCTAGGGTTTTCTGGTCAGCTAGCCAGTCTAGCCTAATCAGTAAGCTCCAGGTCTCAGTGAGAGATCCTGTTTCAGACTGTTGAACACACAAACTCAAAGTGGCTGTAACTGCATGCTCAAAATATGCACAGGATCAAGCCAACCAAAATTCCAGCATGGATAGGGGAGGGGCTCATGAAGTTCTATCCCTAGCTGAGGAGCTATTGACAACTGGTGACTGTCGGAGCTGGGAGAATCAGTGTTTTTAGGAATATGGCCCTGGAAGGCTACCCATGCTCTAGCAGATGGTACTACACCCAAGAATACAGAAAGCAATAAGTAGATTCAGTGGATTTAAGAAAAAAAAAAAAAAAGAGCACTCGAAGTTAGGAGGGAAAAGGGGGGCAGAGAAGGAAATGGAGGGAAAGGAAATAAAAAAGCCAAGATGGATGATGGATCCTGATGAATGACACCCAAGGCTGATCTCTTGCCTCCACATGCATATACACACATGCATGTATATACACATCTATAAACATGAATTTGCATACACACACACACACACAAAGAAGCAACCTAAAGTAGGTTAGCTGCACATGAAATAACATCTCAAATTTAGGATTTCTGATAATGACATAGTAAACTTGCTCCCATTCTATTGGCTTTATAATAGACTTTGAAGTAAAAGTGGCACCCCAAAATATTAAAAACTTACAGGACTTAGCAGGAAATGATGGTATATAAATGTACTTATTCCCAGCTATTTGGGAGGCTGAGGCAAGAGGATCACTTGTGCCCAGGAGTTCTGTAGTAGCCTGGGCAATATAATGAAGATCCACTTTTCCTTACAAGACTTTCTAGATTCAGCATCAATTATATCTCTATTATCTTAACAGAAACAAAAAGGCAAGTCTACTTTATAATTGCAATGTTTTTGTTCATTTGCTTTAGTTTTCCAAGACAGGGTTTCTCTGTGTAGCCTATCCTGGCACTTGCTCTGGAGACCAGGCTGGCCTCAAACTCACAGAGATCCGCCTACCTCTGCCTCCCGAGTGCTGGGATTAAAGGCCTGTGCCACCAACACCCGGCCAATAAGTACTTTTAAACAGAAGCTTTTTGTTTGTTTGTTTTTTCTTTTCTTTTTTTCAGTGTTGGGGATTGAACCAGAGTCTCATTTTTTTTTCTTCACATTTTTTAAGATTTTTCAGGTGGTGGTGGTGCATGCCTTTAATCCCAGCACTTGGGAGGCAGAGGTAGGTGGATCTGAGTTTGAGGCCAGCATGGTGTACAGAGCGAGTCCCAGGGCAACCAGGATTACACAGAGAAAACCTGTGTCAGAACAAATAAACAAGAAGATTCAGCTTTAATTCACATGCATATATGTATATGAATGTTATAGGCATATATGTATATGAATGTTAGATCCTCTAGAAATGGAGTTACAGGTGCTTGAGAGCCACCATGTGCACGCTAGGAATCAAACTGAAGTCCTCTGCAAGAGAAGTACATACTGAACCATCTCTCTCCAGCCCCTTAACTATGGTCTCAAGAGCACCAGGCAAGCACTCGGAGACAGAGCTACATCTCAGGGCTTTTATTTTTTGAGGCAGGGTTTCAGAAAGTTGCTTAGACTGTCCTTGAACTTGTGATCCTCTTTCCTTAGTTTACCAGATGTCTGGAATTACAGGTATGTTTAAGTGCACAGGGCGCTTAAATAGATGCTACCTTATAATTGCTTCAAAATCCCACACAACTCCATTCAACTAGGCCTCTGTCAAAGGGATATCTGGGGGACTGTTGCCTTAACAACACTAACCCATTCTCAGGAGGTAGCTCAGCTCTATTAACGATTGCTTGTACCACATTCCATAGAGAGGTTTTAGCAAGAATATTGTTTTTCCTAAGTTCTTCATGAGCTTGATGAGGCCTCAGGAGAAACAGTCTCAATGGGCCAATAGGAATAAGGGTACTAAAAAGCTTATCATCTGTCTTTTCACACAGGAATGCAGACAGCACAATTTTCAGTAGCCATTTTTTTAAGTACATGTAGTGTATTTAGAATTCAGCTGTGTCACATCAGACTGACTGTTGGGAAGTAGATCATGAACACAATCCAAAAATAACAGCCATTAAAAACCTAGCAACCAAAACATGTTTATGTATCCATTGAAAGCCTGGTAGTTTTGATTATATAGTGGAGGGTATAATCAACTAGTCTATTTTAGGTAAATTTTCCTTTCACCTTCCCTTAATATTAAACTAAATGGTAATTTCTGAGTTTAAAGATGCATATGGTAGAGTCTGCACAAGGAATAGATATAGAAACAAAGTAGAATTCCCATAGTTCTCTTTGGGAGCTGAAGACCCAGAGCCTTATACAAATTCATGTACATTTAGCTCTATTGAGCTAAATCACCAACCCCACAATTAAAAAAAAGTTTTTCTGTTTGTTTTTTATCTTATATGTATGACTGTTTTGTCTGCAAGTATGCTTTGCTCTGTGTGCTTGTAGTTCCCATGAAGGTCAGAAGACAGTGTTGGATCCCCTGGAATTGAAGTTACACATGTTTGTGAGCTGCCATATAGGTACTCAGAATCAAACCTGGGTGCTCTGCAACACTGACAGTGCTCTTAACTTTGGAGCCAACTCTTTCTCCTTACCACTGTTTTTTGAGACTTTTCTAAGACAGGTCCTAACCCATGCCTTCTAAAGATTAGATTCTTTCCTGGGATTTACATAGCCTTTTTTGTTTCTACCACATTTGGAATAAATATTCGAAGTCAATAACAAGTAGCTTACAAGTAACTTAAAGGCCTCTGGGTAGTTCTAAAATGAAGCTGTTTCAAGATTTAAGGACGTTCAATGGCATGCCAACTGGTTGTTGGTTTTACCAAATTTTCATCTTCTGCCACATTTTCTCTATTTCACACAGTATGAGGTAATCACAAGTGTCTGCTGAAAATCCTACTCTAGAGCTATTTGTTACCAGATCTCAGAAGAAATCTAAAGAATGGACTAAATATAGCTGGAGAACAATAATCTTACCTAAATGAACAGTTTCTGATATGCAAAGAGGGTAAAGGGATGAGTCACACTTCCACCAAACTCTTAAGATGGGGTTTTCTAACCTATTAAAGAAGTGATGATGTCAAGTTCCAAGTGCCATATTCAACTTCCCACTAGGGGGAAAAAGCTATCCAAACCCTAAAGACCTTACAGTGAGTCATAGAAACCAACACACAATTTGGAAATGTGGGGAAAGGCTCACAAACAAAGCCCAACAAAACTGAGAAACCAAAGTAAAAATCCTTACTACTTTTTTTTTCTAGTACTAAATACATTTTAAACTTTTTTTTTTTTTTTTTTGAGACAGGGTTTCTCTGTGTGACTCTGGCTGTCTTGGAACTTGCTCTGTAAACCAGGCTGGCTTCAGGAGATCTGCCTGCCTCAGCCTCTCAAGTGCTGGGAATAAAGAAATGAGCCACGGTGCACTTTAAAGCTTTTTAAATATATATATATATATATATATATATATATATATGTATATATATATATATATATATATATTGTAAGTACAGGTGCACACATGGAGGGTTGGAGGTTAATTTTGAGAGTTCACTCTTTCTTTTTACCCTTCTACAATGAGATCCAATATAAAATTCAGGTTGTTAGGTCTGTTCAGCAAGTACTTTTACCCTTTCAACCATTTTGGCCCCACCCTGAAAAGATCACTTTTTCTCTGCCTCTGGGTACTATTATTAAAAGTGTGCACCCTCATGTCTGGTTCACAAAAAATTTTTTTTGGGTTTGTTTGTGAGGCAAGGTCTCATGTAGCCTGGGCTGTCCAGAGATGGTGGCACACACCCTTAGGGTAGATCTTTGTGGATTTGAGGTCAGCATGGTTTATTACATAAGGTGTTCCAGGGCAGCCAGGGCTACACAGTGAGATCCTGTCTTATAAAATAAAAAAAATTAAAAAAAAAAAGCACACATGAGGAAAGTAAATTCACCTAATTTTCAAGCAGTACAGGGCACCACTATGTCAGCTGCTGGACTCACAGCAAAGGCATCATGAAATTCACACACATAAATCTGGAGGGATCATTTCACATATTCTACCTTAATATACTATTTGAAAATGGAAATATACCTACACTTGTTAAAAAAAAATTAACAAGGAAGAAAATATACTCTAGGATGCTTAATACTGCAGAATACAATGTTTTGGTTTAGGTATCTTACCAGAAAGTTTCAGCATTTATTGAAATATGGAATATTCTTTCTATTTCTTGATCCATCATCATCTCATCTACCTCTCAAATTCCAATTCTAAGCTCTTTTTTTTTTAATATTTACAATTTGTAATAGAACCAGTCTGCCATCTCACATAACATCAGTAAGTGTCACTGGACAGTTAGATGACATAACGCTAACTGAGATTAGTTAGATAGTTGAGATTCTATAAAATGGAAGGCAAATAAAACTTTTATCCATTTTTCCATCATTTGTAGAAGCATTAGAAAAAGATCTAGGAAAAAAGTTAATATATTAAATGAAAAACAAGGCAATTTCAACAGAATTATTTTATAAAAAAAAGTATATGAAACACATCTGACATATAATGCACACACACACACACACACACACACACACACACACACATACAATTATGTGGGAGCTGACATATAGAACAACACATGTCATGGTATCAGGCAGGGAAATGTTTGTAGAATACCACTGGAGGGATCGCAAGTTCTATGTTGGGCTTGGCTGTTCCTGATGGAAGTACCTGCCTTAGCTGTTAACTCAATTTTTCTGGATCAGCAATCAAAAGAAGCATTTCTTTTTTCATATTTGAGAAACCCTCAGAGACTCAGAAATTGGAGGCTTACAATAAATGGGAACATTCTTAGCTGACTCTCTAAATATATTAAGCAGACTTTTATATACCTGAAGGTCAAGAAGAAGACATTTCTAATCTTGTATGTTTAGATGGATACTTTTAGAAAGGAAGAGAAAGTAACATGTATTCTTTAACAGTGTGTGTTGGAAAACAAACACCAGTAGAATAACAAGATGGAAGAAAGCAAGGCAGATTTCATTACGGCGGAGTGCCTACACTTCCTCATAACTTGGATTTACACACTGCAAATCCTCTGATCTGATTACCTCCAGTGATCACGTAAAATACCGGCTTTAAACTCTTTGCCTTAGTGATAAAACAGCCACTTTGATTCACAACAAGACATTCACAATAAAGTATATTGTAAACGTACCTGTCCACAGCCCGGGGCATTGCACACAAACGGTCTGTCGTCTCCCATATTTCATAAAGCAGAGCAGAGCTGAGGGGGGGAAGGAGTAGGGGAAAAGTTATGTTAAATACGCTGGAGAAAAAAAAATGCGCTTCAAAAATATCAAGCCTAGAAACAGGTGTTCCAAGAATGCCATCTATCAAAGCTGTAAACACAGGCTACTTTGGGGAGACTCATTAGACAGGTGGAATATGATCTACTGTGCCTCAATTGAAACTTTTAATTAGGAAAATTCAGACTTAAATAGTCCAAGAATTTTAAACCTTTGCTAGGTTTTTCCTCTTTCTACTACAGTATATAACACATTTCTCCAGTCTACTGAATTACAACCAGTGCAGCTCTCTCTGTCAATAAATTTACCTAACGCTTGATTCGGAAGCCATATTTCTGAACTAGAGAAGACCAAATTTGTCATTTAATTAATTAAGGGATTATAGGAGGGGTGCTCCATTTTACAAGGCTATAATCTGGCTCCCTGGTGTATAAACTACGACACTGTTGGCAAGGGTCGTTTATCCCAGATTATTGCCAAAGAAAACAAAGCACCCATCCTATTGAACTACATGGGAAATTATTTTCATTAATAAAAAAATAAAAATAAAAACTTCCCCTCCCCACTGGGAGCCTCCTCCCTCTCCCCCCACCAGCCGTCTGTGGCAAATGAAGAAATATCAGTGCCCTTCCCCCCCTCTGATTCTATTTATGGCTAGGTTTTTAAAAGCAGCAATAAAACAAATGTCGACTCTTTGGGGGTTTACTGGGTGAATATGTTCCGGCTGTTTGTGCTGCTCTCGGCCAGAGTTCTTAGGCTGCTCTGTTGCAGCCAACAGATGTGTGCTGCTGCAGGGGATAAAAGAAATGCACTTAAAGGCACCACCATCCATCCCCTCTATTTCTCTGAAGAATTTAACAGAATTTATATTGCTTTTTTAAATGACTAAAGCTAATCTCTTGAAATGCCTATCAAAATTCTTTGTCAAAAACAATAAATACAATCTGAATATGTTGTAGAAATTTCTCATATTCCAACTAAGAATAACAACCAGGCAGAGATGGAATAATGACTAGAAATGCAAATCACAATAAAATATTCTAAAAAATAAACAATATTTTGGAAGAGTCAAAGAGAAAACTGGAAGAATAAAAGTAGTCTTATAGAACAAGGTTCTAAGGACATTTTCACACAACTATCTGTAACACAGAACAATACATAAAAAGATGTGAACAATGGAAGATGAGCAAGGAATGATTGTTGAACTATGCCTGGAAGTAACTTCAGAACTGTAAGCAAATTTCAAATTTCATATTGAAGATAAACCAAAATGTGAGGTCAATCTCAGTCAGGCTTGCATTAAAATAAAATGTTAACATGACAGAATGAAGCTAGTAACAGAAAACCAAGCTTACAATAGAGGGCAAGGAGGTAATATCTCTCCTATTCTCTTATGAGTTACTTTTGGGTTAGAAACCAGTATTTCTGGTTATCTAATCAGTAATTCCACAACTAATCGGTGTTTAAAAGTGTAAGGTGCCCCATGAAATAGAAGGGGCTGCCTGGCCATCTTTCAGTGTGATAGGAACATGGTCTAACTATGAAGGAAACTGATGCTTCAGCCCTGCTGTAATGGAATAGACTCTGTATGTACATACGTATACACAGATTTATATCACATTTAGCCAGGATAAATTGCTTCAATAAATTCTGCTCCTAGGAGAGGCCAGCTCAAGCCGATGATTGGGTACTGGGAAATGAGAGCTTCATTCTTCTTCACATAGCCCCAGGACAACAAGGTTTTCTGGTTGGTTTGTTTGTTTTAAATACATTTAAAAAAACCAAATTATTTCTTAGTACTTTCCGAAACCATAACACAGTATCAAAAAATAATTAAATAAAAGCAAATAAATATAAAAACTATGGTCATTATGGCTGAAAACACAGATCATCTTTGGAAGGCAGATCATTCCTCTATGAGGAATCCCTAACTGCAGTGCCGTGAATAATTTCACTCCTAGCTCCAGAATCTGCTCTCCTAACATAGCCACAAGACCAGACCTTGGCTTAAAGGGTTCCTCTTATGTCTACTCTGATCAAGATACAAATGGACACAAGAATTAGGCAGAAGTCCTTACTATTATATGGATTATAGCACTTGGGGCTAAATTTTCTCCTTTATTGATTTATTAGAGGGAAGGGTTCTTTCTGGTAAGGTAGGGGAGCAGGAAGTGATTACATAAATTCTGGAACAATTTTCCTCAAGCCACAAATTTCAAACCTTCAAAAAAATGAGGATGATTATAATTTGGAATCTTTACTAAGAATGATATGAAAATTGTGCCTTGCTAAAAAAGCATTTAGGACAAAAAGCATTAAAATCTAACAGAAGTAAGCTTTTCTTTGGTCTTGAATGTTAAACTGGCAGCCACTAATAGGATTTCCTGCTTCTGTCCCAATTTGTAAGCTTTTGTTTCACCATTTTTACCCAACAGCGATCACAATGGGAGGAAGAAGTATTTCTTAAATGCCTAGTTATTCTTAAATCATCCCCCTATTCTCAGGTCCCTTGTCATTTTCATCATTTCTGCATTCAAGAAAATTTAAATATTTAACAATGTTAAGAATAATCTCTCTTCATTTAAAAAATTCCACTCACACCTTTTTAATTTTTTCCTTCATTCTCCATCTGCTACATCAATTGCGACACACAAAGAATGCTTTTGTTTATTTCTATATGACAAACAAAAAGCAACATATTTCAATAGAATTAAACAGATGGAGACAAAAAGTGAAATCTTGAATGATGCTGCTGCCACTCAATGTAAACTTAACTCACAGCTCATCTGTAATTCTACTGCTTGACAAGCAGATCATGTGTCTAGGCATGACACTCAGAGTACATTGTCTCCTTCCTGATCTATTTTTCAGGATGAAATGTAAGAACTTTATAGGACTAAACAATAAATGATGGGAGGAATATACAGCCTGAGAGATACTAACAAAAATAAGTAAGATGCTTAGGACAAAAAAACAAAAACAAAAACAAAGATGCATTAAAAGGTTATCCTTAGATGCCCAGGTCTACAGGGAAAAAGGCTCATGCACTGAGAGCAACCAAACGAGTAAAGGATACAATTAGGATTTGCCTAAAAGTGAAACTCATCTGAATGCTGGAAGACTAGTTAAGGAAAATCAAGTTTTAAGGCCAGTGAGATGATTCAGTCAGTAAAAGCACTTAATCTGAACTCAATCCCCAAAACAGAAGGTAGAAGGAAAAAATCAACTCCTGAAAGTTGTCCTCTGACCTCCATACGCACACCTTGGACATCCACACTCAAATATACATGCTAATAAAATATTTTTTAAAGCCAAAATTTAAAGATTTAAAATAGTATTTATGTATGTGAGTTCGTGTATGCTGTGTGTGTGTGTTTGTCTGCATGTTAGTACAGGTGTCCTCAGAGACCAGAGGTGTTAGATTCCCCTGTAGGTGGAGCGAGGGACAGTTGTGAGCCACCCAACATGGGAGCTGGGATCTTTATATACTAAAATATTTGTCATAGTAGTATGACCAACAAAAAATAGGAATTAAGTGCTGAAGGAAGCTAAATATAAATTAAGATACTACAACAGACTATATTTAAGATGTTAAGAATAACATTTTGAGAACTATTTAATGACATGAGAAAGCCATTAAATGAAAAAATAATATAAAATTATGGGGCTAGGGAGATGGCTTGCAGAAGGTAAAAGTATCTGCCATACAAGCCTGACAACTTGAGTTCAATTTCTGGAATCCATATGAAAAGAACAGTGGCATACATCTATAATCCCAACCTTTTATAAGATTGAAAGTAAAACCAGGAAAATCTACCAGAAGCTCAAAGGTCAACCAGTCTGGAGGACACCAATACAACAAAAGAGAACCAGTCTCAACAAGGTGGAAGGTGAACTCTGACTTCCGAAGGTTGCTGTGACATGCAAGTGTCGGCACTCATACAAACACACAAAATGAATGAATAAAAATTTAGATATGGGGGATGGAAAGATGGCTCAGAGGTTAAGAGCACTGGCTGCTCATCCAGAGGTCCTGAGTTCAATTCCCAGCAACCACATGGTGGCTCACAACCATCTGTAATGAGATATGATACCCTCTTCTGGCATGTAGGCATGCATGCAGACAGAGCACTGATACCTAAAAAATTACAGAAATAAAATGTTTTTTAAAAAATTTAGATAAATTTTCATATGCATTGTAATTCCAAATGCATGAAAAGAAGCAAGCAAAAAAAAATGTTTAAAAAAAGATAAAGAGGGCTGGAGAGATGGTTTAGCGGTTAAGAACACTGGCTGTTCTTTCTGAGGTCCTGAGTTCAAGTCCCAGCAACCACTTGTTGGCTCACAACCATCTGTAATGAGATCTGGTGCCCTCTTCTGGCCTGCAGGCAGACATGCAGACAGAATACTGTATGCATAATAAATAATCTTTTTAAAAAAAGATAAAGAATGGAGACTGGAAAGATGGTTCAGTGGGAAGAACATTTGTTTGCAGAGGTCTCAGGTTCAGTTCCCAGCATCCATATGGTGCCTCACAACCATGCATGCAAGTGGGACACATACATATACACAGGGAAAACACTCATACATATAAATAAATAATTCTTTAAAAAATAGATGAAGAAATCAATACAAAATGAATAATAAGTCTAACAGAACTGTATTCTAGATTACCTTCTTCTTTGTATTATTAGTATTCTCAAGTCTATAATGATCAGAAATTGCTTTTAATTGCAGTAAAGTGCTTACCACTCAAGCCTGAAACTTGAATTTGAATCCTGGAACACATGTAAAGGTGGAAGGAGAAAACCAACTTCATAGAGTTGTTCTCAGACCTCCACATGTGTACCATAGCATATGTGCCCCTCAACATGTATTATACATACACATAATAATATAACTGGAATAAAATTACAAATATATAATATAATCTAATAGTAAAAGAATGCTGATCTGCATGACTGAATAAAAAGCATGTCTTTGAGTTAAAAAAGAAAAAAAAAAGGCCTTTTACTTCTTAAACTATTCTAAAGCACTGAATAGTAAATTAAAGAGTCATATACAGTTCTATAAAGCATCAGTATCAACTGGAAAAATAAGTTCAAAAAGGACCATGAAAAAAGTCTAAAATTATATACTATCAGTTTCATATAGAAAACAACCAAGCAGTTCCAGGCAGCTCTTCCCTTTATTACCCATTTCAGAATCCCTGGTAAGAAATTATTACTTACAGTAATAACTAATCAGAAATGATTAGAAACTGTCCCTGACATGAATCTCTAAGGGAATGAAGGGAGCTAAAACTAAGCCTAGCAGGTACTGAACACAATTTAGTTTAGTTTTAAACAAGCTGGAAATTTTAAAACAGGTTCCAACTCTACACCTCCATTCCTTTATGACATTAATACAAAAAAGTATATATGAGAACAGTTCTCTGGGAAAAAACACAACAGTATACTATTGTTCAGACAAAAGAGAATTTAGCTGTTAGTAAACAAAGCTTACAAACACTGACATCTTAATCAATCTCAACAGTCTTTTTAAAATTACATATATATGCCATAATGCATGTGTGGTGGTTAGAGGACAACTTTTGGGAATAGGTTCTCCTTCTTCTATGTGGGTCCTGAGGACAGAACTCAGATTGTTAAGCTTGGTGGCAAGTATCTCTACCCACGGAACCATCTTTCCAGTTGCAGCCTTAACAATTTATCCTCCAAAAGGACACACTAATGCTCTGGTCTGCATGGTATCTAGAAAACCACCTAAGGAAACATATATAAACTGTGAAATTATAATGCAGGTTATGTGAGCCTCTAAACAGAGTATATACAAGTTTTACTAGGCAGTAGATTATTCGGGAGTTGAAATTTCAGCTTATTAATTCTGGGCTAATTTTCCATTGTATTATTTATCATCACCATAGTTCACCATAGATTATCTCACTAGTAGGATGATTTAAAACCACAAATACTACTACAATCTTAAACAAATTAGTCTTAGTGTTTCATATCAAAGTTTTACATTTGTATGTACATATGTCTATGGGAGTTGTGTATGTATGTCCTCATGTGGGGTGTGTGTGTACGTTCCTGTGTGCATGTGGAAGCCAGACTTCAGTGCCAGTGAGCACCAGGGATCTGCTAGTTTCCTCTGTCTGTGTCCTCCTCCAAAGCCCCAGCCAGGTAACAGATGTGTGCTGTCTCACCTGGCTTTTTACACAGTTTCTGGGGATCCAAACTCAGGTCCTCACGCTTGTACAGCAGGCACTTTACCAAATGAGACATCTACCCAGCCTTGTATTTATTTTTCATTTGTTTGAGATAGGGTCTCCCCATTTGGCCTAAAATTTGCAATCTGTCCTGTCTCTGCCCCCCATACACTGGGATTACAGGCTTGCACCACTACATCCTTCCTATATCTGGGTTTTGTGAAATTCTTTGCTAGAAGGTTTTTTTGGGGAAAAGCAGAGAGTTATAAAAAACTAGCAAATAAGGAACAAAGATGTTGAGGCTAGGAAGGTATTTGTTCTCACATACTCCAAACAAGAATAACAAAAATTTTGTACCTTCTGAAAGTTATATGAAATGTGCATGTTATACAACTACTTACTTATAGCTGAATTGTGTACTTCAACAATTTAGCACCTAACCTAGCACCTTACCCTCTGGGTAACCAAAGGGATAATTCACATCCCAGGGTCCTAAAGAGGATGGAGTAGTACAGACATAGATTTCCTCACACTATTAATAATAGCATTTGATTTAAAATTAATGAATTGTTTATTTCTGGAATTTTCCTTAATATATTCAGTTGATAAAGATAACTGTGTTTCAGTAAAAAAACCAAAATTATGAATAAGGAAATAGATACTATAATGTTATATTTTAAAATTAAGCATGATATTTTCTTGTAACTATTTTAAAATTCAAGATCTATCAACAGCATATATTAAATACCAGGAAACTTCAGCTCATGGACCTAATCTTTCAGTCTGCCACCTATCTTTGTATGGTCTATAAGTCAAGAATAATTTTTAAATGGTTGAAAAATCAGAAAGACTATTTTATGATACATGAAATTTATATGAAATTCAATTTTAGTGCCTATAAAAAAGTTATAGAGCTGGGGACATATCTTAGTGTAGAAAATTGCCCAGCCTACACAATGCTCTATATTTGATCTCCAGAAACCCCTCCCACAAATTATATTAGAACATATTTGTGCTTATTCATCAATATGTCATCCAAGTCTACTTTTGTGTTAGAATGGCAGAGTTGAGTAAGTATAACTCAGACCTCATGCCACAAAGTCTACCATATTTATTGTCTGGCCCTTGTCCCCTAAACCCAAAATACATGGTTAAATAACATATTTTAACTAGGGAGAATATCAGAATTTATATGTTAATTATTAATACATAAATACTAAGTCATTTATAATGTATCTAAGTATTAACTTCTTTTTGTTTGAATTTTCAAATTTTTAAAATTACATGTTTGCTTGTTTTTCTGTAAAGTTAAGAGGGCTACACTATGGCTCAGCAGTTAAGAGCATTTGTTGCTCTTGCAGAGGTCCCAGGCTCAGTTCCCAATACCCACATGGTAGCTCACTGCACCCACCTGTGACTCTAGTTCCAGAGGATCTGACGCCATTTTCTGAACCCCATGGGCACTAGACATGCACATGATGCACATATATACATGCAGAGAAAATACTCATACACATAAAATAAATCTGAAAATAACTAACTAAATAAAGTTGAGATAACACAATAGTTTTTTAGCATTGCAGAATCACTTGGGTACCTTGTGAAGAAATATAGATTCCTAGGACTCCTTTATTGTTCTTAGCACTGAGGCCCAAGAACTTACACAGTAATTCCAAGATTTAGGAGGGAACCTGAGGCAGGAGAATTACAAGTTTGAGGTTGTTCTGGATTACAAAGTGAGTCCTCGGGGGCCCATGAGACGCTTCTTTGGGCAAAAACACTTGCCAGGTATTCTGGTTAGTTTTAACTGTGAACTGGACACAGCCTGGAATAATTTGAGAGGACAGCCTTAACTAAGGAATTGCCTAGATCAGAATGGCCTTTGGGTATGTCTGGGGTCAGGGTTGTCTTGACTGTTACTTGATAGCTCATTGTGGGAAGTATCATCCCTAGGCAAGTAGCCCTGAACTGTGTAAGAAAATTAGCTGGGTGCAAGCTGGTTTGCAAACCAGCTAACAAGCAGTGTTCTTCATGGTTCCTGATACACTCGTTTGGCTATGAAGTAAGTTGCTTGGTTGGAGATAATGCTGTGTGAAATAGCAAACATGCCACCCTTCAAGTTCCTGCCTTGACTTACTTCAATGAGTAACTGTGTTATCTACTCCCAAGATACAATAGTCAAAGTATCTATCACAGCAACAGAAATTAAACTAAAACAGAGAGTAAGTTTGACAACCTGAGTTCAATCCCCAGAACTCATATCGGAGAGAACCAACTCCCCAAAGTTGTCCATTGACCTTCGTAAATGCACTGTAGTGCATGCATGTACATACACAGCATCATAAAATATATATATATAACTTAAAAACAAAACCAAACTCGGGAGGCAGAGGCAGGCGGATATCTGTGAGTTCGAGACCAGCCTGGTCTACAAGAGCTAGTTCCAGGACAGCCTCCAAAGCCACAGAGAAACCCTGTCTGGAAAAACAAAAAACAAAACCAAAGTGAGTCTGTGTGTCCTTCTTATGTGATACAGAGTGGGGAGTGTTGTTGAGAAATGTGACTCAGTTGTAGAGTACTTACCTAGCACTTCTAAGGTGCTGGGTTCAATCACCAACAACATACAAATGAAAATAAAATTGTGTATGATTTCGGTGTAGCTAATGAGGCATAACTAGGATGGGCCCTAATTCATCAAAAAATAAAATGAAACAGGGATGGTCAATTGGCAAAGTGCTTGCCCAGCATACCAAAAAGCTCTAGGTTCAATCCTCATAAAACCACAAACCAGATGTGGTGGCACAGCCCTGAGAGTTGGAGACAGGAGGAACAGGAAGTTCAAGTTCATCCTCAACTACATATGGGGACTTGAGGATGGCTTGGGACTACCCAAAAAAAAAAAAAAAAAAAAAAAAAAAAAAAAAAAAAAAAATAACTGGAGTAAAAATAAAAATACCTTGGGAAATTCTGATGACCACTGTTTGAGAATTATTAGGCAAGTTGAAAAGCTTCTAACTCTTCCATTTGAAAAGCAGCTGTATTCTCAAGTTTGTAAGGCAGCAGTTCTCCAAGTGGCTCCAGGGTCACTTATGGCTCTCCAAGATTCTTTCAGAGAGCTCATGGCAGTTAAAAACTCACAAGTATGGGGCTGGAGAGATGGCTCAGAGGTTAAGAGCACTGACTGCTCTTCCAGAGGTCCTGAGTTCAATTCCCAGCAACCACATGGTGGCTCACAGCCATCCATTATGAGATCTGGTGCCCTCTTCTGGTGTGCAGATATACATGGAAGCAGAGTGTTGTATACATAATAAATAAATCTTTAAAAAAAAAAAAAGCTCATAAGTAAAAGATCTACTTAAAGAGCAAGACAGACTAACACATTTCAATGAGGCAGTATTAGAAGTTCACAGAAGTGGTCTCAGGTCACACACTGTAACTTTTAAGAAATTTAAGAAATAATTTTCTTTATTTTGGCACCATATCAAAGGAAGCTACAACTACCTAAAAATAATCTTTACTTTTTCTGTTACACATATGTATGATCTTGTTATTCATATACTTAAAGCAAAACAACATATCTTAACAGCCTGAATGCAGAAGCAAGTATGAGAAACCAGATGTTTTCTGTGAAGCCAGATATTAAAGCAATCTGAAGCTTTTCTCTTATATTTTTCTTTTTATGTATCGGTGTATGGTGTACACACATGCATGGGGAGGCTTGAGGACAACCTTTCAATCCACCTTCTTCTGCCTCCCAAGTGCTGGAATTAAAGATGATACCATGCCACCAACTAGATTTATTCAGTGCTATGGAATTAGGCAAGTCCTTTACAGAGTTTCATCTTCAGCCTTATCCCCTCCCACTCCCCCACAATACAGACACAATTATTTTTGTTATAGTATAATGAGTTTGTTATTATTTTTAAAAATTATATTTTAATCTCTAATAAGCATCAGTAGATAGTAAATCCTCAGTAACTATTTTTTTTTTGGGGGGGGGCTACAGGGAAGGGGACGTGACTGAGACTAGGTCTGACTCTGTAGCCCAAAATAGCCTGGAACTTACTACGTATCCCATGCTAGCTTTCAGCTTCCTTTTTTTTTTTTTTTAATTTTTTAAAAAAGATTTTATTTATTTATTTATTATGTGTACAACATTCTGCTTCCATGTATATCTGCACACCAGAAGAGGGCACCAAGTCTCATAACAGATGGTTGTGAGCCACCATGTGGTTGCTGAGAATTGAACTCAGGACCTCTGGAAGAGCAGTCAGTGCTCTTAACCTCTGAGCCATCTCTCCAGTCCTTCAGCTTCCTTTTTTAAAATTTTTTTTTTGGTTCTTCAAGACAGGGTTTCTCTGTGTAGCACTCACTGTCCTGGAACTCACTAAGTAGACCAGGCTGGCCTTGAACCTAGAGATCCACCTGCATCTGTCTCCTGAGTGTTAGGATTTAAGGTGTGGGCCACCACTGCCTGTCTTTAGCTCTTAATGCTTCTCTTGCCTCAATCTCCCATTACAGGCATGTACCATCATGTCCAGGTGAAAGGATTTGTACTGAGACAAAAAAGTTGCAGATACAATGCCATAAGAAATACAGAAGTCTTCCAAGATGGCTCAGCAGGAAACTGTACTTGCACCAAGCCTGACAATCTGAGTTTAATCCTAGGACCCACATGGTGGAAGGAGAGAACCAAGTTGTTCTTTGACCTCCACATTGTGACACTAAATAAATTAAAATGTATTTTTAAAAAACAGAAGAGTAGTGCAGTAACAACACAGAATAACCAACAGAATGTTTAAGTTAATGTCTGCATTTGGTTTTCAGACATGTAAGGACAGGTTTAACGACAGCCAGCTAAGTGTACCAAACAGTTTTGTAGCAGATGACAGAAAAGAGATGCCACTAATAGGCTGAATCAGAAGTTATGTAATTCATGGTCAATGCTTATAGCTGATCTGGAAGCAGGTTTATAAAAGTCAAAGATCTGACTCAAGGTTTTTTAGTTTTTTTAAGTTTTCAAACTTAATTTTTAAAAACACATTTAATTTATGTATATGAGTATTTTGTCTGCACAACATGTGTCTCTAGTAACTGTAAAGACCAGAAGAGGTTACTGAACTCCCTGGAGCCAGAGTTACAGATAGTTATGAACAAGTGTTCTTAACTTTCATGCCATTTCTCCAGCCCTAACTAGAAATTTTAAGATTCAGGAAACTACTTTGAGCTATCCTCAGAAATGATAATGGGGTCGGGGAGCTACACTGTGTTAAAATGGCAGTTGGGCCTGGTGACTTATATGTGGTCTACATAGCAATAGTAAGTTCCACACCATTATTATTAATTAGTAATAATTAATAAAATGACAGCAAGAAGCAAAAGTAGAAACAAACTGGATGTGGTGGCACACACCTTTAATTCCAGCACTTGGGAGGCAGAAAAAGGCAAATCTTTTTGAGTTCAAGGCCAGCTTTTTCTACATAGCAAGTTCCAGGCCAGCCAGGGTCACATGGTAAGACTCCATCTAAAAAAAAAAGGGGGGGGGGAGACAGACACAAAGAACATTTATTCATCTTTGACTTCAATGTATATTTTAGTGTTTTGGGGTTTGTTTGGTTTTTTAAAATGTGGTTTAACTTTTTTTTAAATGTGTAGAGGTATTTTGCTTGCATGTACACTTGGGATACCATGTGCATGCCTGGTGCTGACAGAAGCCCAAAGAGGGCATCAGATCCTGTGGACCTGGATTTACAGACAGTTGTGAGCCACCACGCCAGTGTTGGAAATCAAACCCAGGTTCACCAGAAGAGCAACTTAACTTGCTCTTAACCACCAAGCCACCTCTCCAGTTCCCAGTTTAAATTTTTAATTTATTTTTAGTGCTGAAGTGCAAACCCAGGGCCTCAATCATGCTCAGCAAATGCTCACTGTCTAGCTATACTTCTAGTTCTCTCAATGTGCATTTAGCGGTAGAATTATTCTTGGAAACTGGTAAAATGTTAATAAAGAAAATACAAAGCCAGGTGTGATGGCACAAGCCTATAATCCTAAATAGAGGTGGAGGCAAGGGGATCATGAGTTCAGTACAAGACTGGGCTACACAGTGAAATCCTTTCTCAAAAACACAAACAGGCTGGGAAGATGGTGCTGTTGGTAAAGTGAGTGCTGGGCAAACCTGGACCTGAGTGCAGATCTCCAGCACTCACATAGAAGCAGGGTGAGGCACTACATGTCTGTAACCAGAGTTCTGGGAACATGGCGGGAGGGGTAACTGGGGACAACAGGTCTTTGGAGCTCACTGGCCAGCCAGTCTAGACAACTGGTGAGCTTCAGTTTCAGTGAGACACATTCCTCCTCAAAATATAAAGTGGAGGGCAATAAAGGACATTGACTTTTGACCTCCACAGGCATATTTGCAAACACAGGAACACAAACATACACCACATATACAGACAAAACACAAATAAAAACTATACAGAAACTTTGTCCTGTCCAGGTATGGTGGCATATGGGCATATGACTAACCCCAGTACTAGGCAGACAAAAGCAGAAGGATCCCAACTTAAGAGGCTAGCCTGGAATACACAGGAGGTTCCAGGATAGCTTGAGCTGGCTCTACAACATGATCCTGTTTCAATAAATAATAAATAAGTAAAATTTGTTTTGTTTTGCTATCCATTTTCAGATAAAGTATGATTCCCTAAAACAAAAATAATCAACACAGTGTCTCAAGTATCCCATGATGGCCTCAAGTTCATTACCTAAGCCCAGGGTGGCCTCAAACTTTAATTTTCCTGCCTCTACCACCCAAGTACTGAGATTATAGGCATCCCTACCACTCTGTGTTAGAGAACAAACCCAGGCCTGTAAGCATGATAAACTATCACTCTACCAATTAAGCTACTGCCTCCATCCATTCCCCCTTTTAGATTGGGTTTTGCTGTATTTTCTAGACTAGTCTTGAACTTGAATTCTTCTTGAAGCATCAGCTACCCAAGTAGCCGAGATTATAGGCATGGACCACTGTGTCAGGTTCTAAACGTTGATCTTTAAGGACCAATTTTAAATTCTTATGATTTAGAAAAAGAAACACCTGTGCCATGGTAGCACATGCCTTTAATCCCAGCACTTGAGAGGCAGAGGCAGGCAGATGGATCTCTGTGAGTGTGAGGCCAGCCTAATCTACAGAGTGACTTCCAGGACAGCCAAGGCTACACAGAGAAACCCTAGCTTGAAAAACTTAAAAAAAAAAAAAAAAAAAAAAAAAAAGGAAAGAAAAGAAAAACAAACAAACATAACAGTTTTTGGGTTGTTTTATGTGGGGGTTGTTTGTTTTGTAGAGATTTTTTTGTTTGTTTTGTTTTGTTTTGTTTTTGGCTTTTCCAGACAGGGTTTTTTTCTGTATAGCCCTGATTGTTCTGGAACTCACACTATAGACCAGGCTAGCTTCAAACTCACAAAGATCCACCTGCCTCTACCTCTCCAGTGCTGAGATTAAAGGTGTGTGCCAACAGTGCCAGACACAGAAGTTGGTTTTTTTAAGATTTATTTTTATGTATATGTTTTTAAATTTCTATTTAGTGTGTGTTTTGCACGTATGAATGTATACCACATGACCAGAGGGGCTCACTGGATCCCCTGAAACTGGAGTTATATTTGGTTGTGAGCCACCATGTGGGTGCTGGAAATCAAAGCCAGTTTTTCACAAAAGCAAGTGCTCCTAACTGATGAGCCATCTCTTTAGTCCCATATGGGTGTTTCTCCTACATGTATGTTTGTGTACCACATGTTTGCCTGGTGTCAACAGAGGCCAAAAGACAGCATCAGATCCCCTGAAGCTAGAGTTACAGACTGTTTTAAGCTACCAGATGGGTGCTAGGAATCAAAACTGGGTCTTCTGGAAGCTCGGTCAATGCTCTTAATTGCTTATCATCTTTCTAGCCCATTGTGGGTTTTTTTTTTGGAGGGGGTGTTTGACTAGGTCTCAATCTGAGGCACAGGATGGTTTTGTGCTCACTACACAGATAGCCCAGGCTGCCTCAAAACCCCCCAAATTCTTCCTGTTTCCTGAGTTAAAATTACAGGCTAAAATTATAGGCCTGAGCCATCAAGCTGGCCTGGACTTTAAGACCTCAATATAAGTTTTGTTCTGGGTAGGAAAAAGTCATAATACTGCACAATGATAACTAGGGAGATCAGAAGTTCTAGAGAAATGATCTATTAATATTCTCTAAGTCTACACATTCATTTGTAGCACAGGATCTACCTGGGGATATTTCAACACTCAATGACTAGCATGTACCAGTTTCACACAGTATTAGCAAACCATGCTTGAACAAAGCTTTAAAAAGTAAGTTCATTAAAAATGGTGTTATTGAATCTATGTTAGTATCAGAAATTTATTAAAGTAAAACCAATGAAATATTACTTCAGTTTGATGGTTTAATAAATACTGGCAGGAAATCTGGTTTCATCACAAACCATTTTTAGCAACCCTCCATTCTATTCAATAAAGCTTGATTTTATAGTCAAACATGTTCTTGTTCCAAAAAGAAAGGTTGTTAGACTGAGAAGAAGCTTCAGTGGATAAGAATTGCATAATCACGGGCTGGAGAGATGGCTCAGCAGTCAAGAGCACTGACTACTCTTCCAGAGGACTCAGGTTCAATTCTCAGCATACATGTGGCAGCTCACAACTTTATGTAACTCCAGTTCCAAGGGATCTGGCACCCTCACACCAATGCACATAAAATTAAATAAGTTTAAAAAATTAAATAAGTTATATTTTAAAAAAAAGAACTGCATACACATAAGGCCCTAAGTTTGGATCTCTAGCACCCAGGTAAAAAGCCGGATATAGCCATGAGCCTGCAACCCCTATACAAAGAGAGTGGTGAGGAGATAAACTAAGCTGGAAGAAGGGAGAGACAGGGAGATAGCAGAGGCTTGCTGGTAAGCTCCTAGTACAATGAGTCTCTGTCTGAAGGGAATAAGGCAGAGAGTCATAGGGGAGGACATCTGATGTTTACACACATACATCATGCACACACAACTTTTTTAAAAGATGGCTTGTGGTGGTGGTAGTTTTTGGTGTTAGAGACTGAACATGGGACCTTGTACATGCCACGCAATGGGTCCTCCTTCTGAGACACATTCCCAGACTTTCCCTGTTTTGTTTAATCTGAAAAAACAAAAAGCATTGTTTTCACTGTAACATATGTCCCAAATAAAATCTGACAAGCCAGGGCTAGAGAGATGGCTCAGTGGTTACAAGCACTGACTGCTCTTCCAGAGGCCCGGGGTTCAATTCCCAGCACCCACATGGCAGCTCACAACTGTCTGTAACTTCAGTTCCAGAAGACCTGACACTCATAGAGACAAACATGAAGGCAAAACACCAATGCACATAAAATAAAAATAAATTAAAAAAAAAAAGACTTCTCCACCTCTGTTTTCAAATATATGAGAACATTTAGGGTTGAAGTTGACAAAAGATGAGAAAAAGCAACAGAACTCTAAGTTTGTAATGAGTTTTGTCTTAAACACAACATTTTATAAGACTAGAATACTGACCTTGGGTTTTGTTAGGAACCTCTCCTGAATGCCAGCTTACAAAGCTTTTGTAAAAAAAATTTATTTGTTTTTATGTGCATTGGTGTTTGTTTTGCCTGTGGAAGGGTGTTGGGTCCCTTGGAGCTGTAGTTACAGAGAGTTGTGAGCTACTAAGTGGGTGCTGGGGATTTAATCTGGGTCCTCTACAAGAGCAGTCAGTGCTCTGAACCACTGAGCCATCTCTCCAGGCCCAGCTTACAAAGTTTTAAGAATAAAATGTTTATCTTCTCATATAGCAATTCTGTCTTGTTTTGACCTAGGATCTCCTAGGATGACCTTGATCTCCTGTCTACACCTCTCAAATTCAGGGATTATAGGCATGTACAGCTAGCAGTGCTGAGGATGGAACTCAGGGCTTCATTAATGTATGCAAGCATTGACTGAGCTCAGTACATCCCTAGCTCCATAAAACCTTCTTTAATTTTTTTTAAATTATTATTATTTTTTTTCTCGAAACAGGGTTTCTCTGTGTAGCTTTGTAGACCAGGCTTTCCTTGAACTCACTGCCTCCTGAGTGCTGGGATCAAAGCCATGTGTCAACTACTGCCTGGCTAACCTTCAATTTGTAACACTCATCATATCCCTCTCCAAGGAAGCAAGATAGCAAATGCTTACTTTCAAAAACTGAACTAATTTTTGCTTCATCACAAACACAGGCAGACAGACAGACAGACAGACAGACAGACAGACAGACACAGACACACACACACACACAGACACACACACACACACACACACACACACACACACACACACACACACACACACACACACAGACACACACGGAAAAGTTTGTAAATAAAAGAACAAGTAAGGTAAGGAAACAAAACACTATGATTTAACAGGAAAATAAAACCACCAAACATCCTTTCAAAACAAAAGTGTCCACCAGGGAAATACTAAAAAGAAAATATCATGATGAAATATTTTTAAGACATGAAATGATCCAATGCAAAATCTTTGTTGTTGGATTTTGTTTTGCTTTTAGTTCAAAGACATGATTATTCCTTATTATTTATGTTCCTTTCCTTTTTTTTTCTTTTTAATCCACTCCCACTGGGTCAGCAGAACCATGTCAATTTCATTTCCTTTACAATCTGTTTTTCTTCCTGATTTTTCAACAGTTCTTTGATCTGAGCTTCTATTTATATATGTTTGGACTAAAGAAGACCTGAAATGTGACCAAGATTACCATGCTTTCCAAGAGAATCCAGAACAAACTGTATTCAAAGGATGAACAGGGAAACATACTTTCTGAAAACATTCCCAATTCCAATCCCTTATGGCATTCTACTGAAATTAGCACAAACATTTCAGTTCACATTTTTTTTTTTTTAAAGACAAGATTTTATATAGTCCAGGCTGGCCTGGAACTTGATATGTAGATTAGAGTAACCATGAATTTCATATCTTCCTGCCACCATCTAGAGTGCTAGGATCATAGGTATGTACCACCATACTCTTAGTTCATGAGGCGTGGGGAATTTAACTCAGAGATTCCTGCATACTAGGTGAGTACTCTACCAACTGAGCTACATTCCCAGTACAATTTGTAATTTTACATAATGAAAGTGAAAACTAAAACCCCAAAAGAGGAAGGTACTTAAAAGATGTATTCATCAACTAAAATTGCTCAAACATAAATTCAACTGTCAAGTCTAAAATTAACACACAGTAAAGTTGTTGGCTGCCAATATAAAGACTTTATTATCTAGATAGTCTCTGATGATCTAGCTGGAGTGTAGCACCATTTCTCCTCTTGAATGAGGACTACCACACCTTGAAACTTTAACTGTAAATGGAAACTATGTATGCTTGTGTTCATCGCTGGCTAGTTTATATTCCAAACAAAAGATAACAAGAGGTCTAAACTAGAAATGTTAAAATTATAGGGAAGATGCAAGTAACTAACTGTTCCACAGACAAGAGCTTTTAATTTTCTGATTTCTAACTTAAAATGTCTGGGGAAAGTTTTGCTTCAAGAGTTACATTTAATGACAAGGTGGAGGGGTGGGATTTTAAAAGCTACTATAATTAACACTTTCAGTCATTACACAATCAAAAAGAAACTGACACAAGGGAGGTAGAATAAGGAAACTGTAGACTGATGGAATAGATACTATTTCCCAGGAAGAGTCTAAAAAGAACTGAACAGATTGTTCAGTTCTATCAGCAAGTCATACAGTGATCTATAAACGTTAGTATAAAGCTAGGCTTGGTGGCATATGGACTCCTTTAACCTAGCACTCAGTACTCAGAGGTAGGTGGATCTCTGAGTTCCAGGCCAGCCAGGACTACAGAGTGAGACCCTGTCTCCAAAAAAAAAAAAAAAAAAAAAAAAAAAAAGAGAGAGAGAGAGAGAAAGTAAACAGTAGCCAGGCTGTGTAGCGGCACACACCTTTAATCCCAGCAGAGGCAGGCGGATCTCTGTGAGTTCAAGGCCAGCCTGGTCTCCAGAGCGAGTACCAGGATAGGCTCCAAAAGCTACACAGAGAAACCCTGTCTTGAAAAACAAAAACAAAAAAAACAAACCAAAACAAAAAAAGTAAACAGTAATTACAATACCTAACTTTATATTCTCATTCTCTGCCCCCATCCAGCGGTCACTAGCCTAGGAATTCAAGGATGTCTGAGACAGAAAATAATTGTATTTGTAAAGTTTTTATTTACATCTAAAAAATTAACTAAAAGAGGTCTAAGGCTAGGTTCAATTCCGTACTGGGGAAGAGAGGAAATCAATTACACATTAGACTAAGAATACTGGCTGAAGCCCTGTGGTGGCAGCACACGCCTTTAATCCCAGCACTCAGAAGGCAGAGGTAGGTGGATCTCTGAGTTTGAGGCCAGCCTGGTTTACATAGTGAGTTCCAGGACAGCCAGGAATGTTACACAGAGAAATCCTGTCTTGAAAAACAAAAACAAAACAAACAAACAAAAAAAACCTGAGTTGAGATTTTTCAGCCTGGTATGGAATCATGCCTTTATAATCTAAGCACTGAGAAGAGTCAGACTCCTGGAGCTCACTGGCCACTCAGCCTAGCTAACTGGTGATCTCCAGGCTCAGAGGACCCAGTTTAAAGTGGAAAAGAAGTTAAGTGATAGAACAAATACCCAGTGCCCTCCTGTGGCCTTTGTGCACATACCCTACCACATACACACACTCACATGCACCACACACAGTAAAAATTAAAACACGATCATCTGTTAAGGATTTTTAATATGAGGTGTTTTCACATATGAATACATTACCAAACAAATCTACTAAGGAGAAGGCAACATTTAAAAATAAGGACATATCAGAGAATCTTAAAAACTGTTGGAGCTGGAGAGATGGCTCAGCAATTAAGAGCACTGGATGTTCTTCCAGAGGGCCAGGTTCAATTCCCAGCACCCACAAGGCAGCTCACAACTTTCTGTAACTCAGACATACATGCAGGCAAAACGCCAAAGCACACGAAATAGAAGTAAATATTTTTAAAAATTCATAAAAAATGCAAATAAATCAAGAAAAATCATTGCTTTAATATTTTATAAGTATTTATTATTATGTATCTGGATGTATGATGTGTGTGTACAGGCCTAAGTGCCATAGCACACACATGGAGGTCAGAGGATGACTTTGTGCAGTTTTCTCTTTCTGCCTTATCTTAAGGTGAGGTCTGAGAATTGATATAACTCAGGCCATCAGGCTTGCATGATTAGGCAGCAAGCACTTTTACCCTCTGAAGCCATCTCACTAGCCCTTCTTTAGCTTGTTCTTAAAGTAAAAGGAAGACTTTTTCATGAACTCCAAAATTGCAGAAACATTAAAAAAAAAATCTGAAGAAGTTAGCATTTAAAAAAATAAACATTTCTCTTTTTTTAGCAAAAGTCTCATTTGTTTTTCTCAAAGAAACAAAAGATGCACTTTCATGTCAGGACCTTCATCAAGAAATAGAGGCAATTATATTCCAGTCTGTCCAAAGAAGAGTTGTCTTGTTAAACACTTGAAAGACAGTGCCATTTGCTCTGCCTAAAACTCCCTTATAAGGTAAAGACTCCTCCTTACCAGGCCTGGATAGGAAATGGTGGCACTCTCCCCTCTACAGCCCAGGAAAATCTAAGCCTTAATATTCACAAAACAATCTTCTGAGAGCTTCAGAACAGCTGCATTCAGGCACAGCCAGGGACTTTACTTTAGGCAAAAGAGTAGTGTAAGAGTTGATTTCAAAAATAACTTTGGTTATTTTTGAAGTTAGAAAAAGGGCCAGGCGTTGGTGGCACATGCCTTTAATCCCAGCACTCGGGAGGCAGAGGCAGGCGAATCTCTGTGAGTTCCAGGACAGCCTGGTCTTCAGAGCGAGTGCCAGGATAGGCTCCAAAGCTACACAGAGAAACCCTGTCTTGAAAAACCAAAAAAAAAAAAAAAAGGAAAAGGGACAGGAGGTGGTAGCACACACCTTTGATCCCAGCACTTGGGAGGCAGAGGCAGGCAGATCTCTGTGAGTTCATGATCTACACAGCAAGTTTTAAGACAGCCAGGGCTACACAGAGAAACCCTGTTTGTGGGGGCATGGGGGACAGGGGCGGCCATGACGACAAGATACAATAACAGTAACATTTTAGCTCTTGTAAGCAAAATATTTTTAAATTCTATAAATTAAAACTTAGATCCACTATAAAGTTCAAGATACTGGTGGCTTCCTCTGCCTCTATCAAACTTTCCTGGCAAAATAAAAATAAAAGCCACTTAAATCCAACAATTCATACCTGCCCAGTTCAATATTAATGAAGGAAAATAATCTTACTGACTAGTGGGATTTTAAATTTAAGCCATAACTTAACAATTTCTATCAATTTTTCAATTCTCTCTCTCCCTCCCTCCCCCTCCCTCTCTCTCTCTCTCTCTCTCTCTCTCTCTCTCTCTCTCTCTCTCTCTCTCTTTTACAGGCCATGTAGACACAAATGATTTTGGCTCTTGCCTCCACTTCTCCAGTGATGGGATTACAAGTGTTCACCACCATGCCTAATTTTATGTAGTAAGAGAGCTCATACTTGCTCATCAAGCATTCTACCTACTGATCTACATATCCAGGACCTAATGTCTATCTTTCTCCCAGATGAGAACATTGCCCAAGAGAGAAAAAAAAAATATTGCACTTAAGAGTGTTCAACTTAAAGCCATCTCAAATTCTAGATTGGAAAAACAAAATAAGGAACTTTGTTTTCTCACTGGATTTTCTTTTGAGGGAGGAGGGGAAGACTATTGCCTGGAAAACTGAAAATTCTTCTGAATGTACAGTAGCAATTGATTAGTCTCAATGTTTTTGTAGGGACAATTTCTAACCAGGGGAAAATGCTTCAACTGGCTGTTGAAAAACAAAGGTTAATACAAAACCACATGGTCTGAGATTTCTTTATTAGTAGTACTTCAATTCTCAAAAGCAAAAGAGGCTGAGTTTTAACTCAGTGGTAGAGTACTTGCCTGGCATGCACAAAGCCCAGGTGAAAGTTCCAACTCCAGCACCATTACGACCCCCCCCACACACACACACTCTTTCTAGCTCATGCCAAAAATGGAGGGGTGGGTCAGACAGACAGAAGGAATACAGTCTGTGCGTTAGCAAAGAAGTTATTGATTAGCTTTATGAGTCTAGCTTATTATCAAAATGATATACAATTACCAAACAAAGGGCAATGTCCTGTTCCTTTTCTGTACAGAATTAAGAACAAACTGGTAATACTACTTCGTATACTGCCAAACTTTTCTTTAGCTTCTTTTCTTACAGTCATGTTAAATTTCGCAATAGCTTCCACTTACTTTATATCCCCCATGTTAAAAAATAAATTGTGTTTGAGTTACTCAACACTTGCTTTAAAATATTATGATAGCTCTTTAGTGTCTAAGTTGGATGCAAAGAAAGCATGGGGAAATGTTCAATTTTATTCACACCATTTAAAATATTAAGAGGGTACTGGGGATGTAGCTCAGTTGGTGCAGTGCTTTTGTAGCATGCACAAAGCCCTGGATTCAATCCCCAGCACCACATAAACTGATAAACTGGGCATGGGAATGAATGCCTGTAATTTCCAAAGCCAGTATGGGCTACAAGACATGCTGCATAAAACACGGGGGGGGGGGGGGGGGGGCGGCTAAGAATGTATCCTAGATGGTAGAGTGCTTACCTAGCTTTCATACGACCCTGAGTGCTCAGTCCCTAGTACAACATACACTGGACATGGTGACACACACCTATAACCCCAGCACTTGGGAGATGGACAAGGGAGGATCAGGAGTTCAAGGTCATCCTCAGTTACCTCAGTTTGCAGTGTACCTGGGTTGCATGAGACCCTGTCTCAATTAATAAATAAGAACTTATATAAACAAGATAATTAAGACTAAGCTCAATCATTTAATTAAGAATTAAATAACTCTTAATGAATGAAAGGGAAAAGCCACATTTAAGGAAACAAACTTTGTTAGTGTTTAGAGATCTATACAGGTTCTAAAGAAATTATACTACTGAAAAAACATAGGAAACAAATGAGTTCCTGAAAAAAAAAATTTCTACACATCTCCACAAATCTCTTCATATGAGAGATACTAAAACACCCTCTGCAGAAAACAAAGTTAGTAAAGTAGTAGCACGGGAATCTGGGTAGGAGGTGCCTGGGTAGTAAACACCCCAGTGAGAGAACATAACAAGCATTTGAGAGAAACATATAACTCCCTACGGGTCTCCAAGTTGGGCCGCCGAAGTCCCAGGCCCACATCCCTGTGTTTTGAAAGAAATGAAACTTGGAAACGGAATACTGGAAAAAAAAGAAAATAAGAGCAGTGTACTATTTTTCCTCATCTCAACCCTTATGCCAGCATTTTGGTTGGCTGGTCACCAGACTGGGTGCCATATCCACCAAAAACACTAAGCAATATCCCGGACCGCCTTCCGACTAAAGACCCAGGCTAAGAGTATGTCAGCGGCTGTCTCTTCTCCAAATACCCCCCTTACCTCTAGACTGCAGACTATGACTGAAGCGATGCCTTCTAGCAACTCAATCCACTCAACACTGTCTTCCTACACTCATCCACTCACTCTCTCCAAATCCAGACTTTCTGATACCACGTCTCTGCAAATTATTCTCAGGAGCTCAATCGAGACGCCAGGACCCTCGGTTGCAACGCTCCACCTCGACGTGCTTTTCAGCCGAACAACGCATGCTTCCACCTGAGCGGGCTCTCCATGTCACCCAAACCTACCTACTGCCCATTACCTTTGCCTTTTCCAGTGCCAAGCCCTAACCCCACTTTTAGGGAAACCTTGAGTACTTCAACCTAGTTCAGCAGTCCTTCTCTCTCTTCTAGTCCAAGATCCTTCCATTAGACTTCCACTAGACTCGGCTTCCCTCGGGATTCAACCCCCCCTTTTCCTCGCCACGCCCTGTGCCCCCCGGGGCTACTTACCCCAAGTTCTCCCCACACTTCAGTCCTCTGGCCCCGCCTTCCTCCAAAAGGAAGGAGGCGGGAGAAGAGAAGAGGGCGGCACTCCGCAAGGTAAAGGCGATCTCCCATTAGCGCTCATGGCCGCCAATTGTGGCTTCCTTCTCGCTTATTGGTTGTCTTTACACTAGGCCCCACCCTCTTCCTCAGACAGGCCCGGCCACCGCCTCAGCGCCCCCGTCCAACACAGACTGGGAGGGGAGACCCCGGCCCGGGACGCTGGGACTGGCCAGAGTGGAAAGGGAGACTTCTGTCAGACCACGGACCGGCTAATGTTAACAGGACTCACCCGCTGGTAGCTCCGGCGCCTCCCGCCCGCCCGCGCTCGGTCCCACAATCTGTCTCCTGCTCCTCCTTTCCCCCCTCAGCGGAGCAGATACTTTCCTCCCGTCCGGCCAGGCGTGTTCACTTCTCGCGAGAAGTGGGGGTGAAGGCGCGATTCGTGGGGGCTGAGTTGGAACGGGACCGGGCGGGGGGGCGGGGCTTGCTGCGAGCGTGGCGTGAGTGGAAGGCTGAGCGAGTGCTGTACACACGGCTCACACGTGTCCCGCTGCAGAATCGGGGGGTGACGATGGGGAGGGAGGAAGCGGCGAGGAGATCTACGGTTGTCCCTAGGTGTGGAGATCCCAAGGCGGAGCAAAAGAAGGGAATGAGGTTATCTCTGGCAGCTGTGAAAAGATGACAGACACCCTGGTTAAAGGAGCGTGAAGGGAGTCAGAGCAAACGGAGGGTCTTCAGGGCTCCATCCACGCTGGTGACTAGTTGTATGAAGCAAGTTACACGGGGTTTCAGCGTCCCAAACAGGTGACTGCTTTTTATTTTCTTCTTTACATTGAACATGATCATCACCTCTGTCCCGTGTCTGGTTGCATGCGGTAGGATGGAGTTGTGAGGGGGAGTTGGGAGAAGAGTTCAACTCCAGACACTACTTTAAAGAATAATAAACGTTCTTACACTTGTCTGTTAGCAGGGAGTGGAGTGGGGCGCCGGTGGAGGTCAGAGAACGGGAGATCTCCCTTCCTATTGGGTGTTCAGGGGATTGAATTTAGGTTGTCGAACCATCTCGTAGGGTTAGAAACTACATACCGGTTGATGCTACTCGTCTTCAGGGTCAGTATTTCCTTAATGTCAAAGTAGTTTTAAATGCCTGTAGCCGTGAAACTGGAGAGAATCCACTGGAAAAAGACAGTCCACCTGCTCTACCATGTCAGCGCTCTCTTCTACAAATCCAATGCCTATGGGTGAGATATTTCTCTGAGGCTATACAATGGGCTAGCAATCCCATTTTACTCATATTTGTTATGACACAAAGGAAAGGCTGAGATGACAGCTTGAGTCGTTGAAGTGCTTATCCTGCAAGCATAAGACCTAAATTTCATCCTCAGACCCCACGTTAAAACATGGGTGCTCACCAGCCTAGCCTACTTGACAAGTTCTGGGCCAGTGAGAAATCCTGTGTTAAACAAATGAACAACAAAAATAAGGGGGACAGCTCTGAGGAACCACAGCAGAAGTTGTCCTCTTTTCTCTTGAACAACCCCATGAACGACACACACATACCCAAAGCACTGTAGGACTCTTAGTGTAGCTCAGTGGGAAGCCTTAGGTTGGAGTCTGCACAGCATGGCAAAAATTTTCTAAATATGTATTTATTACCCAGCAAGTATTTTTACTAAAACACCACCAGCACATTCTATATATGTGTATATGGAGAAGTGTAGACAGACCTAGTCCTCCTCTGACAGAATTTTTATTTTAGAGGTAAAGGGGAGCTAGGTCATAAATCAGTAAGTACATTTGGTGGTAGTGGCACACACTTTAATTCCAGTGCTTGGGAAACAGAGGCGGTTGTATCTCTGTGAGTTCCAGGCTAGCCTGGTCTACAGATCAAGTTCTAGGACAGGCTCCAAAGCCTACACACCGTCTCAAAAAAATAAAGAGTGCTTCGGGGTAATGGCAGAAAACAACTCTAAAAGGGGAAGAAACTACTGCTAGTTTTAAGAGAAGGCCTCTTGAGAAAGCAATTTTTTTCTTTTGAGATGGGTCTTGCAAGCTGTCCTGGAACTCATTTTCCTGCTTCAACTTCCTCCTAAGTACTTGAATTAACTACTGAGCCAATTGTTTTGTCTGTGCACCTTGTATGTACATGGTGTCTGCCTGTGGAGGCTGCAATAGAAACCAGGTCCTCTAGAAGTAGAGCCAGTCCTCCTAACTGCTGAGTCATCTCTCCAGCCTGAGGAATTGAATTATTACTATTATTATTTTGTGTTTGTTTTTTGAGACATGGTTTTTCTGTGTAGCTCTGGGAGGAGTTGAATTATTAAGAAGCAACCCTAAGGTTTTTAGGAGAACATCAAATGTAAAAACTACATTAAAAAATAGGCAGGCAGTGGTGGTACATGCCTTTAACCCCAGCACTCACTTGGGAAGCAGAGGCAGGAGAATCTCTGAATTTGAGGCCAGCCAAGTCTACGGAGAGAGTTCCAGGACAGCCAAGGCTACACAGAAAGACCGTGTCTTCAAAAATAGGAATAATAATAAATTATCATGAGGAAGAGGCAGACTTTTTTTTGTGTTTTGGTAAGAATAAAAACTTAATAATGGAACAGATTATAAGTAGAACTAATAAGTTAAGGGATTCTATGGTTCCAGAAAGACGACTAGTTGTGTTTTCATCTTTATAGTTAATGGTAGCTTTGTGGTGGCCATAGCCTCTGCTCAGCATTTGGCTGGAGTAGGGCAGAAGAACCAGCTGGTGGTGGATTCCCTTCTCCTTTTGAAGCTTTCCTCCACTTAGTGCTAGGCACTGCACCCATGGCCTTTCAGTACACCACGGGGCTAAATACCAACACCCAACACCCTCTTTTTTCATTTTTGAGACAGGGTCTGGCTATGTAGGGGATCTAGAATGTGTGCTTCTCATCCCTTGCCTCTGTCCAAAGTGCTAGGATTACAGGTGTGCCACACCAGACCTGGCCCTTTGCAGGTCTTTGTTTCTCAGCTTCCTGAACTTCCTGTCTGTGATCTTATCTAGCTTCTTAGCATCCTCTGAATGGCAGAATAATCCAGGTGACTGTTCCCTAGATAGCAAAAGAGGAGTAGGTTTTAAAAATACTATTATACTTGTAAATTGAGAAATGAGACACTGTTAGCTTCCAAGTTATTCTGTTCTAATCTTTAGATTAGGGAATGCTGTGGCAGAAACTGAGGTTCAGTAGATAAGGAAAGTTGTGTCTAACAGAGATGGCATCACAGTTCAGATGAGAAGGATTGGACATATAATAGCTAATGTTTATGAATCCTGTGTTCCATGTCTTCTTCTAAATGTTAATGTGTATTTATTTTCCCCAATTTTATGTCTGCAATCTATAGCTTTCCTTTGAACTGCAGGTGGATATCTCCAATTGCCCACTTAACAAATCCATGAAGATGTCCACTAAGTATTTCACATTTACTATATCCAAAACAAAATCCCTCCTTTCTCTCCCACATAAGCCCTTTTCCCAATGTTGGTGAATCAATACATCACTGTTTTTTCTTTTTAAATTTTATTAATTATTAGTGTATGTGATGTGCATGTGTGATGGCAGGTTTGTGACCTACACTACATGCATGTGACATCAGAGGACATCTAGTTAGTTTTATCCTTCTACCATGTGGATCTTGGGGCTCAAAATAAGGTTGTTGGGCTTAGCAGCAAGCATACTTACCTAACAAGCCATTTTATTTACTCTCTTTGTTTTTGAGATAGAGTCTTATTTGTTTGCTTGATTGGTTTTTTGTTTTTGTTGTTATTTGTGTGTTTTTCAATACAAGATTTCTCTGTGTAGCCCTGGCTATCCTGGAACTCACTCTATAGAACAGGTTGGCCTCTGACTCAGAAATCTTCCTGCCTCTGCCTCCCAAGGAATGTGCCACTAACACCCAGCTCAGACAGAATCTTATGTATCCTAGGCTGGCCCCAAACTCACTGTGTGTCCAAGGAGGGCCTTGAATATCTGATCCTCCTGTCTCTATCTTTGGAGTGCTGGTGAAAACACTGCCATTCTCTGCATCAGAAGATAGAGTGGGGTGAAGTCTTCAAAGACACTTTCTCTCTAGTACTAAACTCCAGAGTGCCATGGAACTAACTGATAGCAATCATTCTTACCCTGAGGAAACTTCACTGAATGATGGGTCCAGGAATCCCTGCAGTAAGCTTGGGGCCTCCCAAACCAACCTTGATAACCAAGAACACCTACCTGTTGGGTAGACGCTCATTTTAAAGCAGCCAATTACTTATTTATGACATTTTTCTCATTCCAAAATGTTTTCATTGCCCTAAAGGAAACCCCTAGTAGCCCTATAGCCACTAATAGTCCCTTTCTATTTACCCCACCAACTCCAGGCAACCACTAGTCTACTCTCTTTTAACCTTTTAAGCACTTTTTATATATGAATTAAATCTTACAATATGTGGCCTTTTGAAGTTGACTTCTCTTGGCATAATATTTGAAAGCTCATATGATAATGTGTCTTGGTATTTCATTTATTTAATGACTGAATAATATCCCACTGAATGGATATTCCATACTCTGATTACTCATTCATTCACCGGATAATATAGTTTTAGATTGCTCCCACTTCTGGCCTATTATGAATGTTGCTTTGAACATTTGAACAACTTACTACGTTTTGCTTCCAATACCTAGGAGTATAGTTGCTGGGTCATATAATAAGTCTGTTTTTGCAGTGGTTTGAATGAGAATGTCCCTCATAGTCTCATATGTTTGAATACTTGGTCCCCAGTTGGTGGAACTGTTTGGGAAGGATCAGGAGGTATGATCTTTTCAGAGGAGATGTGTCCCTGAGGGCAGGCCTTGAGGTTTCAGAAGCCCATACCATTCCCAATTAGCTTTTTCTGCCTGGTACTTGTGAATCAAGATGTAAGCTCTCAGCTACTGCTCCATCCCTGCTAACCTGCTTGCTGTCGTGCTCCCTGCTATGATGGTCTTGGACTAGAACCACGAGGCCCAATTAAACACTGTCTTTTGTAAGTTGCCTTGGTCAGGTGTTTTGTCACAGCAATTGAAAACTAACTGAGACAGTATTTTAACTTTAAAAAGAGATATTTATTTATTTTTATGTATATGAGTGGTTTTTCTGCATGTTTTCCTGCATGTATGTCTGTGCACTGTGTTCATGCAGTGCATAGGCAATCAGAAGAGGACTTGGGATCCCCTGGAACTGGAGTTACAGATGGTTGTGAACTACCATGTGGGTGCTGGGAATTTACTCCATGGCCTCTGGAAGAGGCCTCTTAATAGGTGAGTTATCTCTCCAACCGCTGTGTTTTGAATTTTTTTAGAAACTGCCGAATTATTTTCTAAAACAATTATACCATTTTGTGTACTCTACCAACAATATATGTTCCAATTTCTCCACATCCTCACCAACACTTTTTTTAAATATTTATTTAGTATACAGTGTTCTGTCTGCATGTATGTCTGCGGGCCAGAAGAAGGCACCAGCTCTCATTATGGATGGTTGTGAGCCACTATGTGGTTGCTGGGACTTGAACTCAGGACCTCTGGATAAGCAGCCAGTGCTCTTAACCTCTGAGCCATCTCTCCAGCCCCTTACCAGCTCTCATTTTAGTAACCAAGTAATAGTGAAGTGCTTTTGCCATTTCCATTTACTATGTACTTTTTAAAAAACTTTTTATTTATTTATGTACTTTTTTAGGTATCAGTACTCTGTGTGCATATATGCCTACATGCCAGAAGAGAGTATCAGATCTCATGACAGATGGTTATGAGCCACCATGTGGTTGCTGGGAATTGAACTCAGGACCTCTGGATGAGCAGCCAGTGCTCTTAACCGCTGAGCCATCTCTCCAGCCCCTACTGTATACTCTTTTAAGATTTACTTTTATTTAGTTGGGCATGGTGGCACACACCTTTACTCACAACACTTGGGAGGCAGAGGCAGGCGGACCTTTGAATTGGAGGATAGCCTGGTCTACAGAATGAGTTCCAGAACAGCTAGGGCTACACAGAGAAACCTGTCTAGGAAAAAAAAAGTTCTTTTTACTTACGTCTGTGTGAGTAAAGAACACATGTAAGGGTGTCTGCAGAGGCCAGAAGAAGGCATCAAGCCCCTTATAGCTGGGTCAAGGGCAGTTGATATGGATGTTGGAAAGCAAACTTGAATCTTTGGAAGAGAAGAACGAATTCTTAATTATTGAGTGATCTTTCTATATCCTGTGGACTCTTTATATATTTTTTTTGGGGGGGGATGGGCCCTTGGTTATCCCAGGATAGCCTTGAACACTATCTGTAGCAGAGAATGACCTTGAATTCTTAGTCCTTCTACATGTACTCCCCAAGAGCTAAGATTACAGTCATGTGCTAATACTCCTGACTCTTGTGTTTCTTTTTTGAGATAGGCTATGTTGTCTAGAGTGGCTACAAACTCCTGGGCACATGGGATCTTGCTTCTTCAGCTTCCCAAGTAGTTAAGACTATAGGCATACCTAACTACACTAGACAAAATATACTCTTTTCAATTACCTTCCTAGTTTCCATTCATGGTTGTGATTATTCTCCTGGGTTTTTCATCCGGGGTTCCAATATATAGCCATGGATGATCTCAAATTTATGATCTCCCACCTTAACATCCTAAGTATCTAAACAACAGCTTTGTGTCCTGACCTCCAAATATTCATATCCTTCTCACAAAACTATTTTACTCAATCCAAATGACTCATTTATGCATCTATTCAAAAGTTTACAGTTTCATCTGAATCATGTAGACATTTACTTTCGATCAATGTGGACAATCTTTGTGAGGCTCATGTGTTTGGTCCCTAGTGCAGCAGTGTTGAGAGGTGGGAAGTCAAAACAAACTACTCCTTCTTTACATTGTCTACCCCAGGCACCTCATCATAGCTGCATAAACATGGCCAACCTAAAGAATGAGAACCTTTGGAATGTACATCATACCAAGTAAAATTCTTTCCCAACTGTGGACCAGAGTTTTCCAAGATGGAGCTTTTAATTTTTATCTAGTTAGAATTCACTGCACCACCAGGCATTGGTGGTGCACGCCTTTAATCCCAGCACTTTGGGAGGCAGAGGCAGGTGGATCTCTGTGAGTTCCAGGCCAGCCTGGTCTACAGAGCAAGTTCCAGGACAGGCTACAAAGCAATACAGAGACACCCTGTCTCAAAAAAAGAAAAGAAAAGAATTCACTGCACCATTTTCATACATGCATATCATCATCTGTTCCTGTCTCCCCTCCCGCTAGTCCTTTCCATCCCCAGTAGTGATCCCCACTTCTGCTATTACGTCATTCATATATCTGTATGTTTGTAGTTAAATCTAGATTCTGCATATTATATTTGTCTTTCTTCCCTCATTACCATCTCTTGTCCCCTCCCCACTTCCCTTCGGGTCCCCTTCTTCGTGCAATGAGTCTCCTGCCTTCATGTCATACATGCATTTAAGCCTAGATTCTGCAAATGAAAGAAAATGTGATCTTTTCTTTTTGAGTCTGGCTGATTTTGTTTAATGTGATGATCTCCAGTTCTACCCATTTTCCTGAAAAATCACACAATTTCATTCTTCTTTATGGCAGATTAAAACACCATCGTGTATGTACAGCACATTTTCTTTATCCATTCATTTCTTATGTGCATCTACATTAATTTAATATTTCAGGCTATTATAAGTAGTTGCCCCAGGTCTGGAGAAATGGCTCAGTAACATAAGAGCACTGCCTGTTCTCCTAGAGGATCTGAACTTGATTTCCAGCCCACATATGGTAGCTTACAATCATCTGAAACTCTAGTTCCAGGAGATCTGATGTCCTCTTCTGCAAATACCAGGCACTCAAGTGGTGCACAGACATACATGCAGGCAAAGCACCCACACGCATAAAAGAAAACAAAAGTGAATAATAAGTAAGTACTACTTCAATGCCCAGAAATGGAGCAGCTTACCCTCTCCATCTTCTCAAGGTCAGCTCTTGAATAAATTTGATTTTCTTTCTATTGACCCACTTCCCTCTGAGTACTGGAGTTTGAATAGTAAGCCATATAGACTTGGTCTAGCAACAAGTGCCATCAGAAGCTGTGCCATTGTCACACTTCAGGTCCCCAGTGTGCATTGTGCCTACATTTATTCTGGGAAGGAATGGTGTAGAAAGAAGGTGTTCTTCAGGACATTCCTGTTTGCATACCTCTAGTACTTCTGTCCCCCTTTATTCCGTTGATCCTACTACAGCCAGTGAGGAACTGTCAGCTTAGGATGAGCTGCTTTCAATTTCAAGGGCATTTCTACGAATCTCCCTTGAGGTCTGTTCTCATGGAGTTGACTGTACTTGTATCCTGGCAGCTTTGCTTTGCATAGCTTCTGCAAAGACCTTCACTGCTTCAGTGTGTTATTTTTCTTAGCATTGTGACAAGATTTGTGTCTTAAACAACTTAAAGCAGGAAGCGTACATTCTAGTTCATGATCTCAGGGATGTCAGTCCATCATAGTTGGAATGGCATAGCAGTGCAGAACAGTTCACATTATACAGTTCACATCTCTGACAGGAGGCAGAGAAAGAACCCTTTAACAATTTGCTAGTGAAACTTTCTTTTATTTTTCTTTTACTTTAAAATGTCGGGGCTTTCTGGGCAGTGGTGGCTCACGCCTTTAATCCCAACACTTGGGAGACATAGGCAGGTGGATCTCTGTGAGTTCGAGACCAGCCTGGTCTACAAGATAGCTCTTCCAGGACAGCCTCCAAAGCCACAGAGAAACCCTGTCTCAAAAAACCAAATAAATAAATAAATAAATAAATAAATAAATAAATAAATAAAAATGTTGGAGCTGGAGAGATGGCTCAGTGGTTAAGACCACCGGCTGCTCCTCCAGAGGACCTGGGTCAATTCCCAGCATCCACATGGCAGCTCACAACTGTATGTAACTCCAAGATTTGACACCCTTACAGAGACATACATACAGACAAAACACCAATACAAATAAAATAAAAATTAAAAAAACATTTAAAATAAAAATAAAAATGTCTTTGGGCTCAGTTGGTCAAGTGTTGCCCTACAAGCACAAAAACCGAAGGTCCCTGGGGCCCATGTAAAAAAGCAAGGTGTGTGTCCCACTTACAATCTCAGTGCCAGAGAACAGAAGACAGGAGTCCCAGGGCTTTCTGGCTAACTAGTGTTGTCTACTAGGTGAGCTTCAACCAATAAGAGTTCATGTGTCAAAAAACAAGATGGAAGGCTCCCAAGGAATGACAGGCACACGCCTTTACTCCCAGCACTCAGGAGGCAGAGGTAAGTGGATCTCTGTGAGTTTGAGCCCAGCCTGGTCTACAGAACTAGTTCCAGGATGGCCATGGCTACACAAAGAAACCCTGTCTCATGTGCCGGGCGTTGGTGGCGCATACCTTTAATCCTAGCACCGGGAGGCAGAGACTGGTGGATCTCTGTGAGTTCGAGGCCAGCCTGGTCTCCAGAGCGAGTGCCAGGATAGTCTCCAAAGCTACACAGAGAAACCAAACAAAAATTCTTCGTTCAAGACTTTAGAATTAAAGTCATGTGCCACCATGCCTGGCCAATGTTTTGTTTGTTTGGTTTGGTTTTCGAGACAGGGTTTCTCTGTGGCTTTGGAGGCTGTCCTAGAGCCAGCTCTTGTAGACCAGGCTGGTCTCGAACTCACAGAGATCTACCTGTCTATGCTTCCAGAGTGTTGGGATTAAAGGCGTGCGCCACCACCACCTGGTGCTGGCTAATTTTTTAATTTTTTAAAAATTATGTGGGATCCGTATTTTCTTTGCATGAATGTTTTTAAACATTATTTCATGTTTATGCCTACTGAATTCTCTGCTCAGTGAGCTTGGTGGTCAACGACTTATTTCACAGAGATTTCCTTAAATGCATAGAACCAAAAGTCACTCGGTCTTTGCCAAGGGACTCAGTACTTGCTGAGGCATGCTTTCAATTTCCAGCCAGATAGTTTATACTACTTCACTTCCTGTCTGGATAGAGCCTCAAGTTTGATGGTAAGAAAGTAAGACTTCCTCCGGTCTTTCCTGCCCCCACACACAACCCTGAGTAGGCACATAGTTAATGTAGGTGTTTGTTCTAGATCCCCAGGAACATCTCCAAAACTCTCCAAAGCCCCATACAGATAACACAATCCCTCACGTTTCCTTGTAAGCATTTTAACTAACTTATCCTTTGCCCCCATTGTTATCTACCATCACAGAATGCCAACATGTTAAATAGTTACTTCTCATAGTTTAGACAAATGTCCCTGCCATGTCCAGCATGGTTCCAGGTCAGCGAGGGAATAAAGAAAAGACAAACACACACTTGGAAAATCTGGAATCCAGTGGGTTGGGTTCTCTGATGAAAGAAGCTCAGCGTGTTTATTAACATACAGCTGAACATAGAGGTGTATACAACTGAACAAAGAGTCAGAATATCAACTTACAGATAAACAAGGAGTCAAGGTTTATGGTATACAGCTGGATCTAGGGGGCAGGTTTAGCTAATCTCTGTAGCAGTTTCTATAGTGGAGCAGTCTTGGGTTCTGGAGGGGGAGGAATCTGTGGTGGACCTTTTCTGCACATACTATTAATATCTACACATGGACCAGAGGAAGTCTTTTCAGTCTTCTGAGCTGGCATGGGGGAAGGTTTTACCACTTTACCACAGGTCTGAGGCTATGGGATCCTTGACATGACTGTGCCCCGTGTTGGCAACACACATTGACTCAGGACTTCCTCCACTCCCCACAGTCCATAAACAACATCTGCTCTCTGCAGGTTGCAAGTCAAATAAAAATAACCTCTTTTTCAGATTTCACGTGTATTCTATTTCTTTGGCATGTTGTATTTGGATGGGTGGGTACGAAGGGCTGTTGACATGAATTGGCATGATCCTGAGTTGGTTTTGAAAGAGTTACTTCAGCAGCTGTCATGGTTACTGATCTCTGCATTCTTTTGGAGCAACTCTGCCAGCAGGGCCTGGTTCTGCTCCGTTCCAGTTTTTATTACTGTTGCTATCCATATGGCAAGAAGAAGAAGGTAGTTTCACTCTAATACAGGATTGCTGTAGTTGTTATTGGAAATCAGGTGTATGTTTCTGGTGAGTCGGCATTGCCGCCATTTGCCAAATGCTTCAAAGTTGGAGGTAAGCAACTTAGTGCATTTTTTAGCCAAGGGAAACAACAAAGAGCTGAAGATAGAAATGTGGCAGTTGAAGCTGCTGGTTTGGTGAAAAACTGTTTTAGGGCTCCTTGCAATGAACACTGAAACCCTTAAGGTAGATCTTCCGAGAAGCCACTAAATAGATCAAACAATGAGCTTACTGTAAACGTGGCTTTGAAGGAACTTTGAGCCTACTCTATCCCTCTCAGGGCTGCCAAGCCTCTGGCTTTCATTGCATCTGCTTCAGGATGTTGGTTTTCAAAGCTCCTACAGAACTTGGGAGGAAGAAAGATGGAAGGAATGTTAAAATGCCTCAAAACACACTGTTTTTTTTTTTTTTTTTTTTTTTTTTTTTTTCTCCAAAAACAGGGTTTCTCTGTGGCTTTGGAGCCTTTCCTGGAACTTGCTTTGTAGACCAGACTGGCCTCAGATTCACAGAGATCCGCCTGCCTCTGCCTCCTGAGTGCTGGGATTAAAGGTGTGCGCCACCACCGACCAGCAAACTCACTATTCTTATTAACATCTTCCATTTTTTTGAATAAACACTCATGGGTGTAAACCTTTGGATATTTTCCAAACTTTCTGCTTTTATTGTTTGTTTTATTTTCACTTTTGAGATAGGGTCTTACTCTCTAGTACAGACAGGCTTAGAATTTACTATGTAGTTCAGGCTGTTCTGAATGTTTCACAGTTTTCCTGCCCAGGCCTCCTGAGTGCTGGAATTACAGGTATGAGCCACCACATCCAGCTTAATTTCCAAAATTCTGAAAAAGTTGATCCTTACAGGGCCAGCAAGATTGCTTAGCAAGTAAAGGCACTGGCCACACAAGCCTGATGATCTGAGATAGATTCCACAGAACTCACAACCGTTACCTGTTCACCATGGTATGTATCCTTCTACCAAAAATAATACTTTTATTTTTTAATTTAAAAGCTGATCCTGACAATTTTATTACTTCCATAGATGTTTTTTAGAGGGTTCTTCACCATTTTTGCTAATGCTACTGCTTCCAATTGTTTTCTTATTTTTCCCTCCTATTTTTTGTGGGCTTTTTTTCATATTTATTCATTGGGACAAGGCAAGGAGGTGTTATTCATGTACCATGGTACATGTGTGGAGGTCAGAGGACAACTTTTCAGAGTTAGCTCTCTCTCTACAATGTGGGTCTTAGAGATCAAACTCAGGTTGCTTGGTGGCAAGCACTCCACCCACTAAGTCAGTGTTCTCTTGAGGAACAGAACTAATAGAATGAATCTATATGCATAAAAAGGATTTATTAGAGTGGCCTATAAGCTGTGCTCCTACTAGTCCCCCAGTGGCTGTCTTCTGACAGAAAGTCCAAGAATCTAATAGTTGTTCAGTCTACAAGGCTGAGTGTCTCAGAATGCCTTGGGATCCTGAAGAAGTAGTTCCTTCCTCAGGAGCAAGATAAACGTGCCATTGAGAGTGAAGGCAAGCAGGCAAAAAGAAAAGTTCTCTGTCTTAGTTGTGATGGGGGATGTTCTTCTGAATATATGTTTCTCTTATTGGTTGATGAATAAAACACTGATTGGACAGTAGAGGCAGGAAGATAGGCAGGGCTAGGAGATGAGGGAGAATGCGGGACAGACAGACACTGTGAGGAAATGCCATGTAGAGACTGGGAAGATAAGATGCGCCAGGCGTTCTCTGGTAAGATAAGGCCATGTGGAAATACATAGATTAGTAGTTATGCGTTAATAATTAAGACAGCACTAGCCAATAAGAAGTCCTAGCCATCAGCCAACAGTTTAATAATTAATATGTCTCTGTGTGCTTATTTGGGACAGAAGAGCGGTGTACCCTGGCAGGACAGAAACCTCCATCTTCAGTGAAGAAACACCATGACCACAGCAACTCTTATAAAGGAAAACATTTAATTGAGATGGTGGCTTACAGTTCAGAGGTTTAGTCCATTATCATCATGGTGGGAAGCATGGCAGCGTGCAGGCAAACATGGTGCTGGCTACATCTTGATCAGAAAGCAACAGGAAGTAGACTGGGTCATTGATATTGGCTTGGACATCTATAAGACCTCAAAGCCCACCCCCAGAGTGACACACTTCCTCCAACAAGGCCACACCTCCTAATAGTTCTACTCCCTATGAGATTATGGGGGGCCAATTGCATTCAAGCTACCACAGCTTCCTTCTTCCTAGTCCTTTATATAGGCTGCCAGCAGAAGGTATGGTCCAGATTAAAAGTGGGTCTCCTCACCTCAAAGGACTCAATCAAGAAAAAAATCCCTCACAGATGTGCCAGATGCTTGGGTTTTAGTTAATTCCAGATGTAGTCAAGTTGATAATAACCAAAAATGGCCATCATACCACCTCACCAACTCCTCCCATTTGCTTTTAGGCTAAGACTTTTAGTATCACCACCAATGTCTATCTCAAACACTCATCATCAGAAAATCCTGTAGAGGTTAGCAAACGTGTATACAGGATACTTGTGGAACATATCCAGAATCATGGGGTTGTCACCAGTCCTCACCAATGGCATTGCCACTTACCCTCATCAAACCACAGCTCTCAAATCACTTAGCATTTTCAAATGAAACCTTCCCTTCCCTCAGACTTCTCTCTGTGGTCCTCATTGTGGTTCAGTGTCCTAGAATCTTGGTCCTGAAGGATGGTGAAGATGGTGGAACCTTTGAGGGGAGGGGCTAAAAGGAAGGTGATTAGATCACTGGGGACATCACCCTTGCAAGAGATTGATATAGTGATCACAGGACCCTAGCTAGATAGAACCTGTCTAACCCTGATTTCCCTTCAGGGAAATCACTCCTTGAGCACCCTACATTTCATATCTCCTCACTGTTTTCTTTTTCTTGCCTCATGATTCCCCAGTACTCACACTGTCTGACATGCTGTATTTGCTAATGTTCATCTGTCTCTTCACATCAGAATGTAAGCTCATGAAGATGTTTGTATCTACCTGGAATTTTGTTCTCAGGACAAGAAAAACTGTGCAGTTACTATCCCAGGTTGTCCTGTAAAGACCACCCCCATACCTTTGTAAATGTATCCTTCCTACTTGATCCTAACTTGAGAGTGACATGTATTTATTTTGAAATCTTGCTTTAACCCTAACTTGTGAGGCAACACTGTTAGGACTTAGACCTGGCTGACCCCGCCCCCTAAGAACAGGCAGGCATGCATAGTGCTACACAGAGAAACCCTGTCTCAAAAACAAACAAACAAACAAAAAATTACTCACCACACAAGCAAGAGAACCTGTTTCCTCCCTGGCACTTGCATTAGTTACATAAAATGGTCTTGGAGGCACTTGCTTATAATAGCAGTGCTGGGAAGTGGAGACAGGTGGATACGGGACAAGCCCAGGTCCCACTTAGGAACCCTGTTTCCAAAGAGGAGGTTGGGGGAATCACTTGGGAGGCAGAAGATGGTAAAGACACTTGCTACCAAACCTGATGACCTGAGTTTGATGGAAGTCCCACATGGTGGAAGGAGAGAACCAATTCTTGTAAGTTGTCTTCTGACCAGTATATGTGCAGTAATGAGATGGCTTGGTGAGTAAAGGTGCTTGCTGCCAAGTCAGATGGTGGGAATTCAATCCCCATGAACCACCTGGTGGCATAAGAGAACTGATTCCCACAAGGTGTTCTCTAGCCATGGCATTTGCAAGAGGTCTGAACATGCAAACACACACATGTATATACACACTGATAGATAGATAGATAGATAGATAGATAGATAGATAGATAGATAGATGTAAAGTAAAACTTTAAAGAGATGGAATGGTTTGACGAGATGGTACAAGAAGTACTTGCCACTCAAGCCTGACAACCTGAGTTTTATACCTAGGACCCTCGTAAAGATGAAAGGACCTCACCAAAAGTTGTCCTAGAACCTCTGCTCATGTGCAATGGTATTGAAAGGGGTAAACTAAACTAAAAGGCTTCACTTCTAGGAATGAAGAGACCAGACCCTCACTCAGCCCCTGCTTTAGAAGCTGTGACAGGCTACAGAACAGTCATGTAGGCCTGTAACACAAGGAAACTCCAGATCCTCTGGCCTCCCGGAGCCTAGGGCCAAAACTAAACAAAAAGAAACTCCAGACTACCCCCCCCCCAGGTACTTGGTTCCTGGGAACTGTTTGGCCACAAAAGAAACTCCAGACAAAGCCATAGAAACCACAAAATGTTCCCTCTCAGCACTGACCAACGAGAATACCTGGTACACAGGAATTTCATGCCCAAATATGACTTTGAGAAAATTTCCTGATTGTTCCCAAATGTCAACCAACCAGAAACCAACCCGTACCTACTGATGCAATCCTGTAATTTTTGTCTTTAAAACCTAGCAGTAGACAGGAAACTTCTTCACCCTCTCTGGAGGCTGCAGCGTCAGCTTGCTAGATAGGGTCCCTCCCTTGGTAGGATAGACAATTTAATAAACCTCATTCATTTGCCTGGGTGGTCTGTCTCCCTGATCTCTTTGGAGATCCTTGTGACTCAGGCACAATAGTATGTGTGCCATACCATATATATATTTTTGAAAACCAAGATGGATGGCTCCTAAACAACATCTGAGGTTGACCTCTGACCTCCACATCTGAGTGTCCCCAACAAAAGATAAAGAATTCACAGAAGAAGAAATTCATGTGGTTATACATAAAAGCTGCTCAGAGCTGAATGTTTCACATGGTCATTGTAGTAGACTACTTGCTTGGCATGTGCCAGGTTCTGGGTTGGGTTCCCAGAAATCCCTAAAAGTTAGTAATTAGGAAAGTGGAAGTTTAAGTACAAGATCCTACAATATAATATTTGGCAATAAAAACAAGTATAGTCAGTGTTAGAAGGATGCAACTAGAGGAATTGTTGGTTCAGCTACTTTGTTGGCACAGAAAATAATGACAGTCGATAAAACCAATGCTACACAAACCACACACCATATTACCTAGTTATTTCCTTCCTTCCTTCCTTCCTTTCTTCCTTCCTTCTTTCCTTTCTTCCTTCCTTCTTTCTTTTCTTCCTTCCTTCCTACCTTCCTTTTCTTTCTTTTTTGTTTTTTCGAGACAGAGTTTCTTTGTGTAGCTTTAGCTGGAACTCACTCTGTAGACCAGGCTGGCCTCGAACTCACAGAGATCCACCTGCCTCTGCCTCCCTGAGTTCTGGGACCTAGTTATTTTCTATGGAGGAATCCAACATTCACATGTTCACAGAGAGACATGTTGATAATGTTCATTGCTTCATTTCAGTGTAATAAAGGAAATAAGAAAACACTCAACTGTTTCTCACTGGGAAAATGGTCTACCTTACATTTGCATTTATCTACTTGGATCCATCTAAAAAAAACAACAAAAAAACATCATTGAGTCAAAAAGCAAGATGAGGAAAAAAACAAAATATAAGTGCTTGGTGTGTTTGGTGGCACACCTGTAATTCCAGGTACTTCGGAGGCTGAATTGGGAGAATAATCTGAGCTGTGAAGTGTGGAATAGAATACTTGTTTAACTATGTAAAGATGCATTGCAGAATATTTGTTTAACTATGTAAAGATGTGTTGCATTTGTGTTGCAGAATAATTGTTAACTATGTAAAGATGTGTTGCATTTGTTTACGCTTCATTTGTATAATTATATAAAGGTGTGTTGCTTTGGTTTATGTTACATTTGTTTAATTACATAAAGATAGGTTGCTGTTTCACCTTGTCTTCCTAACATGATTGGTCTAATAAAAAGCTGAACAGTGGCCAGGCAGTGGTGGCGCTCGCCTTTAATCCCAGCACTCGGGAGGCAGAGGCAGGCGGATCTCTGTGAGTTTGAGGCCAGCCTGGTCTCCAGAGTGAGTGCTAGGATAGGCTACAAAGCTACACAGAGAAGAGAAACCCTGTCTCGAAAAAACAAAACAAAACAAAACAAAACAACAACAACAAAAAAAAGCTGAACAGCCAATAGCTAGGCAGAGGAGGGATAGGCGGGGCTTGCAGGCAGAGAGAAAAGAGGAGCCAGCCAGCCAGCTTGGGTGTCAGCCAGTAGGGGTCTAGCCAGAAACAGAGGAAGCAGGAAAACAGGATGGACAGTACAAAGATGAGGTAAATGAGCCTCAGGGCAGCACCTAGATTAATAGAAATGGGTTAATTTAAATTTAAAAAAAAAAGGAGCTAGTTAGAAACAAGCCTAAACTGAGAGTGAACACTCATAATTAATAATAAGTCTTCATGTCATGATTTGGGGCTGGCAGTACAAGAAAACCTGCTACTGTGAGGGTTTGGGGTTGTTTTTGTTTTGTTTTTCCGAGACAGGTTTTCTCTGTGTAGCCCTAGCTGTCCTAGAACTCAATCTGTAGATCAGGCTGGCCTTGGATTCACAGATATGCCTGCCTCTGCCTCCTGAGTGCTGGGATTAAAGACGTGCACCATCACAGCCGAGCTGTGAGTTTGAGACTAGCTTGAGACTAGTCTGATTAAAAAAGCAAGACTCAAAGCAAAACAAAAATGGTATAGTTATAATTATTGAATAAAAGTGTACAGAGTGATATGTCATGTATTTTTATAGAATTGTAGTTTATGAATTTCATGTTTTTTTTTTACAATTTATTTATTTTATGAGCATTGATTGGTGATTTGCCTCCATGTATGTATGCCTGTATGAGGGTGTCAGATCCTTTGGAATTGTAGTTACAGACAGTTGTGAGCTGCCATGTGGGTGCTGGGAATTGAACCCTGGTCCTCTGAAAGAACAGCCAATGTTCTTAACCACTGAGCTATCTCTCCAGATCCGAATTTCACATATGTTGTAAAAATGTAAAACATGCACAGCAATGATAAGTATCAACTCTATATGTCAAAATGAGGTGAATGACTAGTGGGTAAGGCTGTGCCCAAATCCAATTGTTAAAATCATTTATCAATATTTTTATTTTAGGTGTTCGCAGCCGTCGCCACACCGCCGTCGCTCTCTAACTCCAGCGCCGCCTCTGGCTTGCCGAGCTCCAGCAGAAGGAGAAGGGGAATAAGTAAGGAGGTGCTCTTTCCATGGATTGTACAAAGCAGACTGCCCGCAAATCCACCGGTGGTAAAGCACCCAGGAAACAACTGGCTACAAAAGCTGCTCTCAAGAGTGTGCCCTCTACTGGAGGGGTGAAAAAAACCTCATCGTTACCGGCCTGGTACTGTGGCACTCCGTGAAATCAGACGCTATCAGAAATCCACTGAACTTCTGATTCGCAAGCTCCCCTTCCAGCGTCTGGTTCGAGAAATTGCTCAGGACTTCAAAACAGATCTGCGCTTCCAGAGTGCAGCTATTGGTGCTTTGCAGGAGGGAAGTGAGGCCTATCTGGTTGGCCTTTTTGAAGATACCAACCTGTGTGCTATCCACGCCAAACGTGTAACAATTACGCTAAAAGATATCCAGCTAGCATGCTGCATACTCGGAGAACGTGCTTAAGAGTCCACTATGAGGGGAAACATTTCATTCTCAAAAATTTTTTTCCTCTTCCTGTTATCAGTAGTTCTGAATGTTAGATATTTTTTTCCATGGGGCCAAAAGGTACCTAAGTATATGATTGCGAGTGGAAAAATAGGGGACAGAAATCAGTTATTGGCAGTTTTTCCATTTTCATTTGTATGTGAATTTTTAATATAAATGCAAGATGTAAAGCACTAATGCAAGCAAAATGTTTCAGTGAACACATTTCAACAGTTCAACTTTATAACAATTATAAATAAACCTGTTAAAATTTTCTGGACAACGACAGCATTTGGATTTTTTTAAATAAGTAAATTTCTTATTGACGGCAACTAAATGGTGTTTGTAGCATTTTTATCATACAGTAGATTCCATCCATTCACTGTACTTTTCTAACTGAGTTGTCCTACATGCAAGTACATGTTTTTAATGTTGCTGTCTTCTGTGTCCTTGCTATTAAAATACATTAAACTATAAAAATATAATTTTATATCCATTTACATCCTAACCAAAGTATATTTTTTAGATCTATTGAGGTATAATTGATTTATGGGGAATGTCCCTCTGTATATATGTTTCTCTTATTGGTTGATAAATTAAACACTGATTGGCCACGCAGGAAGATAGGTGGGGCTAGAAGATGAGGAGAATTCTTGGAAATATAGGCAGACAGAGTCGCCATGTATACCCAGCAGGATAGGACGCATGAGGCATTCTCCGGTAAACCAAGACCACATGGAAATACTTAGATTAATGGAAATGGGTTAATAATTAAGACAGAGCTAGCCAATAAGAAGCCCAAGCCACTGGTCAACAGTTTCATAATTAATTTAAGTCTTTGTGTGTTTATTTGGGGTGAAACAGCTTGGGGAAGCTTCTCAACAATTGATATAAACTAAACTACATCTATCTAAAGTATAAAATTTGGTATGGTTAAAAAATCATTTAGAGCCAGGCGGTGGTGGTGCATGCCTTTAGTCCCAGCACTCGGGAGGCAGAGACAGAGGCAGGTGGATCTCTGTGAGTTCGAGACCAGCCTGGTCTACAAGAGCTAGTTCCAGGACAGCCTCCAAAGCCACAGAGAAACCTTGTCTCAAAAAACCAAAAATAAAAAAGCCATTTAGTTTTTGAGATGATGCATTATTACCCTCTTCCTTTTCCTCCCTTCAAACCCTCCTGTGTATCTCTCCTACCAAAGTCCTCTTTTCTCTTTAACCTCTCTCTCTCTCTCTCTCTCTCTCTCTCTCTCTCTCTCTCTCTCTCTCCTAAATACATAAATATTACCTGCTCAGCCTGCATGATGTTACTTGAATGAATGTTTTTGGTACTAGATAACCAATTGGAGCACTCTTCTCTGGGGAAGACGATTCCTCGTGCTCTCAGCTTTCCTTGGTTGCCTGTAATTCTTCATCTATGTTTGAAGCATCCTGGGATCCCCCCTTCCACTTTACCATGTTTATTGGTGTTGCCCTTGTCCAGGTCTTGTTTAGACAGCCATGTTGGTAAGTCTTCTGGGTCTTGTTTAGACAGCCATGTTGGTAAGTCTTCTGACTTACTTCTGTAGTTTCTGACTACACCCATGTTCCTCTGTCTCTTACAATTTTCCCACCCCCATCTTCTGCAATGATCCCACAGCAGGAGCTGTGATGTAGATGTCTTAGCTGGGGCTGGGCCCCACAGCTCTGTGCTTTGATCTGTTGTGGTTTGCTAGGTTTTATGTGTGTGTACACTCATGAAACTTTGTTGACCATTATTCCTAAAAGTGAAATAGATAGGAAGTCTACAAAAATATCTTTTTCCATTTTGTTTGTTTGTACCATGGCACACATATGGAGGTCTGAGGACAACTTTTTTGTTTTGTTTTGTTTTTCTCTGTGTAGCTTTGGAGCCTATCCTGGCACTTGTTTTGGAGACCAGGCTGGCCTCGAACTCACAGAGATCCGCCTGCCTCTGCCTCTCGAGTGCTGGAATTAAAGGTGTGTGCCACCAACGCCCGGCCTGAGGACAACTTTTTGAAGTCAGTTCTCTCTTTCTACCATGAGGGCTGTGAGATCAAACTCAGGTCATAAGATCTGGTAACACACATATCTGTCTGCTAAGCCACCTTGCCAGCCTCCAAAATCCAGACTCTCTTATTTGATCTGTATATGCAGAAATGAGCAAAAGTCTAGCCTGAGTCATAAGAAATCATAGCCCCCCAATTAATCCCCAGACCTGAGCTAGTTTATAGACCCAGAACCCCCTTGAATGATGGAGAGTCCCCGGACAGTGGCAAAAATTTATGCTTCTGATCTTTTTCTCTAGTTTTATCAGAAAAACGAATGACCTTTACCAGGGTAACTATATGTTGAGGAAAGGGGAATAAGAAGACCTTTAGAGACTACTGCACACTGTTTCTAGGCTGACACTGATTCTAGGAGGACCAAATGTCACTGTGGCTCAGCAGTCAGAGTTAGGGCTTATGGAGGTGAGGTGATCAGTGGAGCTCTAGGACAGACAGGTCTCGTTATGTATCTAGTGGGTCTCTAAAATGGTCTTCAGGTTATTTTTCCCCATTTTGAGAATATATATTTAGAGTAGATATTCTCAGCAGGTTCCCTGACCTGTGAATTGAGGATGGTTATGGTGGGAAAGTGGAGAAGCCGGGGATGTAGTCCAGTGATGGAGCACACTCAGAGCTCCAAATTCAAACCCTGGAATACACACACACACACCACATGCCAAATGGAAGCCACAAGAACCCAGAACTTTTGTTTTGAAAAATCACAAGTCAAATGGAGCACCGAACTTCTGGAAGGATTATAGAGATGGTGCTGCCAATCAAAAACAGTTGGCCTCCGAAGAAGAGAATGGCAGGGGATGGCTGCAAGTTTAACCAGGTGTTGATGCCAGTTGTAACTGCTATACCAAATACAACTTCATCGTCTGGGAAAATGAAAATTTATCCAGAACCTGCTGTGTAGCTACTGGCTCAGCAAGCAGATTGCTTGCGAGGCTAGTAATGTACTCTACCTCTACCTCAGGGTTATATTGTAGGGAGTAAGATATGCCATTGATATGGGCACAGCCATGTCAAGGACCCCAATGCCTAAGTCCCATGGGAATGGCAAACCCTTCCCTGAGTGAACCTCAGAAAGATGGCAAAGCCTTTTGGTCTGTGTGTAAATGTTGACAATGTGTGCAGGGAATGTCTACTGTAGCTTTCTCTGCCTGGATATTTGTGGCAAGAAGACTGCTGCCCTACTGAGATTAGCTAAACCTATGTCTTTGATTCGGCTGTGCACCTGAAAGCCTGCCTCTTTGTTCAGCTCTATTTAATAACCCCACCTCCCTGTTCAACTAACTGTATGTAATAAACACACCATACTCCAGAGTACTGCAGCTTCTCTATCAGACAGCCTAGTCCACCAGACCCCAGCATGTCTGTGTGTCCTTATGTTTTCTTTATTCCCTTATTGTCCTAGTCAGGTTCATCCCTGGAGTGGAGCAGGATGTGGTAGTATATGAACTTGCGTACCAGCTTATAGTTGGATTTTCTTTAGACCACCAGCTCCCAAATAATGACATGAGACTTCTTATTAAGTATGAAAGCTTACCCTTAGCTTAGGCTTGTCCTCAACTAGCTCTTATAACTTAAATTAACCCATTTATATGAATCCACATGCTGCCATGTGGCTTGTTACCACTCCTCTATACTGTATGTTCGATTCCTTCTTCATCTCACTGGCAAATTCTCTGCTTCTCTTCTTCCCAGAGTTCCTCTCTCTCCCCAGAAGTCCCACCTATCCTCTCCAGCCTACCTAATGGCCATTCAGCTCTTTATTAAACCAATTGGAAGGTGCCTTAGGCAGAGACACATCTTCACAGTGTACAGAAAGATTATCCCACAACAGCAGCTCTCAAACCTTATGCTATAATTTAGTTCAGAGGATCTTTTGTTTGTTTGTTTGGGCGGAGTTTTATAAATTACAAGCTGATTTGAACTCGCCATGCAACTGTGAGTGACCTTGAATTCCTCCCAAGTTCAGGGAGTAAATCATGCCCACCGATTACATTGATGATGTTATGTTCTGTTGATTGAATTTATGAGAAAGAAATAGAAAACTATTCAAAACTTATAAATAAGACGTTTGCATGGTAGACAGCAGGGAGAAACTGGGGAAAAATCCAGGGGCCTGAGGCTGGGGAGATGGCTCAGCAGTTAAGAGCACCGGATAATATTCCAGAGATCCTGAATTCAGTTCCCAGCACATGGTGGCTCACAACCATCTGTAATAAGATCTGGTGCTCTCTTCGGGCCTGCAGGCATACATGCAGGCAGAACACTGTATTCATAACAAGTAAATAAATCTTTAAAAGAATGCAGGGGCCTTATATTTCAGTAAAATTTCTAGGGACTCACTACATAGGGTATACAGGAATAGTCCTTTTAAGCTAAAGGATTAAGTTGGTTACCTGGCCCTTACTACAGGTGGGCAAAAGCACAATGCCTAACATATCTGTTAGGATTTTAGAAGCAATATATTCCTTATCTACATACATCCCACTGAGAAGCATAGCAATTAGTTCAATTGGATTGGAGGTTAAAAATGTAACTGGTCACTTGCCACTTATGCCTCTGAATCAGCAGGCAAAAACAAAGTTACCATGCCATTTGAGGTGATTGATCTTGCCTACCATGGGATAAACTGGACTGTCACTCAACAAGGGATGTTAAGAAAAAGTATGTCTAGAATATAAGAGACCTTGGGGTGTCTCATTTTTTACACTATGCCTAGTGATTAAGATCAGTGGGAAACCACAACAGCCTATCCAGGCCAGGCTATACTAATGGCCCAGATGCTTTAGGAATTGTAAGTTTTGGGGAGATGGCTCAATGGACAAGAAAGCATGCTGTGAAGTAGGAGGATATGAGTTCAAATACCCAGAGCCCACATAAAAAACTTGATGTGGCTGGTTACATGTCTATAACCCAACACTGTGGGGGTTGAAGACTAGAGAGTCACTGGGTGGCAACCTAGCACCAGGTTCAGTGAGAGACCCTGTGTCAAGGGAATATGGTGACGAGTGATGGAGCAGAACACATGGATCCTTCTCTGGTCCCCTCCATATGTACACACATACTTGTGAGGAAGCACATACAACAAATAGCAACAACTATGACCAGTTGTGGTACTTTCTGAAGTCAAAAGGAATATGAAGCAGGAATGGAATATAGTAGCTATAAGTAGCAGTTGCAGACAGGAGGACTGTAATTATTTCAAGTTCTTATCTTGTACACATGCATATCTATCTAGGTCTAGATGGATGGGCGTATGTATAGTAAGCAGATATCTTTGTTTGCACCTCTCTCCTTTTTCTTTTCTTTTCTTTTCTTTTCTTCTCCTTTCTTCTTCTTTCCTTCCCTTCCTTCCTTCCTTCCTTCCTTCCTTCCTTCCTTCCTTCCTTCCTTTCCTTCTTTCTTTTTGTTTTTTCCAGACAGCATTCCTCTGTAGCTTTTTAGAGCCTGTTCTGGAACTCTCTCAGTAGACCAGGCTGGCCTCCAATTCACAAAGATCCATCTGTCTCTGCCTCTCGAGTGCTGGGATCAAAGGCCTGCGCCACCACTGCCTGATTGTTTTCACCTCTCGTTTGTTCCTTTTCATTCAACTTAGGAACTGTAGACTTAAGATGCTTAAATATTGTTTTTTTTTTTTTAAATTTTATTATGTTTTGCCTGCAAGCATGTCTGTGCATCACATGCATGCCAGTACCTGTAGAGGCCGGAAGGGGGTGCTAGATTGCCTGGAACTGGAGCCACCATGTGGGTGCTGGGAATTTATCCCAGGTCTTCTGGAAGAGCAGCCAGTGCTCTTAATGGTCAAGTCATTTCTCTAGCCCAAGAATTGCTATTTTTATAGCATGTTATTTAAGTTATGGGATATCAAAGCAAAAAAAAAAAACAACTGTATGAGTTAGTGATGAGGTGGTGGGCATAGCTGCTTCCCAAAGTGTGGTGGTTTGAAAGAAAATGGCATCCAAAGGAAGTGGCCCTATTAGGAGGTCTGGCCTTGTTGGAGTGAGTGAGGTCTTATCAGAAAAAGTGTGTTGCTGTAGAGGTGGGCTTTGAGGCCTCACATATGCTCAAGACACTACCCAGTGCCTCAAACTACTTCCTGTTGCCTGAGAAATGTAGAACTCTCAGCTCTAGCACCATGTCTGCCTGCATGATGCCTTGCTTCCCACCATGATGATAATGAACTAAACCTCTGAACTGTAAGCCAACCACCCAAATTGAACACTTTTCCTTTTTAGGAGTTGCTGTGGTGATGATGTCTCTTCATAGTAATAGAAACTCTAACTAAGACAGAAGTTGGTACCGGGAGTGGGGTATTGTTGTAATAGGTCTGATCATGCTTTTGTTTGAAGGAATATGGACCTTGGGACTGTGGATTAGAAAAGAAGTTGAAAGTAGAAGCAGACACCCACAACTAATCACTGAACTGAACTGGAATCCAGTTGCAGAGAAGGAGGAGTGAAGTGCGAAGGGGTCCAGACCAGGCTGGTGAAACCCACAGAAACAGCTGACCTGAACAACAAGGAGCTTTTGGTCCCCAGACCGGTAGCTGGGAAACCAGCATGGGACTGATCCAGACCCTAGGAACATGGGTTTCAGTGAGGAAACCTTGGAAATTTATGGGATCTGCTGTAGTAGTTCAGTATTTAGCTCTAGCATAGGTGTAGACTTTGGGAGCCCATTCCACATAGAGGGATACTCCCTGAGCCAAGACACACGGGGGTGGGCCTAGGCTCTATACCAAAGATATTATAGACTCTGATGGAAGGCCTCACCATCCAGGGGGAGCAGAAAGGATGTGTGATAGGTAGGGTTTTAGTTGGGGGGGGTGGCAGGGAAGGATGGGAGGGAGAGGGAACTGGAATTGTCATGTAAAACAATCTTGTTTCTAATTCAAATAAAAAAATCTGCAAAAAAAGAAAAGAAGTTGAACACTTTAAGTATAGCTTAATGTGTCATCCTAGTAGGAACATGGAAGACAGTAGTGCTGAGTGTGATTTAAACTATGAGTGCCTGGGTCAAGAAGTTACAGAGCAGAAGAATATTAATATGTGGCCTAGATATCTTCCTTGTGATTATTTTGATATACTCAAGATGCTTAAAAATGTGGCTGCCTCCACAGTGACACACTTCTTCCATCAAGGCCACATCTACTCCAAGGCCACACTTCCTAAAAGTGCCACTTCCATTGGGGGTCATTTTCTTTCAAACTACCACATTTCACTCTGTGGCCCCCAAAGACTTGTAGCCATATCATAATGTAAAAATGTATTCAGTCCTACTTCAAAAGTCCTCATAGTCTATTACAGTCTCAACAATGTTTAAAAGTCCAAAGTTCAAAGTCTCTTCTGAGACTCATACAATCTATTAACCATAATCTCTTATAAAATAAAAACCAAAAAGCATATCAGATACTTCCAACATATAATGGCACGGCATATACATTACCATTCCAAAACGTAGGGAAGGGAGAATAGTGACGGCATACTGGACTGAAGCAAGACCAAAAACCAGCTGCGCAAACTCCAAACTCTGCAGCTCTGTCTGATGTCAAAATTCTCTTCAGACCTCCAACTCCTTTCAGCTTTGTTGACTGTAACACACTTCTTTTTCTTGTGCTGGTTCCACTCCCTGTTAGCAGCTTTCCTCAGCAGGTGTCCCATGGCTCTGGCATCTCTAACATCTTGAAGTCTCCAAGACAATCTAGGTTTCTCTTTCACAGCTTTACTCAATGGCCTCTCCAGGCCTCCATGCAGGGACACCCTGACACACTCTTGGCCTCAGCAGCTTTCCTTAGTCACAGAGGCAAATTCCACAGCTCCTTTCTTCTTCTTCTTCTTCTTCTTCTTCTTCTTCTTCTTCTTCTTCTTCTTCTTCTTCTTCTTCTTCTTCTTCTTCCCTTTCTTTTATCCTTACCTCCAGAACCACGTGGCCAAAGCTGCCAAATTCTGCTGCTTGCTGGGGCTGAACATGGCCCCCTTGTTCAGTTACATCTTCTCCAGCTTTCTGTCCTTCACTGCCTAAGCTTGGCTGTCCTAAAAGTGGATCTCTAGACCAGGCTGACCTCAAACTCAGAGATCTGCTAGCCTCTGCCTCCCAAATGCTGGGATTTAAGGCCACCACACCTAGACCTAAGCTGTTCTTTAATTCCTTTTCATAAATTGGAAACTTAGCTGGGTCGGATCTTGCCCTGAAGTCACCACTCCCTTTATTCTATTTCTTAATCCGTTTATCTTCTTGAACACAGGATTTAGCTCTATTCCTCTTCCTGGTGCCCCTTTTCTCAACCTGTACATTTTGTATTTTTATTTGCTCAGCTTGCTTCTACATCTTACAGGCAACAGGAAATGGTTTGAGGGTCACATTGAGCAGCAAAGCTTGAGCAAAAGAGACCTCCAAGCCCACCCCCAAAGTGACATACTTCCTCCAACAAGGCCACACCTACTTCAACAACCCCTAATAGTACCACTTCCTATGAAATTATGGGGGCCAATTACATTCAAACTACCACAGGGGCCTTAAAAAAAAAAGAGGTAGAGTTAAGGCTTAAAAATATTTTAATTTAGGCTTAAGCCTGAGGGTTAAGAGAAAGGGAGGTGCGGAGAAGAAAGTAAGACATAGCAGAAAGCATGGGTGTAAATTTCTCTCAGAGTCACAGAAAGTTAAGACATATCCAAATGTGCTGGCCCTTTAAGGGAGCGTCATCAGTTCTCAGGAATTATACCACCAACATCCCTGGGGCTCCAAGTTGCAGATGAGAGATTGTAGGACTTCTCCATCTCTATAATTGCATAACCCACAGCTTATTGTTTTGTATTGCAAAAGTCTTTGCTGAGGAGATGAGCAAATGCCTATTCACCCCTGACAGAGCACCAATGACAGACCAAAGAAATTGTTCCATGCAAGTCTGACTTGGTGGATCAGTGAGTTTAACTAAGGTTACTTACAGGAGCATGAGGGGTTAACCTACAAGGTAGGCATGGTGACATCGCTGAAGGAGAAAATGTCTCTGCCCTCCAGCATGTTAACTACCTCATGAGCCCCTCTCTGCCATGACAAACATCAGTGGGCACAGCCTTGTCCAGGGGAGAGGACATGTTCCACACATGCTGGTTATTGTCCTGTTGCTGTGGTGGAACACCTGACAAAAAGCAGCTGAAGGGTGGAAGGTTAGTTGCGGCTCACAACTAACTGAAGTCTACCTGTGGCTCAGTTAGGGCTTCTATTGCCATGAAGGGACACCATGAGCATGGAAACATCACTAAAGGAAAACATTTAATTGGGTGGCTGGCTTACAGTTCAGAGGTTCAGTCTATTATCATCATGACAAGGAGCATGTTGGAAAGCAGGCCGACATGTTGCTCTAGTTGTAGCTGAGAGTTGCAGGCAACAAGAAGTTGACTGAAACACTGGGCAATGCCCTGAGCATAGGAAACCTCAAAGCCCGCCCCCACAGTGACACACTTCCTCCAAAAAGATTATACCCACTCCAACAAATCCACACCTCCTAATAGTGCCACTCCCTATGAGTTTATGGGGGCCAATTACAATCAAACTATCACCACTTGGGAGGTAACAAAGGGTGGCAGGAGTGGGAAGTGGATCAATTCATTATGTCCTATAGTCGGGAAACAGTGAGTGATGAATGCTGGTACTTCCGCTGGCTTCCTTTCTTCCCTTTTTATTTAGTCTGATATCAGCCTGTGAGATGGTGGTGGCACCTACATAAGGGTGGGTCTTCCTCCTGAGATGGTTGTGCTCTGCCTGACATGGGTGCTGGGAACTGAACCTGGGTCCTCTGCAAGAACAATTGCTTTGCTAAGGTAGCCTTTCAGCCCTTTATTATTTTAAACTATGTATGTGTGTGGGGAGGGAGTATGCACATGTATGTGAGGGGGACCAAGGAGGCCAGAAGCGTCAGATTTCCTGGAACTGGAGTTACAGGCAGTTGTGAGCTGCCTGACATGGGGGTTGGGTTGGACATTGCAAGCTTGGGTTTGCAAGAGGAGGATGCATGCTTAACTCCTGAACCATCTCTCCAACTTTGACCTTGTTCTTTTGAGACAGGTTCTCTCACTGATTGGTTCCACTGGCTAGACATCAAGCCCAAGGATCCTCTTGCCTTTGCCTCCCCAGATCAGGAATTTAGTGCATGAGTGTACCTGGATTTTTCTGTGGGTGCAGGATTTTTCTGAACTTGGGTCTTCATGTTTGTGTCACAAGCACTTAACAACTGAGTCATCTCTGTAGTCCTCTCTGTGTTCTCTTTAAGAAATCTTTTCCAGGCTCAGCTATTAAGACACTTGCTGCCAAGTCTGATGACCTGAGCTGTATCCCACGTGGTGGAAGGAGATCCCTGACTATAAAATTGTCCTCTGATACACATGTGCCAAATGTGTGCACACGATCGCACACCCTCACCCTAATAAATAAATATCATTGCCAAACTCAAAGTTACTATAAGTCTCAATGTTTTCATTTTTGGGGAGGGGGTTTTCAAGACAGGGTTTCCCTGTGTAACTTTGGAGCCAGTCCTGGAACTAGCTCTTGTAGACCAGGCTGGTCTCGAACTCACAGAGATCCTCCTGCCTCTACCTCCCAAGTGCTGGGATCAAAGGTGTGTGCCACCAACGCCCGGCTGAGTTTTAATGTTTTCTTCTAGCAACTTTACAATTTAAATTTTTCTAAATTTGTGTTTTCATTTTTGTTGTTTCATTGTTGTTTTTGGGTGGATGTGTGACAGTTTTTCTATGAAGCCCTGGCTGTCCTGAAACCATAACACAGAGCAGGCTGGCTTTGAGCTTTCTGTGACCCTGCCCCTGACACCAAGCACTAGGATGATAGGAATGTGCCACTGCATCTTCACAGTTTCTTTCTTTTCTTTTTCTTCATCTTTTTTTTAAGATTTTATTTATTTATTATGTACACAACATTCTGCTTCCATATACATCTGCACACCAGAAGAAGGCATCAGATCTCATTACAGATGGTTGTGAGCCACCATGTGGTTACTGGGAATTGAACCCAGGACCTCAGGAAGAGCAGTCGGTGCTCTTAACCTCTGAGCCATCTCTCCAGCTCCTTCTTCATCTTTTAGATAGAGTCTTGATATATAGCTTAGGAGAGTCTTGAACTCGGGATCTTCCTGCCTCAGCCTCCCAAGTGCTGGGATTACAGGTACTGGGATTATAGTACCACACCTGGCTCCATCTTAACATTTTTTGTCTTTTTAAAATTTAAATTAAAAACAATCTTATTTTACAAACCAATCCCAGTTCCCTCTCCCTCCCATCCTTCTACTCCCCCTACGAGAATTCCCCATTCCACCCCCCCATCCACTTCTCAGAGAGGGTGAGACCTCCCATAGGGAATCATCAAATCTGTCACATCATTTGGTGCAGGACCTAGGCCCTCCTCCCTGTATCTAGGCTGAGAGAGTTTCCCTCCATAGGAAATGGGTTCCAGAAAGCCAGTTCATGCACTAGGGATAAATATTGGTTCCACTGCCAGAGGCCCCATAGACTGCCCAAGTCCCCAAATGGACACCCACTTTCAGGGTGCCTAGTTCAGTCTTTTGCAGGTTCCCCAGCTGTCAGTCTGGAGTCTGTGAGCTCTCACTTGCTTGGGTTAGCTGTCCCTGTGGGTTTCCTCAACATGGTCTTGACCCCTTTGCTCATCACTCCTCCTTCTCTACAACTGGACTCCAGGAGTTCAGCTCAGTGCTTAGCTATGAATCTCTGCTTCTGCTTCCATCAGCTACTGGATGAAGGCTCTAGGATGGCATTTAAGGTAGTCATCAATCTCATTATAGGGGAATGGCATTTAAGGTACCCTCTCCACTAGTGCTTAGACTCTTCGTTGGGGGTCATCCTTGTGGATTCCTGGGGATTTCCCTAGTGACAGGTTTCTTGTTAACCCCATAATGGCTCCCTCTATCGAGGTATCTCTTTCCTTGCTCTCCTTCTCTTTCAGTCCTTCCCCCAATTTGACCTTCCTGATCCCTTAAGCTCTCCTCCCCCTCCACTTTGCCCCTCCTTTCTCTAACTTTTGTATTTATCATGAGGCAAACAGCAAGGTGATTTCATTTCACATATTGCTCCAGAATCGTTTGCTGAGAGGTACATTCTCTGTTCTATTTTGTACTGCCCTCCCCCCGACGCAATCAATTAAATTTGTCGAGGCAATTTAAACAAGAGGAAGGGAGGATTAGGGATGTATCACTGTTCAACACTCACCCAACATGTGTGACCTTGGATTGGACCCTCGATACCACACATACAACAGTCCAAATTAGTGTTGAGCTCAGCAAGTGTCACTTGCTCAGCAAGTGCCTTTACCCACTGAGTCACCTCACCAGCCTGTATTTAGGCCTTTAATGAATCACCAAGTGTTTCATATATTTTATTATGGTTTTGTATCTTTTGTCAAATTCAGTCCTAAGTATTTTGAGACAGGGTCTCATGTAGCCCCAGGGTGGCCTCAAATTAAATATGTAGCTGTTAAACCTTAAACTTCTGGTCCTTCTGCCTCTATCTCTCAAGTGATTGGGTTACAAGTATGTAGTACCACTTGTTTGTGCCTGGTTAATTCAGTGCTGGAGACCAAACACAGGGCTTTGTGCATGCTAACCACACCCGGCTCAGAAGTGATGTTCTGATTATATCCAATAAGACTATAAATTACTTTGATAGCTGGGCAGTGGTGCTGTACACCTTTAACCCCAGCACTCTGGAGGCAGAGGCAGGCAGATCTCTGTGAGTTTGAGGCTAGCCTGGAACAGAGAAAGTTCCAGGACAGCCAGGGCTGTTACAGGAAAAACCCTGTCTCAAAAAACAAAACAAAAAAAAATTTTTTTTGATGTGCCCTATTACTTTGATCCATAGATAATGGCAATGTCTAACAAGTGTCTCTGCCATAAAATTACTTTTTCCTTGGTAACTAATGAGTACTTGAAAATATTTTGAGACCCAGGTATATTCAATTTCTCATCACATTTTCACTCATTTGGTTTAGCATTTGTAGATTTTTGTGGCTTCTAAGATTTGTTATACTATGATGTTATTACTAAATGATGTATTCTTTTCAAATTAAAAAAAATCATGTGTATGGATGTTTCTGTGTGTATCTGTGGGTACTATGTGCCTGATGCCCACAGAAGCCAAAAGTAGGCACTAGATACCCTGGAAATGGAATTACAGCTCATTGTGAGCTGCCATGTGGGTGCTGGGAATGAAACCCAGATCCTCTGCAGGAGCACTTACCATCTTTCCAGCTCCCTAAATGTTTTCTTGAATCCCCCCATTCCTGCTTTATTGATTAGTTATCACTTTAAGGGGAAGCTTCGTCTCCTTTAGTTTTTTATGACTAGAATGGCTTACAGGTTCCTGTGACATCTGTGGCCTGTAATTGTTTACTGCCATCATCTCTCTTGATGTTTGGATCATTCCAGGTTTGGTCAGCCCTTAGTCTGGCTCCTGTCTGGACATCTCCGTTGTTTTTTAAGTAAGTACTATACTCTATGGCTCAACCAGGTGTTGTAGGTTCATCTTCTATTTCCCATCCCCAGTCTTGGAATCAATCTCTTTCAAGGGGCAATGTTTCTTTTTAATGGAGCAAGTTGTTTAGAAACCAACACCAGGCTGGGCGGTGGTGGCCCATGTCTTTAATCTCAGCACTCGGGAGGCAGAGGCAGGTGGATCTCTGTGAGTTTGAGACCAGCCTGGTCTACAAGAGCTAGTTCCAGGACAGCCTCCAAAGCTACAGAGAAACCCTGTCTCGGAAAAAAGAAAGAAAGAAAGAATGAATGAAAGAAAGAAACCAATACCAGGTGTGATTGATAATATTAAATTGTTAGGATTCTTAAGCCCTCAGTAAACAGAATTAGAGGGAGGAAATGTATGTTCCATTGTATAGTTCATTATATATCACATTGATAGTTCCAATTCTATCCTGAGAGTAAATAGTTCATTCTAATTTTATGCATAATTTATTTTTATTTTATGTTTGTTGTGTTTTCTCTGCATGTATATCTGTGAGAGGGTGTCAGAAGTTTTGGAAATGGAGTTACAGACAGGTGTAAGCTGCCATGCGGGTGCTGGAAATTGAACCTGGGTCCTTTGAAAGAACAGCCAGTGCTTATAACCACTGAGACATCTCTCCAGCCCTTCTAATTTTTTTTTTTTAACAGTTGAGACCTTTGGCAGGAAGAAATCTTATTTATTTTTAGTATATTCATTTATTTGATCAGTACCCTCTTTATGCAAACAGTCTCATGATGCTGTTGCTGTTGCCCCTACCTCTGCCACAGATGTCTTTCTTTATCTCTATCCACAGAGCCACCCTACCCCTACACCCCTCACATGCTGGAGCCAATCCCATAAATATTTAGAAATCGTGTAGTTCTTCTAAGTCTCTGATACCTCCGCAAGTGAGCTACAATTGCTGTTCAACTCACTGGACTCCTAGATTCCTGAATTCCTAATAGCCGTGTGTGTGTGTGTGTGTGTGTGTGTGTGTGTGTGTGTGTGTGTTACTATGGTTTGAACCCAAGGCTTTGTGCATGCTAGGCAAACACTCTACTATGGATATTTCTCTCAGATCAACCGTTTAAACTGAATTATTCAGGAGAGACAGAGGTAAGAAGGAATGGAAGGAGGAAAGTAAGAAAGACCAGCAGATATGTTTGAAATTATTCTTTAGTCAAAAATAAAAAAAGCCATGGCTGGCTGGAGAGATGACTCAGTGGCTAAGAGCACATGTCCAGCGCTCATGTCAGGGCTCACAACTCTAACTCCAGTTCTAGAGGATGCCCTATCCTACCCTCCTCAGGTACTGCATGAACACAGAGCAGGCAAAAGAGCCACACACAAAATAAAATAAATAAATCTTTAAAAGAATTTAAAAGTCAGGGTCTGGAGAGATGGCTCAGAGGTTAAGAGCTCTTCCAGAGTTCCTGAGTTCAATTCCCAGCAGCCACATGGTGGCTCACAACCATCTGTAATGAGATCTGGTGCCCTCTTCTGGTGTGCAAGCATATGTGCAGATAACTGTATACATAATAAATAAATAAATAAAATCTTTAAAAAAAAAAGAATTTAAAAGTCAAGCATGCTGGTATGAGCCAGTAATCTCAGTATTTGTGATGGTAAAGCAGGAGGATCATGAGTTTGAGACCACACTAGTTCACACAGTGAGTTTATGGCCAGCCTATGTAGCAAGACCTTGACTCAAAACAAAACAAGAAAAGCAAAAAACATCTTTTTCTAGGCTGGCCCCCCAAGTGCTTGCTAGGATCAAAGACATGCACCACCATGCCCAGCCTCTTTTTCTTTCTTCTTTTGAAATCTATCTGTTCAGTTCATTTGCCTAAAACACCGATTTTTTTCATTGTGATTACCATTCACACAGTATTGTTGGCTACCGTTTTGCTAATGGTGGGATAGAATATCAGGTTCATCATGAGAGCAGGTATGGCCAATCTGTGTCCATGATAACAATTCTAGTAGCTTGCCGACCACATTTGAAGCCATTCACCGTACAAATTTGATAGCGGGTAGCCAGACAAGACTGGCCTTTCATGAAGCCTATACTGAGCATGAAATACAGTGACGTGACCAACTTTATGTGAGGGTCTGTGTTGGGAGGCAAACATAATAGGAACAATATCACTGAGCTACACCCAACACCCATGTATGCCCATCCTTTCTCATTTCTCATCTGCTTGTTTTGTGGTGCTGGGGACTGAATAGAGAGCCTTGCCCATGCCAGGTAAGCATTCATGAGTTGCAGCCCCAGCCCTGTGTGTGTCCATTCTAAACTAAATAGTAAGAGAAGGCCTTTTACTCCTTCCTTGCTTTCTTTTTTATTTAGTTTGTGTGTATAGGTAGGTGTGTGAACATGTATGTGCCATGGTGCACGTGTGGAGTCAGAGGACACTTATTTCACTGTGTGAGGACTGAGAATTGAACTCAGTCAGGCTTGGTAACAGGTATCTTTCCCATTGAGCCATCATTCTGATCCAAAAGGAAGTCTTTCTTCTCTTTCTTAAAATTAAATATTATTGTCCGTGGATGGTATGTGTGGAGATCCCCAATGGAGATCCAACCCAAGACCTTGTGCATGCTAGGAAAGTACCCTACCAACTGAGCCATATCCCTAGCCCCTCAAAACAGTTTCTAAAAAGATGGTGTCTTGAGCCAGCAAGATGACTCAGCAGATAAAGGCACTGGCCACGCCTGGGGACCCAGGCATAATCTCTCGAATGCATACGGTGTGCAGGGTCCTCTGGTAGATAGGGCTGTGAAAGGGCCGGTCCAGCCTGTCCTTCCTTGGGGCTGAGCAGGATGGTGAGTGTTGACAACTGCTGGAGAGAACCACACTGAGTCAGGAGACTTGTCAAAGCAGAGTCTCATTTTATTGTAACAGGCATGCGCTTATATAGCATTGAGACAAAGGGTGGGGACCACAGGATGGCATCAGGTGTAAGGGCTGATAATATTTCACCATGTTATCAGTAGCTGGGCAGAGACAGTCACTCCTATGCCAAAGTGATAGGCATAGGAGTGATAGGCCAAAGACAGGTTGCCAAACTCTAGCCAGGCTCAGGAAGTTCCACTGTTGTGCCCAAATTCTGAACCCCCAAATCACCAAGAGGCCCATTTCAATGCAAAAACAATGAGTCTTTTATTGCAGTTGTTTAACGAGCTAACCTCATTAGCTCCGGCCTTTCATCCATCCACCATGGTGGATGGCTGGGGAAAGACACCGAGAAACCACAGGACAGAGATCTTATAGGACAGTATAAGGGGAGTGTGTAGGGGTATGCACAGGCTCAGGATTGGTGTGCCTCCAGGCTTGCCCTGTATTGTTATGGCCTATAGGACCACCCAGGGTGGTTGCTATATTCTGTACATCTCTGCTGTGCACTTGTCTGTAAACACACCCAGAGCCATAAAGCATAGCACCACCAGCTAACTTCTGATTGGTCCCTTCATTCTCTCCTTCTTGAAGTACCCGTGAGAGGACTCAATCTTGAGTCCTGCCTATTAGGGGCTCAAAGGGGTGTAACAGGCCCTACCATTAGCTGACCGATTTTTTTCTGAGGGACATTGGCATCCCCTATGTAAGGGAGTTTCTTTTTGACTTAGCATTTCAACCAGGGAAAATGGGCGATGTATTCTTTCCCATGTTACTTCCTGCTGACTTTGGGACGCAGTTAGAGACCCAAGAGAGTTGAAATTCTAGTCAAAAGCAAAAAGGGAATTCAGGAAATGGGGAAGCAGCTGGTTGGCAGACTCTGTTGAAGAGACAGGGGGTTGTCCACATCAGCCTTTTTAAGCCCAACAATGGTGGAAGGAGAGGACCAACTCCTGCAAGTTGTCTTATGACCTCCACATGTATGCCATAGTACTTGTACCTCCCCTCAACACAAATTAAATAAATATAGCAACACAAATTAAATAAAAAGAGTCTTGGTGGATTCATACTACCTGATTCCAAGATTTAGAACAAAGCCACATTGAAAAAAAAGCAACTTGAAATTGATGATAGATTTACATATGAAACCTGAAACTACAAAACCTTTAGAAGAAAATAGAATTTAAGTCTTTTTTATTATTTTATTTTGTTTGAAACAGGGTCTCTGTATGTAGTCTTTAATGGCCTAGAACTCTTGCCTTGAACTTATAGAGATCCACCTGCCTCTGCCTCCCTATAGTGCTTGGATTAAAGGCATGTACTATTATACCCAGCTAAAACTCAAAATCTTTATAATCTCCAGTATATGTCTCAGAACACATAAATGTCTTAGAACACAAGAACATAAACTATTAAAAATATGGGTACGAATGTGTAATTACTGAGCTTGAGAGACCAGGGCTAACCTGAGCTACATAGTGAGTGAGACCTGTCACAAGAAACTATCATTACTTAATGATAAGAAGACTGGCCTTGGGGCTGGAGAGATGGCTCAGAGGTTAAGAGCACTGGCTGCTCTTCCAGAGGTCCTGAGTTCAATTCCCAGCAACCACATGGTGGCTCACAACCATCTGTAATGAGATCTGGTGCCCTCTTCTGGCCTACAAGCATATGTGGAGGCAGAATGTTGTATACATAATAAATAAATATAACTTAAAAAAAAAAAAAAGAAGAAGACTGGCCGTAAGTATCAAGAAAAGTTTTGATTAGGCACTTCACCAAATTAAAAAAATAAACAGAATTGAAAATTATCAAAGAGGCTTAGAATGGCTAACATTTAAATATAGACAGTCTAAAGAAGTGCTAGGAAGGATCTAGAGCAGCTAGAACTCTCACATACTGTTTGTAGGTGTGCAAAGTGATAAACCCCTTTTGGATAAAAGTTTAGCAATCTTTTATAAAGGTCCACCCACACTTACCACATATGCCAAAATACCAAGAGAAATAAAAACATATCCACACAAAGACTTCCACATGAATACTCACAGCAGCTGTATTGTAATAGCCCTGAATTATAATCCACCTGAATGCCTATCAGCTGATAAAGACATTACAGAGGACTGTCCAATGAGACAGCATTTGCAATAAGGAGCAATGCATGCAAAAACATGGATGCATTACCTTTTCATGTATGACTCTCAAAAGTCTTTAAGAACATTCTGAGCCGGGCGGTGTTGGTGCATGCCTTTAGTCCCAGCACTCGGGAGGCAGAAGCAGGTGGATCTCTGTGAGTTCAAGACCAGCCTGGTCTACAGAGCTAGTTCCAGGACAGCCTCCAAAGCCACAGAGAAACCCTGTCTCAAAAAAACAAAAAACAAAAAACCACCACTACCACCACCAACAACAACAAAAAAGAACATTCTGGAGAAATCAAACTTCAGGAACACAAATCAGATCAGTGTCTAGGTAGGTGGGGTGGGACGACTACAAAGGGCTTCATGGGAACTCATTGGAATAAAAATGTATAAATTGGGGCCAGAGAGTTGGCTTAATGGTTAAGAACACTGGCTGCTCTTTCAGAGGTCCTGAGTTCAATTCCCAGCAACCATATGGTGGCTCATAACCATCTATAAAGACAGCAAAGGCTACACAGAGGAAAGCCTGTTTCAAAACACAAAACAAAACAAAGTCTAAATCACACAGTTGTGATGTTAACAAGGTGTGTGTGTGTGCGTGTGTGTGTGTGTGTGTGTGTGTGTGTGTGTGTGTGTGTGTGTGTGTGTGCACTCTCGCAGGCACCAGTGCTCAAGTGCCTCCTCAGCTCTTGGATTATAGGTGTGAACTGCTACATATTGGCTTTATGGGGGTCCTGGGGATCCAGATGAAAGTCCCTTTGCTTATGCTACAAGCATTTTACCAAGTGAGCCATCTCATTGGTAGTTTTACCCTGAATAATACAATTTTGTTCTAAGATGGCTATATTAGAGAGTAGGCATGGACAGAAGCAAGGAGAACAGGGCGTTGGGGCTGAGGGGGCTACTACAGTACCGGGTGAGAGAATAGAGTGGCTTGCCACCCAGATGGTTGAGTAGAGTGGAGGAACCAAGAGTGCCTGCTGGATTTCATTTGACTCTCTGGAATACGAGAAGTATTAAAGGAACTGACTGGGAGAAGTCATGGAGGAAGATGAGACCTGAAGGAGTATGTGGGTACAGTGTGAAGGAGGGTGAGGGATCTGGAGTTTGTGCTGGCCGGACAAGGGAGTGATATGATGTAGACAGAAAAGAGGCAAGAAAGGAACCCCTTGGAATATCCCTATTTTCCACTAAAAGGTATGTGGACTTTGTAGTCTATTTTGTCACTGGAACTCATTAAATGATTTTTTAGTAGGAGGGCAATTAATCAAGCCCATGTTTCCAAACATAATTAGAAGCAGTAATATGGAGTGTGCATTGACAATGGGTGACATTGGAAGTCAGAAGACACTCTGCATAGTTGTCTGGTTTTTAGGAGATGGAGTAGTACAGTGGATTCAGCCAAGTCGAGACCTTCTCATAACAGTGTTACCATTTGTTATGGATTGAATTGCACACACTTCACAACTCATATGTTGAAGTATTAACCCTTTGTGCCTCCAAATATGACAAGTGGGAATGTGGACATAGATAAACTCTCAGAAATAAAGCCAGATGAAGGTGTAGCTCTGCTCCTGCAACTCTCAGTGTCATATGTAATAGTACTTAAAAATCATAGGATGGACAAGATGACCAGGAATCTCCCTTTTTTATTTTAGTTTTTTGGAGTCATGGCCTCATGTAGTCCAGGCTGGCCTCACACTCACAATGTATCCACAACTGGTTTTGAACTCTGGTTCCTCCTGTCTCGACCTCTAGTGCTAGGATCCTAGGTGTGTGACACTATGATCAGCTGGGCTTAGACTCCCCTTTTACTGGTAGACTCCTTAGAGAGGAGACCTGGCATCATTTTGCCCTATCAAAATGTAGTGGGTTTTTTGTGGGGGAGGTGGCAGGGCAAGGTCTACTGCAGCTAGGCTGGCTTCAAACTGTCTAGGTAGCCAGGCCTAGCCTTGAACCTCTGATTTTCTTGCTTCTACCTCCCAAAAGCTGGAATTGCAACCACTGTGCCCAGCAAAAACGTAATTTCTATTGGGATCCAGCATTAGTAAAAGAACCAAAAGCTCCCTCAAAGACAGGAAGATGGAAGTCAACTAAACTAACAAACTATATTGAGAGGAGGGCCAGAAGGAAGGCCGTAAACAAAGCCAGAGAGCGTGCCAGAAGCCTCCAGCTCCCCAGCTACTTCCTTAGTAGAGGCTTTAAGTTGGGGATTGTCTTCTTTCTAGCACCACCGGGAAACCGACAGAGGCCTCACCAGTCCTTCCAGGCAAGGAGTCCCCTGCCAAAGCAAACAATCCCAGCTTTCCAGATTGTGCTCCGCCTGGGTAGGGGAGAACAAAGATCCCTTTCTTTTCTTCCCCAGTGCTATGGCTGCAGCCAAAGACGCTGTTTACACAATCTTCCCGGGTGAAGAATTTGTTCCTTTTCTCTCTAAGTTGCAGCTGGAAAAGATTTGAGTTCCTCCCTGCCTGTTCCTTATTCCCATGTCTCTGGGCAGGAAAAGTGCCCATACTTGACCTTCCAGCCCCTAGAGATGTCAGCATGCTTAGGAGTAACTCTAGGCCTTTTGTGACGTGATAGGGTAGTTTAGTTCTAGTGGCAGAAAGCCTATCTGGCTGGGAAAGGGAGGGAGCTGGGAGAACTCAGACCAGCTTCCTTCTCAGCATTCAGATTCTCTTTATTCCACGCTCTTCCCATTCCCTGGGTTTTCTTAGGCACATTTCTACAAGAGGTCAAATCATCAAAACCCAGGGAAGACTGGGATTATTTTGAAAAGATGATAGCAGATTGGATAAAGTGTTTTCTAGAACATTTTCTTTAGCCTTCAGTGTACTACTAACTGATCTAGGAGGGCAGATGTCTCTCCCACACATCCCCTAAACAAAAGCAAGAAGGGAAAAGAAGAGTGCTAGAGTCTAAATTTAGTATTGGCAGAGAATCCTAGTGTTAAGTTACTCTTGGTAAATTGGTAACTAAGAAACGAGAAAGAGAGAGAGAGAGAGAGAGAGAGAGAGAGAGAGAGAGAGAGAGAGAGAGAATTTACAGACTAGCTTTCCAACAAGTCATTTTAGGACCTAAATTTGTGCTGGGGCTGTAGTCAGGGGTAGAACATATGCTTAGCATGGGGATGCCCTGGGTTCAAGCTCCAGAACCAAAAATTAAAACAAAGCAAAAAGAAAAACAGATTTAAGAAAAAAAAAATACTAATTTCATTTATTTCTCTGGTACCTCAGAGAGGCAGATGCAACCTCATTTCACAGGGGAAGGAACACACAGCACACAAAGTTAACAAAAAGCTCAGTGAGTAACCTGAACCGAGGATTCTGGAACTTTCTATCTAGACTATTGCACAGGGTTAAGCTATTTTCTGAAAATAGCCTGAGTGTTTTATGGTTTTAGTTCCCTGTAGTTCTGGTGATTGAACCTAGGGCCTGGCTCGTGCTACATAAGCTGCTAGAGAACATCCCTCAGCCCTTGAGTCTTTTGTACTGAGTAAACTTTCCCTGCTATAAACTTTCTCCCTCCCTCAAATCCCTATTGACTGTTCCCTTGTTGCTAAGGGAGCCAGGGCTAGCTGTTTGTTACTTTGCAGCTATGTTTTGGAAACTTGAAGTTCCTGCTCCAGGTGTTAGGAGTTGTAGATAGAGAAGCCATAGGGAGTGTAGAAAGGCCACAAGTCTGCCTAACACAGAAACCATTCCTACACAGTATGCAAACACCTCACTCCAGCCAATCTACCCCTGCCTCCGCCCCCGCCCCCATCCCCACCCCCACCTCAACAAGATGTGCAGAGAGTGACTTTCTGTAAAAGCAGCTTTGCAGTTCCTGGAAGGCCATAATCCACCATGGTTAAAAATATCTACCATAGGGTCAGAGCCATGCCAGCCAAACTGAGCCTGCTCAGAACCCCAGGAAAATTATCAGGGTGGTAAAACCCACCTGGGAGCTGGAAAAATGTACCTGTTTGCAAGATAGCAGCAGGGGACAGTAAATTAAGAAACGTCTTCACTAAGAAGCCTTAGAAATTATCCAATTTCTTTTCCTTGCCTCCAATGACATCCTAGAGGCAGAGTTGTATAATACAAGGACAGACGTGTGCCATCATGCGTAGACAAGTCTTGATTCTTAAACACCAAAGAAAAAGTACCTATGTCACACAGATGAAAAGGCTCTGAAGCATATGCCCCTCTGGGTTAAATATCTTTTCTGCTCAGCTTTCCTGAGCTACGTTAGATCCGATGAAGTTAGGCAGCAACTTGCCTAAGTTCTGGGCTGGGCCTTCTTTGAAGGTTCTGAGAAGAAGGAATTTGATGTATGTGTTGACAGAAGTCTCTTCTTGAAGTTGTAAGATGAACTCTACTTCTTTTGGCCACTAGTTAGGATGTCAGTTTCAGTAGAGAGACTACTCTTTATCTTTGCAAATGGCCCTTTTTAGCTACAAAGCAGCAATAGTCCATCAAGTCCATCCTCAAATCTCATTTCCTCTAATGCTAACAGTATGAGAAAGCTCTCTGTTATTGTCATTGGATGTGGCCTATTCAGTCTCCCAGTATCTAAGTCAACAGTACCAGGCACCCTAACCAGGGAGTGGTGGGTTTACAGCAGGGCATATCTTAAGGAGTTCTTTATTTATTTTGAGGTACTGGAGACTGGAACAAGGGGCCCTGCATACATATATTGGGCCAGTGTTCTACCTCATAGCTACATCTTCAGCTACTTTATCTTCTGTTTTTGAAGCAGGGTCATATTATATTATACCCTATCAGACCTCAAACTCAAGATCATTCCGTTTCAGACTCCCAGTGTGTCCCATGATGCCTGGCTTAGCTCCTTTTAAAGGTTCTTTTAAAAGAATTTTGCTTAGGGCTGGCAAGATGACTCAATGGTTAACAGAACACCTTTGATCCCCAGAACCCATGTGAAACAGCTGGATTCAGGAAGATGGCTCAAGGATAAAGACGCTTGCTGCCAAACAAACTTAATGACCTAAATTCCATCCTAAGGCACCACATGGTAGAAGGAGAGAACTAACTCCTTCAAGGTGTCCTCTGACTTCCACATTGGTGCTATGGTACACACTTACCACCACCACCCGCCCCACCCCACATTAAAAAAAAAAAAAAAAAAAAAAAGCTAGTCTTAGCATGCATCTATAATCGCAGTTCTTCTACAGCCTGGCAGTTTGAGGGCCAGCCAACATGGAGTGCACCAGGGCAGCAGAAACAAAAGATGTGCTGCCTCAACAAGGTGGAGGGAGAGAACTACGCCACACGCATGCCGCAACGGCACCTAAGTGCACACCCACACAGTAAAAAATGCAGAAATTTCTGCCCGTCAGCAGTTATTCAAAAGATGAGAGAAGCAGGGCAGTGGTGGCACACACCTTTAATCCAGCACTTGGGAGGCAGAGGCAGGTGGATTTCTGAGTTTGAGGCCAACCTGGTCTATAGAGTGAGTTCCAGGACAGCCAGGGCTGTTGCAGCACAGAGAAACCCTGTCTCAACAAAACAATACAAAACAAAAAACAAAGGAACAAACAAGCAAAAAAACAAAAAAAAAAAAACAACAAAAAACAAAAAGAAAAAACAGCAACAACAAAAAGACATGGCAAAAGCCATTTAGAATCCTAGGCATGCACTGGGGCCTGATTTGTTTGGCCTGTCTTAGTACTATAAAATCAGTTAGAGATGCTGTTTTGTTCCCATTTCTTCATTTCCTACAGGAATCATATTCTCTCTCTCTCTCTCTCTCTCTCTCTCTCTCTCTCTCTCTGCCATTTGTTTTATGGCCACTTGATCACAACTTGCTAATATCCAAGTGTTTTGAAGTAAATGTTCAAAAAATAAGGAAATTTTAAGGAATGCCTGGGAACTAAAAGGTTTTCTCAGGCTTTAGTTTTTCGTCACCAAATGGTGAAAATACCAGGTGGATAGACCCAGGGTGTGTGCTCAGAACACAGAGTGGGAAAAGGCAAGGTATTTTGAGATATAGCTCAATAGAAAGTTTTATTGCTCAAAACTTGGGAGGACTACAGTGAAAACTCCCCAACTACGGCAGTTCTTCTCTCTTGCAGAATTCAACTAGAATGTTCTTCCTCTCAGCTCCCTGATGGAAGGTCACACACAGCTGCCCTAGCCTCCTAGATATCAACTCAAGCTAAATCACAAGTGTTGTTGGCTATTGTTAATTTTCCCATGCTGATGACCGTGGCAGGATAAAGCCATCCTGAGAAGGGCTGGGGTAGGATTCCTCCTCACTGCTATGAAGCATTTGGATGAGTTACTCTCTCTCTTTCAGAACAGGGTTTCTCTGTGTAGTCCTGACTGTCCTGGAACTCACTCTGTAGACCAGGCTGGACTTGAACTCAGATCTGCTGGCCTCTGCCTTCTGAGTGCTGGGATTAAAGGCATGTGCCGCTGCCGCCACCAACACTCACCAGTTTAACATTTAGATGATTTTCTTTCTTTCTGTTTTAAAAGTTTTTATTTATTTATTATGTATACCTGCATACCAGAAGAGGGCACAAGATCTCGTAACAGATGGTTGTGAGCCACCATGTGGTTGCTGGGAATTGAACTCAGGACCTCTGGAAGAGCAGTCGGTGCTCTTAACCTCTGAGCCATCGCTCCAGCCCCATTTAGATGATTTTCAAAGGGCATCATTTACTTCCAATTAGGAGGGCATAAAACCCTCCTTCCCTGGTGCTGAGGAAACACAATTAACTCTTGGAAAACTGAGGTTTTAAGAACAGGAAAGCATGTTTCTGCCTGCAGCATCTTTGGGTTACTCCTAAGAAGCTTTTCCGATAGATTAAAAAAATTCCCTTCTTTATGCCAACCAGAAGGGAAGGCTGCCTAGAAAATGGCTCAAATCGACTGTGAGACTCATGAAGAATGAGAAAACAAATGAAAATAAGCATATATTGTATCTTGACAATGCTGTCCTTTCTGAATATCCCAACTATCTTTTATATGTCCTTGCATAATCTCTGGGATGAGAACTGCTACTCCTAGAAAGGTACTGGTTAGAACTGGTTAGTATTACAGAGAAATCAGAGTTTCTCAAGCTTCTTTATTTCAAATCAAGGGTGATTTTTAAAAACCAGGCCAAGCAGAAACCAGGATTGTAAAGATCTTCAGAAAAATCTGCTCTTAAATCCGTTTCTCTACTAAAGACAGCATGCCTTCGCCCCAAGCTGTTGGCAACTTGGGTAACCAATCAGTGTGTCTTGGAACCTCAGTCTTATGGAACCATCTCAGCATTTACCTTAGAACAAAAGCACACATGGGCCACAAAGCTTTGCTCTCTCCAAAGGGTCAGCTCAACTCAGTTCCAGGATCAAGAAGGGAAAAAGCATATTGAGCAATGGCCCCAAAGGAAAAACAGGACAGGAAAGCCTTCCACCAGGGCTCTAATTCAGGTGACCAAAGCAAAGGAGGTCTATTCTTACTTCTAAATATGCAGATACTTCCTGCCAACTTTTGGTTCGAGACAAGTCAGGTCCTATGGTGGTTTGAAAGAAAATGGTTCCCTAAAATAATGGCACTATTAGTAGGTGTGGTCTTGTTGGAGGGCGTGAGTCACTGTGGAGGCAGGATTTGAGGTCTCATATATACTCAAGCCATGCCCAGCAAGTCAGTCCACTTCCTGTTGCCTGAGAGTCAAGATGTAGGACTCTCAGCTCTGTCTCCAGCACCATGTCTGTCTACAAGCCACTATGTTCCCCTGCCATGATGATAACAGACTAAACCTCTGAAACTCTAAACCACACAATTAAATGTTTTCCTTTATAAGAGTTGATGTGGTTGGCCTGGAGAGATGGCTCAGGGGTTAAGAGCACTGGCTGTTCTTCCACAGGTCCTGAGTTCAGTTCCCAGCAACCGCATGGTGGCTCACAACCATCCATTATGAGATCTGGTGCTCTCTTCTGGTGTGCAGATATACATGGAAGCAGAATGCTGTATACATAATAACTAAATAAAATCTTAAAAAAAAAAAAAAGAGTTGATGTGGTCATGGTGTCTCTTCACAGCAATAGAAGCTCTAAGACAGGTTAATAGCCCAGAAAATAGTCACCTGAAGATAGTATAGTAATCTGGAACCAAACTTTGGATAGATTCCCCTCAACTCTTGAACACAGATTAAAGTCAAGGATGACAGAAAAAGATCTGCTGGTGGCCTTTTTGCATACACTTGTATGTGCATGCATGTAGAGGCCAGAAGACCACATTAAAAAAAAAACCTTAGTTTCTGACACAGGTCTCATATAGCTCAGGCTAACCTCAAATTCCCCAAGTAGCTGAAAATGGTCTTGAACTTCTGATTTTTCTACCTCAACCTCCAGAGTGCTAGGATTATGGACCTGCAATAACATGCCTGGCTTTCTGCTTGTAGGCTTTAAGCCAGACTTAAAAGTTAAAGCATTGTTGTCAACTAGGTTGTCATTCCTATTAAAAAATGACTTGTGCTGTATGTGCACTCAAGTAGAAGTCCATATGCACACAAACCCACAACTTATCACACGTACATACGGATTATAAAGGGGATAGGATGTATTCTGTAGCCCTCTGCAGGGGTTCATGCTCATTTGACTGAGAGCAGCTAGGTAACAGGAAACAACTTCATAGAGAAGGGAGCACTTCAGTCGAGGCTTTCATAAACACAAGTTTGAAAAAAAGGAAATTGTGCAAAGATTAAAAAAGCAGAGATGAGCAGAGCAAGGGCCAGAAGTGGGAAGGCCAGGAAGGCATTTAAAAGTACACTTGGGTCTAGTTCAGGGCTAGCCCCACTATTTCAAAAACTAAATTAAAAAAAAAAAAAAAAAAGGATGGGGATGGCAGCTCATATCCATAGTCCCAGCACTCAGAATTCTGGCTGGGACACGCCTAATCTATGAAGAGTTTCAGGCCAGTGGGGTATGTGATGTGTACAAATTTTGAATTGGTTTTTGAACTGGTAAATGACAAAATTGGTCCTGTCCTGAAAGGAAGATTTACCTGGCAGTCAGTATAAGTAAGTGTTGAGAAGAAACAGGAAGCAGACCACCAGTTAAGAGGCTTTACATCAAAGGGGTGACAAGGAAGGCCTGAGTCAAAATTGTGGCAGTGACAAGTAACGAACCTTCTAGTAATCATTGACCCAATATTACAAAGCAAGTAGGTCATATGTTGTTTTTTACTCTTTGGCTCTCTTGGCTTTTTGGGGGGCCCACCACCCAGATCCCAAATAATTCACACACGGAGGCTTATTCTTTGTTAACGAATGCCTGGCCTTAGCTTGGCTTGTTTCTAGCCTGCTTTTCTTAACATAAATTATCCCGCCTATTTTTTGTCTCTGGGGTTTCCCTGTTCTTTTACTTCTGTAAATCTTAATCTTACTCTGTGGATTGCTGGGTAGTTGGATGGCTGGCCCCAGACGTCCTCCTCTCCCTGTTCTCTTTCTCTCTTCCTAGTTTCTCCTATTTACACTCTCGGCCTGCCAGCCTGGCCTATCCTTGCTCCTGCCTTGCTATTGGCTGGTTGTTCAGCTCTTTATTAGACCATTAGGTGTTTTAGACTGGCAAAGAATCACAGATTCAGCAATGCAGCACAAACAAAATAATATTCAATCAGTCATACCACGTGATAATTATTGAAAAGTATACCATACCAGGCTTTTTCTTTTGGGCCACCAACCAGCTCCCCAATCATGTCAGAGACTTGTTTTGAATGCCTGGTTTAGGCTTGTTTCTAGCTAGCTCTTTTAACATAACCTATTTCTCTTTAGCTACCTTTTGCCTCAGGGCTTATTACCTTTCTTCTGTATATCTTACTTTCACCCTTCTCTGTCTCACTGGCTGGAGGCTCCCTGGCTTCTGGCCCTGGGCATCTCCCTGGTTCTTCCCTACTCCTTCCATTCCTTGATTTCTCCTTTTATTTATTCTCTCTGCCTGCCAGCCCCATCTATCCTTTCTCTGCCCAGCTATTGGCTGTTCAGCTCTTTATTAAACCAATCATGTGCCTTAGGCAGGCTAGGTAAAACAGCTTTTCATAATTAAACGAATGCAACATAAAAAAGTAACACACCTTTACACAGTTAAAGTAATATTCTGAAGCATAAACAGATGTGATACATCTTTGCTTAGTTAAAGTACTATTCCACAACAGAAAAGCTGTTATTTTGAATAGAACTTCCCTGAAACAAAGAATGAACCCAAAGCTGGGCAGTGGTGGCGCACACCTTTAATCCCAGCATTTGGGAGGCAGAGGCAGCCTAGTCCCAAAACGAGTTCCAGGACAGACTCCAAGGCTGTCTCAAAATACCCAAAGCAGGGCTGGAGAGATGGCTCAGAGGTTAAAAAAACCCAAAACAAACAAACAAAAAACCCCCAAAACACTAGAATGAACCCAAGGACTGGAGAGATGGCTCAGCAGTTAAGAACACTGGCTATGGTGCTGGAGAGATGGCTCAGAGGTTAAGAGCACTGACTGCTCTTCCAGAAGTCCTGAGTTTGATTCCCAGCAACCACATGGTGGCTCACAACCATCCATTATGAGATCTGGTGCCCTCGTCTGGTGTGCAGATATACATGGAAGCAGAATATTGTATACATAATAAATAAATAAAATCTTTAAAAAAAAAAACCAAACACTGGCTACTCTTCCAGAGGTCAATTCCCAGCACCCACATGGTAGTTCACAACAGTCTGCAATTGTGGTCCCATAGGATCTGATGCCCTCTTCTGCTATGCAGATGTACACAGACAAAACACCCATACATAATATTTACATAAATAAATCTTAAAAGAATGAGCCCGCCAGATCCCTGCAGAGTTTAGAGCCATCACCACTGGGCCTTGTTCTCTTACCAAGGCATTCAGCCAACAGTGGAAAAGAAATATACACAGGAGACTCAAGAAACATCTTATTAATACAGTATTTATTTGTCTTCTCTCTGTCAAACCCTGAGCCAAGCACTTTCCCCAGACTTCCTGGGGAGGTACAGGAAAAGGAACACACAGGGCAGACGGGACACGAAAGAACTATGGGAGGTGGAAGTGGAGACAGCTGCTTCACATGGCGAAGAGGATGAGAAAGGCCACCATTAGGCAAAAGAGCCCCATGGCCTCTGAGAGGGCAAAGCCCAGAATCGCGTAGGAGAAGAGCTGTTGCTTCAGAGAAGGGTTCCTGGGGAAAGAGGAGAGAAGTCTGAATTTGTGGTCTACACAAGGCAAAGGCCAAATGTCTAAGGTGGACTCTCAGAATTGTCTTCCAGCTCATGTTATATCTAAGACTCACCATTGTACCCAGATTCTCCCCATAATGTTTCTACAGGGGGTAAACTAGAATCTAGGAAGCTGTTATATGGCCCATGTGCAAACATTACCTTCTCTAGTAGATACACTCCTATCATCCCAGTAACTTAAGACCTCAGGCCTGAATACTTAACATTCAGGGCCAGAACAGAAAGGAGGGATACTCAAAGTGACAGTTTTTCTCAAGCAGCAGAACCCTAACAAGACACAGAAGCAAAACTGCAGATGGGCTGTGGCTCACACCCTCAGGGTCCCAGGACTCTATGGGCATAACACTGTTCCAGAGAGCAGGTGTGAATCTAACAGGACACTGGCAGACTAACTTTGAAAGTCAATATATGTTTCATTTTCTTACCCTGGTACCTATGGAAGTCTTATGGGCAAGGTAAATGAATACAAATTCTGAGCAGAATTATGGACACAAAAGTAATCAAGCTTCTTGTTTAAAGCAGATTCTGAAAAAAAATAACCCTATTTCCCCAGACATTAGGGTAACTTGCTGGCCCCCAGAGGACTAATTTAGCTCTTCAGTGACTTGTCCAGAGGTGGTGGAGACCAAATAGTCCCAGGTGCCAGAGACCAGAGGCCACTGTCCCAGGAGCAACAAAGGGAACTCCCAGAGTCGGAGAAAACAGCAGTAAAGCTACGGTACTGCCTGAGCACTAGCCCTCAGATGGCAACCTTTATCAGTAAAGGGCCAGGGGGTTTTCACTTTAGGGTTTTTGGACCACAGAGTCTCTTGTCTTAAATTTATTTCAGAGTGCAAGCATAACTGTGCATACAGTAGAACACACTGAAAGATATCAAGCCAGCTCTTTCAAAACCCTGTTGCTTCTCTGCAAGAACACAGAAAACTTCTTGCTGCTTTGAAAAATACTTTAAAGAATGTAGAAACTAGGTGGTGATCCTACTTCTAATTCCAGCACTGGGAAAGCAGGAGTTCGAGGCACACAGGGCTACAGTTAAGACTGTCTCAAAAAAACAAAACAAAACAAAACAAAACCAAAAACAAAAAACCCCAAAAAACAAAGTGGAAACCATTTTTAACTCAACCATAAAAAACCAGGCTGTGGTCCAAATACAGCCCTCAGGCTTAGACTTGCCAGTCCCTACTCTATATAGTGCATATGCACTAAAGCAATGCTGCTAACTAAGGCCTCTATACATTAGAAATCACAGAACAAAGGAACTGAAAACCTCAATTTTATGTTAAGACAGGGTCTTGTATAGCCTAGGCTGTCCTGAACTCACCATGTAGCCCAGGCTAACCTGGAACTGCTGACTGTTTTGCCACTATCTCACAACTGTTGACATTATAGGACTATGCCATCAGACCTAGCTTGTATTCTTTATTTAAAAAAATGTTAAAGCAGGGGGTGTCTGTACACACCTTTAACGCCAGCACTGAGGAGGCAGAGCTCTGTGCATTCCAGGCCAGTTAGTGTGATGTAATGAGGGGGGAATATTTAAATGTTTAGGTGTGGGTGTGTATGCATGTGTGTGCTCACGTGTGTGCCACTACATGCATGTGGAGGTCCGAAAACAGCTTGTAGAAGTTGGCTCATTCCTTCATCATATTATCAGGTGCCTATGCCCACTAAGCCATCTTATTGGCCCCTTACTTTTTTTTCTTTAATTTTTCAAGAAAGGGTTCCTCTGTGTATCTCTAGTATCCTGGAATTAGCTCTATAGACCAGGATAACCTCAAACTCAGAGATTTACCTACTTTTGCCTCCTGAGCGCTAGGATTAAAAGTGTGTGCCACTAGGCCCAGCTTAGCTTCTGTTTTTAATTAATATATTCTTATTTTATTGGTGCTTTGCCTATGTGTATGTGTGTGAGGGTGTTGAATCCTGGAGTTACACACAGTTGTGAGCTGCCACATAGGTGCTGGGAATTAAACCCTAGTCCTCTGGAAGAGCAGTCAGTGCTCTTAACCCCTAAGCCATTTCTCCAGCCCTTAGCTTGTATTTCTTTTTCTTTCTTTCTTTCTTTTTTTTTTTTTTAACTCATTCTGTAGACTTGCTGGCCTCGAACTCAAGAGATCCGCCAGCCTCTACATCCCGAGTGCTGAGATTAAAGGCGTACACCACCAACGCCCGGCTTCTTAGCTTGTATTTTTAATTAACTAAAATTTGAGGCAGGGCAATGGTGACATATGCCTTTAATGTCAGCACTTGAGAAGCAGAGGCAGGTGGATCTCTGGGAGTTCGAAGCCAGAATGAGTGCTAGGACAGCAAGGACTACACAGTGAAACCCTGTGTCTAAAAACAAACAAAAATTTTGAATAAAGCTAGGCATGGTTTTATATGGCTTTGATCCCAGCACTCAAGAGGCAGAGGCAGAAGCAGGTAGACCCTTGTGAGTTCGAGTCAGCCTGGTCTATACAGCAAGCTCCAGGCCAGCCAGGGCTGCTTAGAGTGAGGCACTAGCTCAAAAAAGAAAAACAAACAAAATAATAGAAATTTAAATAAAGCTGGGCGGTGGTGGTGCATGCCTTTAATGCCAGCACTCAGGAGGCAGAGGCAGGTGGATCTCTGTGAGCTCGAGGCCAGCCTGGTCTACTGAGCAAGTTCCAGGACAGCCTCCAAAGCTACAGAGAAACCCTCTCTTGAAAAACAACAACAAAAGAAATTTAAATAAAAAATAACAACACACAGCTAGGGACTTCTGAATAGGAAAGTGCAGTTCTAGACCTGACCTTTGAAACACATAGCAGAGCTAACAGAGGGCCCAGGTAATCTTACCTGGCATAACCAATGATGAGGCTCCCAAAAACAGTCCCAATCCCAGCCCCAGAGCCAGCCACCCCAACTGTAGCAGCCCCAGCCCCAATGAACTTGGCGGCTGTGTCGATGTCTCTGGAAATGACGCTGGTTTGGAAGCTGCGGCTAGGGATGAGTGAAGTTGGAGGACGAGGGGCTGCCAAGCTGCTGAGGCCCTGTGAAGAAGAGGCAGACAGAAGGCAGGGTTTTGTTATCAATCCTGTTTTGCTTTGGAAACATTTGTATTATTTTAAACTGCTGGGCTGTCTAATACAATGTTTCTCCCTCAACAGAAACTCATGTAATCTGGAAACCTTCCTGAAATGCTGGCATGAGGACTTTTTAATGTAAGAGGTGGAGTTCAAATGCCTTCATGATTCAGGTAGAGTCTAGAAGTGTTTAGTCCAAGACATGAGCTTGTTCTTGTTCTTGACTCCCATGCCTAGTCAGTAGACTAGGTTGAGTAATGGACCAGAGTCCTGTGCAAGAGCAACAAGTGCTCTTAACTGCTGAGCCAACTCTTCCGCTGAGGCTGAGTGATGGAAGTTGAGAGTGGCACGACAAAATAGGAACTGCCAGTGGCAATTTCTATCATATGAGTATTAATATTAACTGCTTCCATCTCCATCTGTGGCGCATTTCAGTCTGTGGTGGTTGTCCTCAGCACTCCCCCTACTGGTTCTGGGAGGCAACCCTCTTTACACCTCACCAGCAAACCACAGTCCCAACTCCACCTCAAGGTACCTCACCTCATCCGTCCATGTCTGTGGTCGATTCAACTCCACTGCAGACAGGGGACGACTCAGCAGCTGAGAGGTGCTCCTGATCTAGTGGAATAACATGGGCAGGAAGGTCAAGGAAAGCTGCGGAGGTAACTTTCAGAACCACTTCAGGTCACTGCATATAGTAGGATGTTCTCTGAATGCTTCTTCCACTCTTTCAAAATTATCAGAACCTTGAATCATTCTTTAACAAATTTTAAGAGACAGGCAGACATCTCTAATCCCAGCACTCAGGAAGCGGAGGAAGGTGGATCACTAAGTGTTTCAGGGCTAAATAGTGAGACCCTATCTCAAACAACAGCAGCAACAAAACAGTAATAGAGGGACTGGAGAGATGCCAGGTTTGATCCCAGAACCCACACGGTAGCACACCATCATTCACAACCCCAGCTCCAGGGTATCCAACACCCTCTTGTGACCTCCTTGGACATAAGACATACATGAGGTACACATCATATATGCAGGCAAAAATATACATAAACTAATTTTCTACAAAAATATCTTAAGGGTTGGAGAGATGGCTCAGAGGTTAAGAGCATTGACTGCTCTTCCAAAGGTCCTGAGTTCAATTCCCAGAAACCACATGGTGGCTCACAGCCATCTGTAATGAGATCTGGTGCCCTCTTCTGGCCTACAGGCATACATGGAGGCAGAATGTTGTATACATAATAAATAAATAAAATCTTTAAAAAAATATATCTTAAAAGAAACAAAAATCTCGCTGCATTGACCAAGCTGGCCTTGAAGCCCCAGACCCACCAACTCTGCTGCTTTAGCATCTCAGCATCTCTACTGGGACTTCACACGCAGTGCCATTCCTGACTTCAGCAAATTTTGAATTCAGGAGTCACGCTATCCTCTTGCTTTTCAGATTTTGCTTTAAGGAAAGAAAGTATACTTCCTTGTAGGAGTCCATAGGAAGTCACAACTTCTGCTATATTCTTTTGCCCTCTTGAGAATCAGAAGAAATCTAAGTCCTAGAAGCATCTGCTTCATTCAACAAGGGAGATGTTTACTGAGAATAGCCAGTTCATAAGGAGAAAGCCAAGGATTAGGGTAGTCTTCCCTGAACATACATACATACATACATACATACATACATACATATCTCCTTCTCTAGAAAATGGACATAAAGAACCATGTTCAAAATTCACCTTGTTCAGCTGGGTAGTGGTGCATGTCTTTAATCCTAGCACTTGGGAGGCAGAGGCAGGAGGATCTCTGTGAATTTGAGACCAGCCTGATCTACAAAGTGAGTTCCAGGACAGCCAGGGCTAAACAAACAAACCCCGTCTTGAAAAACAAACAACAAAAAAATTTATCTCTACCTGGTAGCCTTTTCTGACCAAGATACATGGTAGCTAACAGCCAGGCCTTTACAGATACATACTTTTTCTTTTGACAGGATCCACTGTAGCCCAAGACCACCTTAAATTTGTGCCAACTAATCTTCTTACCTCATACTCCCAAGTTCTAGATTACAGACATGAGCCACTATGTCTGGACTTTTTTTTTTTTACTAGGGACTGAACCCTGGGCTTTGTACATGTTAGGCAAGCACTCTCCATTGAGCTATATATAGCCCTAGCCCTCTAATGTTAAAAGTTTCTTTTGTGTGTATTAGTGCTTTGCCTACTTGTATATACATGTACCCTGTGGATGCCTAGTACTCACAGAGGCCAGAGGGGACACTGGATCCCCTGAAACTGGAATTACAGATGGCTATGAGCTGCCACATGGATGCCAGGAACCAAACCGAAGTTTTTTGCAACAGCAACAGTGCTTGTAACTGTTGAGCCATGTTAAACCCCAAATGTTAACTTTCTATCAGGTATGCAATATGAGGGTTAAGTTACTTAATGGTCTTCAGCTTATTTCTTCACCTGTCAAATGGGAACAATCTCTCAGGGTTCGGAGGAATGAATGGGAAGTATACAAACTGGTAAACAGCCTTAGGTGCACAGGGTGCTTAGTAACAGCAACTACTAACATCATTGCACCTTTCACTTATGGATGAATGAACAGCCTCCATTATCTTATTAGTTTTAAATTTCTTACATGCTGATGCATCCAAGCCCAACTTCTTTCCACAGTGTCTTTGAGTTTCTTTCCAAGACTTATAGCCCCAGAATAAAGTCCTAGCAGAGGCCCACTCAAGACAAGAACCCACATACAATGTACTCTGTCCAGGCTATGTAACAAACAATTTGCTCACCATGTCTGGCTAGGTTCAAATACCAGGAATGACAGTGAAATTACATGATCTGAATGTAAATTAACTGGCCTCCAGAGAGTATAGGTCAGGGGAATACCTCGCAAACACTCATTCCTGCTAGCAACCATAGCAAAAGGCCTTCTTTTCCAGAGACCCTCATCACCTTCCTCAACCCATCTACGAAGAACAAGTTCTAATAGGCATGTCCAACCTATGGCTGGCCCCAGACTGCAGGCACCTCAGGGTAGCTATGAAAGCAGCCAACACATTTATAATTGATAACGTCACGTGTCCCATATTAAAAGGTTGGAAGCCTCTGGCACTCTCCTTTTAAGATTCTTCCATAACATGTACTCACCAAGGAGCGGGTAGAGATGAACTTGGAGCAGGCATACATTTTCGGGGGTGAGGGGCCAAGGCAGGAGAGCTGGAAATAAGCAGCAGCATTGTAAACACTCTCCCTGCTCACTAAATTTCATCCTTATACCTGAGAAGGGGCTTGAGGAAGCTTAATTATAATTAGCTCATAGAACACAATGATGGGTTTCATGTCATCACTACAGGTGACATCAGAACCGTTTCAACACCGCCCCCCCCCAAAAAAAACCACCTTCCATTTCCACAGCCTCATGATTTGTGCTGTCAAAGTAATTTCCCCCAGTGTCCCTTGGTTTTTTTTTTTTTTTGTACCTCTAGGTTCAAAATCATCTCTTCCTGGTCTCAGTGTCTGGACCTAGAAAAGGCACGTCCTAAAGACTAGAGTCCTAGCAGTGTGTGGTGGCTCTAACACCTGTAATCCCAGAACTCAGGAGGCCGGGGCAGGACTTCTGGAAGTCTGAGGACAGCCTGGGCTACAGAGTAAGACCTTAGGATGGGGAGTATTAGGGCTAGAACCCAAGACCTTAATCATACTAGCCTAGTGCTGGCTATATCTCCAGCCCCCTAAGGACTAGAATCCCATACTTTTGGAAGTTTTCCCACAATCTTTATATTGATTATCTGAAGCAGTTGACTCCTTAAAATACTGACTTCTGTTGGGTGGTGGTGGCACATGCTTTTAATACCAGCACTCGGGAGGCAGAGGCAGGAAGATCTCTTTGAGACCAGCCTGGTCTACAAGAGCGAGTTCCAGGACAGCCTCAAAAGCCACAGAGAAACCCTGTTTCAAAAAACCAAAAAAATAAAATAACAACAACAACAAAAATACTGACTTCTATATTAACAAGATGCAGCCAATCAATAAGGAACATTGGCATTACTCGAATCAGCATCAATTATAAAGTCATTTCATCACTCCATTAAGGGGTATTAAATTTTGCATCCTTAAGACCCAAAGAAAGAAAAATCGAGTTAAAGATTTAGGACAATGTTTTTTACCAAATGAAGTAAAAAGCCCACTTGAACCAGAATTACCAGCAATGTGTCTCAGAGGGTAAAAACACTTGCCCTATAAACCTGACAAAACAAGTTTGATCCTTAGAGTACATGTGGAAGAAGGTACTTCCAAGAGCAGACTTCTCATCTCCACAAGTGCACCATGGAGCATGCTCACACACAATAAAACAATTGAAGGCATTTTAAAATTTGGATGTATGAGTGTTTTACCTGAATGCATGTGTGCCACATTTATGCCTAGTGCCTAGAAGGTCAGATTAAAGGCGTGTGCCACTGCCACCTGGCTGTAATTTCACTTTTGGGGAGAGCACAGGAGGTAGAACCCAGAACCTCAGTGCAACCTAAACCCAAATCTGCTATTCAACCATTCAGGTTTTACTGAGTCAAAACCCAAGACTTCTTTAAAGCTTCCAGAATATAGGGCGGCTTGAGCTGAGGTGATGGCTCAGTTGATAGTGTCTGCCACACCAGACTACATGTTCAAGGCAGGGGCTAGTTCCTATCTATAAGCCCCAGAGCTGGGTGTATGGAAACAGGTAGATCCCTGAAGCTCATTGGCTTGGAATCTAGCTGAAGAGATGAAAAACGTCTTGATTCAAGAAATGAAGGTGAAGTGGCAATGCCCCCCATGTTAACTTCTCAGCGTTATATTTAACAGGAATAAAGGGAAGTCTGAAGTCAGGCATGGTGATGGATGCATGTTATCCTAGCACTGGAGAGACTAATGCAGAAGGGTCACGAGTTCGAGGCCAACATGGGCTATTTATAGACAGTCTTCAAGAAATCAAACTAGGCTTGGACACAGGTCTTTAATTCCAGCACTTGGGAGGCAAAAGCAGGTGGATCTCTGTGAATTTGAGGCCAGCCTGGTCTACAGTGTGAGTTCCAGAGCAGGATCCAAAGCCACACAGAGAAATGCTGTGGGGGAGGGGAGGGGTACGAAACCAACAACAAAACACCAAAATAAGAGGGAAGACATTTTTTCAGAACAGTTAAGTCTTAACTTTATCACTTATAAAGTGTAGTTCTGGCAGTATTCTAGTTACTATCCAGCCAACTGCTTGCTTGCAGCGTACTCAATAAACTATTCTATAAAAAACAGGAAAAAAAAAAGCCCAAAGGGGATTAAATTTGTCAATTCACAAACTAACATTTTTAAATAGTATAATCTGTTGCTGGCTTGTAATAAATCCAAGAGTATCAATTGGTGAGCCCTTCCTTCCTGTAAGGATTCAGGCATTATGCAGGCCTGCCCCTGTCACCTGGCAGAATGAACTCAGACAGCACTCTGGTCAGCCCAGGGTTCCATGAGTACTAGTCTGCAGGCAGGTGCAAATGACCCCTTTAAAAGACAGACCCCAGCCCACTTATGCTCTCTCCCTCTTTACCCCCCCCCCTTTAATAAACTCCATGGATAATGTCTCTCTTGGTTCGTGTTCCATCGTGCGCCGGAAACTTAAGCAAAAGAACAACACTTCCAATGGTCACTTAACCTGGGCAAACCCACACCTGAGCTAAATCCTAAGTAACCCCTTCCCGCCTGCCCTTTCAGTTAGAAGGGTATCCACTTAACTATTCCATATTTTAAACCTTTCTGTCTTGCTGCCAAAATCTGAATGGCACGAGACAGGAAACCTGGCAGGTAGAAACTCTTAAAGACCTGGACCTCTCCCACTTTCTTCTAGACTTAATGCTTAACAGAAACCTCTATGTCTACCCACCATTTAAGATTTTATTCCAACTTCACTAGCATGTCAGGGCTTTCATCAGAGGCAGGTAACAACCAGCTTTTAAGGAAACAGGCCCCTCTTCTGCCCTGGCTTTCCCATGCCACGCGTGGCCTGTCTGTCCACAGAGCCGTTCTCCTTTCTACCAGGTTCAGTTTACTTCAAACTGAAGAATGTGACTACAGGTGATGGAGGCTATTAAGGATGAGCTAGCTTGACTGCTTCGAACACCAGAAGTTCCGACGTTCAAAGTCTGCGGGGTTCTAAAAACTAAGGCTACTTTGATTCAGGGTGACAGGAGGAAGGAGAGATAGGAGGGGAGAATGTGGGGTCATGACAATGGTGAAAAGGCCTGAGGGCGAGCAAAGAGCGTCCATAAAGCCTGGTTCGCGCACGACGAGAACACGCACGCCAGGTTTGGCCTTCCGCCCGCCGCAGAGCCCCCAACCCCCGTGAGACACCCAAGATGGCGCCAGGCCCGTGCGGTTAGAGGTCACCGACACGAGGAAGGGGCCGCTCGCTCTCGGCGCGGGGATGCCAGCAGCCGCGAGGGTACGACGACCTGGGTGGGAGCTAGCAAGGTCAGGGTGGCCACGCGTCCTCGCCAGGGACACTGCTGCGCGCGCCTGCGCGGCACGAAGAGGACGCCAGGCCTCAAGGCCTTACCTGCTCCCGGGGTAGAGAAGACAGAGAGGGGCGGGGGCGCGGGAGAGCGCGCAAAGGGAGGCTCTGCGCATGCGCGACCACAGCCAACGAGTTGCGCGGCCGCGGATAGAGTGAGCACAAGCGCGGGGCTGGGTCCCAGCGCCACAGCACCCTCTGTCGGATTGGTGGTGCCTTCCGGACAAGCTCTCCACCTGGCGTTCAAGAGGAGAAACTACAAAAGGAGCCCGTCCAGCGTGCAAGAGCGGCCAACTCAACCAGGAAAACCGATCCGCAACGTGGCGGACGGTGCGAACTGTGCAGCATTTGGAGTCTTGGACTCGAGTCCCCTTTCTGAGCACGCGCATTTGCAATTGGAAAAAAAAAAAAAACCCAGGCTACTCGGAAATTGCTTGTAGTATACAGTAGGGATTGGGGTTCGGTTCCTAAAATGTAGCGGGGGACAGGGGAATAAAATCACAGAACTCGTGGTTTCTTGTGGCCCTGGAGACCCTGGCATCATTGGGTGGGAGATGAGCACTGACCCAATGGGCTAATAGCAAAATGCCACGGCTGTTCTGCTGGCTTTAACTTATTTTCTGTTTTTCTTATCTCGTTGATGAGCACGAGAAAACCAGCAAGTGCGAGTCAGAAGATACGGGGTAAACAAGGCCTGAAGCTCCCTCTTGTGAGTCCTGGAGCCAGCTAGGGATAACCGCACCCGTGACCTGCAGTAGGGGGTGCGAGGTCACCCTAGGTAACCGATTTGCCTCTGCCAGGCTTGCTCGGACGGGAGCTGGAAACAATCAGTCATCCTCAAGGTGTTCTCCCCAAGCTCCTGCTTTCTCTAGTGCTCTTTCGCCCGTCCCTTCCCCGGTGGCAGTGGGCGGGGGCTTGCCAGCGCCAGGCCCTTAGCAGGCCTTTTGTCCACCACGCAAGGCCAGCCAAGCCTAGAAGAGGGTTGCAAGGCCGACCCAGCCCCGAAGCCTAGCTGTCCGGGCAGGGTGCTTGGACGCAGCGCGAGAAAGACGGGAAGAGCTCACCAAACCCATATAAAAATAAATAAATAAATAAATAAAAAGAAAGCCTCGGCTGTAAATAAAGGCAAATCCGCCACCCTCTGAGGGGCCGTTTGTCCTCCCCTCCTTGGCCCCGTCCTTCCAGCAGCCACCTCCTCCCGGCCCCCGGCCCCGCGGCGCCCCGGCCCCGAGCTCCTCCATTTAATCGGATTTGGGAGAAGGGGAGGATAAATCACGGCAGCAGCTTTACGGTCCCGGAGGAGAGGCGAGCCGCAGCCAGGCACACCCCGGCCGGCGATAAAAACCGCCGCTGAAAGCCCACGGAGCAATTTCCCGGGACCCCGAGCGACGCCATTACAGGAATGTAATTTTGCCCGGATGAGGCCCCGAGTTTAATTATCCTCGCGGAGGAATTTCAATGCGGCCAATCCATCTTGCAGGCGGGCGGCAGAGGGATTTATATGGGCCCGTTATTTCACACCGATCCTCCATCTGCATTTTTATGGCCCTGAGCTCCTGAAAGGGAGGGAAAGAGTGGGGAGAAATGGAAGAAGAGGGTGTGTGTGTGTTGGGGGGGGGTGACTCCCCGCCTTTCCTAAACCCTCCATTTCATCTGGATTAGGAGTCTCACAGGTTCTCCTGAAGTCCCCAAACCTCCCTCCAGAGCCTGCTGTTGACCCCGGCAGGGGCGGGATCTTTAGGAATCAACAGGTATTTTCCAAGTACTAAGTAGTGTGAGATGCTGTGTGAGCGAAGGAAGACCGGCTAGCTAGGGTTTAGGAGTTGATCCTTTGAGGTTCCCCGGACACCCCGCCCCGCCAAAACTGGATTCCTTTCAGCTCTCACCTTCATACCCCAAGTGGCACAACCCACTGTTCTTAGAGCCACCACCGCCAAAAGGGGTTGCAGCTGTTGGTTGCGACAACTTAGAGAATCTCGTATATCGCTAACAAAAATCTCAGAGGACGATGGATCAGAGAAGGGGCCTGCGAGGGGCTAACCCCGGCTCCTCCGAGAAGTGACTTCATCCTGCAGTCTGATATTTCCTTAGCCCCAGTGGTGGGCTTCAGACAAACCTGGGTTCCCAAATCGCGTGCCGTACGACCTTGGGCAAATTGTTTAACCCTTTTAAATCATTTTTTTCTCCTTTTAAGATTGGGTATAATAACAGCGCTTACTCTGCAGCCAATATTAAGAATATAATGCACAAGAAGCTTTTAGCAAAGGGCTTGGTACTCGGTAAAAGTTCAATAATCGCCATAATCATTATCGTCAGCATTACAGTTAGGATCATTGCAGTTCAATTTCGCCCTGTTCTCGTGAGGTTGTTTATTGTAAGGTCCTTGCACAGTATCTCCTGAAAGAAATTCAAGTATCGCAAAAAAAAAACAAAAAACAAAAAACCAAAAAAACCTTTTCAATCACATAAATCATGCAAAACCAGTTAGTTGACATATTAATGGGTAATCTGTGAGGAGGATGAGAATCCCGAGGGCCCCTGCAACGAGGTTTGAAGCAAGAAATAAGATAATAAAAAGAGCAGGGACCTGACAAAAAGTGGGTTGAGGCATGTGAGGGAGGGGTGATTCCAGAGAAGATCAGGGTTAAGGGTTTTCTTAACCCTGAGTTTGGGAAGGATCGGTCTTCACTACAGCCAGGGACCTGGGGTCCAGGAAGGAAAGGGTGTGGAGCCAGAACCATCATTTCCAATCAGTCCGAGTCTCTTCGGACCAGGCCATGTAACAAGGTTGGCCTGATTGGCCAGTTTTCCTAATGACTTCTAGTGGCAGATTCTAACTGGCTGGCAGCCTCCTGCACAAGAGTGACGGAGAAATGAGATTGATCTTTCCTCTCCTCGGATTGGTTAACCACCCTCAGGGGACACAGACTCTTTTTAATTGACTGGTAGGCTAGAAGGAGGTTTGGCGTCCCTCATATCGAAATTCCACGAGTTCTTTTCCACAAAGGTCACCAAGAAAGAATCTTGATAGGCTTGAATATATTTGCCTTTGGCCAGGAGACACAGTAGTTCAGAGAAGAAAAATCAAAATCGTGCAGGCAGGCCACTGCTAAATATGAAACCTCAGACAGAAGGATTCACAGGAAGAAACATAAAAGAGAAAGACAGAGCGAAGGGAAAAAAAATAAGGGTTGTCAGGTGATGAGATGGAAAAAGGGAAGATTTTGATCAAATAAGTCCCTCAAGTGTAATCTCACCCCAAATGCCCTTTTTGAGACAGGATCTCTTGTAGCTTTGAACTCTTAATACCCCTACTTGCTGGGATTACAAGCAAAGTCTAATTTGGAGATGTTATTAATTTATTGTGTGACTCTGAGAAAAACACATCTTTGACCTCAGTTTTCTCATTTGTAAAACAGAAAACCAGCAACTGGTCCCCCAACTCCTTTTCGTCTTTACATGCATGCTATAGAGCACAGGTTTGATTTCTCATTTGCCCTAGTCACCTGTGACATTAAGTGATTAACTGGCACTTATTGAACATCTACTTTATAAGCTATTGTACCATCTATTGTGAATGGATATTTAAAAAAAGAAAATTGCTGGGCATGGCGGCGCACAACTTTAATCCCAGCACTTCAGAGGCAGAGAGAGAGAGAGAGAGAGAGAGAGAGAGAGAGAGAGAGAGAGAGAGAGAGAGAATGGAATACCTTGTCTTTATGGATTTATAATCACCAAGAATCACTCATACGTGTATAATATGCATAGGATATGTTTATTACATATAAGGGTATATGGGTAATTGGAGTTGAAAAAGAAGAATGAATTCCAGCCCAGATAACCAAATGGGAATCATGATTAAAGTAGGCTTTTTGCCTTCTTTAAAAAATTATGAGCCAGTCATGATTGCCTTTAATCCTAGCACTCAAGAGGCAATGACAGGTGAATCTCCACGAGTTCAAGGTCACCTAGCCTGGTTTATCTATCAAGTTCCAGGCCAGCCAGAGTTACATAGTGAGGCCTTGTCTTAAAGAATTATGAAAAATAAGCCAGGCTAGGCTACTCATGCCTGTAATCCTAGAACTTAGAAGATTGAGACAGGAGGATTGCTGTGAGTTTAAGGCCAGTCTGTTCTGTAGAGTGTGGCATTGTCTTTCTTTATAAATTATAAAAATGAAAACAATATATATATGTATATATATACATATATATATATATTCAACAGGTTGTTTTTTTGGCAATACTGGAGGTTGAACTGAGGGCTTCACAAATGCCAGGCAAAGTTCTCTATCCAGTACCCCAGACACTATTTTTTTTTTTTTTAGCATCTACTATGTGCCAAGTATTCTTCACGGTGCTTAGAACACAGAGGTGAACAAAGAAAGACAAAAAAGAAATCTTTACCAGAGGCTGGAAACACAGCTTAGTGGCAGGGCACTTGTCTAGCATGTGTGAAGGCCTGAGCTTAAGTCACAGCATCACCACCACAAACAAAACAAAACAAAACAAAACAAAAGCCCTTATCCACCCAGAGAGCTGAAATGTTATATAAACTATGAGACATAATAATAAAATGGAATGGACACCTATAAGCAATCTTTGAGCTTAAGAAAAACAAAAACAAAGACAACAAGTCGCTGGTCCTGTTGAGTCGCGTGTGTCTTTCCTATAGTAACCCTGAATTTCATAGTTGTCATTTCCTAGTCATTCTCAGGTTCCGACTGTATTTTGTCCTTTTTTGTAAACCTTTCTGGCTGTGATATACAGTGTAATTTCGTCCACTTACTCTTTCCATTCCACTCTGTAAGACCACTCCACTTTGATGTACATAGTTGTACTTTATTGATTTCTCCTGTTGACCAATATTTAAATCTGTTCCCTGATTTTTGCACTAAAAAAAGTTGCGTTTAGAATTTCCGTACATGTCTCCTAGTATACATGGAGAAGAGCCTTTTCAGGGCATGCAATTATTGGGCTGGAGATGTGGCTCAGTGGTAGATAATTTTCCTGGCATGTTTGGTTCAATCTCCAGTATTAACTACAAACAAGCAGAACCTTGTGGTACAAATCAGTCATCCCAGTTACAGGGAAAGCATAGTGGCACAGGCCTTTAATCCCAGCACTTGGGAGACAGAGACAGGCAGATCTCTGAGTCTCTTGAGTTGGAAGCCAGCCTGGTCTACAGAGCAAGTTCCAGGACAGCCTGTGCTACACAAAGAAACCGTGTCTACCAAAAAAAATCCTATGTGCAATCCCCTGGACCACCAAAAAAAAAAAAAAAAAAAGCAAACAAGCAAAAAACAAAAAGAAAAGAAAACAAAACAAAACTTATTTATTATTTTTTTAATTTAACTTTTCTAACTAGCCTCATTTTGTTTTTCAATATTTATATCTTCCAGAATATAAAATAATTTGAGTTGCTACACCATCCATGTCAACATTGGTATTTAATCAATTTATTGTGCATAAAGTGGGATTTCATGGTGGTTTGAATTTATATTTCCTTGATTATTAATGAGATTGAGCATCTTTTCATGTATTTATTGGCTATTCATGTTCTGTCTTCTGTGAAATGATTAGTCATGTATGTCTGCTGTCCGTTTTCTTATTGGGTTATTTGTCATCTCCTCATTGATTTTTTTTTTTAGGCATTAACCAGATCATGAAGAATATTTGTGTGTGTGTGTGTGTGTGTGTGTGTGTGTGTGAACATGAGTGCATTTGTGTGCATATGTGCATGAAGACCAAAGGACAAACTTGGATGTCATTCCTTAGTCACCTTTTCTTTCTTTTATTTACAAAGATTTTTAAAAATCTTGTGTGTCTGAATATTTTGCTTGAATGTGTGTCTGTGCAACACCACAACACATCCTATGTGTGACTACTCCTTATTACTTCCAAAATCTACTTTGGTCCAAACCACTGACATCTCCTGGGCCTCTTCAATATCAGCCTCATAGCTGGTTGCCTAGATTCCAGCATGAACTCCTCCATGAGTAACTAATCTAGTCTTCCCGAATAAAGCTTAAATCATGCAACTTTAAGCCTCTTAATGGGGCTGAGGCCCTGGATTAAATCTCTAGCAACACACACACACACACACACACACACACGCACGCACGCACGCACGCACCACGCACGCACGCACGCACGCACGCACACAGGCACGCACGCACGCACGCACGCATGCACGCATGCACATGCATGCACACACAATAATAATGATAAAGAAGAAAAATAATAAAAGTTTTCTGCCAAACAAACAAACAGGCACACACACAAGCAAACCAAGGGGTCTGGAACATTCTTCCCTGAATTCATGCTTCAGTCACTGCCATCTCAATGATCACTTCATCAGAGTTTCCCTATCTAAATAACTACTGTTCTTCCTTCTCAGCCCATTATCAACTCCTTTGCTTTCTTTTTTAACACTTACTAGGATTTCATAAATTTTCTTTTTTGGTTATTTTTGCTTTGTTTCACTAAGGCAGTGTTTCACTCTGTAACCCAGGCTGGCCTTGAACTGATGGATGGTCCTCTTGCCTCAGCCTCCCAAATGCTGGTATTATAAGTGCAAGCCATCATACATGGCTTGTATGTTGATTTATTGTATGCTGGAAACTGAACACTGGAGCCCTGTTCATGCTAAGCAAGTGCTATACCACTGAACTATACCATCAGCCTTTATTTTTAATTTAAAAAGTTTTATGGCCAGGCAGGAGCACAGGCTTTTAATCCCAGCACTCAGGAGGCAGAGACAGGCACATCTGTAAGTTAGAGGCCAGCCTGGTTTTGGAGTTCCAGGACAGCCAGGGCTATGTAGATAGACTTTTTCTCAAACAAAAAATTATGAGCTTATGTGTATGTATCATCTGAATGCAGGTACACACAGAGACCAGAAGTGGGCATCAGCTTCTCCTGGAGCTAGAATTAATGCTTCATATGGGTTCTGGGAACTGAATCTAGATTTTCTATAAAAGCAGCAAGTACTTTTAACCTGTAAGCCAGCAGTTTTCAACCTGTGGGTCACAACCCCTTTGGGGGAGTCGAACAACCCTTTCCCAGGTGTTGCCTAAGACCACCAGAAAACACAGATATTAATATTATGATTCGACGGGCATTGGTGGTGCATGCCTTTAATCCCAGCACTCGGAGGCAGAGGCAGGTGGATCTCTGTGAGTTCGAGGCCAGCCTGGTCTCCAAAGCGAGTGCCAGGATAGGATAGGCTCCAAAGCTACACAGAGAAACCCTGTCTCGAAAAACTGGGAAAAAAAAAAGAAAGAAAAGAAAACACAGATATTAATATTATGATTCATAACAATAGCAAAATTACAGTATGAAGTAGCAACAAAAATAATTTTATAGTTGGGGGGGTCACCTTAACAGGAGGAACTGTATTAAAGGGTCACAACATTAGGAAGGTTGAGAACCATTGCTCTAGGCATCTCTCCAGCTCCTCTTTGCTTTTGTTGTTTACTTAGGGATTGTGTGTGTGTGTGTGTGTGTGTGTGTGTGTGTGTGTGTGTGTGTGTGTATGGTTGAGTGTGTAGGTCAGAAGTCAATGTCAGATATAGTGATATATTATATATGATTTATTAAAGCTTATCTGAGGATTCAGAAAAGCAAAGTCAGACACAAGTCTTAGAAGCCAGACACATACCTTTAATCCCAACAGCCAGAAGCTAGGAGGTAGTGGTACATACCTTTATTCCTAGGACTCAGAATTAAGAGATAGACAAATCTCTGTGAGTTCAAGGCCACCCAGATCTACACAAGAGTGAGAATTACAGCTCACACCTTAATCCTAACATTGGGGAAGTATATAAGACAGAAGCAAGGTCTTGGTAGATGCATTTGTTTTCCAGCCACACTGAAGATAGGAGGATTTGTTCTCCAGCCACACTGAGGAGAGGCAGCAGTTTGAGACTTGGTAAAGAGCTTGTGTGTGAATCAGCCCTTTCAGCCTGAGGTAAGCTAAGAGCTAGTGGCTGGCTGCTTTGCTTTTCAGATATTTAGCTTGAAGTTTGAACCCCAATAACTGTCTCTGGGTCTTTTACTTACTCATGTTACAGTCAGACATTTTTCTGGCTTGCTCTCCACCTGTGTGTGTGTGTGTGTGTGTGTGTGTGTGTGTGTGTGTGTGTGTGTGTGTGCGTGCGCGTCTCTTTCTAAACCTGGAGTTTATACATTTAGCTATTGCCTGGCTGGCCAGCCAGCTTCAAAAATCTGCCTCCCCAGAGCTGGGATTACATTATGCACCATATACAGGTTTCTTTCTTTCTTTTTCTTTTTTCTTCTTTATTTTTTTTTCTTTCTGAGACAGGGTTTCTCTATGAAACATTCCTGGCTGTCCTAGGACTCACAGAGCTCTACCTGCCTCTGCCTCCCGAAGGCTGGGACTAAAGCTGCACCACCATCCAGTGCAGCTTTCTTACATGGTTGTTGGGGCTCCTAACTCAGATCCTCATGTTTGTATGGTAGGCATCTAACTGACTGACCCATCTCCACTGCTTCTATTTTCATTTTTATTGCTCTTCTTCTATACTGGAGAATAAGTTCCCCCAGGGCAGTGACCTTGTTCATTACTGTTTCTTTAGTACTGGAGTAACATCTGGTACTTACTAGACAATCTATCCAGTGAAGTTTTTCAAATAATGCCTGTTGTGCAATATAGAGTCCATTTCCCTTTCATTTTTGCTTTGTTGTTTTAGACAGGGTGTTACTATACACACCAGCCTAGCTTGACACTCGAGATTCATCTACCTGAATGTCCTGACTACTGGGATTGAAGGAGTATGCCAGCACACTTGGCTCAGGGTTTTAATTTATTTTTTTATTTTTTGTTTTTTCAAGACAGGGATTCTTTGTAGCTTTTGGAGCCTGTGCTGGAACTTGCTCCATAGACCAGGCTGGTCTCAAACTCACAGAGATCTGCCTGCCTCTGCCTCCTGAGTGCTGGGACTAAAGACATGCGCCACCACTGCCTGGTGAGTTTTTATTCTTTTTTTTTTTAAGATTTATTTATTATGTGTAAAGTGTTCAGCCTGCATGTATGTATGCAGGCCCAAAGAGGGCACCAAATCTTATTACAGATGGTCATGAGCCACCATGTGGTTGCTGGGAATTGAACTTAGGACCTTTGGAAGAGCAGGCAGTACTCTTAACCACTGAGCCATCTCTCCAACCCAAGTTTTTATTCTTACATAGTGTATAATCTATATAAACTTGGTCAAGGACATTCATAGTTCAGTAGTTCATTTGGTAGAGTGCTTCCCAGCAAGTGTGAACCCCTAAGTTTGAGCTCAACCACCACATAAGTTGGGTATGGTAGCACATGTCTCTGATCGAAGTGTTTGAGAGAAGGAGGCTCATAAGTTCAGGATCACCCTTGGGTACATATTGAGTTCCAGGCTAGCCTGGGGTTCATGAGACCTTGCCTATAAACAAACAAACAAATAAATAAAAGCTTGCGTTTTTTTTGTAGGAGGTTATGGAGATTGGAATGTCATTTTCTTTTCTTTCTTTTTCAAAGAGGGCATTTCACTGTACTGCATATTCCAGATTAGCCTGAAACTTGTTGGAGATCAAGACCAGAATCTTGAGCATGCTGGGCAAGTGCTTTAACATTGAGCTATTTATAACACAATTCCTCAGATTGACATTTTAGAAAGACCTGAAGACAAGTATAAGAGGAATAAGAGTCTATTACCATATCCAGGAGGGAGATGATGGTAGCCTGAGCTCTCAGGTCATAGCCAGATAAAGATGTAGGCAGAGCTCAGGCTTAGAAGGGAGGAATGATAGATCTCAGGGACTCATTGTGATGGAGGGTGGAGGTGCTGTGCAGTTTCTGACCTGGGCCACTGAGTGGTGCCATTTCCTGATTCTCCAAACCTAGTCCTCCTATCTCCAAACTCTAAGAATCACTCCCAGGGGCTCCATAACCTCCTGTGTGCCTCTGCTGAACTTCCAGTATTTCAGTCCTCAGTGCCTCTGTATTTGTCTAATCTTTTCTTTACTTCAGTTTTTCTTCCTTCTAAATGAAATAGAAACCTCAGCTAGATATCCCTATTTTTTTGTTCCTGTTTTCCCAGCCTTCCCTGAGTCACTATGCATTGCTTTTTAAATCTGACCGGCGGCGGTGGCGGCGGCGGCGGGGGGGTGGGGGGTGGGGGGTGGGGGTGGGGGGGGGGGGTGGGGTGGGGGTGGTCCCAAAGAATAAGGATCTTGCGGGGGTGGTGGTGGTGGCACACACCCTTAATCCCAGTACTTGGAGTACTTGGGAGGCAGAGGCAGGCAATCCCTGTGTGTTCGAGGCCAGCCTGGTCTACAGATAGAGTTCCAGGACAGCCAGGGCTACCCAGAGAAACCCTGTCTTGAGAAACAAAAGCGAATAAAGAAAATAATAAGGATATAGGGCTGGAGGTTCAGCTCAGCGGTAGATCACTTGCCTAAAGTGCTCAAAATAATAACAAAAATAGTTAAACCACCCCCCATCCTCCCAAACAGCCCTAAGGCTCTTCCTACAGAGATCAGAACAAAATATTGCTCAAATGTGCTACCAGTGAGTATCCTAGGCAGCCCAAAGACCCTAACAGACAGAAGAAAAGGGATTACAGGGATGTAGCCATGTGTTGTAACTTAGTTACATCTTCTTCAGGTCAGGATGGCAGAGGCTGTAACATCCAGTGAAGGTCAAAGGGCCAAACGGAAGAAGTCAGCAACAGCCGGTGAAGTTCAGATAGATGATTGATGTCTGGAGCTGTGAGGATAAAGAGGGGGGGATTGCTTGGCATCCAAGTCTAAGGATGGCCTGTCCCTGCAGCACAGAGAGCGAAGGACAGGAAAGGAAGCCATGAGAGAGTCCACTCACCCCTCATGTGAGCCCAGGGGAAGATAAAAGCCTTGGCCTACAGGACAAATGTCTAAGTGTAGGAACTTATCACACAGCTAAGGAGCCGTTAGAGAAAATTGGTTCTTGCCATTGAACCTGTCAGTGTGTGTGTTAGCTCTCCATAGCCACATGGTGGGAAGAGAAAACTGACTCCTGAAAATTGTCCTTTGACTTCCACATGTGTACCAATGCAGGCAAACACTCCCTGTTACCCCTACCCGATAAATCAGACATATAAAGGAAGGTTTATATTTAGGATTCTGGACTCACCTCAGCCCTTTGACCCAGGTTATCATTCCATTCCTGCTTAGACAGAAGCATGTGTTCAATGTAACTACACATCTGAATGCCCTCCACTCTGGCCACCAGGACCAGGCTGTGATCTCAGAAACTCTGGAAATGAGCTCCCAGCTGCTAGGCAACAGAGATTCTGATAACTAAGTCATGGTCTTGAAGTATGAGGGGAAGTATGAGCTCTAAGTGGACACATCCACTTGGCCTAAAGTTATTCTCACTGTGGAGGAGGCAGAGGCCTCCTAAGACAAATGCCAGGATACTCTCTCTGGCCAGGTGTATGACATAGACTGAGCCATTGGCCTGGTTAACTGTCTGCGCTGATCAAGCCAAGGGTCCCAATGCCCCCAGACCCGTGGGAATGACAAAGCCTTCCCCCAGTGAGGCTCAGAGGAATGGCAACGTCTTCCTCTGGTTCAAGTATGAGTGTTTACTAAAGACTATACTGTGTGCAAAAACTAGCAGCTGCAGCTTTCTCCTCTGTGAGGATCACAACCTGAGACTGCTTCCATGTAGAGCCCACCCACCTAGACCACCTAACCCTTCCTCCTCGAGTCATAAGAAAAGCCCTGAGTTTCCAGTTGGAAGTAGATCCCCTTCATCAGAGTGAACATGTCCCACCCCATCCTAGCTTTTCTGTCTGTGTGTCTGTCATTCCTGAGTAGCCCCAGTAAGGTTTCCAGGACTCAGCACACTACTCAAGACTCATCTTTTCCTAGTTCCTATCCTTCCCCTCAGACTAGCCATGGCAAGATGAGGGGAAAGGAGTTTTTCTTTTTTCTTTCTCTCTTAATTTTTTTAGACTTATTTATTTTTATTTATGTGCGTATATGTGAGCCTGTGTTGTACATCACATGCCTGCAGTGCACGTGGAGTTTCTTTTTCTTTTTAAGACTGCCTTGAAGGAGGGTTCTGGAAATAAAAAAGGGCACTTTAAAAGAAGACAATAATAATCTAGACATCAATAATCCTAGCTCAGACTGGAGCCATGTGGGAGAGGGAGGAAGAAGAAGTTGTCTTGGATGCCGACAAATGAGAAGTGGTGCTAGCTAGCACAGCGGCACGGAACGTAATTGCTTTTACAATCTGTTTGCTTTGCAGAGGGTAGCAGCTGGCTATTGTTTTGATTCTTGCTTTTCAGATTAAGATAGAGTATGGATAATCTAAAATAAGCAAATCTGAACACCATCTTTTTTTTTTTTTAATCTTGGTGTGTATGAAGGTGTGGAATGTGTGTGTATGTGTGGAGTGTGTGCGTGCGTGCGTGTGTGTGTGTGTGTGTGTGTGTGTGTGTGTGTGTGTGTGTGCATATGTACAGGATGTGCATGAAATCTGTGTGGAGGTACGCATGCACATGCTTGCATGCAGTGTGTGTGTGTGTGTGGTGTGTTCCTGCACATCCTCACATGTGCTACAGTGTTCATGCAGAGGTCACAGGGCAATCTCAGGTGTTGGTCCTTGCCTTCCACCTTATTTGCAATGGAGTCTCTTTGTTGCTCCTTGCTTTGTATGTCAGGCTAGCAGGCTTTTGAGCTTCCTTCTTGGTGATTCTCCTGTCTTTGTTTCCCATTTTGCCATTAGAGTTCTGGGATTGCCGACATATTCTACTGCTTGTGAATTTATGTGGCTTCTGGGGATCTAAACTCAGGTCCTCACATTTGTGTGGCAAGCACTTTACTGAGCCATATCGACAGCCCATCCAGTGACCAGGGATACATAGAAGCACATGTTTTCAAACACCTGGACCCTGTTTTCAAGCTCACTACTCTTGCAGCTGCACTGCTCTTCTCTCTCCTAACACTCCAAAGTCTGTCTAGATCCATTTCTTCCATGTTAGCGTCCTTGCCCAATGCAGATCCTGTTTCTTGAGCTCTTTCCTAGTCTTTATTACACCCCCTCCCCTCTCTCCACCTCTCCCTTTCTCAACAGGTCTCACTATATGGCCTTGGCTGGCCTGGAACTTACTATGTATACCAGGCAAGCATCACACTGAGATGTCACCTGCCTCTGCCTGTGAAGTGCTTGGATTAAAGGCATATGCCACCATACCTGGAAGTACTTATGTTTTCAGAGTTATTTCATGTCAATGTTTTGTCTGCACCACGTATGTGCTTGGTGTCTGCAGAGGTCAGAAGAGGGTGTTGAATTCCCTTGGAACTGGAGTTACAGACTGTTGTGAGCTACCATATGGTGCTTGGAATTGAACCTAGGTCCTCTAAAAGAGCAATAAGTGCTTTTAACTGCTGAGCTGACTCTCCAGCCTCGACATATTTTCTTAATATGTTTGTTTGTTTTTGGTAATTCTGGATATTGAACCCAGGATCTTAGGCATGTCAGGCAAATACTCTACCACTAAGGTATAACCTCATATCTCCTTAATACAGTCTAAATGTGTTCACTTTTAGTATTCTTTCTTTTTGTATGTACAGATCCACAGTGGAAATTTAAGCTTACCAAAGGCAGCATGTATCTAGTTCCAGCTAATCAGAAATCAGAGATAGGAAGCTCCCTTGAGTCTGGGAATTCAAGACAGATTGAAAAGCATAGCTATACCCCTGTCTTAAACAAACAAGATTAAAACAAACAAACAAAAAGAGATATACAGACTTTGGGTCTGGTTGATTTTTATATGTGATATTTTTTATTTGCAAGCTTTTACAATAAAGTTTATTTAAATAAGTAAAAATACATGCATAATAAAAAAGGGCTTGGAGAGATAGCTTAGTAGTTAAGAGCACTTGCTGCTCTCCCAGAGGATCCAGGCTCTGTTCCCAGCACCCACATGGCAGCTCACAACCCTCTGTGACTCTAGTTCCAGGAGATCTGATGCTGTCTTCTGGCCTCCTTGGGCACCAGGGACACATGTAATACACATCATACATGCAGGCAAAGCACTATTGCATATAAAATAAACAAATCTTTAAGAAAAAAGGCAGGAACCATAGTTCAAATTCTTTTCTACATTTATTCTTGTAGTGTTTGTGCATTCATTCAATAAACATATTCCCATGTGCCTGAAACATGTTAATTCCTAGGGATACAAGGAAATGCCACTGAGGCTGGGCATGATGGTGCATGCCTTGGATTCCAGCACTCTGGAGGCAGAGCAAGAGGATCTCTGAGTTCTAGTCCAGCTTGGTGTACATAGCAAGTTTCAGGACAGCCAGAGCTACATAAAGAGACCCTGTGTCAGAAAACAAACAATTAAGAGCCACTGTTAGAGCTAATGAGGTAACAAACTCATGGTTTCATAACTGCTTATCAATGTTGAACACACATTGATGTTAACACACTGGCCTTAAATGTAGGTTTGATGGACCAATGAACTACATTGCTTTTCAAATAGACATTCTATGAATGAATTAATGAACAACTAAATAACAAACCGCTGGTACAGATTCAGATGCCTCCCATATGAACTCAATCTGGAAGATTATGAGGTGGACATTATTGCTACCAATACATTACAGAGGAAGCTGAGAGAAAGATAGGAAGTGGAGGCAGTATCGAACCCAGGAAGTCAGATTCTACATTATGCTGTCTACTTTAGATGAGGAGAGTGGAGAATAGAGGTCTTCAAGGGGCTGTGCCATTCATCACTATGTGATATGCAGAAGTCATTTCAACTTTCCAGTCTTCAGCCCCCTCTGGTCACAGGGCAGTGCAGGAATTGGTGCTAATTCCTCCAAGTTGAGGTCCAATGCTTCCTCCACCAATCTTGGTGGTGGTCCCCCAAGTCTCATCTTTCATGCCCCAGTGGCACCAGGGACATGTTCTGTATTGTCTCTTATAAGATGGGTGTCTTTTTTTTTTTTTTGAGAGCAATATGTACAGGCTGAGATTTCATGCAAGGCTTCAATGAGGTGAGAATAGAGAGAGCTATAGGCCGACTTCAGATGGACCCAGACTTCTGTGGCTTCACCTCTCAGTTCTTGGTTTAAATGAAAGTATTTTCTGGCATACAGAATGCTTGCCACCAAAGGTCCCTTCAGAAAGTACATAACCAAAACCAGGCTATGACTGAAACACCGATGATGGGATCAATTTCTTTTCTCTTCTCTTCTCTTCTCTTCTCTTCTCTTCTCTTCTCTTCTCTTCTCTTTTCTCTTCTCTTCTCGTCTCTTTTCTTTTCTCTTTTGTCTTTTCAAGACAAGGTTTCTCTGTGTAGCTTTGGAGCCTGTCCTGGAACTTGGTCTGTAGACCAGGCTGGCCTCGAACTCACAGGGATCTACCTGCCTCTGCCTCTTGAGTGCTGGGACTAAAGGCATGCATCACCACTGTCCGATGGGACCAGGTCATGAGGAAGAGCAGAGAAAGTTAACTTCCTGGAGGAGCCCCCACATAGAAACAAAAGCTGCCTAAAATCTTCCACACTGTCCCTTTATAGGTAGAATATTGCCTCCCACTTATGCAGACAAGGAATGATTATCTGAACAAGGGTGCATAGCTGGCTGGCACAAGCCAGTGTTTTAAATCGGCATGCTTAAGCAAAATCTGGCTTTGTCATACTGTTCATGCTGTTACTTGACAGCTCTTGCTCTTGCTTGACTTTCAAGGGTCAAGGCTAGCCACTTCTGGATGCTGGCTCCTGCAGGGTCTTGCTGGGTGGTTCCCCTAGGATTTCTTTACTGCAGGCAGCGGGCCAGGCAGTTTTTGTGAGCTTTGCCTCCACCACCTTCTTGAGCCTTCAATCTCATCTTGTCATTTTTTCCCCCAGAACCCTTTTCCTGATTGGCTTGTAAGCTTCTACCCTCTCCTTCCCTTATCCCAGAATAGAATTCTACAGACACCATAGGGGAAAGCATAATTGAACCCCCCCCACACACACACATACACACACTGGTAGGCTGATTTCATCTCAGGTCTCACTGACAGTTCCATGCTCCCCAATATTGAAACAAGTTTACTCCCCTGTTCAGCCTTTTGGGGGATCCACTTAAAGTTGCTTAAGGACTGAAGTTCTGTGGCATTTACTTGTCAGACTGAAGCTAGGGGTCTGGGGTGTATGTATGTGTGAAGGCATTTTCCTTAAAAAAAAAAAAAAGGTTATGATCTAAGTGTATGGGAGGGGAGTGAAGGAAAGAATAATTACCACCAGTGAGAGTGCAGATTCAAAGAGAAGTCTTGGTCCCTGTCTTCCTGGGATCTCCCAACATTTTGAGGAAAATATCAGAAATCGGATGGGGTGAACCAGGTGTTCACAAGAGCTTGGGTAAACAGAGACACTTCAATTACAAACCTACATACAAACGCTGGACAAGAGACATGTGGGACAAGAGACATGTGGTACAAACCTGTGGTGGCACAGGACAGGCCTTAGGGACTGCGCTAGAGGACAGTGTGCTGGAGGTGAGCTGCAAATAGCAGCTGGGGACTGGTACCAACCTGAGGCCCCAGCTCAGGCAGCCGCCTTTTCCGGGGGCTGCTGCAGAGCTGAGCACAGGCGAGCTGGGTGAAGGATCCGGACAGGCCTGCCTGGCTCTCCGGTCCCTCCACCGGCCTCGGCGCGCGCTCGCCCGCCTCCGCTGCCCATCACAGACCCTGGCAACCGCTCCTCCCGCTCCCCCTGGATAATCTTCTGACATCTCTTCAAATCCAATTATCGAATTAATTGACGTGCGACACGAGAGGCAAACAGAAAGGGGCGGCAAACTCCACGGGGCTCAGATTTATCCTCCGGCCTCCACGCGCCCCGGCCGGCGAGATTTACTGGGCCTCGAGCACGGCGACAGTTCAAACCTTTGATTAATCATGTTTTTCTCCCGGCCCTATAATTTAGTTGCTCCTTTTCCCTCCCTGCCTTTTTATTTTTATTTTTTATCAGTAGAAACAGAGACGGAGTCCTCATCAGCTTCAATTACTAATATTAAGACCCCTGGACAGCACTTTGACAGAGAGGCGGCCGGCCCCGCTCTGTCCCGCCCCCCTAAATCATCGCCGAATTAACATCACAATCGGCTGCTGGCGCGCGTTCAGACTTAAATGGTGGCATATTGTTCGCGCACGGTGTCGGTCAGAGCCGCGGGCTCGCCGTGCGGGGCGAGCACATCCGCCCCTCCGCCCCTCCACCCCGGTCCTCTCGGCCTCCCGGGAGGCTGCAGCTCGGGATCACCGCAGCGCGCCGGGTCCTGTCGCCGGCAGGGGGCGCTGCAGGCGGCGGGGGGGGCAGGGTGGGTGCTGTGGTGGTGAGAGACCCGGTGTGCGTGGTTCAAAGTGGGAGGGGAGGACGTTTTATGCAAACCAGATGCAGATGAAGGCTCAGAAGCTGCTGGCTTGGGAACACCACTTCCCAGACTTTGGGGTGAGAATCGGACCCCTCGCAGGGGTTTTGGTCCCTAGTGGCAAGGAGGTAGGAGCCGCATGGTGGTGAATGTGGGGCACAATTTCTTCAGTTCCCGAGCATATTAGAGAGAGTTGGGTTTAAATTACAGCTCAAACGCTTGCAGATAAGCTTAAGGCAGGCCAAGTAAAGTTCCCTGGGGATCTGTCGCGTTTAGGAGGCCCTACAAATAGCCAGATTTTAATGAAAGCTTTTTTGGGGGTCTAGAGCTATACTTGGCTCTCCCACTCCAGAGAAGAAAACGGACGGTCATTCTCCTGAGCCTGTCAAATCTTTGCGAATGAAAGAACTCAGGAAGAAAAAAATGTCAACCCAGGAGTCTAGGTTCCCAGATATTTTCATATTCACCTGCCTCTCCAGTCTGGCCTGCATCAATCTCCAGGACCCAATTTTGCCTAGCAACATCTCAACCAATCAAGATGCAATTAAACCTGCCAAGTCAGCTCATCCTTAACCGGGATTGGCTGTTCGCAGTATGCGTATCCCAAGTTTTCATTGGCTGACAGCCACCTGTATGGAAATGAGAATTACCCCGGACTCCGAGGCCCTTCTCAGCGAGGCAGACCTGTGGCTTACTGCACTGAAACCTACAAGCTCAGAGCCGAACCTGTTTCTTGCCCTAAGCTCTTCTGCCCCACAAAAGAGATCTCTCACCGTCCTCTTTTCCTTTTGCGCTCCAGCTGGGGCCCAATCTGAGAGAAATTCGACCAAATAATGCAGAAATGATATGGATGTGCAGAATCTTGGCATCTTTTTTTCCTCATTTCAGTATTAATATTTTGCGCTATTCTTCAATGCGCACTATTCCTACCCCTTATCATTTTTCCTCGTCCATCCTAAGGGTGAATTCTCTCCATGTGGAGTCCCTCACTATTGTTAAAACCATCTCTATAGCTTCAGCTCTCCCAAGTTCCAACAGTACCTTGCAGCCCTCACAACAGTCCAGCTTAGGAGGGAGTTAAAGGGGGGAGACGACACCCTCCCCTAAAAAAGAAAAAAAGAACCAAAAAAAAAAAAAAAAACCCAACCCTCCATCCTCTTTCCCCATCCATTTTCTCCGAGGGAGCCGAGTTTGACAGCGAATTCATTCCGAGCAGGGAGGGTGATTTATTCTTCAAATATACCGACAAGTGCGGGCATGATGGAGCCCATTAAAATGTTGGGAGATTGTTTTTATGATTGAAGTCTGTATTACTCCAACCATAAAGAAAGAGAGCAAGGAGTCATTAGCATTTTCATGATGGTGTATTTCTGCTTGTCTCCGCGCCATCACTCATCTTTACTGCCCGTCCCTTTGCTCTCGCTCTGCTACAACGAGGAGAGACTGCAGCCTGAGTTGGGGTTGGGGGCGGCGCGAGGCGGGGGCCAGAGTTCCCCCTACCCACACTCTGCCCTTCACGCCAAATCCTCACCCTCTCTGGGACACGGATCCGGGGGTGAGCAGGACACAGAATGTACCTCCACTTTTTCTAGCCAGCTCCCCTTGCCTCAGTGGTGGCAACAGGATGTCCTGTCCAAATGGTCCTTGAAGTCCTTGGTGGGCTGGCATTGGGAATACTGATGTATCCACCCATCCTCTCCTGACCTACACACCCCTTGAAGTTTTCCAGAATCATCGACATAGGAGTAAATTCAGGACTTCTTGTTCAAGTGCCTTGTGGTGGAGGCATCATGGTTAGAAAGAACAAGAGGAAGGGGACCTCAAGCCTCTTGGTTGGGGACTGTGTAGGCAAGAAGTCTGGAGTCTTGGTGTTGGTTTCTTCTGATTCTGCTACTCCAGAAAGAGCCCCATCTCTATCCCAATTCCCCAGTTCCCACTTCCCTCTCAAATCTCTAAATCCTCAATTCTTCTCAATTCTTTACAATCAGGACCTCTAGTACCCCAAGGACCCAATTCATTCCTTCCGTGAAATAATGAAGCTCAAAATAGCCACTGCTGGGACTGGGAGGTAGTTCAGAGGGAGAGCACTTGTCTACATTGTATGAACTCCTTTGTTCAATCCACAGTACCATAAACAAAAAGAAACACAAATAACCACCACCACGGTAGGGGCTTAGAGTGTGTTGGCAATGGGTGAAACGCTGCCTCCAGGTGCCCAGGGATTGCTAGAGTCTTCTATGTTCACTCTTTTCATCCGATGAGACTCTAACATGAAGGAACACTTATTTCTGTTTGAGTACAGTGCCTACATGTTGTAATGTCCCAAAGTCTATGATGACCTTTGAGTTGGGGGCTGGTTGTGATAAAGGCTACACTGAAGAGCTGTGCGACAGAAGATGGTAAGTACTGACAGAGAAATAGCTAGAAATACAATAACAGTGTTTTGATAATGACCATAGAGGGCCTTTCTGTTGGCCCAGTGTTTGCTTCTGATGTCTCACATGCTGAGATTTTTTTGACTATTACCTCACGAATGAGGAAAACAAGGCTCAGGCTGGAAGGTGTGTTAAAGGTCACTCATATAGTTAAGAGAATAATCAAAATCTGATTGGTCTGTCTTCACTACTCGAAGCTGCCTAAGAAGGGATCTGGGGCCTCTGAAGTAGAAGTCAGAGTGAGACATTGCCCTACCAGCTTTAACTGGCTCCACACAAAAGTATGGAATGCTGGTAAGAACCTGAAAATTCTAAGGAATTTTACTAGGAGTGTTCTTTTTATGGTCATGGGTCTGGGTAGTTAGGCAGTGGTTCACATTGCTGGAATTCATCATTTAGGTAACATTTATTGAGCACCTATTATGTGTCTTTTGACTTACCTCCCTTTTCACACCTTGTCCCTTGCTGAGATGGGTACCTTAAAGGGTTGTCAAGTCCTGGACGGGGTAACGGCCTGGAGGGAGAGGGGGTGGAGAGGTGATAGCCCCCTCAGAGTTTGCACAGTGCCCAGAGGCTGCTGCAATAGCGGCTCCAGATTTACAGCTGCCCTGGCGCTGATGCCATAAAAGCAAACGATCCTTCTCTGTACTAATTTCTGTGTAATTAGATCTCTCCTGGCATGGAAAGTGGGAAGTGGGGGCATCCAGAAGGGGAGGGTGCCAAGGACTCTCTGCAGAGTCTTCCTTGAGAAGAGGCTACTAGACATACTTGGCTTCATACGGGGCTGGATACATGGATCTGCATGCACTGTGACAGAGAAGAGAAAGGCAATGATGCATACATGGAGACAAGGAAGCAGCTAAATCTTGATGTGTCAACACAGTAAAATGCAAGATAGGAGCAGAGAAACCCTGGACAATGTACAAACATCTAGAAATGGGAAGACAGCACTAGCTGTCTCCTGGCTAGCCTGTGGGAGAACAGAAGGTATTGCAGCACCCCAAAACGCTACACATATGCCAAGACCTCTCATAAGGCTTGAGCAGCAAAGAATTCCTTCAGATCCACCCACATTTGCATCCATAATACACACACTCATGCACACACACACACACACACACACACACACACACACACACACACCCGCACAAAAGCATATACACACCTCTCTTAATCAAGAGCAAAATTTATAGGGCCTACACTTAATAGGAGCTAAACAAATGTGAATCCTTCTTCCACTGCTTACTAGTCACTCTCTCCTTCAAGGACACTAAATGACAAACAAGGCTCTTAAGTAAGATTTCTTTAAGGCACTTGAAGATGGATCTTATGGAGAAAAAGATGAGGATTGCAAAAGAAATCAAGACAAACACAGGGATGGTTTGAGTGGGAATGTCCCCAGACTCTTGCCTTTCCTTGGGAGGGAGAAAATCTCAGGAGAGAACACCACTGTTAATATTGCCGTGCCCCATCCTCACCCCGTGGTGACAAACAAGGATGGTGGCTATGGCAGTAATGCTGTTTGGAGCAATGCTTGTGCTGTGCTAAGTATTTATCATCCACTCAAGTATGTGTGTAGAGGGACCTCAGAGGGCCTCTTACCCAATCTCCCTCTGCAGCCCGAATTTCTCTCATGGTAAGCTTGCCCGGGAGTCAGCCAGCCTGTTTCAATATTCCTGCTGAAATGCAGCTCTGTACTTCATGCGCAGTCTGCCCCTGTCACTGGACAGCTGTAGGGGTGAGGATATCGTTCGGTGGAATTGAAATCTGTCTTCTCTTTAATTTCAGAATATACTAATTCTAACTACCTGTCATATCTCTTTGAGTTATTCTAATGTTTTAAGACCGGTTCAATCTAAGCATTAATCGTCCCCCCACAATGGCAATAACAATTAGGTACCCATTGGAAACTCAGAGATTTTGATCTCCACAGATGACTGTCATGTACTTATCTCAAGCCCTTGTTCTAATGGGTAATTTCTGATTAACCTGAGTAATGAAAATGTATCACAATAAAGGAAGATTTGTCATGCCTTGTTATCACTTCATAAGGCCATCCTTCCTAGATACCTGACATAACGTCGGGATATTTCTATCCCAATAAAACATGATCATGATGCGCGTGGCTAATAAAAAGGAAAAAAGCCCTGTATTAAAATATGTTGAAAATGATTTGCACGAGTGGTATAAATATAAACCACCATCTTCATGGTCAACATCATCTCCCATTTATTTGCCTTTTGAAATTTCTGCCCGACCTTGAGGGTGGGAGGTAGATAAAGGAAGAGAGAATTTAGCATTTATTAAATGCTTAACTTTGTTAGGTGCGTAACACACCCCTTATGTGAGGAAGCTGGTCTCAAACACTGTAAGTCACTTGCAGGTCATCAGGGTGGGGACCAGACAATTAGGACTTAACCTAGTCTGATTCCAAAGCAGGAATTCTTTACTCTCTATGGACTGGTAATACAACTTGGATCCAGGGCCACACTGAGTGGGTCTCTGCTATTGACATGGCACTGGTGGTGAGACAGACTGGGCTCAATGATCTTGTTCCACACCCAGAGTCCCCTAGGGAGCAGCAGGGAGTTCAAGAGCTTGAAGTTCGTGCGTCCTCTGATCAGTCACATTACTGCCTTCACCCAGGGTGCCCACACACTATCATGTGCAGTGCCATACACACTATAATATTGTACATTGATGCAGTCACAAAACACTTAGAGCCGTGTGATGTCCAGCAGGTCTCAGGAAGACCCCCAGTACCTCCCTGGCTCTATGGTGGTGATGTGAGCAGCCAGTAGGGGTCGCCAGCACACCAGGAATTATTGCTTTCCCAGTCTGTCTCCTGCACCAAAAGGACAGGAATGTTTCTCCTCCTCTGCTCTTCTTCTAAAATCTCTGGCTGACTCCTCCCCTTTCCCCGCCTCCTTCCCCTTCCAGCCTTTTATAGTTTTGAGACTTCTAAGCAAACAACTGAGCAGTTACCCCTCCAGTACAGCACCCTATATTCCCGAACCTCAATCCAGGTAAAGGGACCAGGAACCCATAGCAGAGAAGAAGTGGCCCCATAGCAGAGAAGAAGTCTGACGCCCCCAGTCTCTTGGTTCAGCCTTGGCTGAAGGCTACTAATGCTTCCTTCCTTAGTGTTTCCCCAAACCTGTCTTGGCATCATCCACTAGACTCAGCCTTGACCATTTTTGTCTTGTCTCAATATCCATCTATTTCAACCCCCTCAAACCTCTAAGGTCTTCCATTCCCCTCATTTCAAGAGTGCCTAAGGATGAAGGGCAAATCTTTCAGGGAGTTATCTGTGGTCAGTGGTTCTAGATGGGAAGTCATCCATTGAGGGGTAGAGGAAGAGGATCAGACACTCAGTGTCACAGGGAATAGAGGGGCCAGGTGTCTGTTTTCTGCAGGAAAGGGACTCAAAGAAGGGCTGTGTAGACAGTTTTGACTGCTTGCTGGGAGGGGCATCTCTGTTCTTTTCTGCTCCTCTCCCCTCCCTTGCTGTAGCAACAGTGCCCTGGCTACCCCCACCCGCCATCTCTTTGCTGATCTCCTCCCTTAAACTCTTCGAGCCCAGTGATTGGCGGCTGCCTGCTGCAGAACAGCCTAGGTTTATGGCTTTGCGGCAGCTGGGAAGAGAGCAAGGCCAGAGATAGAAAAATGAAATCAACCAAGAAAACAGAGAATGGAGAGAGAGAGGGAGAGAGAGAGAGAGAGAGAGAGAGAGAGAGAGAGAGAGAGAGACCAAGAATATTAGAAACCAAAATACCAAAATGCTGGGCGGGACAGTCTGAAGCAGGGATGCCGATACAAAGATGAAGACTACATAGAGGGATGGAAAGGAAAACAGATTGAAGAGCATTGAATAAGCCGCAAGGACAGGGATGTGCCAAGCTTCCCAAGGTGGGCTCAGGAATGGCCAGTAGGAGGTCCCTGTATGTATTTAAGGTCATTCCATTATCTTGCAGTGGATCCCACTTTCCCCCCCACAAGAGCGCTGCAATTCAGTTATCCCCATGTTAACTTCTTCCACGCACATCTTCCTGGGGTTTTAAAGCTACTGCAGAAATGTCCTCCTTGAGAGCAATTGGATTTAGTGTAGAAACATCTTGTTTCATGTTCCTTGAAATGAATAGGAAACTGCTATGGTATTTGGAGGGATTTGGGTATTAGAGCCTCCCTTTGCCTCCCTTTGTTGAGCATGAATAACTTGCAAGGTTGTAACACGGCTTGTCAAGGCCTCTGCTGACACATACCATATATACCTTCTTAGTTACTTCTGTGATTTTGCTAAAATATAATCTTCCTTAGCTGTATGATCAGTGTCTGCCCTTCTTTGCAATGTCTACAGAGTCTTGCTTTTGTTTATTAAGTGATCTCGTGAATGGCCCCTGGAGAGGTTTCAGCAGAGGTTGGATGGCTACCAATGAGGAATTAGTCCAAGGAATTTCTACACTGAATGAGAAGCTGTGAATACATCTTGAGGAGCCTTTTGGTTTTGAGATTCTGCCAGTTCACTTGCACAGAGTAGAGTTTACTCTGCAGCTTTCCTTACTTCTCCCAACCTGCAGGGTTAAGGGGCAAAGTGGGAAGCCCAGAATTACCAAGGGTCTTCTGGGATACAGGCTCCAACAAGGAGCTTTGCCTGTGTGATATCTTTCATCCTCTCAGTGACTTTCCATGGGGGTGGTATTTGCATTTTTCAGGTGAGGGCTTTAGAGCCATGAATGTTTTTTCAAGGTCACATGATTAGGAAGTATGACATATGTGGGCTACAGAAGTGTATCCAGAATGCAGCCTGAGACGAGCGTGCCGACACATGCCTGTAATCCTAGCACTTGAAAGACTGAAGCAGGATGATCCCAAGTAAAGCCAGTTAGAGCTACAGAGGGAGCTCCAGGCCAGCCTGGGCAACTTGGTGAGACACTGTCTCAAAATACAAAACTAAAACAAGCCAAAAAGAATGAAGCCTTATGCGCTCTAGGCATTTGTCTTCCTGATAGGGGAGACACTGGGAGTTTGGGGTGTGAATCAGAATCCTGGGAGTCTGGGCATGTCTAGGGCTTTAAGACCTGAACTCCTTGTTTTTACCAGATTGGGAAATTTTCAGTTTCAGGAAGGATGAAAAGGAAAGGGGAAAAGGGAGTAGAGAAATGGAGGAAACAGGGAAACATGTTTCTTAAATTCAGGGCTGCAGGGCCAATTCTGGTCTATAAGTCAGGAGAGAGAGAGAGAGAGAGAGAGAGAGAGAGAGAGAGAGAGAGAGAGAGTGTTCGACACACACACACACACACACACACACACACACACACACAAAACACATGATACTTGGGGGTGTATAAGACACTCATACATATTAGGCAGTCCTCCACCACTGCTCCCTTGTACTTTATTTTGATACAGGATCTCACAAAGTTACTTGCAATTTTCCTGCCTCAGGCAGATTTCTGAGCAGTTGGGATTAGACATGTGCACTACCACAGTTAGCCAAAACTCATGTTTGTGAATTAAAACATCTCTGCTCTCACCTGAGTAACAAGTGAGAAGAAGAAAAGTCTGGGGGACCAGGATAGGAGAACCCCAGGGACAGCATATGGTAGATGGATGTCTCTGCTCCAATTGTGAGGTTGGGTTATGTGGTTCAGGGGTGTGTCAAGACTGCAGTCTTTCGAGTTTAGGATGAAGCTCAGTTGGAAAAGTACTTGAGCATGCAAGAAACTGTTTTTTGTTTGTTTGTTTGTTTTGTTTTGTTTTATCTCTAGCACTATATAAAAACAGATGTGGTGATGTGTGTCTGCAATCCTAATCCTCACGGAGGCAGAGACAGTAGGTAAGAGTGTTTTCTATGCAAACATGAAGACCTGAACTTGAATTCTTAGCCCAAGTAAAAGGTTATATATGCTTGTAAACCCCAGAGTGAGTGAACACAGGCAGATTCTGAGAGCCCACTGGTCAGCCAGCCTTACCAAAATGGTGTCTGATTCAGTGTGAGACTCTGTTGTAAGGCAACAAGGAGAAGATTGGCAGACAAAGACACCTGGCATCCGGCTCTGGAGCCTAAGTACCCAATAGTGGGCACATTTGCACACTCACATGTACTACACACACACACACACACACACACACACACACACACACACACACACACAGAGAGAGAGAGAGAGAGAGAGAGAGAGAGAGAGAGAGAGAGAGAGAAAAGACGTAAAGAAAGACTGTAGTCTTGGGAATTCCAGCCTGCTAAGGAAGATGATGATAGTTTAGGGTTAGCCTAGAGGACATGGGGAAGTCCAGGCATGTCCAGATTGCAAGGGTCCTATTCTGTGGAAGAACTTAGGCCAGTGCTATGTCGTAGAAACTTAACCCTAGATGTACACACAATGTAAAGTTTCCTAATGGCCTCGTTTAAAAAGTAAAAATAATCCAGAGTAACATTTGTTTATCAGCTCCATTTGTGATTCACATGGATGATTGATTATTCTTATGGTTTGAAGGTGTGTACTCCCAAAATGCATCATTTCAATCTGAAATTGGTATGACGTTTTGAGACATTAATTTTCTTAAAGTCTTTGAAATCTGCTACATACTTACACACACAGCATGTCAATGTGGACTTGTTACAGTTCAAGCATTCAGTAATGTAGCAATTTGTGGCTGGAAGCTTCCCTAGTGAACAGAGCAGGGTGTTAAATCACTCTAGCTTTTAGGCTTGGTGGTTCCTGTAGTCCCGGTGATTAGAGACTGAGGCAGGAAGATTACTTGAGCTCAGGAGTCTAAGGCCAGTCTGGCTAAACACAGCCAGACCCTGTTTCAAAGATTTAAAAAAATTAGTGTTTCACAGCCTGCTGGCAGGAGGCCAAAGAATCTCTGAGGTTGGAGTGCTAGACCTTTTGATTTCTACTCCTGCTTTTTCTTATACTTTGGTTCAGGGGCCCTCATTTGTTTTATTGGATTAAAGTTTCATTTATTCTGTGTGTGTATATGTATGTCTGCATGTGCCATGTTGCAATTGTGGACATCAGAGGACAACTTATAGAAGTTGGTTCCTTTTCTTCAACTGTGTGGGTCCTAAGGATCAAACTTTGCTGGTCAGGCTTGGCAGCAATGCTTTAAACTGCTGAGCTATTTTGCTAGCTCAGCCCTCATTTTTTATGAGTCTGGAGATATTCCCAAATCCCTACAGGTCAGAACTCTGTTTCTATTACAGGCTCTGTGAAGTTCAGCTATGAGGCCACCGTCACCCAGGACTCTCCTCAAAGTCAATTGTCCCTGCTGCCTGTGATCCCTGGCTGTTAGTTCAGGGGCTTCCAGGAGTCATTTTCCTGGCATTTGTGCTGATCCTGCTTCTGCTGGGCCCTCTCCTTGATTTACCTCTCCTGAGTGCCTACCTCTCTCTGGTCCTTTCCATCTACTCCATCACTCTGTGTCCTCCCTTTCGTGGTGATGTTCTCTGTTCTGTCCCTGGATCTCTGACTTTCATTCCATGCAAGGGGGCTGGAAGACTGACTTTTCTGTCAGGGATCTTTTTTTTTTCTGAGCCAGGGTTTCTCTGTATTGATCTGTAGCCTGTCCTGGAGCTTGCTCTGTAGACCAGGCTGGCTTCAAACTCACAGAGATCCACCTGCCTCTGCCTCCCGAGTGCTGGGTTTATTAAAGGCGTGTGCCACTGATGCCTGGTACTGTCAGGGATCTTAATCTTCTATTCCAGCTCTGAATTCTCTTAACCTCAGGATTTGAATAACTACCCAATTGCTTACCAGGACACTTTCTCCTTCAGAAGGTCTCCCAAATAAAAGGACTCCTATAAGCCAAAATTGCACCAATCCATCTTTTCTTTATATATATTTCTCCACTTATTTGTTTAGTGACTGGCATTGTCAGCTATCTGGTCATTTAATACCAGAAATACAGCATCAGCTTGATTCTTTCTGCTCACTTCTCATATTTAATTATCCCCAGGTCATATTAATTTTCAACTGGATTATTATAGTAGGCTTTTAGCTGGATTCTCTGGGCCTTGATCATCCAACAATAGAGTATATATTGCAAGTAAGCATTCCTGTTTTGCACATGTATTTCTCCAATGCCAAACATAGCAACTGGCACATACTAGATACCCAATATTAATATTTATTGATTGAATGTACAAGAAGCAGGCCACAGTTCAGCCTCAACTCCACAATGAGCTCCTCTCAGCCGCCTTCCCTGTGCCTAGATTCCTGAGGAAGTTAGGTTTTTGTGTATTTTGTTCCTTCTGCCTACACATGCTAGGCTCATACCTACTCATCCTTCAAGACTTGGCCCCTCTTTGTCACCCACAGGAACCTTTGTGTTTCCCAGGCTTGGTTAAACACATGTGCTTTAGGGTCCTAGCTTTTAAAGTAACACTTACCTTGTTTCTTGTATTTTCTGATTACATCAATAACAATTTCTTAGAGGGATTAGACAGAGTTTCTCTGTGTAGCTCTGGCTATCCTGGGCCAGGCTGGCTTCAAACTCAGGAGACTTGCCTGCCTCTGCCTCCTGAGTGCTAGAATTAAAGGCATGCACCACCACCACCTGGCATATTGCACTCCACTCATCAAGAATGCTCTACAATGTTTCTTAAGTTAACAGAAACATCTCAGTAGTAACTGAGACCATGTTTTGTTTTTGTCAAGCAATCTATAGCACTTCAGTGATATAGTGATATTTGGTGATTTAAACCTGATTGATGGGGGCTGGAGAGATGGTGCTTAACTCTCAGCAGTTAAGAGCACTAGCCTCTCTTCTAGTGGACCCAGATTCAATTCCCAGAGCCCACATGGTGGCTTATGATCATCTATAACTCGAGGTCTAGGGGATCTGATGTCTTCTTCTGGCCTCTTCCAGTACCAGGCATGCATACTCAGAGACATATATGCAGGCAAAACACCCATACACATTTAAAAGAAAGGAATAGGGGCTGGAGAGATGGCTCAGAGGTTAAGAGCACGGACTGCTCTTCCAGAGGTCCTGAGTTCAATTCCTAGCAACCACATGGTGGCTTACAACCATCCATTAGGAGATCTGGTGCCCTCTTCTGGTGTGCAGATATACATGGAAGCAGAATGTTGTATACATAATAAATAAATATAATAAAAAAAGACAGGAATAAAGAGAGACAGGGAGAGGGAGGGAGGGAGGGAGGAAAAAAATTAGCCAGATGTGGTACTCCATATCTTTCATCCAGTCAAGGTCAGTCTGGCCTACAGAGAGAGTTCCAGGACAGCCAGTGCTATATAGAGAAACCCAGTCTTTAAAAAAATCCATAAAACAAAGAAAGAAAGAGCCGGGCAGTGGTGGCACATGCCTTTAATCCCAGCACTAGGGAAGCAGAGGCAGGTGGATCTCTGTGAGTTCTAGGCCAGCCTGGTCTACAAAGCTACACAAAGAAACCCTGTCTAGAAAACAAAAACAAAAAAGAAAACTGCTTGTTGAGTTCAGTGTAATGTTCATTTTATTCTTTATGTATCATTTTTCATGTATGAAGTAGCCTTTTCCCTACTATAATTAAAAATATTAAGGAATAATTTCCTGTGCCAGTTCCTATGTTAGATTTTTGGAGCCACAAGGACATATAAACTCAGAGTCTACCCTCATGTTACTTACAAAAAGATGAAAACCTTGTGCACATGATAGAGGATGGACTTTTGTTGTCTGCAGTGCTGTAGATAAGACCAGGGTTTGCCCAAGCTAGGCAAGGTTTGCAACACTGGGTTCTATCTCTAGCCCTTATTCCCCCTCCTCCTCCTCTTCTCCTCCTTTTCTCTTTTTCTCCCTCTTCCTCTTCCATTTCCTCCTCCTCCTTCTCAAGACAGGGTTTCTCTGTGTAGTCCTGGCTATCCTCTGTAGATCAGGCTGGCCTCAAACTCAGAGATCCATCTGCCTCTTCCTCAGGAGTGCTGGGATTAAGGCGTGTGCCATCACTGCCTGGATTTTTTTTTTAGGACAGGTCTCAATCTGCAGTTATGCTGGCTTGGACCCTGAAAACATACTCTTGACTCAGCCTCCTGGATGCTAGGATTACAAGTATGAGACACCACACGTAACCAGCCTCTGGTCCTTTGAAACAGGATGCCATGATGTACCTCAGGCTGACCTTGAATTTGAAATTATCCATTTCCCAGCTCCTGAGATTCCAGGAATGCTAAACTGACATAGTGTATTTTTAAAAACATGCCACATATGTTCTATGCTTCTTCTCAGAGGATATACTGAGAAGTCAAGCAGGCTTTGAAGCGTCCTTTGGGTGGACAGAAAAGCAGCTGCTCAGAGTCATTTAAAAACAGTGCATACTTTTGTGAAACGGTTCTTTTCCACTGTAGCACAGGGTTCCTCAGAGCAGGCTGGGAGGTGGAAGAGCACACTGGGACTAGTTAATGAAGACCCTGCACTGGCACACTAAGCTATCTACACTTCAAGTTCCTGTAGATGGAGCAGCCACCAAGGTTCCCAGGAGATCTGACCAGGGCTTGCACAAGCTAGGCCAGCCCTGGCATCTGGATCCATCCTTTGATGACAGATACTGACAGGCATTGACCTATTTGCTGCCCCTTCACCTGGCTTCTCACTCCAGGGCCTTCAGCTCTCAGCTTCTGCACAGAAGCTGGGAAACAGGGAGATAAGAACCCGTCCATTTCAGAACGGAGGTACTGAAAGGGTGAATTGCCTAACACCACCCATTGTATAGAAGCAGAGCTGGAACCAGAGCCCAGCTGTCCCTCTCCCTGCTCCAAAGGGATGCTTGGACAGGGAGCTGAAGTGACACTTAGGCAGAGGAGCAAGTTCAAACATCTGCAGAAGTCCCAGTGTGAACATGCACATCACAGAGAAACACATGGGTCCAAAAAAGAGGAGCAGCTGGACATGCTTGATGTCCATGTGGGGGGCGGTGTGCTTCATAGAGAAGTGTGGAGCAGCTGTAGGAGGGTGAAACAGAGCTGGGGAGACAGGAAGGGAATGAGAGAGGGAACAAAGCCCACAGTATGGTTCTCGAAACTACCTCTAGTGAGGCAGTATGTGTCAATGGCTTGGTTTGGTTAGCCATGTGGCTTTTGTGTGCAGTGCAACGTTGGCAGGGAGCAGGCAGCCTGGGTCTGGATCCCTGTTTTCTGTCTCCCTTCTCCTTTTGCTCTAGGGGACCAAGCTCTTGGAAGCCAGAATGTGTAGGTCCTAGATTCTTCCCTCCTATCCTCCCCCAGACATAAATCACAAATGATTTCATTAAATGCACCTCCTGCTGGGGATGTTGGCTCATAATTCCTCTCTGATTAACCCCCACTACCCCGGCAAGTTTATAGGCCAAGAGAGGGAGGGGAAGAAGGGAGGGGAAAAGGAGGGATGGGGGAATCCCGGGCGGGTGATGAATGCCTCTGTCAGCCCAGCTCGTATTTATTAATAGTCTTAATACGGGAAGCAATAAAGGAAGAGAGGGATTCTATTAATTAAATCATTGTTATAATTAACTTTCATTAAAGGAGGATCAATAAAGAGAGGTTGAGATGGAGAAAGGAAAGAGATCCATTATCTCCAATTTCCTTGGAAAGGATTCAGGGAATGAGATGTGGTTGCTAGGAGACAGAGACGTGAGAGAAGGAAGGAAGGATGTAAGATGTCATCCAGGTGCTGTCGGAAGGGGGTGGATGAAGACAGGGAATTGTGGGGGTGGTCCAATGAGTGAACCTGAAGGTGCTGAGAAGGGGTGCTTTGGGGTCAGAGTGAGGGAGCTGTAGGTTATGTCTGTCAGGGCACACAGAGCCTTGGGGAGCACACAGATCCTTAATATTTGCTTTATGATGCTGTGGATGTTTGTGTCACCCAGACAGCTGGTTGGGGTAGATGAATGTGTTGCTGTGATTATACAGTCAAAGAGTGCTTGGGGGTATGTGAAGATGGAACATAAGGTGGGTAGGGATGATAAAATCCTGACACTTGGCAGAAGCAGGAGCTTAGGGTACACCTTACTCAAAGGTGTACACTTGACGGGAGTAACACCTGTCTACTGGCCCAGGGTGTAGCAAAGGTGATCACAGAGGATGCAAGCATGAACAGTGGAAACACGGCCTCTTTCCTGCATATCTCTTCCCTTCCCATCCCACCAGATGCTCTCTTCGTAAAGTGTGCTCCAGGCCAGACCCCACTGAGACATTGATGCCCCCCACGTGGACATCAGGCATGTCCAGCTGCTCCTCCTTTTGGACCCATGTGTTTCTTTCTCTGTGATGTGCATGTCCACACTGGGACTTCTGCAGATGTTTGAACTTGCTCCTCTGCCTACGTCACACTTGAGCTCCCTGTCCAGAAGGCCCAGTAAGAAGGTACCGACCTATCATCCCCCCTCCCTCCCTTCCACCAGTGTTGATCCTGATGTTCCTCTTTTTTGTAATAATGCTTCTTGACCAGAACACACTATGACAACAGTGACACGTATCATATAAATATATTTGTCCAAACTACAGGTGAGAGGACAATTTAAGGGAGAAGGGGGAGTTCTTATTGCTGTGGGGGCCTGCAGAAGGTGAGGGTTTGGGAAATGGGGGTACCTGGGATCCCTTGTCCCCCCATCCCTCACAAAAGGCACAAATACATTTTCTTTTCCATTTGAGGACTTGGGTGTGGGGTGGCATTAAGAGGGTATAGGAATCCATAAAAATACAAAAGAAACTTCCAAACTTATGACCTAAGGCTATGGGAACGCTGGGGTGGGTGTGAAAAGCAGTGGGTAACAGAAAGAACTAGTGAAGCCAAGAACTGAAAAAGACCCGATGAGGTCATGCTGCTGCCTCCATGCAGGCCCGGGGGGGGGGGGAAGGACTCAGTAAACAAACAAATTCTGACTAAGAGAGGGTGGGTGCCCCAGGAGTTGGCTTTGGGGCATCAGAAGGGAGTGTTGTGTGTGGTATGCAGCTATGTACTTGAGCTAGCAGTGGATAATTCTGTTCCCATAAGGGAAAGCCCCCTTCATCTTGTTTCCTCCAAACTGTCTTCCAGAGTAAACTCAGCCACTCCTTCCAAGACAGATCCCTGCCTGGGACAGAGGAGTCAGCATAGAGGATGGGGTTATAAAGCGTGGGACGTAGGCATGGTTTGTAGGAGCAGAACATTACAGAGCCCAGTGTGATGGAAAATAGGCACGAGCCCAAACGTACATAAGTGTGTGTGTGTGTGTGTGTGTGTGTGTGTGTGTGTGTGTGTATACATACATACTAGGGAGGAGTGATATCACTCAAAGGTGAAAGGGTCCTGGGTGCTGAAAAAGAAATGTCCATCCATGTGGTCCTCCAGGGCATCCTTGTCACTCTCAGCAGGAAAGCGCTCCTTACAGATAGTACATTCCTTCCATGGAGGGGTGGCAGAGACCCCAGTGCTGGCCTCTGACAGGGAACTGACTGCAAAGCCACTAAAGAGAGAGCAGGAAAATTTGAGAGGGTCAGGGTGCTCTGGTGCCTTTATTTTTATCTTTGATATAGGGCCTCAAACTTGTCATGTAGCAGAGGGTGACTCCTGAATTCCTGATTCTCCTCCCTTTCCTTCCCAAGGGCTCATATTTCAGGCAGGCACCACAATGCCCAACTTCTGTTGCCTTCTTGATCTGGGGAATCTCAGGGAACAAGATCCATGATGTCCCTAAAGTGCCATCCTGGTCACCCCTGTTTAAGCCTCTCCTATGACATTTTTCTGCTCACGATACTAGATGCCTTAGTTCTTCAGATGCCCATGTCCTCTCTTCATGAGTCCCCGATGGTGTCTATAGCACATAACCCATCCCCACTTTCCACCCTCCATCTCTGTCTGCTGGCTAATGAGGCTGAAAATGAGGCTGACACTGTTCTTCATCTTCCTGCTCCATCCTGGTTCCAGTGGAGGGAGAGATGACAGCATCGGCCCTTTCTGTCCTGAGCCCCACTCACTCCAGGCAGAGCCATGGTCAGGTGACAATGCTCTTTTCCCTAAGGATCTGCTACCTGACTAGGACTAGAAAGCTGGGCAGAAGGCACCACCTGATACCTGACCCCCACCCCCAACTGCCCCCACTAGGTTTCCCTCCCAGAGTCTCCCAGGAAGTCAGAGATGAGGAACAACTCAGGCACAGCCATACAGGTGCTGGATGGTGGTTTTTTCCATCTCCATCTCTGAGGCCTTGTACACCTTCCTCCCTGAAGACCTAGGTACCTACCTGGTGGTTGGGGAGGGGGTAGGGGCAGGAGAGAGGGGAAGCAGGGCAATTTGGGCTCCACGGAAGATGACGCTAGAACAACATAGAAGCCAGTCAAAGGCAGGGAGAGTGAGAGAACATGAAGCCACCTGGGATTTGTGGAGGTAGCTGACATCGCTGTCAACCACACTGTGACCTTCTCTTCTTGGTTGAGCCAAGAAGAGGGGTTTGGGGGCAGGGCCTGGTGGCTGTGCACACACTGACCTCCTTCCCTCTCTGTGCTGTGCTCACCTGGCCATGTCGTAGAAGGCACTGCCAAGTTCAGGGAGCAGAAGATTGGCCTCCTCACCCCCACTCTGCACAGCTGCCATCAGGACTGACTTCTCATCTTCAGCCTCCTGGCACCAAGAGAGACAGGGCTAGATGTGGGTGGTGTTCTGAGGTGGGGAAGCAGCACTTGGGGCAGATAAGGGCAGAGAAGCCGAGGTTGATGCCGGACAGAGGGTTGGTAAGAAGAGTGAGTCAGGAATAGGGTTTTGCCAGGGCTGGTGGGGGAGGGGAAGGGGACCTGGAAGCATTGAGATTCTTGAGCTGGCCTAGGTTTGGGATCATTCTGTTAGTAGTCTTGAAGGAGGCCAGATGTGCCTCCTGCAGCCCAGAGTAAAAATGCTTTCTGCCTGGCTCATGTGTGACCCTACTGCCTGCTTACAGCTGTGCATGTGGGCTCTCACTACTCACTGAGTCAGAGCTGCTGTCCTCCCCTGGCCCGGAGAGGTGGGAAGCAATGGGTGCTGGTTGGTTGATGACAACAAGGGAAGATGCCTCCCGGAGCCCAGGAGGAGAAGAGCCTGTGTTTCCATGCTCACACAAGCCATAGGATGGGAGCCTCATGTCCTCTGGGGACTCATCTTCAGAGTCCGTCAGAGCTGCAGGGCAGCCTATGGGAGGGCATTCAGATAGAGAAGAAAGGTCAGCCATAGGAATCTAAGGAGGGAGACGGTTCAACTGCAGAGGGCCCCAGGAATGGGAAGGGAAGGCTAGGCTGCTTCAATAGCTTTCCTCAAAGAGGGGGAAGGGAAAGAGGTGTCACAAGATTGGGGACAGACTCAGTCCTGCAGTGGCCTCCTCATCCTCTGTGGCAGCATCTTCATTCCACTTCTCATCTGCTACCTTCTCTAATCGGGCCTCCAGCTTCCTCATGTACTCCAGCAATTCCTGGAGTTGGGGAAGAAAAAGGCAGGTGTCAAAGCCTGTAAGAGGACAACCCTGCTGGCCTCCTGGGCTTTCCTTGCTCCCAGACATCATTGTAGATGCTTTCGCCATGGGGTGGAGTCACACATGGCAGATCCCTTTAATTGAGAGCTCTCCTCTACCCTGCACCTTGATCCCTTCTGGTGTTCCTCCCCTGTACAAAGTTAGTTCCTAAGAGGAGTCAGAGCCATTTTTCAGCTTTTGCATTCTCAAAGAGATTCCAGTTTCTGAGCCAAGGGATTACCAAGATGGTACAGAAGTTTGAGTCTCCAAGCCCTTGGCTTTGGCATCCAGGGCCTGAACTACAGGTGAGTCTCACCTGTTTCTCCGCCTGCAGCTGCTCCTTTTCCTTCTGAAGCACACGGAGGGCCGAGCGCAACTCTGTCAGCTCTCGTTTACTCTCTGACAACTGTACCTGAGGGGAAAGGGTCATGGATCCTGCAGCTTGCAGTGTGCCACCAAGAAACTGGCCCAAAAGTAAACTAGGTTCTCTCTTGCTCCACACACAAAGTGCTTCTTCCACAAGGCCCTTGTCTTGGCCCCCGGGGCTCAGGTCAAGTCCTAGACTCTCTCTCTCCAATATGGCCCCAGGTAACTGTCTTAGGCTGGATGAAGAGGCTTTGGTAATACCAGAAGCCACCCCATAACTCCCCTATGTTATACCTCCAGCCCAGATGTGACTCTGTGAGCACCTCACCAGGCTAGAGTCCTTTTCTCGGGCCAGCTCAGTCTTGAATATGTGGCTCTGGCTTCTCTCCTCCTGTACTGTCTTCTCCAGCCGAAGGATCTCTGCACTCAGCTTCAGGATTTTGTCCTTCTCGGCCTAGAGATGGTACAAAGAAAGATGGGAGGGAGGAGGTGAAGTGGCAAGGGATGCCAGGGAAATAGCATTGTACTCACTGGGACCCTTTCTTGTATGTCTGGGGCCTAAACGGTTTCTGAGCAACCCTGTACGCTCCTTGCTCCATTGAGTACCTCTCCTCAAGTCCTCCTAGGATCACGTCCCCTATTCCCTCCTCCCAGAGCACCTCACTACAGGTTAGAGTCTCTGAGGTAGGGGGAAGGGTCACCCTCTACCTCCATATTCTGCAGCAGCCCTGTACGCTCCTTGCTCCATTGGCACTTTTCCTCCTTCATGTGCAGGCTGAGCTCAGCCAGTCGGCCACTGACTTCAGCCACTTCCAGCCTGCTGCGGTGTAGCTCGGCTATGGTGCGGTCCCTGGCTCCTGCTGCACTGGCCAATTCCTCCCCAAGAAGGGCAGCTTTCTGTTGGCTTGAGGCTGCAAGTTCCTGGACTCCTCGAAGCTGCTCTTTCAGGGGCTCCAGCTCAGCCTCCGGAGAAAAAGGACAGAAATCAGATCCCTTAGGCAACTACTTGTGAATTAGGGGGCCCACTCATCAGGACCCAGGACTGTGTTGTTTACTTTAGCCATCTTTGTCTCTTTCTCTAGACTACTTTGGTACTCTCACTGCTCTCTATCATCTACATGACTTCACTCACCACTTTCTGCTGTGCCTGGGCCAGGGCATCCTTCATGTGTGCCACCTTGTCCTTCAGTTGCTGAACCTGAGCACCTTGCTCTTCTTGCTGGCCCTTGACCTCCTGCAGCTCTATAGTTAAGCGACGGTTCTCCTCTTGGATCATCTGGAGCTCAACCTGACGAAAGTGGAAAGAAGGTAGGGAGCAGGGGATGAGTGCTGGTGTACCAGGGGCAGGTTGCCTTCCTGGCCCTGGGATGAGAGAAGGCAAGGTCTGTTTCTGAGATTCAATACAAGCGGAAGCATTCAGCTCTTGCCAGCTCTTCTTGGGTCCTCAGCTCAAAGGCTCTCAATCTTGAACCTCTAGTATCCAGGTCCCAAATGAAGTGTCCAGAGCATCACAGCTTGGGGTCTTACATGGAGACATCCCACAACCCACTTTGATTTCCTACTTTTCCTTTGAATCACAACAGTCTGAATGGCCTCTAAAGCTAGGAATATTGCACCTCTCACCACAGACCTTTTCCTTTTCCTCCTCTCCCTTCCTGGAGTCTCTGTCTCTAGTCCCTCTCCCTGCACTATGGTCATACTATGTAGCTGGTCCAAATTGGCCTTGAATGCACAATCCTCTGCCTGCTTATGTTAACTGCATGCTGAGATTACAGATGCATGCTACTATGCCTAGCCTTTCCTGGGACCTCTGTCACTTCTGTCTGCTGTACTGAGCAATTCTCAATTCATCTAATTGGACACTTGAGTGCTATGCTTGGTTCTCTTCTCTCCCTAGCAGTTCACAGAAGAAAGCAACAGCTTTTCCACTCTCCATCATAGCCACAGCCATCTTCTACTGTCTATTATGCCTTTACCACATTAGCTCAGGCGTGGCTGTTCCCATGGGATGACTGGATAGTGCTGTAACTAGTTATTTTCTAGCAGGTGATCAGTGCTTCTCAGTACAACTCTTTAGGCATTTTTCACCACTTAAAGAAAAAAAAGGCTCAACTCCAGATCCTCCACAATATGATGTACACCTTACTTCAAACTCTGCACACACTGTTTGCATCTTTCTTTTGTTCTACTTAATTCAATCCACTTCTTCGCTTGTATTGTTCTATATTATTAAGACAAGGTCTTCCTATAGCCCAGGCTGCCTCAAGCTTGTGGCAATCCTCCTGCCTCAGCCTCTCTAGTGCTGGAATTACAGTATCATTACACCCTGCTCAAATTCCATTTTTCACTGCTGGAGAGTTTTCTAGAGAATCCCAGGGTTCTGAGAAAACCACTGAAGGTTCTGCAATACTTTATTTGAATTCATTATATTTTTTTTGCCTTGCCCAACACTGAACTATAATCTTGGCTCTAACCTTGTTCTAAATTATTAAAAACTGTTTTTAGAAGCACATGAAAACATAAGGCAATACACTGGAGAGCACCGATCCATTGATGTGTGCTTTTAGGTTAATTTATTTTTATGTAATCCTCAGAATGAAATCTCTTTTGTATTTTCTATCAAATTTAAGAGTAAACTGGGACTATAAGGTTGACATCTTAAAAACTGTTATCATTTACTTCCCACTTGCTGTGACTCAAGGTGTTCAAAGTTTGAATTCCTTCCTTTTTTCTTTCCTACCTAGATAGTCTCAGCCTAGGCTGGCCTTGAGCTCAAAATCCTCCTGCCTCAGCCTACTGAATGCTAGATCACAATGACAAGCATACCATCATGCCTGGCCCTTACGTTTCCCTTTTGATAGCCTTTGCATTCATGTGTGTGTGCATGTATGTGCATGTGTGCACCCATGACCAGAGGCTGACCTTGACATTGGTTGTCTTCCTCGATTGTTTCTACTTGCCAAATGGTTAGGCTGGCTGGTCACCAAGTCCCAGGGATCCTCTCCAGCCATCACTGTAAGTGGGCACTTGACAGTTGTTTCTAAAGTCTAATGAGCTGTGTTCTCATCTACCTCTCTGGAACCCTGTAAGAGTAGATTAGGTTTTTCTCTGTCGATACTTTGTGGTTTGGGCAGGTACTGTACTGTGGAGTAGTGAGTACACAGGGTCTCCTCTACATTTCCACCTTCATGGGTGCCCAGCATTCAGAAGGGACTCAATGAACACTGGCTGAATAACAGAAAGCAAACTCACTTGGGATCTCTTACCTCATTCTGCTTCTTGTCTGCTTGGACTTCCTTCAGCTGCCCCAGGAGCTTCTCTTGTTCCCGAGTCAGGGCCTTCACTGTGTCTCTAACCCTGTCAACATAGAGGAACGACAGTGCTGGACTGAAATACTAAGACCTCAGACCAATGTTTTTCTAGAGCATAATCATAAACTGCTTTTCTTTCCTTTTTTGTTTGTTTTTTGAGACAGGGTTTCTCCATATAGCCCTGGATGTCCTGAAACTCACTATGTAGACCAGGTTGGCTTCAAACTCAGAGAGATTCACCTGCCTCTGCCTCTGCCTCAGGAGTGCTGGGATTAAAGGTGTGTGCCACCATGCCTGGCTTCTTCTTCTTCTTCTTTTTTCTTTTTAAAGAAGTACATATTTTTATTTATGTGTTTTTGTTTGTATCAGATTCCACTGTAGATGGTTGTGAGCCACCATGTGGTTGCTAGGAATTGAACTCAGGACCTCTGGAGGAGCAGTCAGTGCTCTTAACTACTGAGCCATCTCTCCAGGCCCCCCCCCCCCCCCCCGCTTCCTTCTTTATGTATCATTGTACAGGGTGTTGTGGCAATGGCTCCCTGTTTCCACTCAATTAAGAGATGAAAATCCAATCTTTCAAAGACAATGTACAATCACTATTGATTCTAAACTTGCTGTAGATCAGATGGGGCAGACTTGAGAGAGGCCATAGACAGTGTGTGCACAGATGTGCATGGCCCAATAAAACCTTACTTAGTGAACACTGACATTTGAGTTTCTTATCATGTTCATTATTACAAAATATCATTCTTCTTTTATCTCATCATCAGCCTCCAAATCACGTAAGAACACAGGTGGTAGGCTAGATGAGGCACGTGAAGCATAGTGTGTGGGCTCTTGGTCCAGATGCCTCTGAGAACATAGACCTCTGTACTGACCTAGGGCAAGGTTAGTAGTACATTAAGGAGCAACCTCTGGGATAGCTTTACTTACTGCCCTAAGACTTGGGCAGAATTTCTCTTTCCTTTACAAAGATTTTTGTTGTTGCTTTAAAAAAAGATCCAACAATGCTGAATGAAAGTAACCTAATAATGTTCTTTGATGAACAAAAGAATTGGGATGTTGAACATAGTAAAAGAATCTGAAAGACAGGCATGGGTGTCAATCAGTATTTAAACTATTTGATAAACATAACTATGATAACTGTGTTTTTTTCTTTTCTTTCTTTCTTCATTTTTTTTTAAAGAACAGGGACTTCTTTGTTACAGGGCCCAGGCTGGTCTATAACTCATTATGTAGCTCACGCTGGTCTATAAGTCACTATGTAGCTCAGGCTAGTCTATAAGTCATTACATAGCCCAGGCTGGTCTGTAACTCAGTATGTAGCCCAGGCTGGTCTATAATACCCTATGTAGCCCAGGCTGGTCTATAACTCACTATGTAGCCCAGGTTAGTCTGTAACTCAGTATGTATCCCAGACTGGTCTATAAATCACTATGTTGCTTAGGAAGGTCTAACTTGTGATCTTCCTGTCTCCGCATCTTCAACAGGTAGAGCTTGGCTCTGTACAAGAGGCACAGAAACGACAGCTGTTTGATGTCCTGAGAGTGGCTTTCTCTTATACACTGTATGTCACTCTTAGTGTTAAGATTCTGTGATTTAGCTAAGCATGGTGACCAATGTTTTGAGTCTCAACATTTGGGAGGCAAAGGCAGGAAGATCTCTGTAAATTCGAGGACAGTTTGGTTTACATAGTGAGTTCTAGGACAGCCAGAGCTACACAGTGAGACTGTTTCAAAACAAACAAAGAAACAGACAAACCAATAAAAAGATTCTGTGATTTATACCTTTTGTCATACTCCCAGATCACGAGCTTTAACATTTCTCTCTCTTTTTTATAGTGCTGGGACTGAAGCTAGGGCCTTGCACACATTCAAAAGGTGTTCTAACCGCTGAGCTGTGACAATGAACATTTCCAATAGCAAGGATGGAATCTAATTCTTTTCCTGTGCTTTAAATATCTAATTTATTTATTCACTGCATATACATACACAACTTATTTATATGACTACATTATGAGTCTTGCTATGTTTCCCAGGCTAGACTCAAGGGATGCTCTTGCCTCAGCTACCCACATGCATGCCCTGTAGTAAGGTCTGAAATTAACCTTTTTATCTTTCATTGACTGTCCTCTCTAATCTTTTCTTGTAAATATTCCATCTCTAATTCTGCTTAGCTTCTGCCATATAATATATACAACTTATCTTTCTGAAGATGAAAAACATAGAATAGCATTAGGAAAGATGGACAAGGGCTGGCAGAAAGAAACCCCTAGTAAATAGAATACCCTGTATGAGATTGTGAAGGGTCAGAGAAACCAGTGAGACAGACAGAAGGTATGTCCATCTGAAACATGGGGATGGAGTGGAGGCCTTGGCGAGGTACTCATACCTGTCCAGCTCTACTTCCTTCATCAGCACTTTGTCACTGATGGTCTGGATGTCATCCTCTAACTCCAGGATACGGGCCACATGTTCTCCCTGCTGCTGGCTCAGGATGTCCCTCTCTTCTGTGAGTTCCCCATGGGACCGAGAGATCCCCTGGAAGACAGAGGGTGAAGGCAAGACTCAGGCTTAACATTATATTCCCAACCTCTGTCCTGCCACCTTCCTTGAAAAAGCTGAATGGAGATATTGTTACCTGGCATTATGCCAGTATTCCTGGGTCCAAAGAACTGAGTCTTATTACAAATTAGGAACATCCCTCTTATCATATAAAGTTCAGTCTCACTTGTTACCCTTAAGCCCATTTCTTTGATGCAAGGACCATCTTAAAAACTCCAATGACATCTTTCCTTTCTCCTATTTGCTGGGTCTAGGCCCCATTCCCCACCAGCCCCAACTCCCACCTTGTATTGCTCTGTGAGCTCCAAATGCTCCCGCTTGGCTGTGGATAGAGTGGTCTCCAGCTCCTGCACTCGGCTCCTCAGCTCTGCTACCTGATCCTCCAACTGCAGCTTCAGCTGCATCAGGTCATTCCGTTCTTGCTGGCTCTCATCCAGCTGGTTCTACATGAGCATGAGGAGAAGGGGGTGTATCTGTGAGGCACCATTCCAGACGCATCGTAGGGTAGAGATACCAAGTCAGTAGGGCGCAGCTATAGTTCTCTCTTAACTGTCAGCCCAGGCCTGACACCTTCCTCTGACAGGGCTCAGTGTCAAGGGGGGCTCCTCTAAGTTTAGCCTCTCTCTTTAGAGTCACACAGATCTGGGTAAATCTCCAGTGCAGTTTTTACTAGCCAAACCACTGAACCAGTCATCTGTGAGGTTTAAATGAGAGTAATCGATGTAAAACAGAATACGCAGTAGCAGCTTGCACTATTTCTCACTTGGGTATAAACATCTTCCTGTCACGTGGATCCATGTATCTATCAGACTATGGTTCTAGAGAGTTAAATCGCTGAGGAGATAATCACTTCCACCTTCTGAGCAACTGCTCTCCCTTCTGAAGAAATTACTGCTTCCCCACCAGCCCCTGTCCCTCACCTTCCCTCGGGCTCTCTTCCTCATACCTGCCTCTTTGCTCTTAAGACGACTCTCTCTGGCCTAGTGGAAACATTTATATAAGGCATGTTTTTTAAGTTTAAATTTTCTAGTATCTACTTTAGTAAGATAGGAAGGCTAGAGAAACAGCTCTTGTAGAGGACAAGAGTTTAGTTCCTAGCAACTACATCAGATGGCTCACAACCACCAATAACTCTAGCTCCAGAGTGCTCTACGGCCCTCCATTCTGGTCTCTGCATGTACATACAGGTACATATACCTAGGCTGGGAAAAGTAACTGAGGGATGGTGGCCCATGGCTGGGCCAGCAAGATGGCTCATTAGATAAAGGTATTTCTTGCCAAGTCTGGAAACCTGAGTCAACCCTTGGAACCTACACAGTAGGAGGAGAGAACCAACTCCCATAAGTTGATCTCTGACCTTCTCATGTGTTACAGCATATATGTACCCACATATATACATATATATATATGAAAACATACACAGATATACATAAATAAATAAATAAATAAATGTAAAATACTAAGTGTTCAAAATCTAGTGTGTTATCTTACCTGTGATTATACTTCAAATCACATTAGTCATACCTGAAGTGCCAAAGAGCCACATGTGGTCAGCACCTCTGGTACTGGATGGGGTAGTTCAGAGCCCTGCCTTACCCGTGCTAGAAGCAGATCTCAGCCTCCCTCTTCCCCTGTTCCCTGGCGCAATTTCTCTCCACCCTGTGGACCTCCTTTAGGACTTAGAGGGCAGGCAGTGTCTCTCTGAAAAGGCTGGCTCAGTTCTAGGAACCTTGAGTTACACCGGCCTGTGATGGCTTGCTCTACTGTCCTATGTGACTGTGCCTATGTGAAGCCTAAGTTTCTGGAGAGCAGACCTTTGGTAACTCCCAATGAAGTCTTCAGTTGAGGTGACAGAGGAGGGAAAGTGAAGCAAGAAGGGGCCCTTTAATACCGTCCTTGGCATCCCTGATTGAGGAGCAAGTCTGCTATTCTTACCTGAAGCACAGTGGCTTTGGGGACAACCAACAGGATGTCAGAGCCTCCATCAGCCTCCTCCAGGGTCACCAGCTCATCCATGGGCCTTGGCTCTCGGAACTGGAATGGGGGGCTCTGCCCACACACCCGGCCCTGGCGGTTCACATACCGGAATTGGTAGAGTTGGGCTCCTGGTTTGGGCAGGTAGCTGGCTGTGGGAAGAATGGTCCAGAACCCCAGTATTACCTCTGGCTCTCAAGTGCTAGCAGGTCCCTTGGTGTTACCAAGTTACCTACTGTCCACTCCCTTGGGACTGGTCCTTAAGATATGAATCCTCCTCCTCCCTGCCTAGCTACCTTCTTTTTTTCAAATTCATTCCCTCCTCATCATACGGACTACAGCTGCCACTTATTGAGTGCCAACATGTACCACACACTGCACCACCCGTGTTAACCAGATCATTTTAAATACCTCCATTGTTCCTACAAGCAGGGACCCTCTTTTAAGTCACCTGTTCAATGCTAAACAGCTTGTTGAGATCTGAATCCAGGGCATTCATACTGCTATGACCACTCTTTTTGGACATTACCACACACTTTTCCTTGTTTTACACTGGAGTTTCTCTTTCTTTGGGGTAAACAGTAGGGTTAACACCCTCTAAATCCATCCTTCTACTGGATTCTTCAAGTGCTTGGTGCCACCCCAGTGATAACTTGCTAAAATGTCTCACAAGGTCCATTTATTTATTTATTTATTTATTTATTTATTTATTTTGAGACAGGGTCTGGCATGTTGCTCGGGCCAGCGCTGATAGCCTGGGTTCAGGTTATCCTCTACCCCCAGTCTCTTCAGTAGCTGGGATGACACTGGAGTACCATTAGGCCTGCAGTTAAGAGTTATTCGAATTCACATTTCCTTATCCTCGGTGTTTTTTTGTTTCTGTTTTTGGTTTTTTTTTTTTTTTTTTTTTTTTTTTTTTTTTTTTTTTTTTTTTTGAGGCAGGGTTTCTCTGTAGCTTTGGAGCCTGTCCTGGAACTTTCTCCGTAGACCAGGCTGGCCTTGAACTCACAGAGATTCACTGCCTCTGCTTCCCAAGTGTTGGGATTAAAGGACTGCACCACCACTGCCTGGCTATCCTCTGTACTTTTTATGCCTATTAGCCTACCACCTTGTAGGCTAAACCACCACTTCTGTGGCTCCTCCATCCCAGTTTCCAATTTATCTTTATACCTTGGAATTGGACACTGGCATGGGTGGGGGAACCATCAGTTGTACTTTCTGGCACTGCAGACCATACAAATGTGTGATAATCCCGAACACAGGCAGCTTCCACCTGAAAGAGAATGTTACAGTGACAGAATCACCATCCATTTGTGACAGAAGGGTCAGCATGACTGAATGAGTGGTACCAAGGATGCTAAGACTCAGGTAAAGTTGGGGGACATTATACTATCAAGAGAGAGAAAGGCTAAGGTGGAGAAATGAAGTTTATACAGAAGGCCTCTGGCATCTGTGTCATCTTTCTCCCATCAACTTGAGAATCTTAAGGATCTAGTCACTCCTCATATTCTAACCAACCTGTGTCCCATAAGCCTGCACCAGAAGGTTTAAGGATACCTTGAAAATGCCAATCCAATCACTGGCACTGGGCATGGTGCCTGGAGGCAGAGTGTAGTGACATTCCACCTTGGTGTTGGGGATATAGGTCCGGGCTACATTCAGGAAGTTGACTCCACTCCGGGATGGTACCCGGCTTAGTGATGACTCTTCCATCCTGCCCTCAAGATGCCTGTTCTCCTTTGAAAGAAAGGGTTGTCAGACTTTTGTCTGTCCACTTTGCTTCCCTCCCCTGACATATATGCAGCCATCCACAGTCCCTGTCTACACAGGACACGCCTGGTTCCAGCCCCTAAGGTTGTGGGACCTTTTTAAGGTATCACTCTAAATCTCTGGGGCTTAGGTCTGACCTTCCATGTCTATTTCCCACTCTGTCATGTTGTACCCTCTCTGGCTTATAGGCCCTCATTTGTCTAATTTCTACTCCTTTTTACTGCCCCACTGACCAAGTCTCTGTTCCAGGTGTCTCTCCTTTTCATCTCTCAACATCCTTGGGAATTCCAAATTCTCTTGGTTTCCCATCCAACACCACATACCACCTTCTGGCTCCAAAATTCAAAACTCACCTGATGTGTGGGCCCTCTCAGTCTCAGCAGGGCTCCCTTATATATGCCTAAGCTGTACTCAGGTAAGATGCCCCAAAACAACTACTAATCTCTGATGACAATGAGTCTTCAGAGATGGAATAGGTTCAGGGACCAGCAGCCTAATCCTAGCTCCTCAGCTCTTAGTATACCTGCCCTTGAGTTGTCCATCCTGATCAACTCCAGGGAAGCAGAAGAAAGCAAGCTTGGGCTCTCCTCTGAGAACTAGAGAAGAGGAGGAGGATAGGAAAGACAGGTTCTGTCCCTCAAGTTCTATTCCAGGAAGTCAAAAATTCTGGAGGTGGCAGTTCAAGGGTGGAGTGAAATATTCAGCAGGAAGGTGGTGGTGTGGGGAGATGGAATGTGGGGGCCTGGAGCCAGGAAAGCCCCACCCTTAGGCAGGGGACAGGTTGGAAATTGGGTAAATAAGGGGCCCTGAGAAGGTGAAATGTACATTCACTATTGAGAAAAGGGACAGAGTTCAACATGGAACACTCTTCCCCACCCCCCCACCCCCGCCCCATCTTGCCCAGAGCAGAACTAGAAACCCAGCGATTGACTGGATGTTAACTCAGCTCTATTCCCTATTTCCTGCTGGCACCACTTAGCCTCAATTCTGTCTAAATCCTGCCATATGCTTGGGTTGGTGGCAAAAGATACAAAGGTAGGATGGAGTTGAAAGGGAAGTGCCAAGAGTTAATATGGAAAATATGAATTGGGTGAGAACAGATAACAACAATCCAGAGTACAGGATAGGGGGTGGAATAGCTTGGTGGGTAAAGGTGCTTGGCACCAAACCTGACAACTTGAGTTCAACTTAGTCACCTAGGGAGTCACCTAGTAGGAGAAAACAGACTTCCCTAAGTTGTTCTCAGAGTTCTGCATATCTACATACACATACATACACACACACACACACACACACACACACACACGTAAAATAAAACATAAAACAGTACTCATAGATGAATAAGAACATATGATGTACGTGTTAGAAAATGTCATAATGAAATTCATTGTATGTTAACTTAAAAATAAACCACTCCTCAGTCCAGGGCTATGAGGCAGCCCTCTTCTCTCCAGCCGGCCAATCTGCTTCCTGTGTCAGCTGCAGCTGATGTGTCCAATCAGCCATCACTAGTCATATGCACGCCCCCAAACACCACAAACCCACACCAGGCTGAGATGGCCGGGGAGAAACTTTAAAAGGTATTGGATACTCCATGTAAATAGAGAGGTGGGCTAGCAATGAAAAAGGGAACAGTTTCTTCTTTGAAAAGAGATGGAGTAAGCCCTATTTCAATGTCTTTTTTTTTTTTTATTTTCATCTCTGAAAAATCCCTCGTTACATCTAGTTTGTTTTCTTCAAATACAATTCTTTCGAGGGTAGGGTTGAGTGTGAACTGTCTACAAAGCTCAACGCGTCGAGAACCTCCGAACCCCTCCCCCTCCCCCCAAAAATCTGTAACAGCTGCAAACATTCTCTATGTCTGGTAGTCCTGGCCATCTAAAGTATACTTCAAATGGTGTGTGTGTGTGTGTGTGTGTGTGTGTGTGTGTCCTCGCCGCGGTTGGTCTCTAAATGTTCTGGCATTCCACAAGTTGCAAGTTTTCCTCTCAGCGTAGTAAAGGCCTTTAGATCTTTGGATTGGGGTGAAAGAGGGAAGGTCTGTGAGGGCAAAGACTTGCCTGGAAAAGATTAAGCAAATATTTCAGTTCCTTCAAGCTTCCACTAGAGGATCGAACTTTTACAGAGAAGGCCTCGTAAGAAAGCGAGGCCGTAAGAATGCGGGGGCTACCTCCTCAAGGCCCCCTTGAAACCAACAACACCCGAAACATGGGGCTGGCTTCTTCAGTGCGTAAAGTATTAAAACCCAAAGTCTCCTGCTGTCCTCTTCTACAGTTCTCTCGGATTAGCCTTTCGCAGGCTGAGAATCGGGTTGACCACCCCCGCGTAAGCCCACCCTCAGTTAGGCCAAGTTTCTTACCCCACAGACGGATCAGCTGTTCCCCTCACCTTTCACCAACAACAAAAACAGCACCGGACTGCAGGAGGGAAGAGTGGCGCGAGAGCTTCTGGGGCGTGTGGTTCTTCTGTGACCTGAAACCACTCAGTTGTCTACCTCCTGAACTACAAGTCCCAAGAGGCTTCGCACAATGAGGCGGGGAAGAGGGCGGGGCCAGGGTGGGCTCATTGAGGCTTCCCGGGAGTTGTAGTTCTCACTTCCGTGGCAGTTCAGGAGGGTGTGGCTACCAAAGAACTTCCCGGCCCATAATTCCTCAGGAAGGACGGGTTGATACAGTGGTGCCTGCCGGTTCGTAGCGTGCTTGGTGGTTGAGGGCTCTCACGCGTTCTGCATAGCTATTTTCAGCGGGGCAGAACGCTTCCAGCACAGCCTTCTTGTTCGCTTTACAAGTTATTTATTAGATAGGTCGTAGTGTTATATCCACATACAAAAGAAAAAGTTGCTTAAGGGAATCGTGTAGTGACAAGGCTATGAAACTGTAGAACTCTGCAAGGGCTCATTCCAAGCTATGAGCTACATACATACACCCTGGCTGGTCACCAGGGTCACCACGTTGGGGATGGGGAACTCACCGTGGTGGTAGTGGTTATTTATTTTTAACTTACTCTGACCTCAGGGTTGACAGATCTTGTAAAAAGTCCCACAGCTTACTCTTTTGTTCCAGCTTGAGGATTTCTGTGCCAAGAGTCTGATAACACACACCTGCACGTGTTCACTCTAGAGTGGCTTCTAAGTCTAGGAATAGAATTGCCTGAGGTGGTGGCCCGAAACTATGGAATGAGAAGCATGCGGTTGAAAAGGGAGCTTGGCATGATGCAGGACTTGCCACAGCTCACAAACAAGCTACTTAGAGAGGCCTCTTTGCCCAAGCCTTTAAACTGGCTTAATTAGAGTAACAATACAAGTTGTTGCTATGTTTTTTATTTGGAATAGGTGAAAGATTCACACTATTCCCACACCCCAAGTCACTTAAGGACTTGAACATTCCTTACCACTGTGGGCCACCTCCTACCCTTGAATAGAGTTCAAACTTCTCCCCATGTCTATATTAGAGGATTAGGTGAGGTGCAGTGGCACACATCTGTAGTCCCAGCATTGAAGGGGTAGAGGCAGGGGGATCCTGGAGATTTCAGTGCCTATGTGGGCTACATAGGAGATCCTGTCTCACAAATAAATAAGTAAATAAATACATTCTAAGGATGGCTGTCCTCTTCCTAGCTGCCTGTTTTAGCTGCAGTAGGTTCTGGCATCTCTGCCTTTCCCATGTTTTTGGTACTTTTTTAATTTTAAGACTGAAGAGGGTATTTGGTGCTGTCCTTGGGTGCCTTTCATTTGAAGATCTTCAAGCATTAAGTCACTGGGCCGCACAAACATTAAGGCGACACGTCTGTGTCATTAGTCAGGATTTATGAGTTAGAGCACGAGCTGCTGGATGGGGAGATGGCTCAAGGTCCTGGGATGAGCTAAGAATGAAGCCTGTCCAAAGACTGACTCAAGTCTCAAATGTTAATTTTGTCTTCCATCAGAATTAAAGCCTGTAAAAATTTCAATCTCAAGAAGAGCTAGAAATAATAACAATTTTCACATTTGGGGGTGTTTACAGTGTGTTCGAATAGCCATGCAATGTAGGCCCTATTACCACCCCTGTTTTACACATGATGAGAATGAGACACAGACAGATGAGTAACTCAATGGGTTAATTCAGCCAGTAAGTGGTAGAACAGGGGTTCAAGTTTCAGTAGTCAGCACACCATATTAATGTGGTTTTAAATTCTGTTGTTGTAAGGAGCAGTGGCGTTAGTCAGGGGATAAATATCCATGGAGTTTTCATGTTCTCGGTGAAGGCTCGTGGCAACAGGAAGCAGCATCACTCAACAAGCATGTGCCAGGACTATGCTGGATGCTCCATACATTTCACTGAAAGGATAAATATAGACACTGAAGGATATATTTGATTTGGATAGTTTGTCAAGATGGGACCAGGAAGAGAAAGCTTACTCTAGGATGAAGCCAAAATTCAGAAAAGGGCCTGGATAATGGTCACCAGAGATTAGAGAGATACTCAAAATAGCACATTAGTTTCAAAGTACACACACACACACACACACACACTGAAAAACAACAACAAAAGTAAATAAATAAAATGCACGAGGCATTGGGTTTGATCCCCAGCACTGGATAAACTGGGGCATGGAAGCATACACCTGGAATCAACTTGGAAGTTAGAGGCAGGATTATCAAGTGCTCAAGGTCATCCTTAGCACTTGGGAGCCAGTTTTAGCTATAGGAGACCCTGTTTAACAAAACAAAACAAACAGGGCTAGCAAGATGGCTCAACAGGTTAAAGCACTTGTCAAGCAAGCCTAACAATAAGAGCACAACCCCTGGGAGCCATTTGAAAAAGGTGGATGTGATAACATACAGCTGATTATGTATATCTCAGCATTTGTATGTCACGATGGTTAATGGACACAGGAGAATTGCCCTGACCCTCACAGGTGGAGAAAACAAGAGGAAAACTGAAAGTCATCTTCTGACCTCCACATAAGATGGCAACCATGCCACTTGAATTCACACACACTCACACACACACACACACACACACACACACACACACACACACACACACGCACAAAACAAACTAATAAATAAATGAATAATTCAAATATGGCCTGGAAAATGCTTTAGAAGTTAAGAGCACTGGCTACTCTTCCAGAGGACCCAGGTTCTATTTCCAGAACCCACATGACCAATAACAACTGTCTGTAACTCCAGTTCCAGGGTATTGATGGCCTTTTTTGACCTCTGTAAACTCCAGTACACATTAGTTACATATGTATGTAAATTTAGGCAAAGTACCCATACACATAAAATAAGAGTAAATAAGTTTTTTAAATTAAAAAAAAGGGAGCCGTGTAGTGGTGATGCATGCCTTTAATCCCAACATTTAGGAGGCGCAGGCAGGCAGATCTCTGTGAGTTTGAGGCCAACCTAGTCTACAGAAAGTATTCCAGGACAGCCAGGGCTACACAGAGAAACCCTGCCTCCAAAAACCAAATCAAGCTGGGCAGTGGTGGTGCATGCCTTTGATCCTAGCACTTGGGAGGCAGAGGCAGGCAGATCTATGTGAGTTTGAGGCCAGCCTGGTCTACAAAGTTACACAGAGAAACCCTGTCTCTAAAAACCAAAAACCAAACCAAACCAAACCAAAACAAACAAACAAACAAAAAAAAAAACACCACCACCACCACCAACAAAACAACCAAAAACAAAACAAGAGGACTAGAGAGATGACTCAGGGATTAAGAGCACTGACTGCCCTTTCAGAGGACCTGGGTTCAATTCCTAGCACCAACATAGTAGCTAACAACTGTCTGCAACTCCAGTTCCAGGTGTTCTGATGTCCTGTTCTAGCTTCCAAGGGTGCCAGGCACAAATGTGGTGCATAAACATATATGCAGACAAAATAGCCATATAATAAAATATAATAATAATAAAAATATTTTAAAATATTAAAAACAAAATCAAGGAAAACATTTTGAGGGGCATTTTTCATAGCCTTTGCTTCTGAACTTGCTACAGATGACCTTAAGCTTAGTGACCTTTGAAACCATATATTAGACAGGCGGATAATTCCACCTACTAGGAGACTAAGGCTCTTAAGTTCACAACCTGACTTGGAGGCAGAGTGAGTCAAGTCCAGCCTGGGCAACTGAGTGAAACTCTGTCTCCAAATAGAAAAAGGGAAAGGAGTGCTGGGGTTGTAGCTTGCACTGCAAAGTTTTTGGTTCGATCCCCAGCACCATAAGAAAACTCACATGTTGAAGATAGTACAGTCTCAGGACAGAAGGACTCTGGTTCCCTGTGTCACTATTAATTCGGGCCCATGCTTTGGGACATTACTTGACCTTGATTTCTGTTTTGTTATAAGATTAAAGATTTGGGAACTATTTTTTGTAGTAGCAAATGTTTTCTTAATTCATCAAAAGTTTGGAATCATTCGTTTTAGAAGTTACTAATGATTTTTTTTTTTCTTTGAGACAGGTTCTCATAGGTTCCTGACTGTCCTGGAACTCTGAAACCCCAAAATCACCAAGAGACCCATTTCGATGCAAAAGCAAAGAGTCTTTTATTGTTGTTTAACGAGCTAACCCCATTAGCTTGGTCCCTTCGTCCATTCATCCAGGCTTGGGGAAGGCTCTGAGAAATGGGGGTGGGGGGTGGGGATGGGAGAGTGGGGGAGTGGGTGGGGGTGTTGGGTAGAGCAAGGGGAATGTCTAGGGGCATGCAGCAGTCTCAGGATTGGTACGCTTCTGGGCTTGGGCGATCTGTCCTGTGTTGATTGGTCAACTGGTTGTTATGGCCCATAGGTCCTCCCAGGGCGGTTGCTAGGCTCTGCATATCACTGGTGTGCACTTGTATATAAAGCATAGAGCCATAAAGCATAGCCCTGCCAGCTAACTTCTGATTGGTTCCTTGCCATGAGGAGGATATCTGATCTAATGACTGGGGCAGGAGGGGCAAGGTCAGGCAAGCACATGTTAAGTCTTTCCTGCAGCCTGTCATGGCTGCTAAAGCAGGGGCCTGGTCCCTTCACTATGTAGACCAGGCTGACCTAGAACTCATAGAGATCTCCCCGCCTCTGACTCCCGAATGCTGAGATTAAAGGTGTGCATCACCATGCTCAGTTGATTTCTTTTTTAATTTAATGTGGGTCACAGTGTACATGTGGAGGTCAGAGGACAACTTTGAAAAGTCAGTTTTCTCCCAGGAATGAAATTCAGGTCATCAGGCTTGCCTTTACCCACTAAGTTAGGCTAAGCCAACAACTCACTAAAATAATTTTTTATTTCTTTTCTTTTCTTTTTTTTTTTTTTTTTTTTTTTTTTTTTTTTTTTGGCTTTTCGAGACAGGGTTTCTCTGTGGCTTTGGAGGCTGACCTGGAACTAGCTCTTGTAGACCAGGCTGGTCTCTAACTCACAGAGATCCACCTGCCTCTGCCTCCCGAGTGCTGGGATTAAAGGCGTGCGCCACCACTGCCCGGCTAATTTTTTATTTCTTGAAACAGGGGCTTTCTATGTAGTCTTGCCTGTCCTGGAACTCGATTTGTAGAGCAGGCTGGTCTTGAACTCACAGAGATCTTTCTGCCTTCTCAGTGGTAGGATTAAAACTGTGTGCTACCATGCCCACCACTGGATTTTTTTTTTTAAGGGGAAGAGTGTGGTGGTTTGAAAGAAAGTGGCTCCCAAAGGGAGTGGCACTATTAGGAGGTGTGGCCTTGTTGGAATGGAGGAGGGCTTTGAGGACTCATATATGCTCAAGCCACATCCAGTGCGATAGTTCATTTCCTGTTGCCTGCACAAGATGTAGAACTCTCAGCTACCTCTCCAGCACCATGTCTGCTGCTCTTCATCATGTCCCACCATGATGATAATGGAATGAACTTCTGAACTGTAAGCTACCCATTAAATGTTTTCCTTTAGAGGAGTTGCCATGGTCATGGTATCTCTTTACAGCAAAAGAAAACCCTAACACACACACACACACACACACACACACACACACACACACACACACAGAGAGAGAGAGAGAGAGAGAGAGAGAGAGAGAGAGAGAAAGAGACAGACAGAGAGAGACAGAGACAGAGAGAGACTCTCTGAGGACAGATGGAGTTTGTGAAGAACAGAGAATACTGAGTAAGGACGGAGACTTGGGGTCTTTTATTTTCTTGGGATGCAGTCTTGGGATTAACTTCTGACAAAGGGAAAGGGGAAAGGTGACATTGGTGGGCTCTCTAGAGGCTGGGGGGGGCAGCTGTGAAACAAATCACATTTTCCTGAAGTATGTTCCTCCCCAATCCCTCCTGTTTTGGGATAGAATGAAGGTACTATACATACTAAGCAAATATTCTACAACTGAGCCAAACTCTAACCCCTTTCCTGAACTTTTATATCTCTTTTGTAAAATTCCTTACTCTGGTCTTTGCCTCATCTAGCGCAGTGCCTGTACCAACATGATGTGTGTTGAATGGAAGTTGGCTCTGGCCTCTAAGCAGTGAGGAGCCATTGTTATTCGAGTGCCTGCTGCGTGGGAGGTGCCCTCTCATCTCAATCCCATGCCAGGTACAGTCTGAGTTCCACAAAGACAGAAAAAGACAGACTGTGAGTAACCTGGGCTGGGTGTGGCGGTGCACACCTGAAATTCCAGCACTCTTGAAAGTGGGACTGGAGGATTGCTGTCAGTTCAAGGCCAGCCTGACCTACAGACCCAGCTCCTGGAAGCCTGAGACAGGAGGATTAGTACCAGAGTTGTTAGGGTCAGAGCCTGGGCTGGGCAGCCTGTGCTCAATAAGTCAATTAAGAGGCAAGAGAGATAAGCAACAGTGAACAGAGAAAGGAGATTTATTCAATGTGGCCACGTTGGGAAGAGAAACAAATAGAGAAACAATCACCATCTTGGGGTCCTGATATGAAGCATAAACACAGAGCAAAAGCTATTCATAACTAAGTCCGGGTCAAGTGGTGGCCCTGCTCACCGTCCTCATCTGGCTCCAGTCTATTCCGCAAGGAGATCTGACAATAGGTCAGAACTGAGCTAATCTCTTTCTGAGAGGCAAGCTCCTCCTCTGGCTGGCACCAGCCTTCCTTTCCCAGCAGGAAAGTTTTCCTGGAAAATTCCAGTTTCTTGGGGGCTTTGGGACCATTGTCTGAATTGTCTGATAGTCAAAGAGAGGAGCCATGGGTCTTTAAAGCTCCTGGACAGTTACTGGATGTTTGAAGCCAGCCTGGGCTGCATAATTAAAAGGCCGCCTGAGTCTACAGAATAAGGTTCTATCTCAGAAAGAAAGGAAGGAAGAGGGGCCTGGAGAAATGGCTCAGAGGTTAAGAGCACTGACCGCTCTTCCAGAGGTCCTGAGTTCAATTCCCAGCAACCACATGGTGTCTCACAACCATCCGCAATGAGGCCTGGTGCCCTCTTCTGGCAGGCAGGCAGGCATACATGTAGGCAGAACAGTGCATACATAATAAATAAATCTTAAAGAAAGGAAGAAAAAGTAAGACACAGGGAAACAGCCTCTCAGATATTACAGACACTGCTAATGTGTCCCAGCTGCAGATTCTCTCTCTCTCTCTCTCTCTCTCTTTCTCTCTCTCTCTGTTTTTGTTTTTGAGACAGGGTTTCTCTGTGTAACAGCCCTACCTGTCCTGGAACTAGCTATGTAGACCAGGCAGGCCTGGAACTCACAGAGATCTGCCTGCTTCTGCCTCCCAAGTGATGGGATTAAAGGCATTGCCCAGTTCCAGCTGTAGACTCTTAAGGAAAATAAAAGTATTGCCATAATGTTTTGTTTTGCTCTTTGCCTTATTCTTATTTTTTTCGAGACAGGGTTTCTCTGTGGCTTTGGAGGCTGTCCTGGAACTAGCTCTTATAGACCAGGCTGGTCTTTAACTCACAGAGATCCATCTGCCTCTGCCTCCTGAGTGCTGGGATTAAAGGCGGGTGCCACCACCGCCAGGCTACCATAATGTTTTGAGACAGGGTCTTAACTATGTTACCCAGGCTTGATTTCCAATCTCTGGGCTCAAGCTATTCTCCTGCCTCAGCCTTCCATGTCACTGGGGACCCAGACACAAAGTTTAGTTCAAAGTTTGTCTTTCAGACATTTGTTTATTTGTGTATGGGTTTATTTATAGACAGGGTCTCCTATAGTTCAGGCTAGTCTTGAACTCAGCATTTGGTTGAGGATGACCCAGAATTCCTGCTCTTTTTGCTTCCACTTCCTGAATGCTGAGATTACTGTCTGTCCTCCTTGGCCAGCTTTGGACTGTTATCCAATGAATGGCTTCTTTTTTTGGTCCTAGTATTAGTTATTTTTCCTGTCGTTGCGAATAAATACACCTACAAAAATAACTTGAGGAAGAAAGGGTTACTTTTGGTTTATACTTCTATGAACGTTCATCATGGGGTGGGGTAGGTAATAGGTAGAGAGGCTTTAGATACATTGTGTCTCAAGTCAGGAAGCAGAGCAGATGAAAGCTTGAGCGTGTGTGTGCGTGTGCGTGTGCGTGTGCGTGTGTGTGTCCCCTCTCTCCCTCCCTCCCTTTCCCTCTCCCTTCCTCCCAGCTCTCTACCTTACTGGGGATTGAACCCAAGGACTCACACCTGATAAGGAAACACTGGGCTGCTTAGCTACACTCCAGTCCAGCTTTCTCCTTTTTATTCAATCCAGGGCCCTGAGCCCATAGAATGTTACTAACCAGTTACAATGAATCTTTCCATTTTAGTTAACCTAATGTAGATTGTCCTTCACAGGTATGCCCAGAGGCTACCCTAATCTAGACCCTGACAAGGTGAAAGACAGTAGACAGTATTGGTCATCAGGGTCCTCTTCATCCTTTACTTGACTGGGAAGGGTGTGAAATCCATATGATGCTCTGGTCTGCAGCTCTTCCTTCCTCCATAGACCAGAGTTGCCACTAACATCAGTTCTCCCATCTCTGTCTTCATCTAATCTGAAGCTAAGTTCTCATAAAGAACAGTTTTGGAGGCAGAAGATTGGATAGCCCCTTTGTTCTTCTTTTTAAAGGCCTAATGGTAGACCAAAGATGACAGTGAGTAGGAGCCAGACAAGAGGGGAAGTAGAGAAAGAGAAGGAGGGAAGGAGGAAGGGAGACGGAAGGAGGAAAGGGGAGAGAAAGGGAAAGAGGTCACATCATAAAACGGGAAGCCATGTAACAATCCAGTCCTTGTCTGAGTTCATGAGAACTATCTTAACGCCTTCCAAAGTCAGGAACCCCAGGGCCTAAGGACCTCCTAGTAGTCTCCACCTTCTAGAATTTGCATTCAGTCTTCTCCTGGGGGCCTAGCTTCCTACAGTGAGCACTTTGGGGAGAACCTCTACCCAAATAATAGAGATTGCTAGTTGTGGTGATGATGCTCCCCTGTAATCTCAGGAGGTAGGAAGATCATGAGTTCAAGACCAGCCTCAGCTATTGAGCAAGACACCCTGTCAAAAACAAACAAAAAATAGCAGTTACCTCAGCCAGTTTTAAGCAAGATGCAGGAGTAAGATGCAGCTGTGATGATTAAAGCATCCATTCATCCATATTATCACTTGTATTTACTGAATTCATGTGTGTGTGTGTGTGTGTGTGTGTGTGTGTGTGTGTGTTTGTAGACCAGATACCAATACCAGGTGTGTTCCCTGACTTGGAACTCATTTAGTCTAGCTAGCCAGCTCTCCCTGGGATACCCTGTCTGTTTCCCAAGTGCTGGGATTACAGGCAGGCTGCAACCCCCACCTGGCATTTACATGAGTGTCAGGGAGCTGGTTTGCCTGATATGACACATCTCACCAGATCCTTTGAGCATGTTTTTAATAAACATTATGGACTAACTGTGGAAGAATAGCCAGTGACATTTGGACACTTGCTTGATTTTTCACAACCAATAGTGTGAAGTAGGTTATATTATTACATTGATATGATTTCTTTTTTGTACTATTGGTGTGTTGAGGATTTGGGCTGCAGATGATGACTGTCTCTGTATTGTACAGAACATTTGCCCACTGAGTGGATGCTCTTCTGGTTTCAGCCTCTGCCTGGAGAGAGGCATTATATCTACTCTGTACTCTGGCTGTACCCTACAATCCCCTGGTTGAACACTCTAAAGGGCACTCTAAAGAAAGAAATTGGCTGCCTTTCTTCTTATTGTCAGCTCAGGGCCATTCCTTTCGTGCCTGGGGCAGAGTTGGAGATGGAGGCTCTGTCCAGCCCAGGCTGTCTGCCCAGGGACCCAGGTTGGCATGGTCTGCTCTGAGCAGTGCTCACCCACATCTGAGTTAGTTATTTTGCATGGCTCTGAATAACAGGCTTGAGAAAATAATGTAAGATGGGAAAGGTCTACTTTGGCCCATAGCTTCACAGGGCTCAATGCATGCTTGCTTGGCCCTGTGGGATTTGGGCAGAACATCACAAAGATGGAAGTGTGTGGTGGAGGATTGGTGGGACCCTGGGGATGAGGTATAACCTTCAAAAGCACGTTGCCAGTGACCCCCTACCTCCCAATGTCTCTACTACTTTCCCCAAGTAGTAGTCCACCCACTATGGACCAAGAGCTTAACATGGAGCCTATGGGACGACAGGGCATGGTCAGATGGTAACAGCCTGGATCCCTCTTTCTGTCTCTCTCTACTCACAGATTGTGTGACATTTTGGAGGGTGGAGTGCTTGGGAACCTAGCCCACCACTTCCCACCCCAATCTGGCCCTGGGCACAGGCCACATGGCACTGGCCATCAGCCTGGCCTGCTGCCCATCTATTATGGCCTCAGCTGCTGGGCTGGCACACTGACCAAACGAGACAGCCCTGTCCTCCCTCAGTCCTGTTCCTGGGGCAGAAGTGGCAGTTTGATGAGGCAGTGCTGGGCAGGGGTGGGAAGTGGTAGTGACTGAGAGCTTAGGGTGGAGAAGGGCTCATTATGTCCTGAGCAGGTGTGTCCAACCTACAGGCTGCGTGTGGCTAGTGACAGCTGTGAATGTAGCCCAACACAAAACTGTAAACTTACTTAACACGTGATTAGATTTTTTTTGGTGTTTTTTTTTTTTTTTCTTTAAGAACTTGGTTTTGACATTCCCATGATCGTTGTAGGTGACAGTGTCATGCTGCAATCCCACTGCTGCATTGCTGGACTGCAAGCCTCGGAGAAGCAGCTGCTGAGCTGCAAAGTAAGGCAAGGGACTAGAGGGAGGATGGTGTCTCCCCACTGGGCCTTGGTTCTCTTCCTTCTTCAGAGCATGAGCCTAAGCACACCTTGCACTGGTGGGCATGCTCCCAGCAGAGGCGTGGAAGGGCTCTCCACACTGTGGGATAGACGGGTAGCTATGGCCAGGATGTGAACTATGAGACTACTGTAATGGTACAGAAGGGTGGGCATTGGCTGGGGCATGACCCTGGTCTGACCCAGCACAGACCCACTATATCTGCTATGTGGGGAAGCCTCCACCCTTGTTATGAAGAACAACAGCTCTCCCTTCTCATGACAGCATCCCGCCCATCCCTTGCAGGTGCTGTGTGGGGTATGGGCCATACATCCATGTGCACTGTATGTTCAAATGTGTGAATTCCCTGAAGAGAAGCTGGGTGGGGGGGGGCGCAGTTAGGAAGCCTGAAAAAGATGGGGAATTTATGAGGCGCTTTTGTCGGGAGACAGTCGTAATGAAGAAAATTCAATTTTCTGCAGCTCGGAGAGTCAATATGTTAAATCTCGGAGAAGCTGCAGAGTGACAGCAGAATGGCAAAGTCAATGGGACGTGTGTGGGAGGGAGCGTCTGCCTGTGTCTGCAGCCGGCCGCCTCCTCTCCATACCCTTGAACTTAAGTTGGGGGACAGGATGGTACCAGATACTTAAGTTCTTGGAAGTGCCCTGCTTCTTTCTGTCCAGCCCAGCGGCTCTCTTCTCATGCTTGCTTTTCCCAATGAGAAAAGCTGTCTTTCCCCAAGTTGGCTCTACCCTAGCAACAGCTTACAAGGAAGCCCTTCTTGTAGTCTAAGCAGTACTCTCTGTTGATACAGTTACTGATTTTATAGTGCCCGTTTCTAACGTAAAGCCACTAATAGGAAAAATTTCCTTCTAACTTTTCATTCTCATCTCTACCAGCATTTACTATTTCCAAGCAAGGTTCCATTCTCTGCAGTTTTCACCCTCTTTCCAGCTTCCTGTTCCAGAAGGCAGCACAGAAAGAGCACTGGCGTGTGTGTGTGTGTGTGTGTGTGTGTGTGTGTGTGTGTGTGTGTGTGTTGGGGAGTGTCCTCAGTGAGCCCAGTGTCACCAGGAGCCTCGATTAGCCGAGCTGCTGGCTGTGTAATTGGCGTGTGCCCGCGTCCCTGGGGTCTGGTGTGTTAACAGCGGTCCCTGTGGTGAGTAACGAGATCTGGGCCCATGGCTGGTTGCGCATTCTAATTAATTAGTGTTCCTCTGGTGTAGAGGAATGAGGAGAAGCTGAGGAGGCCACGTGGGAGCATCTCAGAGTCAGGGTCTCTTTTCACAGCCCAGAGCTCCCAGAGGCCTGAGGGAATGGAAACATCCACCTCAGAGAGAGGGGCTGGGTGGGAGTGGACTGGGTGCAAAGAGGCTGGCTGTATGCTGGCAGTCCATGGTTGGCACAAGCGTCTGCCCTCAGCTAAGGCAGGATCCAGACTCAAGCCTTTGTGACACATCTTCGTCCAGATACCCAGGAGGATGTGGAGGACCTTTCCGGCTTCATTCTTTTTTTTTTTTTAATTTATTTCTATTTAAATTAGAAACAAGCCTGCTTTACATGTCAATCCAAGCTCCCTCTCCTCCTCCTCAACCCCCCCACTAAGCCCCCACCCCCCCACCAGTCCCCCACCAACTCCCTACCCCATCCTCTCTCCCTTCCCCAGGGAGAGTGAGGCCTCCATGGGGATCCCAAAAGTCTGTCGTATCATAGGGGGCAGGGCCTAGGCCCTCCCCCATGTGTCCAGGCTGAGACAGCATCCCTCCACATGGAATGGGCTCCCAAAGTCCATTCGTACGACAGGGATAAGTACTGATCTACTTACTACCCGAGGCCCCACAGATTGCCGAGGCCTCCTCATTGACACCCACGTTCAAGGGGTCTGGATCAGTCCCATGCTGGCCTCCCAGACATCAGTCTGGGGTCCATGAGCAACCCCTTGTTCAGGTCAACTGTTTCTGTGGGTTTCTCCAGCCCGGTCTTGACCCCTTTGCACATCACTCCTCCCTCTCTGCAACTGGGTTCCAGGAGTTCAGTTCAGTGTGTAGCTGTGGGTGTCTCCGGCCTCATTCTTATCTGCTCACAGCTGCCTCCACTTTCCAAGCTGTTTCTCCACCAGCCATTCACACCTACTTGAGCTCAGGCTCAAGAGCTTTTGTACTCTACCTTCCAGGTCTATGCCTGCCCCTTCTACTCATATGCACACGTGGACTTCTCGGCTCTTGGGGTGATTTTCCAGTTTGGCAACCTTTCCTGCAAGACCTCTGTGGATTGAACCCAGAGTCTTGCCCATGCTAGGCAAGCAGGTTACCATGCAGCCCAGTCAGATTTTCCTGCTTGAGCCTGCCAAGTGCATCGCCTGGTTAGTCTTTTTTTTTTGAAACCTGACGTCTGGGGGAATACAACAGAAAACTTCAAGTAGGGAGTAGGGAGAAGGGTGGGAGAGAGCCTCCCTCCCCACGACCCCACTCCCACAGTAAGAGCGTGATTACTACAGAAGCAAGAAAGATTAGGTGAGAAGTAAGGAAGAACTTCCAGCCAGCAGAAGGGCTCTACTTATTTGCTGAGGCATTAGTCTATGCCTGATGCCTGGAGGGAATAGGATGTGCAATCACCCCTTCCCATCTCCCTCACGGAGATCTTCCTTTAACACTGAAGTTGAGTAAGGTGTGTGGGGCGGGGAGAGTGGGGAGGGAAACTAGAGAAAACCCGCAGAATTGGAGATGAGGCTGCGGCAGGCTCCCTGCCTTCCATGTGGCGGCACGAACCCGGTTCCCGCGCCCGGTAATTGCTAAATTACCCGCCATCTGCTCAGCTCTCAGACATAAATTATCTGCGAGGAGAAAAGCCACAGAGGCGGTGTACTTTCCTCCCGCCCGCCCAAACCCGAGAGAGGGACTGAGGGTGGGCTCAGGCAGCCCAGGCCTCTGTCCTGGCCAGAGGGGCAGCAGTCCAAGGACACTACGCGGGCCCTTCGGGAAGGGGTGGGACACGATGACCCGGGCCTGATGTGAACAGGCCTCTCAATGGGCGGGGCCTGACATGGACCGGCCTCCGGGTGGGAGGGGCGCTCCCCGTGGCTCCAAGGAGGAGGCGGGACCTGTGTGATGGGCGGGGCTTCTCACAGGTGGGCCCAAAGGTCTCTGAGGTTTTGGTGAGCCACTCTTGGCTACCCATCCAGGGCCTTGGCCCCTGGTGTCTCTCCAGCCGTCACTAATAGCTGTCCCAGGAGCAGGGCAGGAGAGACGGGGACAAGCCGAGGGCGTGAGCAGGACCTCGCCCTGGGACCTTGGGTTCTGAGGGTGGAACAGGAGTTCGAGGGATGTAGACGTAACAGGCAACGGATCAAAGGCTGCAGGTTGTAGAGGTGCAGAGTTGGAAGGAATGGAGGGTGGGCCTTTGGGAGATGGGGCAGGTGTAGGTGGAGTGAGGAGCAGGCACAGGAAGTGGGGAGCCAAGATGGGAACTCAGGAATGGCAGAGTGGGCCCCATGGACATGGAGAACCTGAGGAGGGTCGAAGGCAGAGAGACCACACATTAGCGAGCCCAGACCTGAAGAGATGTGGGGAGCCAACGCTGCTCCAGGGAAACAAGGGTGCCTTGGACGGTCCCAGGAAGGTGGCATCTCCAGAGCCATCTGTCGCTCTCAGGCTGGGGGCCTGGCTTTCAGGCTGGGGCTTGGCTCTCTGGAGCTGAGGAGTAGGGGTCCCACCCTCTCCCCGAGCTTCAGGCACCTGCAGAGTGTACCCATGGAGTGGGGGTTGGCGGGCGACTCCCTGCTCCATGCAGGAGAGAGTGGGGTTTGTGCGGAGCGATTGTTTAGTATTCATGGGGCAACGCAATCTCTCCCACATCTGCTTAGCGCAGCAAGTCCTGTCATATAACTGTCTCCCGCACTGTCTGTCCATAAAGAATGTCTCGGAATTGGTGTAATTCAGAGAAATTAATGACGACTTTCTGCGGGACGGCTCCCTGGGGGATGATTAACACTTCATCGTCCATCTGATGCGCGGGGCCCAGCGCTCCATCGCGAACATTTGGGCCTTGGCCAGCCGCATTAAAGGTTATTACGGAAAACGCGACCTGCAAACGGGCGAGAGGCATGATGGACCAGGGGTGGGGGGAGGGAGGACTGGGGAACCCATCTGAGCTGGCCAAGTCCTAGATCAAGTTTCCTGAGGTGTGCCCATCTGAGGGGTCTGATGCTGAGTGAGAACGAGTTTCTGTTTTAGACTATGAAGGAGTGGGAGGGTATTGGAGAGCTGCTAGGCTCCACCTCACCTCAGAGCTGGAAAAGGAAGTTGAGTCATTCTTCGTGGGGGGATGCACTGCTAATGGAGGCTTTCCTTGTTTTTTAGGTGAGTTTTATTAACAGTTGCAACCAAGACCCAGAAAGGTTGTGTTATGTGTTCAAGGTAGCACAGCTTACGAAGACACCAACGCAGAATTTGAACTCTCAAGCTCTTATTCTTTCCACCACACCATGGAGCAGCCTCACTGTCTGCCTCAACTTCCAGCATAAGGGGTGGTAGCAAAGAGCTCAAAAGTGTTTGGTGCTTAAGTGCATGATCACTGACTGTGTGGTCTCCACCTTTGGTCTAGACCAGAGACCTGAAGACTCTGGGCAAGAAATGGTACTGGGTGCCATTGTGGGTCTGCAAGCATGGTTTTGTATAGCTTCCTTGTGCAGGTGGACAGTCTCAGTCCCTAGACCGGTCCTTGGTCTGAAGGAAGGGGTACAGGCACGCAAACAGTGCTGGTGAGCATTAGAGTGCAAGTTTGTGTGTACATATGTCAGCCAAGGTATGAGTTACGAGCAGGTATGTCTTGCGCATGTGTGAACATCAACTTCTGAGTAGTCTGCCCCTCTCAGCTTTTGGCTTACCTCACTCTCTGGGGCACAGTGCAAACTTCTTTCACTGGCTTTACTAAGTGGTTCAAATCCACGCCCCTTCCCCCAAACCTCTGATAAAGTCTTTGTCTACATTCTCATTGAACTGCATATGGGCGGAGGTTTCCAGGCCACTTGTGCTGAGTAGTTCTTCCTTGAGTCTAATCTCAAGTTCTCTTTTATACCAGGATGTTCAACAGACCCAAGCAAGTTGTTTGAAATGGGAACTTTGCAATCACACTCTTCCCATCTCCAGTGTGATGATAATTTCTTCTGGTTGTGGGAGTGAGTCCAGAGTTTAGGGGCTAACAGTATTAATTACATGGAAAAAGTACCAGTAATGCTCTCTGTGGGTAAAAAATACATTTATTATTTATATTTGTACTCTACCTATTAGCCCTCTTCCACTGTATACTCAATAAAATAAATATTCCCAATTATTTATTTATTGACTTTTAATTTCATTTAAGCTAGATTCATTCTTTTGAGACTACTCCATTCCCCCACTCCCAAAGGCTTCTTTGTGTGTGTGTGTGTGTGTGTGTGTGTGTGTGTGTGTGAGAGAGAGAGAGAGAGAGAGAGAGAGAGAGAGAGAGAGAGAGACCTTTCTGGGAGCTGGTTCTCTCCTTCCACCTTGTGGGTTCTGGGATTGAACTTAGGTTGTCAGACTTGGCCACAAGTTTCTATACAGGCTGGACTATCTAGTTTGCCTCTTTATATAATTAAACCTAAACTTTCATGGGGGATGAAAGCCTGGTGGATTGCAGACTGCTAGGGGAGGGTGGGAATGGATCAACAATGGTCCATCCTTGTGATAGACAAGGGCTGGTGTCCTCACAATGTCCTTGATGCATGGGCCCATCGATGAAAACCCAGGTTCCTGCTTCCTGGTCTAGGATTCCTGGAGACCTTTATCTGCCAGCCCTGGTGGCCTGGTACCCACCATACCTTTTGCTTCAATTCCCATCTTTGTCTTCGAACACCGGTGTGATGTTTTGGCTTCACATCCTAGCAGTCAGATGCCTCTCTCCTTTCTTCTACTCCTGGACTTACACAGGTAAACCACCTTCTTGCCTCCTCATCCTCCAAATAGGTCCTCTGCCCTTGGCAATACAATGCCCCATAACCTCTTCTGGAAAGCCCTCCCAGATGTATCCTTCTCTGTCAAGATCCCAAACCTCCTCTTTGAAAGCAGCTGTCAAGGTGCCCAGGCTGCTTCTTGCCAACAGTCCTCTTTCCTAGTTATGTACCTACACATCCTGGCCATAGCTAATTTGTCTTCCAGTGGTTCTGTCTCTCCTAGGATCCTTGACTCTTTTTTTTTTTTTTTTTTTGGTTTTTCGAGACAGGGTTTCCCTGTGGCTTTGGAGGCTGTCCTGGAACTAGCTCTTGTAGACCAGGCTGGTCTCGAACTCACAGAGATCCGCCTGCCTCTGCCTCCCGAGTGCTGGGATTAAAGGCATGCGCCACCAACGCCCGGATGGATTCCTGACTCTTAAACAGCACTGCAGGGGAACCCATAACCTCCCCTCTCTCCTGGATTCTGGGAATGGTGGTTAGAACTGCTCCCACTGGCCTGGTCTGTCTGGTACCAGGAGGTGGTGGTGAGGCCCTTTCCCAATGTGGGTTTGCTTGTGGATTATGACTCAACCCTAGGCCCTGGGGGCTCCTGCTCTGGCTACTTTGGGCAGGTTGTGGTCAAAGGTCTTTGCTGGCCACCTTGGCCCATACGAACACGAAGGGGTCAAGAGCCTTGCCCGGGCCTTTGCCCCTCTTTTATTCTCCCTACCTTCTCCCACCCAAACTCATCATCCTATGGAATCATTCCAGAACTAAGCCCCTTTGCTGAGACCATCCCCTGCCCCAGCCCTGGACTGGTCCTGCCTAGGATGCCAAGACGTGAGGACCAGCAGGAGCTCAGGGTCCAGGCTGCTGAGGGCTCCAGGTCCCGAGACCAATCGATGGATTGGCCGCCACCTTGTGGCTGATAGTGAGCACAGCAGGGTTGGGGTACCCGTGCTAAGAGGAATAGCCTGAAAAGGAAGGGGATGAGTGAAGAAGTCCTTAGTTACCCCAGTCCACTCCAGAGGGTTTCTCAGCAAATCCCTAAATTCCTACTTGAGAGAGGAGTGAGAACCACAGGAAATCCAAGAAGCAAGGACACTTCTAGAGGAATCCTTTCTCCCTAAATAACTGTCTAAAAGGGAAGCAGGATTGGAGGTGTCGCTTGATGGGTGGTGTTGTACGCTCTGCTCCTTACTGGAGATGGAACCCACGGCTTTGCACACGTTGGACAAGTACTTTCCCAATGAGCTATATCCTCGCTCTTTCTTTACCTTCTTTTCTGAGGCAGAGCCTTGTTAAGCAGACTACGCTGACCACGATCTTCTGTAGCTTAGACAGGCCTTGAACTTGTGACTCTTCTGTTCTGGCCTCGAGTAGCTGAGATTACAGGCCAGCTTTGCACACAGTTTTCAAAGCTGATGGCACCCAGTCTCTTTTCTCAGCACACACAGTCCAATAGCGTCTATTCAGAAATCTCAGTCTTCCTCCTCTGACCGGGGCTGTGTCTACTACCAAGTTGCTGATATGGGCAATCCTTTCTATGGTCTCATTTTAATCTTTTCTTTAGGACTGGAAATGGAGAAGGCCCCATACAGAACCACAGGTGGGAAGAAATGAGGAAGGTTCTGAAGGAGGGCCACACTGTCACTGTCCCCCGTTTTCCTCGCCTACCTGCTTGGATCCTAGGAGATGATACAGATGATAAAAAGTAATCCACTTTCTTGAAGGCTTTGAGATTCACAGGTGCAGGGAAGAGAAACCTCTGAGTTCTGACTGACTTATTATTCCTTTCTGTAGAATGGGTGTGGTGGGGAGGTGCTTGTCCATTGTAGAGTCCCTTCACTCTACCAGAACCCCAGGCCCTGAGGCTTCTATTGTGAGTCTTGATTTTTCTCAATCCCCATCCCTCCTGGGCTTAGTCCCCTTCCCAAGATAACTGAGGTTTCCCGAGTCCTCCCAGCCACTGACTCCGTTTCCTCGGTACTTCTTGGAAATCTTGGCCCAGTACTCTGGCTCTGCAGATGGATGTCCTCTCTCCAAAGTGTGAGTCCTGCCTATGAAGTATGTGGGGGGAGGTTGTCTTCCCTCCACGGTGAGAAAATCCTCCCTTGGAGGCGGGGTCCTCCCCTGCTTCACTTGCTACTGCTGGCCTTATGGAGCTAAATTAAAAAGCAATGTTCTGTGCGTAGCTCCAGCCCTATGGAGCTTGACTCTGGGAAAAAGACAATTACCAGCCCCTGCATCTCCCTCTCGTCTGGCCGCCTTATAATTTTTTCCCCGGCTGCCTGGTATGCAGCATTTATGTTTTTAATAACACCAGAATGGTTTTGACCTTGGGAATTCATAGCAGAATGGGCACCGTGATCTGCCCCAACGTGACCGTGATCAGTGAGTCTCAGTCCCTCTCAGGATGGAGACTCTGGAGCCCCCTCAATTTCGGGAAGATGCATGGGGGCCGATGGAGGGCGGGGTAGAATCTGAAAAACTAGAGCAGACCCAGAAGCACATGGGGATGGGTCAAATGTGGTTTTTGAAAGGGTTGGATGTCCCCCCCACCCCCTGAGGAAAGTCCCAAGTGTGTATGGGGTGCCGTAGACATGTGTGAGCAGAAGCCACCAGCCCACAAGTGCCTCAGCTCTCATTCTCCTCACCCTCACTTTTTCTTTAGCTCTTTTTTGTTTTGTTTTGTTTGTTTTTTGAGACCCGGTTTGCTCTGTGTAGCTTTGTAGACCAGGTTGGCCTCGAACTCACAGACATCCTCCTGCCTCTGCCTCCCAAGTGCTGGGATTAAAGGCGTGGCCACCATCTTTCCTCCCTTTCTGTCTGATGCTCTTCCCAGTGACTGCAAGAAGAATCTGAGAGAGGAGTAGAGAGGGAGGGGCTGGACAGCATGGGGGTAGGGAAGGGACTGGAGACAGCTGAGGCCCCTGTGGAGAAAGACCCAAGTTTAGCACCTGAACAGGGTTTCCTTGCATCTTCAAAGAGTCCTGGAAAGCTGAATCAAAGAAAGAGGATCCCTGTGCAGATCAGCAAGTAGGAAGACAGGGCAAGGTAAGTAGTATCCAGCTAGCACCCAGCCTTCATCTCTGTGCCCTGGGCTTATAGTCCCGTATGCATGAGTTACATATGTTAATGGGAAGATGGTGGCTTTGGTTCTGACTTTTTAAAGTCACCAGGAACCATAGAATATTTCTGGAACAGCATTTGGCACCATGTGGGAAGACACCCCCACCTCCACCCCTGCCACCCCTTCGTGCTCTAGAATCAAGAACACCTGGGTTCTAGTTCCTGCTCCTGTCATCTGCTTGGACTCTAGGGCGTGCCATCTCTTTGAGCTGGGGTGTCATTTGCTGCACAGGGTCTTTCTAGTGCTAGGGAGGCAGGGTAACGGAAGGAAGGTGCTGATGGCCTTTCAAGGTTTAGAGAGTCTGAGAAAGTGTTGGTGGAGGGGATGCAAGAAGGTCGTCTCAGATTTTAAAATTCATAGATTCTTGTTCAGTCCCTAAAGTCTGGGACCACACATTGGGCGTGACCGGGTCTCACCATACCAAGAGCCTTGTCCAAGGCCTATTGGGAGCCCTGTTCTCGGCCGCCCTCCCGTGGCCGCTTGGCTCTTTGCAGGTCGCTGCTGAAGATTTTGCTCAACTCCGCAGAGCTGCCTCCCTCGCCCCCTGGTGGAAGTTTCATACGTTACAAGAAACGATCTTGGCTTTCTAGCTATGTTTGTGTTTTCCAGTCTGTTCCCCTAGATTCTGAAGGTAACCATGACCTCTCTGAGGCTAGAAAATATGACTTTCCATACTTTTGCCCGAATTTCTGAATTCTTGACTTGCACTATGGAGAAACGGGTTGAGAATGAACAGAGAGGGACTTTTCAGGATTACAAACACTCCTAGCCTCCTAAGGTTGCTGGAGGTTTTCAAAGAAAGATGTCAGATCTGGTGACATTTCTGGAGAACATGGATCTGAAGCATGGGGCCTGTCCACAGAGTTCAGTCTGTCACCGTCCACAGAGAGATGGATTGGCAGGCGCTGGGAGGCAAGAGACAAGGATGATGGAGGGAGATGGCGTCTTTGACGGATGCTGACAGGGCTTGTTATTTGCTAGCTCAGGATCCCTCCCACCCACCATGCTGCCCTTGGTCTCCCCCTTCAGACTCAGCTCATTACTGACTGAGGAGAACCCTCTGGCCAGCCAGCTCTGGTGGAGCAGTGGTTCTTGATGAGTAGTGCTTGGCTGACAATGGCTTGGAGCTGGGTTTCATGACTGGGATGTTTGAAGGGGAAACTATCCCTAGACCGATCCTGAGATATTGGGGGTGGATGGAACTTGGAGAGGCATGTTTAAAAGAACTGAATTCACTGAACCAGGTACTAGTTTGAGTACCTACTACATACAGGGACCGTTCCTATGTCCCTTGAAGGGGGGGGTGGCAAAGAGATGCAACCCCCGCATTTACTAGTCCTTTCCTTGTACTTTTTTTTTTTTTATTGGAGACAGGGTCTCATGGATTCTTTGTAGCTTTGTATTCCTTGTATTCCTTGCCTTCCCCCCTTTTTTTGTACAAAGAACCCAAAGCTACCCCCAGGGTAGCCTCAAAACTGAGATGCCCTGAGTTTCTGATCCTTTCGCCTCCACTTCCTAAATGCTGGGATGACAGGTGCAATCCTATTCTTGCTACCTTGTTTCATCTCCTTGCCAGACTTGTTGCTCCATTGTGGAGCAACACAATGTGGGAGGGGTCCAGGGGGCCGTCTGGTGAGCCTAAGATGGGGCACAGGGTCTTGATCCCCAGGCACTCTTCTTTTCTTCACCCCACCCCCATGAGTAAGCATCTTCAGAGGGCCTCCCGTCTCTCCTCAGGTGGTGTACCTGGGAGACAGGGGTGGGGTGGGGGAGACGGAAGGACTGATAGGGCGGTTCCCGTGGAGGAACTGGGGTGATGGGGGGTTAGTCACACTACCATAAGAGGCCCATGGAGCGGGCAGGGAGAGGACGGGCATTTGGAACAGTAGAGAAGGTTCTGGGAGGAACAGAGTGCTGCAGTCAGAGCCCGTGCTGCATCCTAATCAGCGCTGCGGAGGCTGCGCAGTGGCCGTCAATCATCCACACAAAGGGCCGCCCGCCCGCCCCCTTCCCCCTCTCAGGCCTGCGCACCAACCTTCCCATTCCATCCCCAGAACGTTTGGGCAGTGCTAAGAGGCTGGGAAGGGGGAGCAGACCCACTAACGGGAGGAACCCACGATACACCCAGCAAATTCAAGCAGAGACCCAATAGAGTGGGACCAATAAAAGCTGGATGTGTCCTAGCACCCTGGAGACTAAAGAGGGAGAGGCCAGAAATAGGAGGGAGCAAAGACTGACACAAAGACACAAAGACTGACACAAGTGTGGCATCGCCACACTCGACACAGCAGTAACAGCATAGCTCAGGGACCCCAGGGGAACCCAGGTCCTGGGGAAAACTGAGAGCCACGGACCTAGAGCCCAAGATATAGGGGCCTGGAAGGCTGAGCAGTGTACCCAAAGGCAAAGGCCATTGGAGAGAGGAAGCGGGAGATGGGAGTGGAGGAAGGACATGAAAAAAGGTGGCGATGAGGTCGCATAGGGTGATGCAGCCTCCTGACCAAGCGCTCCGCCCACCCGCTGGCCTCCTAGGATCTAGGACTCAGTTGCGGGGAGAAGGTCCTAAGCCTGGGGTGAGAAGCACCACAGCTCTGTAATTCAGAACTCCACTCAAAGTGCCGGATCACCTGGTGTTGAAACAGACTCCACTCCCCCTCAGCCCTAGCTAGTAGAGGCTCAGAACAAGTATGAAGGGGCAGGGAAGAGAAAGCGATGCCAGGGAAAAATACAGAGAAAGGAAACAGCTGACCCCAACAGAAATCAGAGGGAGAGGTGCAGTTGGTATTGAAAAAGTAATAGGAAACAGAGAAAGACTAGAAGGCGGCTTCTAAGGCTGGAGCTGTGAAGGGGGCAGATTTGGGGGCTGGCACAAGACACATCTATCTCCTCACAGAGGGTGGGATGGTATGAAATAACAGCAGTGTGTTGGGGAGGCAAAGCTTTGTTTTTTTTGGGGGGGGTGACCTTGCCTTCCCCCCCTTTTTTTGTACAAAGAACCCATCTATTCTGGCACATGCCATCTCATTCTAAGAAGCACTTTCTGCTGCTACTGCGGTCGCTGGGTCATTCCTGGCAATTCCTCTTTGGGGATCGCTTTTAAAGCCTGCAGTGTAGCTCTGAGCAGTCTCTCACCAGAGGCAAATTCGTATCCTTTAGGGGTGGATCTAAATTCTGAAAACAGCCAAGTGTTGTTAGAAATCAAGGCTGGAGAATAAGGTGAAGGCCCAGCTGGGGACTAATATTTCCAGTTAAGTACAAGGTGAATGTGGGAAGACACCTTGGGGGGTACCCCCTCCTCCCAAGTAGCTCTGAAAAGCCATTTTGAAGAAACTTGCAGGGTGTGACAGGAGACCTTGCAGTAGCAGCTTGAGACTCCCGTCCTCTGGCTGTTAAAAATGGACAGAGTTCCCTCTGCACCCTAGTGTGTCACTGGAGGGTCAAGACCTGCCCTGCCTTGATCCTCCCCCATCCCTCCCAAGGGTGGGTCAGGTATGCTCTGTTGGTGTAGAGCATACTTGAATACAAGTAACCTGGTGACAGCCTAGACATATCAGACTGCAAAGTGCAAATACTAGGTTAAATGTATAAGGAGAGCCAGTGAGTTCATCTGGGAAAGCTGCCTGGAAGAGGAATTAGGAGTGGGGTGTGGAAGAAGAGACCCAATAGTGTATGGGACTGAGGAGAAGTTGCTGTCTACGGAGGTTCTGAGGAGGGTGAACAAATCATGAATACAGCAAACAGCTCTTCTGGCTGGGTACAAGGAATGGGCAAGAGGCAGGTTTAGAAGGCAGGCTGGGTGATCACAATTCGCCAAGAGGAACCGGGGCCTACTGGCGGGGACATTGACACGTGTTGGACAGATGGCGCTTGTGCACAATTTTCTGGATAGGTGTGTAGTTGTGTGTGTGTATAGGGGCATGAATATCCAAGTATCTTTGTGCCATGTGGCTTCATGCCCCAGGCTCTTGTCTTTCCATCTGTGTTCAACTGGCATTCAGCTATGTGTGAGCGTGTTTGTTCATTTGTGTATTTTCACGTGGTCGTGTGTGAGCAGTATTTTCACCGCTTTCTGGGTGTTTTATTTGGCTACATGCAGCTGAGGGCAGCGTGAGGTGTGAGCGCACGAGCTGTGTGCTGGTGTCTGCAGGAGCAGCAGGGCTGGCTTGGAGCCCTGTCTCTCTCCCTCCACTGGCTCCATCTGCCCTCTTCGAGGTCGTGACAAGGAGGCAAACAGCAAAACTGGCAAACAGCTACAGCTAGGGAGATCCGAAGTATTGCAAACCCAGCCTAGACTACCCCTACTGGGGAGAAATAGCCGGAAGGAGACCGACAAGTTGCCAGCACTCAGATACTGTAATGGACGTGCTTCCCTAGGCAGGTGCGCTCATGTGCGCAAGCCCTCGGTAACATCAGGGCTTCGCTGCATACCGGACCCACTCTGGCTCCAGGCCTCCCTTCCCCAGGCTACGGCCGGGTCTCCATCTCCTCCAAACGCCTGTCCGTGTTTGGGGCGCTGCGGTTGGGGGCGCTCGCACGGACTTCGCAGTCAATCGCGGGATGTCTGCAGGCTCCTGGGGCTGTGGAAGAGGGTGCGCGCGGGGGCGTCCTCGTCCTCACTTCCTCCCCAGCTCCACTGCCTCCCACCCACCCTCTTCCGGCCTGCGGCAGTTTCCGAAATCGCCCGGCGGCCGCGAATTCATTAGCGGGGGGCGGATGTAAACGCAGCGCGGTGGAACGTTTTAATTAGGCCTGAACAATAAACAAGCTAAACGAGGCGCGCAGGGCTCCCTGGCGGGCCCTCAGCCTCCTCCGCGCCGCGCGGACTCATTACGACTGCAGCCAATTTCATGCCAGCGCCGGTTGCGCGCGCGGCTCGGGCCGGGGAGGGCGCGCGGGGGCGGCTGAGACGCTGTACCCCCGGGCTGCGCGCTGGGCGGTTGCCCGCTCTGCAGGGCTGCCGCTCCTTCCACCCTGCCTGGCTCGGTGTCCTTGAATTGAAGGTCTCCACCCGCACCCGCCAGCTCTTTTAGGGTCTGCCCTCCTCCGCGCGCCACCCTCGCCCACTGTCTCGGCTGTGGATTCCGTTCCGTGCCCTCTCCCTGCCTCGAACCTCCACTCCCCTCTTTGCTACAGTCTCCTCATCCCCTCTACAGGATCTCTTTTTCCTCGCTGGTCTTTTTTGATACTTTGGCGAGGACTGTCGGGCTCCATGACTTGCTCTCAGTGTTGGTGGACCCAGTGGCCTGGTGCCTGGGTCTCATTCCCGGTGTTGGCCATGTCTCTGTCCGCTGATGCAGCAGCCTGCCAGCCAGCCTCCCTCCCGCCCGCCCGCCATCTGCCCGTGGTTCTTAGACCCGAAGGTTTAGGTGCAACACGAGGCTTTGTCCCCCAGCCCTTAACTAGTATGGTTTTTCTGGACTCAGAGCCAGCGGAGTGGTAAAGCTCTTCCTTCATCTCCCCCACTTTTTGGTGAAGCTGCGGGCATGTTTTGCAGGCCAGGATTGAACTGGTTGGCCGTGGATGGCTGGAAGTCTTGCCTTGTTCCTCACCATGTGGCCTCTTAATCTGGCCTTGCTCACCTGTAAAGAGTGGAAAGTAATTCTAGTGCTTTGTAGGAAATTGTGAGGAATAGCGCAGGGATAATGAAGGTAGCGACCTTGGCACACAGTATGTACTCAACCAATATTAGTCCTCCTTAGTCTCTCTCTGTGCTCTTCCTCAGTCTGCTCCGGTCTCCTGTGCCTGAAATTCGGAGGAAAGGAGTGGCAAATTCATAGGCTTTATAGGCCCCAAGTGAGTTTCACGTGAGCCACCGAACACCTGCACAAAGCTCTGATTGGACTGAAGCACAGAACAAAGGGCACGATGCAGATCAGGAACATAGGACTGAGCAAATTAAAACCCAGGGACCAGTGGGGAGCAGTGGTGCACACCTTTAATCCCAGCACTCTGGAGGCAGAGGTACACAACTCTCTACCAGTTCCAGGCCAGCCTGGTTTACACAGTGAGACCCTGTCTCAAAACAAAAAGAAAACCCAAAATACCACAGGGCATGACCCAACTCTAGCCTGCCTAGCTTGAATTGTCCTGAAGAAGCCTCTTGGAGGCTGCAGTAGGTTGCCAAGACTTTTACACCGGGTAGGGACCTATTCCCTAGAACCTCAGATCCTCACACTTTCCATGTAGCCCTCACTGGAAATGATCTTTCTCCAGCTGCCTGTCTCTCTGACATTTGGACACTGCAGGGCAAAGGTAGGCCCTAAATTCTCTTCCGGATTGTGGCCTTTTACCTGGAACACTTTTCTTTCCTAAGGGGCAGGATCTGAGTCTATAGCTACTTCTCTCTGTGTACCACCCGTTGTGGACTCTGAGGGAAGATGCAGAGAGGCAAGGTGAGGCTGGTACCCAAGACCAGCTGAGAGGCAGCGTTCTGGTGCTTCCACAGCAAAGGTTTATGAGTTTGTTGGGAGCAATCGGATAAGCATTGTAATTTGGTGTTACAATGACCAGGCAGGGAAGTTGGCAGAAGCCACTTGGGAAGTATAGGAGGCTTCCTCTTAGAGGGGATCATGGTTCTCAAGCAGTGGGCAGGGAGCAGCAAACTTGAACTCTCAGTAAAGTGTATCATGTTGGGTTAGCAAAGGCCAGTGGGAGACTCAGAGGCAGAGGTGAGGAAGACATGTGCAGAGTTGCATGCATTTTGGAAAGAAGTAGGATGGGAGAGGTATGGCTTGAGAGGTCATGCTTTCTACACCGAGGTGGAATGTTTTGGCTGGCATGTCCTGGAAGGCTGCTGGGATAGGGTGGCCATGGTGATAGGGCTATGTGATGGCAACCTATGATGTCCTAATGTTGAAGCTCCACGGTGACCCTGGGCTGGATGGGCAAGATGCTGGGAAGCCAGGCTGACTCCCCTGGCTCTGTTAGATCCTCAGTGCAAGGATGAAGGGATGAGTGTGGATTTCATGGCTTAGTGGAGCATGGCTGGGTGGAGACAGCTGTTCAGACTGTCAAGTGTGAGGAAGAGGCCTCTGGGCCAGCAGACAGAAAAAGGTGGAGGGAGACAGAGATGGGAATGGAGAAGGGTTATAGGAAGATTCAAGGTTTTGAGACCGGTTTGGCTATATCTCCCTCATTCTTTTTGTGGATTGAATTATACTATTTATTTATTTATATTTAAATTCTTTAATTACTACACATATTTACATATCTATCCACCATTCCCTCGACTTCCCATCCTCCCATGTTCCCCACCAACCCCCCCCCCAATCCATCCCCCAACTCCTCCCCAGGGATAGTGAGGCCCTCCAGAGGGGACCTTAAAAATCCATCATATCATTCGGGGGAGGGCCTAGGTCCTCCTTGTTGTAACTGGGCTGCAATAGTATCCCTCAATAGAATTTATTTTATTTCATTTTTTTCTGAGACAGGGTCTCATGTAGCCCACGCAGGCATCAAAATCAAGATGTGGTTGAGGATAAACCTTGAACCTTTGATCCTCAAATTCCCATCTCCACTTCCTGAGTATTGAGATTATAAGTTTTTACCACCATTACTGGTGGTATTGAACCAAGAGCCTCCAACATGCTCTGTGAACACTCTACCAACCAAGCTACATCACCAGCCTAAATTACACATTTAAAGCTAAACATTCTTCATTTAATTATCTGCTTTCAGAGGGTACAATATTACTTTCCCCATTTCACAGAAGCCTAGACAAGTTAACCAGCTTGAAGAGAGGTCTGGACTGTACCTACTGAAAAGCACATCGGGTCCTGCAGGGGTGGGTGTGGATTGGTTTGGGGAGACAGTCTCTGCCTATACAGCTGGATTCCAAGCCTGGCAGCTCCAGAATGTTTAGGAGTTGGAACCAGAATGTGCAACTTCTTTCCTGGCTATTTACCAGCTCTGTGTCTGGAGGCATATTATTCAGCCTGTCTCTGTGTTAGTTTCATTATCAGTAAAAAATGGCACCTCTAGACTCCACCTCTGTGGCTTGCTCTTGAGGATAAAATGAGGTATACGCAAAGGAAACGTGTGCATCTGAACCGGCTTGGAAATGGATGTTTGTTTAAACTGTGTGTGAGCTTCTCTGAGATCTCTCTAGCTGGTTTTTTTCCAGTGTGCAGCAGACATGACATCAGCTCTCTCCCTTCAAGCCGTGTACACCCCGACCAGCTCCTAAGCTGGCCACTTGCTGCCCTCTGATCCTGCTTCATACTTTTCATCTCCAGTTCTACACTACTTGCCCTATGTCCCCTTGGCAGATCTATTACGTTCAGTTAGCTTGTAGACTTTACCATTTTCCCCACTTCTGGTTCAGTTCCTTGCTTTTCTCACACCCTGGAGAGCCGAGTCCTGTCTTCTGCCTTTGGACTTTTTCCATTCCTCCAAGAGTGGGTTTTCCAGGTGAGTCCAAAGATGGACACCCAGAAGGGCACAGATGTTAGGATGGAATAAGAGATGAGGGCCTTGGGGAAGATACCAAGTTGATTGTCCACCTAGGAGTTCTTATCCCTGGGGTGTGTAACAAATTCTTCTTCTTCTTCTTCTTCTTCTTCTTCTTCTTCTTCTTCTTCTTCTTCTTCTTCTTCTTCTTCTTCTTCTTCTTCTTCTTCTTCTTCTTCTTCTTCTTGACAGACACTCACTTAGTAGCCTAGGCCTACCTGAAACTCACCATGTAGTGGCGGTTAGTCTTGAACTTGAGGCAACCCTCCTACCTCAGCCTCCAGAGTGCTCAGATTACTATACTTTCTATACCTGGCTCTGCAGTATTTTCCATGACCAGGTTAGGGATGGGGTGGTGAGGTGGCACACAAGGATAGTCAATCCCTCTTGGAGTCAAGGTGAAAGGGAATTGTTTTTCTAATAGTTTGACAGACTGTATTTTTGCTTTATCACATGATGGTGAGTTGAGAAAAGGTATGTGAGAGAAAACGTGTGAGTGTGAGTGAGTGTGTGAATGTGAGTGAGTGTGAGTGTGTGTGTGTGTGTGTGTGTGTGTGTGTGTGTGTGTGTGGTGGTGGTGGTGGTGGTGGTGATGGAATATTTAATACCCTAGCTCTAAGGAAGGAAATCCTCTGTGAAGTTGACTCTAAATTTCTCTTGCTGAAATTAAGCCCATCTCTTTAGTGGAGGTATTTACTAAAATCCTGGATCTGGCTCAATGTCTTTTGTGAAAGATGTGTATGTGTGGAGGGGGGGAGGAGAAAGGAGGAACTTAGAGAAAAAATGTAATGGGACAGCTCCTGGCTTTGATTAGAAGTAAGCCCTGAAGGTGAACTTTACTAACCTCTGTGGGATGGGATGGGATGGGATGGACTGGTAGGTTTTGTTCTCTGACTCTTTTTTAGGGCTTCTCGGAATGCTTCCTTCCACACTTCCTCCCCTTCCCAGCCTTTGATTGCACCCTAGTGTACCCAGCTACAGGTAATACTACATTCATCCTAGAAAATATGCCCTTATCTATCTGCCTAGCCTGATATATCTCCGACTGTCTTTATCCTTCCCCAAATGCACTGGTTCTTTCTCTTCCAAAGCCAGTGTGTTTCCCAGAAACACTTTTGTTTGGGGGGGGGCATGGATCATATGCTAAGTTGTTTGAGAATCGGGGTCCTTTTTGTAGGAAGACCCTCCTTCTAAGTATCTTACTAATTACAAACAGAAAGCCTGTCTATGAAGGTTGTGCTCCCCCTGTTCCTTGATTGGGTGGAGGGAGCCAGAAGCTGGGGGGATTTAAAGTGCAATTTCCTGTACCATTTTCATTTCCTGCTGGGGGTTGTGGAGAGCAATAAGCAAGGTGGGTGGCAAGGGCCAGAAGGTCTGGGCAAGTGGGGGAGGGGCAGGGAGTCTTCCCTTCACACACTAATGCCATCTCCCCTTCTCCAGGGCTCCAGCTGAGTTCTTGGAGAATGGGACACTTGATACACATGACCTGGCACTCTTTCCAATGCCCCTCTTGCTGTCCTGAGGTAAGGAAGCCTTGTAGAAGGATTGGGAGATGATCCTGGAGAAAGTACTAGAGAATAGAAGATGGGTAGGAGGAAGGAACCTTAGAATTCAATTGCATCTCCTAAGGTTTCAGAGGCGAAAACAGAGGCCTGAGTCAGGCCCAAGGTCAGCCTACCCAATGTCATAGAAATAAAAATGTTGTGGTTGGCGTTTACCCCTCCTCTCAGGATTTGTGGTTTAGTCCATCTCTTCAGGTGTGTGTGTGTGTGTGTGTGTGTGTGTGTGTGTGTGTGTGTGTTGTGTGTGTGTGTGTGTGTGTGTGTGTGTGTAGGAGGAAATGAGATAAGGAGCAGGAGCAGTGCAGAGATGTCTGGACTGCTAGTGACCCATCCAGGTCCCGAAATACCCATTCTTTGGCATGTTTTGTGATGGAGCAGGCAAGCCTTACTTAGCACAATCTTTTGTATGTTGGGTCGGGATGAAAGGAATATGTAGGCTCTGTGGCCCTTGGACCATTAGTTCTGTGTTAGCCACTTTACAGTCAGAGTTGGATGAGGTGGGGGAGGGGGTCACGGCAGAGGACAAAGGAGCCAATTATTGAGTGAGTGGATTAATTGATTAATTGTCCAGAAGCTTCTAGTGCTCCCCCAACAATGACATCCCTCCTCCGACCCCAGTCAGGCATGGCCTCGGTTGGCCTGGATTATTAATTAGGGCTTGGAGTCATTTAACGATGATTTCATTATCGACGTGCTGTCTGTCTCGGCTCAGCCCGGTTGCCAGGGCGACTCTGATCGATTGCCTTCCGGTCTCCTTGGCGTCACCACCTTCTTCGTCTCCCAAGCCTGGCTGTTGGCGGGTACCCCCCTAGCGGTCATTTCTGGTATTGCCGTTTTCCTAGTTGGCGGTTTGACAAGGAATAAACCTGGAGCTATTATTTTACAGGGAAGAGACCTGGTCTTTCAGGCTGTCAGCAGGCTGGGCTATGTGCAGGTCCTTAGGCAGATATGCTGCATTACGGTATTTTGCCAGAGACTCTGGGGGTCGGGTTCTTCTTTCCTCTGGTTTCCTTGATCCTGCCCTCTGGTGGCTTTCTGCCGTGCCTCTTTTGGAGGTAGGGATTAGGAAGAGGTGGGACTCCAGCTGTTGCACACAGCAGCCTCTGAATTTGCTCAGGGGCACCTAACTTGCTGGGAAGATATTCTTTCTGTTGCTGGGAGACTTCTTGACACTGGCCATTGCCCGTTCAGCCTCGATCCTTAACCACAGCAGGAGGGAAAGAGAGAGGTAATTAGTCTTAGGCTGCCCCCTTATTGTTATTGGAGTCTTTTCGGCTCCCGAGAAGGACTGGGTGAGCTAACCTTTGCAGAGCTCACCTATTTCCTCAGTCTGGAGACGACCCAGAGCAATGTCAGGCTTCAGGGCTGTGTTAAGTCTTAGGTTTGCTCTTGGCTATTTGGTTTTTGAGACAGGGTCTCTCTGTGTAGCTCTGGCTGCCATGGAACTAGATATGTAGAGTGGGCTGGCCTTGAACTTAGAGAGACCCCTCTTGTTCCCCCAGTGCTGTAATGAAAGGCATTTCACCTGGCTCTCTTGGCTCTTTACTTTGCCTATAGACTCATGCCTGCACTTGGACCTTTGGATCCCCACTGTAGGCCTTGCTTTTCCTTTTTGTGGGTTTCATATATATATGTGTACACACACACACACACACACACACACACACACACACACACACACACACACACACACTTCTGGGGGCCTGTTCCTGAGAGTTGCTTGAAGGCATTGATCATGACTTCTCAGAAGGTGCATACATGGTTGATTCCAAAGGGACATCTTGTTTGCATGCTGTTCCTGTTGCTCTCACAGGCAGACATCTCTGCAGTCCTTGCCTCCCCTCGCTTCTCTCTGTGATCTCTAAACAAAGTTTGTGTCCAATACTCCCAAATCTTGCTCCCCTTGCTTGTTTGCCTCAGTCTCTCTTTCCTTTCCACCACACACCCCCTTGCCCTTGTTGTGTTAGCCTCTGTCAGCTTTGAGAAATTTAGAGCTGGGTTTCAGGCCTTGCTTAATTGCAGCATCTGTGGAGAGGGAGGCAGAGTGGGAGGTCATATCCAGGCAGAGTCTCAGATCCCCCCCAGGTTGGTGCCGGTAGTGAGCCCGGGGGCAGCGGTGGCAGCAGCTTCACCCTATCAGCTTTCTGGGCACATCCACCACCAAGCAGCACCTGAGAGGGAACAGACTCCGCAGTGAGCCGAGTGAGATTGAAGAGGATCATAAAGAAAATATATATCCCCCTCCCTGGCCTCGCTCCCTCCTCCTGCTGCACACTTGCCTCCTTCTCTCTCTTTGTCTGGTTCCCTCCCCCTCTTCACTGCAGCCCTGTTTTCTTTGTTCCTTCTTGGCTTCCCTCACCTTCATCTCTGTCGGGCAGGTCTGTCTGTCTGTCTTTGACTTCACATATTTTGGGCTCTGAGTTTTCTAGGATGATGCCTGTCAACAGCCGCTTTCCCTGCAAATCTCTGAGGGTCTCTCTTCCCATCACATCTTCCTTACTTGTTTTCCAGTTCCCAAATATGTATCCCCTCCTATTTGTCTCCTTTCATGTCCCCCCTGTCACTGTCCCATCTCTTACCCTCCCCTCCATCTCTCCATCTGCTTTTCTTGCCTATGTCTCTTTCAGCTTCTTCCCTTGACTTCAGCTCACACCCCTGCCCGCCTCTCATCTTCCCCCACCCACCCCTGCAGGTTCAGATACTTCATGTGAAATCACCTGGATGGGCTCCCGCTGTCAGGTCCCCCTAGTTCTGTACCTCTTTTCTCCCTGAGAGATTTATGGCCCTAACTCTGCCTCCTCTGCATTCCCCCTGCCCTGGGCCAGTTCTTTTCATTACCTAGTGATTATCTGGGGGCCCTGGCATTTCCCCAGCCTCCCACCCTTACCCAGCAGGCAGCACAGCACAGCACAGGGAGAAAGGGGAAAGGATTGCTCTTGGGCCCAGACTGCAAGGACACAGAGACCCTCCCCCCTGTGCCGCCCTTCTTCCCCTCCAGCAGTGCACATCTGGGAAAATCCCAGCTTGAGGCAGGGGAAGACAACCTAGGGTTGTTGGAACAGACATAAATCAAATACCCAGATGCCCCTCCCCTACCACCCTGTCCTCGAAGCCGTCTTCCAATGCCTGCCATTTCCTTTGCCTCTGAAGATCTGCAGTCTGAACTGGGGCTGTTCACCTGGACCCTCATCCAGGCTGAGGAGTCCTCAGCTAATGTCCTTGGTCCACAGCTTAGCACAGGGTCAGCCAGTTTATCAGCTTCCTCACTGGAGCTGAGCTGTGGGGAAATTCTCTTTGCTGTAAGTCCAGTATTTTGTCTTAGAATTAGTATAGGCTTTCTAACTCCAGGCCTCAATGCTATCCTCCTCTTTTCTCTTCCCCTCCACTCCCTTTTTCCATGAACCCAATTTGGGGTTTAAAGTTCTCTACAGGACCATCATGAAAAGGCAGGTGCCCTGAGACCTATGGCTTCCTGATGGCTTGTCCCCTGGGTACCCAATCTCTAAGTCAGCTCCATTTCACCCCTCAGGTCCCAGCCTCATCAGTGATTGAAGGTAGTTTCTGGAAGGAGGCAATCCCTTTCTATAGTCCCACTATATTTCAGGGTTTTGGAAACCATGTTTTTAAAGTCTTCAGAGTAGAGAGCAGGAAGCTGTCCAGGTAGGGACTTCCTTATTTCCTGTTCCACTCATGAGTGCTCAGTGAATATTCTGCTAATGGATGCTGGGAATGCCTAGCGACTGTCTGGGAAGTCCTTGGTGAGGAAACCTAAACCAGTTTCCCTGAGTTTTTGTGACTGGGGTGATGGGAATGGTGGGTGATCAAGGAAGCTAGTAGGAGGTTTTGAGGAGCAGTTAGGAGGTGAGGTGCTTCTCTTCTTGTTTGGAGAACCCTACAGTGGATGTCTTTGGATTTGGGACTGGCTGGCAAATTGTCACAGGCAAAGCTCTACCCCCTCCATTTTCTCCTCCAGCCAATCAGGGTTTCCTGGGACTCCCATGGAATACCTTCTTGTTTCTGAACTCTGTGCTGGCAGGTCTCCAACTCAGCACCAGGTAGGCCTCTCTTCCATCTATACACACAGGTTGGGTCCAAACCCTGTTCCCTCTGCTTATCCAAGCTGTCCTCCTATATTCTGGAGGCTGTGTGCCATCTTCCTTCCCCAAATGTACACTTAAAAAGACACACCTCTGTCCATAAACTCAGCCTAGCATTTCCTCTCAGCCTTTTCTTATCCCACAAAGAAAGACCATGGGTGAATGAGTGATGTCTCGTGGTTCTGGAGTCACTGCTATAACTGTAGTAGAGGAAGAGAGAGGGCTGGGCCTGCAGGGCTGCAGATAGAAGGAGAGGATTCCATGGCTCCATGGTAGAACTCTGGGTTGGGGATATAGACTAGAGATCTGTGGGCCTGGGGAGGGTTTCCATTTGCTCAGGACACAGTAGTTTGGGGGCTATACTCCTTTCTACTAACAATCAGGAGACTGTAGCATAGCTGGTTACAGGAAGATGGGGTAGGGGGCTTCTCTTCTTAGTCCTCCTTGCATCTTTTCCAGCAATTTCCTGTCCTTATTCTTGGTCTTTCCCCATTAGCAGGGCCCAGCATGTGGCATGATTAGAAATGTTATCTGAATGAATGATTTCCCTTGCCACTTTGTCTTTGGCCACCCGTTTTCCCTACAGAATCTCAAACTCTGTGTCTCTCATTGAACTGAGGTGGACTTCGCAAAAGACCAGTTTGACAAGACTGTTGTTCACAGTGGCAGGCAGTGACCTTGAGGTTTGTCTTTAGATCTGCTGAAGGAAGTCCTTTTGTTCTTCTTGCTTGGTGAGGAGGACAGGCCCATTCAAGTAAGGTTTTTGGAAGAAAGATTATCATGTTCCACTAGCCTGGTAGTTTCTAGAGAGATGGGTCAGTGGCTGGGAGCATATTTTGCTATTGCAGAGAACCTGGGTTTGATTTCCAGCATATACATCATGGCTCACAGCCATCTGTAGTTCCAGGGAGTCTGATGCCCTCTTCTGATTTTTATGAGCACCAGGCATGCATGTGGGGCACATATATACATATAGACAAAACATTAATACACATGAAATAACCTAATAAAATAAAAATAAACCCAATAAAAGAAAAGAAATAAACCTAACAAAACAAAATGCACTCTGAAGGCTTGCCTTAATTATCTTCTAAGTATCTCTCAAGGAAGCCAGTGCCAAGTAAAACTTGAATTTTGAACAAAACCTCCATTCTCTCAGCACTATCAGTTTTACATATTTAATAGGTGTATTTTTTGACTGATGAAGGCTTGGAGAAGAACCTGCATCTGCAAGAGGAAGTTTGCTGTTACTATAGGATATACTTGAGACTCTTTAATTTCCTTTTTTAGAGACAGGGTTTCTCTGTGGCTTTGGAGCCTGTCCTGGAACCAGCTCTTGTAGACCAGGCTGGTCTCAAACTCACAGAGATCCACCTACCTCTGCCTTCCGAGTGCTGGGACTAAAGGCATGCGCCACCACCACCACCTGGTGAGACTTTTTAATTTCTAAGGCCCTTGAACTCTTATATTTTTCTCCACCTCACACACACATGTGCCCTTTGGATAACATCTCAACATCACAAAATCAGAAAAAAACAGCCACCCCTGCATAACACCTGCTCCAGGTTGGCTCTTTCTCACTCTCTAGAAACTCTTGGGAGTTTTCTTCATTGCCAGTTAACATGTGGTGTATGTCTCAGAAGATGACTTTTGACCCCTAACATTAGCAAAATCATCGGAAACCCTAATTCCCTTTAATAAAAAGTAATCTTTGAAGATTTTTTTAAAAAAGATTTGCTTATTTATTTTTAAATGTGACTGTGTGTGTCTGTTCATGTGGTGGCCAGAAATGGGTGTCAGGTCTCTAGACTGGAGTGACAGGTGGTTGTGACTAACTAATGTGGGTGTTGGGCACTGAGGAGATCAGCAAGCACTGGTCATAAGCTGTGTCTCCAGCTCCTTAATGCCATTCTTTCTGTTTACCCCCCAAAGTTGACTTTTTTCTTTTATTATCACAGAACTCACAGGGTAGATCCGAGGTTAGACACAACAAGTGAACGAAGAATGAACTACCCCTAGGAAGCAAGGTACTAGAGGCCCTTTGTTGTAGACTGTGAGGCATGAGCTCTGAGAAGGTCATTGGGTCTTGACTGAAGTCATGGTGATTATATTTGGATAAGAACTCAGAAATTTGAGGTATGAGACAGCCTTCATTCATATGATTCATATGATCTGGGGTTGTCCATACATGAAACAGCTTTCCTCTGAATGGTGTGGAGAAGCTACATAGGACTATGAGAGGAACCCAATAAAAGAAAAGCACAGTCTAGGGAGAGGTGGGTAAGAAGAAAGAGCAGGAGCCTGCTACACACATTGGAACACCCAACAACACACTGTGTGTGAAGGAAGATAGCCTTTTTCTTAACCACCTATGTGCAGTGTGTTGTCATGGCTTTTGGGAGAAGGTTCATGGGGGAGGAGGCTGTAGGCTCTGACAGTCTATAACTGCTAGCCTAAAAACAGACGTGGGATGCAATGACAGACAGACTGTGGGCTGAATTTTTATATTCTATGCTTAGAGGGAAATAAGGCAATTGGTGGGAATAAACAGGATTTATTTATCAAGGCCTCATGGGAAAAGAATGAGTGTGGTTCAGAGATCCTTGTCTGAAGATGCTCTCCCGTGTTACAGCTGTAGGTTGGAAGGTGAGGCAGATGGATTTCTCCCACTGTTTTCCATGGAATTATTTCCTGAGGAGTTCTGAGTTGATAAAAAGCTGGGCTGAGAAAAGAAGAGAATAGAGAACCATAGGAGGGAAAGAGAAGAAATCAATTTGTTCTGTTGACGTCCATTTTCTAACCCATTTGTCCAGGACACTTCTCCTGGCTCTGGCTCTGGCTCTGTGCGTCCATCCGTCCGTCCGTCCGTCGAGTTGACCATCTTTTTGTTTGTTTGTTTGTTTATGATGGAAATGCTGAGAATTTCCAGACTTGGAGCTGGGCCTGGTGTTGCAGGACTATGATCCCGGCTATTTATGGGACTGAATCAAGAGGCCAGTCTGGGTAGCTTACTCGGCTGGGAGATAGCTCAGTGGTAGAGTGCTCACCTTGTGCAGGCCTCATCCCTGGTACCGACTCCACCCCCCACCCCCAATTGCATTCTGGCTATAACTGGATTTCTCAATGTGTCAAGTCACAAGTGAAGATCCTCAGATTGGATTGTCTTGAAGTTGTCCCCAAGGAGCTCAGAAACAGCAGTTAGATCACAACCATTGTAGAGTACACTAGATATAGAACACACTAGGTAGTGCAGAGAACCTGTAGCCTCTGGTGAAGCTCTGGACGGCTGGTGTTTTACCCACAGTAAAATCCCTGTAGTGTGTGCATAGAGCAGGGACTCCATATGGAGGAAGGAAGCAACCTGATTTGGTTTGTTTATATGGTGTGGTTTACATCTGAATACACTCTGTATGATTTTGGTGGTATTTGGTGTGGGTGTTTTCATATACCCTGCCATGGGTTCCCAGGGACTTGAAATTCTGCCTCTGTGGGTTAGGAAGGCCTGTGGATATGTGAGCTGAGGAGTAGCCATGTTTCTACTCCAGGATTGCCACAGCTTTCCAGTCAGGGACTTGGTTACAGCTACAACTGTTTACTTGCAGAATTATGATTTCCAGCCTCCCTACAAGAACACGGAGCAGCCTTCACCCAGAGGAGTCTTATTTTAGACAGGGAGAGCAAGTATTCTCTGAAGGAACATTCCAGCCGAATACAGTGAGAGGAAGTTCACAGGTCGGAGAAGGAAGCCTGGTCAACAGTCATTTTGGTGGGGTCATTCTCCAAGACTCCTGGGAGGAAAGCTTGAATATTTATTTCCTTCAGCACGAGCTGAACTTAGCCACAGGGTCTCACTTCTCTTTCCCCTGAGACAGGTAACAGTTACTACTGAAAAGGTTTGTTTTTTCTTCCACACACTTCAAGACTTAACTATATTTAGAATCTAGATCTGTATTAGTATCTGTAGCAAATGTTTAAGTGGATCTTTGTGATTGGGAGAGCTGATTTACTGGCTTAGAATGTGTGTGGAGTTTTTTTTCATTTTTGGTAAGTTTGTTTAATATGCTTTCTTTTGCACTGGGTGGCCATCAAGGAGAGAAGGAAAGCCTGTGAGGTCTGGTTGACTGGGTCATAGTCCCAGCCTTACACCACCATGAAGATAATGCCACTGTGCCTGATGTTTCCTGAGGAAACATGCAGATAAAATGCACAATAGAGCACTTTCTCCCTTTCTTGTGCAGTCTTCTCAACTGACCTGAGTGGGTGGAATAAACTCTTTTAATAAATAATAAATAATAATAATAAAATATAATAATAAACATAACATAATAATAATAAAATAAATAAATAAAATATAATAATAATAAAAAATAATAAACTTGGCCAACTCAAGGAAATGAAGCACTTGTTATGAGTTTCCTATCAACTGTGATGTCACCAGCTGCCTTACTGTTTACTTCTAATTTATGATTCATCTTTCCAACCAGTGGTTTACACATCTTTCATTTATTTTGAAGGTAGCAAAATACCCATAAAATACTTTTATTTGTAAAGTCCTACAGGAGATGAAATCTCTATTCTTTGCTATTTGTCTTTTGTATAAATAGGTAAATAAGTAATTTGGTACTTATGATGATGATGGTGGTGTTAATTTTTTTTTGGAGGGGAGGCAGGGATGTTGATTTGATTTAATTTCTTTGAAAAAAGAATAGCTTTTTTGGTGTTTAAATTTTCTAATTTGGAATTTGCCTCCGTTAAATACTTGGTTAAAGTCTAATTATTGTCAGTGCTGGAGATCAAACCCAGAAGTCGTGCATTTAAAATATGGTTTTTAGTAGTTTTAATCCAAGTCTTATCACTTAGAAACTTTTAATGCAATCCACTTGAAGGAAGCACAAATCGTATAGGAATAACCCAGTTCCTGTCTTTCAATTCAGCTCAAATGAATCAGAATCCATCTATGACCTTATTTACACTTGACATAGGAAAAATAGTAGCAGATGCAGAAAATTCCCCTTGTGGGGAACTTATAAAAGGAGAGCAGTTCATGGATACTTCCCCATCCTTCCAAGAGGAGTAAAATCCAATTCTAACCAATCAATAATCAATAGTGGTGATAGAACACTCTTTTATGTTCTCATTCTTTCCCTCCCACCTCTTCCTTTCTGTCTCCCCACCTCCATCAATCTCAGGGCCTTGTGAAGGAAACACAGTGTATTCCAGCCTCTTGCCTTCTGCTTTCTGTAACGCACACATTCACATCACACAGAATAATACCATGGCATTACCGACTTATCTTCCAAATTAAGTAAAGCAGTGCAAGAAATCAAAGTTGAAAGTCTGAGTAGAGGATCTCTGTGTGTGTGTGTGTGTGTGTGTGTGTGTGTGTGTGTGTGTGTGTGTGTGAGAGAGAGAGAGAGAGAGAGAGAGAGAGAGAGAGAGAGAGAGAGAGAGATTTTGCCAGCTTTGAGGAAAGTGTCATTTTCTAGAAGGAGGGTAGAGGGCACTCACACTTCAGTTATCTGCTGCAATGCACAGAGCAGCAAGCAAGAGAATGACTTAGGGCTGAAGGCTGCTTCTGGGAAGGGCAGCATTCTGAAGGCTATTAGGGTGAATCCAAGTGGATTGCATTGTTTTGAATAATCAGTTTTGGAGGCCAGGACGGTATATCAAGAGCTATAGCGGAGGCTGTCCTGAGATATGCTGCATCTACAAGCTGTAGGACCCTCCTAGGAACACTTCTGGTTGAAGAAAGGTGCTACCAAGTTGTGTGAACTGGATTGAGTGTAGGAATGAGTGATGCCCAAGTATCTGAAACCAATGATGCTTGTTAAGGTGCCTTTAGTTTATTCTAAATTTTTATGCCATGTCCCTGAATACAACCAGAATCCTTATAGATTGTTTGGTTAATCTTGTCTTTGGGGGAATCTGGGACTTTCTTCTTTTTGAAATTCAAATGGAAAGATGAATTTCTTTCTTCTCTATGACTCTTCCTGTTTTGGTCACATGGTCAAAATACCCGTTATCTCAATGTCCATAATTCCAACTGACATTCAGAGGAGCCTGAGAGGTCAGGGTTGATGCCGGATGCTTGTTGGTTCTTGTGCTTATTTTCATGAAAGATTTAAGAAATACTAAGAATACTCTAGGTGTTGTGAGCCCAAGGCTGGACACAGAATTGAGCCACAGAGGGTCTGTGGTTAACATCCTTTTAATTCGGGTCTCTGTTGAGGACAGTCAAACCAGGGTGCTGTAGCTCAGCCCTAGTTCCCCATTATCAGTGAGTATCCTTAGCTCTGGGATGGGATGACTGGGCACTGTTACTTTGCTCTTCTGAGTTGGGCATAGGGAGACTCTGTGTTTCTCTAGTAAACATCCCCTCCCCCATCTGTCCCTGATTGGCAGCCAATTCTGAGGAGCAAATGGCCAAGTGAATTAGGAAGCTTAAAGGATTGTTTTGTTAAACCATCCTCATTAAACTGGCACCGTCTGCCTCCCTCCTTGCCTTTGTCTCAGTTGGGGCCATTCTTTGTGGCAGATGTTTCTTAACAGTGTGTGCCAGCAGCATCTGGAAGCCATGGGTGACTGCTGAGGTTTGGGAAAGTCAAATCTAGAGGTGTTTGGGTTGTCAGGGAAATCACAACCATTTTTTATCCTGCTGAGGAGCCACCATTTTTTTCTGAAATGCCTTCCTCTCATCACTTCATCTTCCTTTGGCCAATGGAAATGGAGGTTCCACTCCTTCCTGTAACATGACCTAATCTGGACAGCAAACTTTCTCCCTTCTCGGGAATGAGATAGTTGAGTTAAATGATTTAGAATAGACTGGTGATGTCTTAGAAGGGTTACTTATATTTGCAGTCCAGACATATTTTACTATATATACAGGTTGCCACTAACCTGTAAGCAGAAGGGAGATAATGAAGCTGTGGGCAAAGATGTCAGAATTGAAAGCATGCATGGGAGCTACTGGAGAAGCCATGGGGAGCCTTCGGGATCTCCTTTCTTGTCACTCTCTGGAGACTTTTGTGTTGGGAGCCATACAGCTTGGCATGAACCTTTAGGCCAAACTTGGCAGGCCACACAGTTATAGAATTGTCTTTTGATTATAAATGGCTTCTAGAAGCATGAGCACCCAGAAGGAACAACATGACCCAGACTTCAATCCTTTGTTCCAACCACAGGCCCACTTACCTAAGCAACCCTCCCGCGTCCCACCACTCACCTAGGTAACACTCCCTCTCCCCACCACACATGAACTTTTTACCCTGCCAATATCCTCCTTCTATAGTTTTCTGACATTCTGCTTGAACTAATTCCTGGCTCTTGGCCTCTTCTCCCTCTCCCCTTTACCCCATACTACTGACTATATAAGCTAGCCTGGAAAAAATAAAATTTGCCACTTGATCAGAATCCTGTCTTGTGGTAATTCTCTCCTGTCTCTTGTCTCCATTCCCCTCCCTGGACTTCTTGCTCTAGGTTGCTGCCCTGTGGGTCGGGACAGCTACACTTTTGGGTATTAGATTGGTTCAGCAGAAGATGGTTTAGATGGGACTTGCTGTCTCTGGTCTATTCAGCTGTTTGGAAGGAAAGGAAAGACATTTGTCGAGGTTGTTCCTTTAATTGCCTTGTCCTTGAACTACTGCCACCCAGCCTTCCTCCTCCATTTTCCTTTTCATTTTCTTTGAGACTGGATCCCAGACTGGCCTGGAACTCACTATGTAGTTGAGGATGATCTTCAACTTTGATCATCCTGCTGGAATTACAGGTGCCACCACTGTGTCCAGTTTGGAGCTTCCTTATTCTCTGTGGAGGAAGGGTGCTGAAGCAGAAGGAACATATGCCTCACAGTCACAAAGAACCAAGTTCAGATTCAAACTATTCTTTTTACTGAGGAAATGATTTAACCCCTCTTACTCCACAAAATGGAATAATAAGAATAACAATAATGCCTATTGAGTCATTGCTATGAATTGGATATGATTTGTGTATGTTTCCCTCAAGGGTTTATGTATTGAAATTTATTGATTTGGTTTTTGTGTTTTTGAAACACCATCTCATGTAGTCCAGGCTGGCCTTGAACTTCTACCTTCCTGCTTCTACATCTTAAATTTGGGGATGGCAGATGTACTTACCACATTTGGTTCATGCTTTGAGATTTAATCTCCAATCTGAGTTATTAAGAAGGTGAAAAATGGGGCTGGAGAGAGCTCTGCAGGTAAGAGTGCTTGTTGCATAAGCACAAGGCCCTAAGTTTAAATCCCCAACATAATACAAAAAATTCAGGTGTAATGCATGCCCATAATCCCAGTGCTGTAGGGTCACTGGGGCTTGCTGCCTGCCAACCTACCTGTAGGTTCACTGAGAGACTCTGTTTCAAAGGCATAAGATAGTAATAGAGCAGGGTGTCTTCCATACATACATGTGCATGTACACCTCATACACACATACTCATAAAAGAAATAAAAAAGAAGGTGGAAGCTTAAGGCAGGCATGACGGCATACAACTGCAATCCCAGTTATGGTTACTCAGGAGTCTGAGATGGGGAGATTATGAATTTGAGGCCATCGTATGAAATATAGCAAGATTGTTCCAAACACTGTGGGAAGGAAAAAAATAGATGTGAACTTAGGACTTCAGAAATGGGACCTCTGGAAGGTGACTGGAAATGGGCATCGTGGTATACTTTCATGCTTGAATATTGATAGCTTTCTAAGAGACAGAGACAGAGAGAGAGACAGTGTGAGAGAGAGACACATAGAGAGACACAGTGAGACACACACACACACACACACACACACACACACAGAGAGAGAGAGAGAGAGAGAGAGAGAGAGAGAGAGAGAGAGAGAGAGAGAACAGAAGATACACGTTTCCTGTCTCTTGTTATGTGATGTCCCATGCCGCACTGGGACTCAGCCAGCAAGAGGACCACCAAGAGAACCAGCAGTGTGCTGTTCAGACTTTGAGAACTGTGAGCTGAACACACTTCCTTTTTTATACAGTTACCTCTCCTCAGACATCTACTCATGAGCAACAGAGAACAGATTAACACAGCTGTTATGATGGCTTGGTAAAATGATATATGCAGAGGATTTGCAAAGAGTACCGCTTCCTGTTTACCCCCTTCCAAGCATCCCTAATTCTCGAATACATACTCTGTCAGATAGTTTTCTGTGCTTTCATCCTCCATACTGCTAGTGTTCAAGCCCAGGGCCCTGATTTATTAATTTGTGCTAGTCCTACAAAATGACAATAACAGCAAGTACTTTTTTATAACCATGTTAACATGAGCCAAGGTTGTGGTTTCTTTCCAGGCATTTTTACCTGCTGACAATTGGGGTTGTAAATCAAAGACAAAGGAGTTTCTCAGCCCACCCACTTCTCTGCTCTGAAGTTCCTAATTCTGGGTGGATTTCAACCCCACCCTCACCCCATGAAGGCAAGCTTGTTTATAATGGTCACGGTTAGGGGAGAAATGTTTCCATCACCTTTTCTATTGGAGTGCCCTTGTTTTCCTTTCAACCTTTTAGTTTTTAAAAAAATACCCTACAGAAAAGCTGCTGGAATAGTATTTATAATAATACCCATTTATCTTTCAACAGCATTGACCAGTTAATATTTAGACACATTTCCATGCTCTCTCTCTCTCTCTCTCTCTCTCTCTCTCTCTCTCTCTTTCTCTCTCTCTCTAATTTTTTGTGTGTTTTACAATCCACATTCAAATGTTGATAGTTGCTCAGTAACTTATTTTTTAATAGTGAGATGTTTCTCCCCAATGCAGACCCAATCCAAGGCTGCATACCACATTTTATAGTTTTGTATCTTCATTTACCTTCAGTCTGAACTGGCTCCATAGCCTGCTGTTCATGGCATGTACAGTTTTGAAGAGTACAGGCTGGTTGTTTGGAAGAAAGCTGAGTTTGAGTTTGAGGACTGATCTTTTTTTTACACCATTAAATTAAAGTTACACATTTTGGAGTATTCACTAGACTTGACTTTTCTTCCTGTTTTGTTGTATGCATATCTGTAGGTAGTTAATATTTATTGAATGAATGGATAAATGAATGAATGACCCAAACCTTGTCATTTAGGTACATTGATTTTCTACCTGAGAAAAACAGCTTTCTCTTTTATCCTATTATTAATCTTTGGGCTGAAAAGGTAACCAGTCTTTCAATGAGACCAGAGTAGAAAGTGTGAAGTCATGACCAGGGTGATGACCTGGGGGTTGCTATAGGGTCTCCCTTCATCCTGGGTAATGACCTAGGGGGTGCTGTAGGATCTCCCTTCATCCTGGGTGATGACCTGGGGGGTGCTGTGGGGTCTCCCTTCATCCTGGGTGATGACCTGAGGGGGTGCTGTAGGGTCTCCCTTCATCCTGGGTGATGACCTGGGGGGTGCTGTGGGGTTTCCCTTCATCCTACGTGATGACCTGGGGGTGCTGTGGGGTCCCCCATCATCCTGAGTGATGACCTGGGGTGTGATGTAGGGTCTCCCTTCATCCTGATGACCTAGGGGGTACTGTAGGGTCTCCCTTCATCCTGGGTGGTAGTGGTGTTCATATGCTGTAGAGACAGGGAGACGAACAAGGTGGTCCTCTGATGGAAAGAACAGTACAGCTGTCCTGGGAGTACATCATCTGTTTTCTTGCTGAAAGAAATTAGTTATTTCAGTTTCTAGATTTTTTCCCATACTTCCCTCCTCTAGCCCCATTTGAATCCTAAGAATGCCATAGTGAAAATTGATTTCTGTCCCTCCTCCTTTCCCAGAGGGGACAATTCCATAATTCTCCCCCTCTCTACTCTCCATTCCCTCCTACCACCACACACAAGTGTGTATTTTCTAACGTTTATAAACGGTGGTTGGGAGGCCATTCTCTTCAGATTATTTATTGTTGAGAAAATCTATAACTCCTCGGACTTCTCATTTTGATGTAGAAGCTTTCATCCCTGTCGCCTGGGGGAAGTGAGGTTATGAGAGGTGCTCTCTGCCTCTCAAAAATGTGTTTTCAGGCTTCCCTTTGGGGCCCTTTCTCTCTCCAGCTCTGATCACCTCAGACAGATCTGACAGTCCTTCCTGAAGCATCTGGGGCTTGGGACTGAATTCATCTATTTAATTTTGCAAGGTTTGTGAGTGCTTGATTCACAGAGCTCTAGCCCTTTTCCTGAGTCTGCCCACCCACATCTGTGTCGCCCTTAATTTCACCAATTCTGGGGGCAGGAGGAAGCACCCTTGGTGTCTATACGAGCTCTTGGTCATCCACAATAGTGAGAGGGATAATCCAAAACTAGGGGATGACTCAATGATTACTTTTGTTTGTTTTTTAAGTGATTGGATTATGGCTAAACATAAGTGAACAACCTGAATGAAGGAGATCCACCAGCGAGTCCTCGTGATGGAGTGTGTGGCGTTTTCACTTTGGTATCTAGAGAGGGGGACAGGTAAAAGACTGCCTCAGCTAATTTTGCTCTCACCGTGTTGTCAGAATCCTGGACATTTGAGAGAACTTCACAGCACTGGGGTTTCAAATTCCTCATTCTTAGTCTGAGAACCAGACTAAGTTTTAGTTCCAAGGGCATGAGAAGCCAACATATGAACCTGTCGCTCAATGGTGGTTCCTCTGCCCAATCCTCGGATGACCTTAAGGCCCCATTTGAATGATTCGGCTTCTTGATTTCTCTCTGCCTTAATCCTATCCTCCTCCCCACCTTTCTCATTCTGTGCCAGCCCTGAATGGCTGTATTCCACTTTGTGCTCATGAAAATGTCTATTGTTAAAATGACAGAAAAGACCTGTGAGAATGTGGAAAATTGAAACCCTTTTGTGCTGTTGGTGAAATGCAAAATGTATAGCCATTGTGGAAAACAGCATGATGATTCCTTAAAAAGTTAAACAGGATTACCATGTGAACTCCCCCTCTGGGCAGATAGCCAGAAGGAGGGAACATAGGGCTGGAAAAGATAGGTGTATCCGTGTTCCTAAAAACACCATTCACAGTAGCCAAAAGGCAGAAGAAATGCATGTGCCTGACAGTAGATAAGTGGATAAACAAAATGTGGTCTCTCTGTACAGTGAAATAGTATCCAGCCCTTAAAAGGAAGGGAATCCAGACACTTGCTACAATGTAGATGACCCTTGACATTATTCTGAGGGAAAACAAACTAGTTACAAAACAGCAAATACTGTATGATTCTGTTTATCTGATGTCCCTGCAGCAGTCAAACCCACAAAGACGGGGGAAAATGATGTTTTCAAGGGCTGGAGAAGGAAGAAATGGGAAATTAGTGTTTAGTGAGTACCAAGTTGTAGAAGATGAAAAAATTCTGGCTAGGGATGCTGGTAATGGTTGAACAACAGTGTGACTACACCTCATACTCATGCTTGTTTTACACAAAGTCAAAATGAAATGTTATGAACATTTTGTCATAAGAAGAACATTCTAGAAGGCCAGGGGTTTTGTCCTTCTTCTCCTCAGAGGCTTGTGTCATTGGTGATTCCCTCAACTGTTCTGACTGTTGGTGAAATGTCATCTTCTCTCTGAGGCCTCATTTAAATTTTTAATATTATTATTTTGTCTCAGGTTTTTTTTGTTTGTTTGCTTTTTGAGACAGTCTATATAGCCCAGTCTGTTCTGGAACTCTCTATGTAGACCAGGCTAGTCTCAATCTTACAAAGATCCATTTGCTTCTGCCTCCTGAGTGCTAGGATTAAAACCTAGCATGCCTGGTACATCTTAGTTCTTGAGAGAAGATCTTACAGTGTAGCCCAGGCTGTCCTTGAACTTGTGAGCCTCCTGCCTCAGCCTCCTGATTAATAGGATTACAGGTATGTGGCACCACAACAGACTGGACTATTCATTTTAGGAGGGAGGGAGGGAGTGAGGGAGGAAGGAAGGGAGGGAAAGAGAGAGAGACAGAGATAGAGACAGACAGACAGACAAAGAGAGAGAGAGAGAGAGAGAGAGAGAGAGAGAGAGAGAGAGAGAGAGAGAGAGAGGCTTGTTCAGCAAGAACTGTTTTCCCACCCAGTTCCTGACCCTGGCCTACCCATTGGAAACTGTTAACTCTCAGCCACAGCATACCCTAACCTCTTAGAGCTTCTGTTTTCTCAGACTCACAGATCATGATCTAACACAGGATACAATCTCATTTGCTTCTGTTGCTGAGATTTAAGTCACTGGGGTGGAGGAATCTTTTTCTGTGTGTTCTCATAGCTGGATCCCAGTGTTGAGTAGTTGGGGACCAGTAAATATTTATTGAATGAGTGAATGAATGACTGTGATTAGACATAGACTCTACAAAAGGCACACATAGCGAAAGCTAAAAGTTTCCAGCTTTCATCTGTGGCTTCTAGACCTAGGATACATCCCTCAACCAGTTTTCACGATAATGTGCTTTGAATTGAATCTTATATCCAAGTTGTAGATATAGCACAATTATTTTGGGAATAATAATTTAAAAAAAGATTTTATTGTAATATATATATATATGAATACCAATGGTCTTAGAGGTCACAGACATTGGGTCTCCTGGAGATAGAGTTATGGGTGGTTGTGAGCTACCTGATGCTTGTGCTGGGAATTGAACTCTGGTCTTCTGCAAGAGCTGTATGCATTCTTAAATGGATGAACCATCTCTCTAGCCCATAGTTAGTGTTACCACTGAGATACTCTGCAACCCAAGCTGACCATAGACTCACTGTGAGATCCAGGCTGAGCTAGGATTTGTACCTTCTTGCTGCAGTCCCCTCAGTATGGGGATTGCAGGTGTTCCATGTGTCCATTCAGGCTTCTGTGTCAGCGCTTTGTACTTCTGACTCTTCCATGTTACCAGGGGCATTGGGCCAGAATGCTGGAAACTTTGGGGATGCTCACATATCCTGATACATTTTCTTCTTGTTTTCTTGGGAGACCCTGGCTTGATTGTCTCCAAGGTTTTTATTTTTTTGGAAATCACAAAGAGGGGAGGTCTTATACTCTTTGGGTAGGGACAGAAGCTATATCTCACACAAAGGAATGCGTCTCAAGAGATGCCATGCTGAGTCCATTTCTCTGAAGCTTTGAGAGCTTAAAACAATTTAATAGTCCCACCAGGCTTCTGTCAAGACCTTCCCAAACTTCCGGCAAAGTCACTTACATGCTGTTTGTATTTGAAGCTTTCTGCAGGATCCATGAGGGCAGCTTGGGGAATCAGTGAGACTCACTTTATGGAAAAATGTTTTGGAAAGATCCAGGACCAGGGCAGTGCTCTCCTTAAAAACAGAGGAAAGAAGGGTGACCTTCAGGACCAAGGAGAATGGGTGGGGTTGGCTGGGAAAGCAGGCCAGCCTGCAGTTTAGTGGGTGGATTGTTGGATTTGACTTGAGCTCTTCTTGGCTCCTTGGGATGGAACTTCTGTTTTAGAGTTTGGAAAGAGCTCAGAGACAGGAGAAACACACGGAGAAGGCGGGAGGGAAGGAGCCAGAGGCATTATGGAATTCACACAAGGGTTCTCAGGCTTTTCTTGGTGTTGCTTTAAGCACCTCATTTGTGCCAAGCACCTCCTTGGGGAGCAACTGTTTCCCAATTAAACTGAGATTGAGATTTGCAGACCCAGGGATCTCATTAGAAAACGTCCTGAGGAAGTGATCTTTAAATAGAAGACTGTGCACATTTTAGTCTTTTGTTCCCACCTCTGTCTTTCCCTTTCTCTGAAAAGAAAATCCTGCTTCTAGGAATCCTAAGAAAGAGTCATCGACCTACAAATCTGTATATTTATTTTCTCTGTCCTAAATGTCTCTTGTGGTTGCTTGGCATGTGGTGAATAGTTTCTCGTGGGTAGTCAGAGTTGGCAGAGGGGAGTGTGACATCCAGAAGCAGGTGGTACACAAATCCTGGCCCTCCTTCTTGAAGCCTTTAGACTGATGGGATTTAAGGGACCTGCCCAGATCATACCAGACAGAAAGGAAAACTAGTTCTCCTGAGCTTAGGGGCTGTAAGAGCTGGTGGGATGGAGAGGAAGGTTGGGGTATCAGTCTGCCAGGCTTCGGAAAGACTGAGACTTGCTAGAGGGTCAAGCCTAGATAGGAGGTCAAGGAACTTGTACAGATCAAAGGCTCCTCCTTCCCATGAGGATGAGTCAGGGTATGAGGTGCAGAGTTGCAGGCTCACCCGCCCAAGTTAGAAAGGAGGCCGTGGGCATCAGGGATAGGGGAGATCCAGAACTGAGGAGATCCTTTGACAGCTGAGTCTGGACTCTGGACTGACAAAGGAACATGGAGATAACTGTAGGCTGTTGCACAGGGAGGATTGCCTGAGGATGGCCTTTGAGGAAGGCTTGCCTCTTTACAGTCACATGTTGCATAGCAGTAATGCTTTCTTTCCTGTCACATGGCTGCTCTCCCTCCTGAGTCATAAAGATGGTATTTAGAAGCACTCAGGAGGCAGAGGCAGATGGATCTCCATGAGTTCGAGGCCACCCTGGTCTACAGAGCCAGTTTGAGGGCAGACAAAGTTACACAGAGAAATGCTGTCTTGGGGTGAAAAAAGATATTTCATTCCTGTGTGTTTGGGTCATTAGTTTACTTCTCTGTTGTCATACCTTATTAATTTTTATTAATCTTTCATTAATCTCTAGAAAAAGTGGGAAGGGTCTAAGGACCATACTAAATTAGGGAGCAGAGGGAGACAGCAGTCTGTATCTACAACAGAGTGTCCCATGCAGTTTCTCTGCTGAAGCTCAAGGGTATAGTACCAAGTGTGTCACCAAGCTCAGTTGTTCACCTCACACTAGCTGTCACCAAGGTCTGTTCACCTCACATTGGTGTCAGTTCACAAAAGGCCCATTAATTTTTGTTTGTTTCCTCTTTCATCTCTTAACTTACATTCTCATTTCCTCTCTTTGCTAGACACAACTGCTTTAGTGTATTTGGTGAGAACTTACCAAACCCATGCCCTTTATGTCCATTTAGCCACAACTACCCACTGAATAAATGAGAAGTGCAGGTGCTGAGAATACCACACTGGCACACATGGATCACACAGATTATCTTTTTTCTTTCTTTGTTTTTGAGTCAGGGTCTTGCTTTGTAGCCCTGGCTGGCCTGGAACTCACTATGTATATCAGGCTGGCCTCAAACTCACTGAGATCAACTTGCCTTTGCCTCTGGAATTCTGGAATTAAAGGCACACATTCCCAGAACTGGACTGATGTAAATGCGGAATTTGGCTTGTATCTAGAGTAAAAAGGAAAGACTACAGCATGACTGCTCTACACTTTTCACAGAGAGTGAAAAAATCTCTGTGAAAAAATACAGGGACGGGTGGGGGAGATACAAGACTGCAGCTGGAGACATGGTTCAGTGGTTCTTACAGAGGACTCAAGTCTGGTTCCCAGCATCCATGGTGGGTGGTTCGCAACTATCTATAACCCTAACTAACTCCAGGGGATCCAACCCACCTCTGGCCCCTGGGGACACCTATACTCACGTGTATACGCTACACACTCAGACACATATACATAATTATAAATAATAAAAATAACTCTTATAGAAAAGGACCGATAGTCTGGGTTCATATTCTCAGAACGCAGGTAAGCCAGATGCAGTAGAGTATACATCTGTAATCCCAGGGAGCTTCTATGGGGAGATGGAAAGTAGAGTCAGGAGAATTGCCAGAAGTGGTTGGGCTAGCTAGCCTGGTGTATACAGCAAAGAACAAAGGAGACCCCCCTCTCAAACAAGGTAGGAAATGAGGATTGATATCTGAGGTTGTCTTCTGACCTCTACACATGTGTGGCTTCCATGTCCATGTGGTAGATTTTACATCTGCAATTCAACTTCTTACCTCCCACAACAGAACTGTGATGGACATCCTTGAATGGCTGTCTTTGTGTGCTCAGAAGTTTCCTGGGGTAGAAACAATGCTGGGATGGAGGGCTTAGTACAGTGCTGCTTCCAGCCCCTGCCACCCAAGCAATTGGTGATGGTTTATATTTCCTCACTTAGTTCTGGTCTTGACCTGATAAGGCAAGTATTGTCAGCCCCATTTTACGTGGAAAGAAATGAGGCTTAGAAAGGACAGACAGGCATTCTGGATCTGTATGGCTAAGTAAAAGAGCATGTGTTCCAGGCCTGGTTTCTGTTGTTGTTGCTTAGTACATAAATGTGATTTTAAAAACTAGTGTTTTAATTAATTGAGAGTTTCTTACAATAGAACATATTCTGATCATATTCTCCCCCCACTCCCTCTAACCCCTTTTATATCTACCCTCACTCCTTCACTCCCTCCCAACTGGTGTTCTCAGCCCAGAAGTTTTGACCCAGTGTTCTTTGTCTGTGCTGTTGTGCCACCCAGGACTTCCTCTGCTAGAAATAGTGACCGTAGGCACTGGCACTGTTACTTCTTATGCTGTCTGCCTTTTCTAATTGTTTGCTCCCTTCAAGGCTGGTTGGACAGAAGATAGAATTTTTGATGCTTAAGGGACTGCTAAAAGTAAGCCCTGGTGTCCCTCTCCTCCTCTCCCTGTGTTAGGAAATGGGATGTGAAGGAAAGCTGTGCACAGTTCTCACACAACCACAGGAAGGGCAGTGTGACATGGTAAGTAGTCCACTTGAGTTTGGGCACTGGAGAGACTTTGTTCCAATGCCCTTGTTTTTCTATCTGTTCACCTTGTCCTGGTTCCTCAGCTGTCTAAACTTATGTTTCCTCATATTGCAAGGCAGAGATAAGGGTAGCTCTGGACTCTCAAGGCTGTTGGGAGGGAGCTCGGTGAAACAGTATGCACCAAGGAGGTATTCCATAAATGCCAGCTACTGTTTGTGCTGCACCCAATCAATGCCTGGCCTACCCAGTGGACCCAGGCTCCCCAAGGTATGTAGTGGTCTTGAGGGGGTCTAGTTAGAGTCCTTAGAGCTTTGAGGTATACACAAACACACACACACACACACACACACACACACATATAGGATAAAACTGTTTTCTTGGGAAACCAGTATGGAACTGATCCAGACCCCATGAACGTGGGTGTCAGTGAGGAGACCTCAGAAATCTATGGGGCCTCTTGTAGTAGATCAGTACTTATCCCTAGCATAGGAATGGTCTTTGGGAGCCCATTTCACATAGAGGGATACTCCCTCAGCCTAGACACATGGAGGAGGGCCTAGGCCCTATCTCAAAGTATGACAGAATCTGAAGACCTCCCCACCCATGGAAGGCCTCACTCTCCCTGGGGAGCAGAAATGGTATGGGATACGTAGGATAGGGGGTCAGGGGAGGAGGGGAAGGAGAGGGAATTGGGATTGACATGTAAAATAATCTTGTTTCTAATTTAAATTAAAAAATGGAGAAAAAAAACTGTTTCTTTTTTTCTCACAAAGGGCAGGCTCCAGACTTTGATAGTTGACATTTATAAATATGAATTGATTTTTCCAAGTTGGGAGACATTGGCTCAGTTTTAATATTAACCATTTGGAAGTTTACATTATCTTTTTGTGCTAAATGTATTTATATATTTGTGTCTGTGCGCACGTGTGGCCATGTGATGGCTCATACCATCTCTAACTCCAGTTTCAGGGGGTCTGATGCCTTCTTCTTACTTCCTTGGGTACCAGGCACAAACAAGGTGCACAGGCATACGTTCAGGCAAAACACTCATACACATAGAATTAAAAAAATAAATAAAATGAAGAGAAAAGAATCTCCAGAGGGTGAGGATATGACATTTGAAAATATTCCTCAGGTACTTTTATGTATGCTCCTGAACAAGGTGACAGCTTCTGTTTTAGGGAACATCCTACCTAAATGATAGGACTAAACATGATTCATTTAAAAAAGAAAAGTCAGGGTCTTTACACTGGGAGTGAAATGGTTCCTGCAACCCAGGGAAGCCTGGTATTTCTAAAACAAGAGCCTACGAAGGCAGGCAATTCTTTATCACCTGTGTGCGGCTTACACAGGTCATGAATTATCTGTGGTCAAGGTTTTATCACAGTTGGTTTTCCCTTCACACTTTTCATTTTGATCGCCTTCTACAAGGAATGTAATACCATTTATATATTTACCTGAGTCAGATTTATAAAGGTTGCTTGGTTACAAAGGATGTATCTCAAAGTCAAGTCGATAGGGATTCTGGATCATCTACGCCTTCTGGTTTCTCTCTCCGTTTGCACATTTATTCAACAAATATTTATTGAGCCCCTAACTCACAGTCCAGTGGAGGAGACAGCCAGCTGAGCCAGAATCCTGCTACTTTATGGTCAGCAGGGACAAGGACAGGTGCTTTGGGGCTGAGTAGGCAGGGCACACCCTCCAGAGGCTTCTTAGGGAGGCAATGCCTAAACTGGGAACTGAAAGGTGGGGCTTGATCAGTTGAGGGGCCTCGGAGGGCATCAGAGGCAGGAAAGAAGTTCATGGTGGAAATCTGGCCTGGGAAGGGATGCAGCTAGAGGAATGACCACTGGTTAAGTTATGAAAACATTTGGAAGGGCCATGCTAAGGAATTTATGCTTTATCCTGAGGACAAGATGGCAGAAGCAGGCAGCTCTCTCAGTTTGAGGCCAGCCTTAACTACACAGTAAGCTTCAAGCCAGCTAGGGCTACTTGGCAAGACCCTGCCTCAAAACCCTTACAAGAGGCTCCTTGCCTAATTTTTTTCTTCTTTATTAAATGTTATTTTGCTTTATTTTCTTTCTTTTTCTCTTTTCTTTCTTTTTTTCTATTTTTTGGTTTTTGATACAGGGTTTCTCTGTGTAGCTTTGGAGTCTATTCTGGCACTTGCTGTAGACCAGGCTGGCCTAGCACTCACAGAGATCCGCTTGCCTCTGCCTCCCAAGTGCTGGGATTAAAGGCATGCACCACCACAGCCTGGCCCATTAATTAATTAATTAGTTAATTAATTAATTGTTTTGTTTTCGAGACAAGTTTTCTCTGTGTAATAGCCCTAGCTGTCCTGGAACTTACTCTGTAGCTCATGCTGGCCTCAAACTCACAGAGAACCACCTGCCTCTGCCTCCCTAGTGTGGGGATTAAAGGCATGCGCCACCACCGCCCGGCTGCTTTATTTTCATGTATGTGTGTGTGTATATATGGGAGGGTGCCTGCACAAACTAGAAGAGGGCATGAGGTCTCCTGGAGTTGGAGTTACAGGCAGTTGTGAGTCACCGGATGTGGGGGCTGGGAATCAAACCCAGGTCCTCTGGAAGAGCACCCAGTGCTCTTAACCACCAAACCGGCTCTTCAGCCACTAGTCTTTTAGTATTTTCCCTTCCACCTCTTCCTTCTCTTCCTGCCTTTTTCCCCCTTGAGACAGGGCATCATTATACTACTTAGGTTGACTTTGAATTTGGTATTGTAACCCAGGTTGTAGCCTCAAACTTGTAATCTTGTTGCCTCTGTCTCTCAAGTGTGGGGCTATCAGGTGAGTGCCACCATGCTTGGTGATTCTCTTTATCTTCTTTGTTTGTGAGTAAATAATAATAATATCAGATTCATTGAATAGTCAGTAAAGGGGTCTAGAAGGCCTGATCCAATAACCCCACTGGGTACTTTTGAGAAGACCCAATTTTCTCCTTCCTTCCTTCCTTCCTTCCTTCCTTCCCTCCCTCCCCCTTTCTTTTCTTCTGGTTTTTATTTTACTCCTAGAGAAAGCACTCAGAGCCTAACACAGGCTAAGCACACACTACAAATTGAGATACAGCCCAGTCCAATATTTTTCAATTTCTACTTGATCTTTCTATTTTCAAAAAGCCATGATTCATGAAATTCTCTCACATCCAAACCCTGAGTGGAGAGGAATGTGTGACTTTTTTTCTTGGTTCTCTGCTACTCATTTCCGGGACATTGCTGTGAGTTGTTCATCCAAACCTTACTCCCTGTGAGGAGGGGACCATTTCAGTAGCAGCAGGGGAGTCGGGAAGGAGGAACCACACGCCGAGACCGTTCATTAAGAAAATATATTTGGCATATTCAGACAATGGTTTGAGCGAGTTAAAAATAACTCCTCGTGAAAAATTAATAGGGAGTTATAAGTGAGTGTTTTAATACAAGAGCAGATTCTGCAGGCGGTTGGTGGGTGACATCACAGATGGTGCAGGGGTGTGTATAGAGTGCCATGAGGCCAGCAGGAGAGTTGGCCACAGAGATGAGCTCACCTCTCTCTCAGAGCCGCAGGCAGACAGAAGAGCAAGGAACTGGTTTTCGTTGGGGGTTTCTGAGCCAGATGTCATTTCTTTTTTTCTTTCCCATCACCCTGTCCTCATAGTGGGCATAAAAACCATAGTGAATTTTGCCTGGTTTCATACAGTGAGGTTTATTGAATGTCAAGATTCATAAAAGTCTTTTCTGGCTCCTCTTCATTCTTGGTAATAGGCCCTTAGCTGACTACTGGATCTGTTTCTTCAGTGTCTCCTGACCCATGGGCCAGCTCTCTCCTCTTGCAGGTAGTTAGGAATTCTCTGCCCATCTTCCTCTTCCTCCCTTTTCACAGGTCCCCTGTGGTCCTCCTCTGTGAGTCCAGTGAAAGGTTGCAGTGAGTGTTCTTTGCCATCAGGACAGTTGAATGGGCGAGGAGAACACAGAAGGAGGAGAAAAGGGATCACTGCATTTAGAAGCAAAGGGCCCTAAGACTGGGGGGACCAATATTTGTATTTTAAACCCAGATGATATTTAAAAAATGGTTCTGTAATTGCAACGAGGCCCTCTAGGCCGTGAATTAATGTGTCATAACTCACGCCCAAGCACTGCGCAAACATCCCGTGTGTGAATTATTGCACAATAAATTCATGCCCTGTTGTGTCTTACAGCTTAATTAGTACATGAAGCTACACGAGTTAGACGAACCCAAATGGGATTATGTCATGTGGTGCGTAGAAAAGCAGAATGTTGGGAGATATTTGAGCTTTTTCTGGGGGGAAGCATGGTAGGTGACGTCCTTGGGCATCAGTGAACGAGATGTTTGGGCTGCAACAGGTGACACTCTGACATGCAGTTCTGAGGCTTGGTTGTTGGTTGAATAATGGATTCGGTAACTAGTATGGCCACATGCTAGGCATTATTGAGGAAAAGTTCATGTGACATGAAAGGTGGCCTCTGCCCTTGGAGAGCTTGTATTCTAATACAGAACACGATGAAAAGTAGAGATTGAAAAGTTCTGTAATATGCAAAGCATCTTGGGAATTCAGAGTGGGGCATTGTCATTTCTAGGTGGAATGGTGAGGATGGGTGGGTGGACTCAGAGGAGACTGCAGGAATGGCGCTTGTGTTGTCTGTTTTAAAGGGTTGATAAGCCATACAGGGGGGTTGTGGAGCTGGCCAGTGAAGTCTAGGTGGAGAGAGTAATACTGGGAACAGCACAGCAAAGTAAAGTGTTGGGAGCAAACTGAGTAGGCTGTAGCTTTAGCTTTGGGTGAGAAGGGGTGACAGGGACAGTGACTTGGAGCCAGACCTTAATTATGAACACAAAGCATTTGGTCTTAAAGCCACTACCATCCTATAGTTCCTGGAATTGGTTCTTTTACTACACAGTGACTGTATTTATGAACTTGAAGCTTGTTATTGTGTTTTCTTTGGTCTGTCTCCTTAGAAAGTGTATAGTTGAGAGCCAGGTGTCTTGAGTGTCTGGTCTTGTCTCTGCTGCCAACTAGCAATGTGACCTTGCCAAACCACTCAGGTCCTTCAGTGGGTAGAGTCCTAGTTTTTAACAGGAGAGGGCAGAATGAACGGTTTTTAAGATTCTACTTAATTAAAATATTCTAGCATGTTCTCTGTCTCTTCTTTGTGTTGTTTTTGTCTTGTCAGTTTGCTTTGTTTTCTCTTCTCTGACTGATCTGCAGTCAGGTCTTCTTCTTAACTAGTCTCTCTACTGTAGGCAGTCTGGTCCTGCAGCCTGCCAGCTCTTCACAAACACCCATTGTTGGAATTTTAAGGATATCATAAATAACACTCCCGCCTAATTTTGGAACCAGCTGATAACGAGACACAGGAGACAGATGGTTCTACTGGTGTTACAGTTTCAGCCACATCGGTTTGCTGGTCCTGGACCCTCAGATTAGCAGACTGACCCCCAGTCACAAGTGATGCTGAATACAGTCTGCCTCACACCACAGAGCTGGGGTCTTTTGTTTACTGACTTCTGCCATGTGTGAGTAGGTCTTGTGAGCCCACCAGCTCTCCAAACAAAGGCAGTAGCAAAAATCCTGAAACTGGAAGGCACAAATGGTCATGCTCAAAGATGTTTGACAAACTCACTCATCTCAGAAGTCATGGAAAGGGGAGGGGCAGAGAGACTGGGAATATTTCTATGCTCAATGGCTTTCTTAACCTTCAGCTCCTCATATTACATGGAAAGCTTGTCAAAGTGCAGAGTGTTGCAGTTGCCCCATGTGAGGGAAAAGTCAGGTGGTCAAGAGTTCAAGGTCATCCTGATCTACACAGAGACCTTATCTTAAAAAAATCAAACCCCAAACAAACAAGAAATCCAACAAAATGAAACAGATTTCAGGTCCAGTCTGCTGACACTTACAAATTCAGCAGGTCTGAGTGGAGCCCAGAATTTGCACTTTTACAATTTCCCAGGTGACACAGAGGCTGAACACTGAAGCCTGTCCACATGTGAAAATGAAGTGAGGGAAACAAAATTTTCCTTCTATAATACCTTCAGTCAACCCTTCACCCAGATTAAGAACCATCACCTTCTGTGTCTTTGTGACTCCCCTGCCCCCACCCCACACAGTATGTCCACCCCTGGGGCTTCCCCTTAATACTCAGCCAAGTGCTAGGGTACAAAAGAAGTTTAATACCTAGTTGCATTGAACTTAGCTTTATGCATTTTCACAGTGCAAGAGTTTCCTTCCTTTAAGGATCCCCTAAAGTCAGTCATCCTTTAGGAGGCCTCTTTGACAAACAGCTGCTCTCCCTTCCTTCTATCATCTAGAACTGTACCAGCTGCTGTTCCCAATTTTGCTTGTCTTCAGCCCTGTCTGGGTCCTGAGAACTATCTTGTCTGTCCATCCTAGTGGAATCTTGCTCTGAGCAAGAGCTAACTGTAATCCTCCCCGCTGACCTCCCTCAGCCTTGAGAACAGTGTTGCTCACTCAAAGAACAAGGGGTGATAATAACCCCCAGGAACAAGAGAATGCCAGGAGCAACCTCCTTAGGTCCCACTCTGCATTCCCATGGAATTCTGAGAGGGGCAAGAGGTAGTGAGGTGGAGAGAAGGCTCAACCCTCTATAGTTGCCTCCATGGAATCTCTGAAGACCAGACCGACTCCAGCGTGGGCACAGTGGGCATGTTTCCTAGATCTGTCTTTGGCACAGAAGAGCCAGTATTTTTCTTTTGTATTTAAATATATTTGCTCTGGGCAAGAAGAGTTGGGAAGCTACTTTCTTACTCCTGGGGTTTCTGAAATATTCCCAACAAGGGGCAGGTGATAGCCGGGTAACTGTAGCAGGATTACCCAAATTCCTGCCAGATCCTGTAGATGCCTTTCTGAAAGACTGGTGCTAAAACCTTGTGAGAACATTTACCGTTCTTAGTGGGGGGTAATTCATACCCAATGGAGAGAGTGAGAGCCTGGTACTGCAGTAAGAAGAGCTAGTAACTATAAAGGGATTGAGACATCCTTTCTTTGGAAGGGGAAGGTGTGAGCAGAAACTGAGAAAGGTGTTTGGCAAGAGGCGCTTCCTTAAGGAGGGTGCCTGTGGAGCAATTTGGGAAGTAAAAAAGGGATAGGCAGATCGGAAAAGACATGGAACAGTAATTCTAGGATACATGGACCTTGTGAGCCATGGTCGAGTGAGGCTCTTGTGAAGGATGTACTTTTCTACATTTGCTGTGGAATTTATGAGCCAGGTTTGTGTGGTGTATTGTGCCATGGAGGGAGATTTCTGAATCAGGAAGGTATGAGGTATGATTCTCATTGCTGTCTAGAGGATAGATAGACAGATGGAATTGGATAGATGGACTCTTCCTGGGAGACTGTTATGGAAACTGCTGTAATCATTTAGATCCTCCTTCTTCCAGGTATGATCCATGGGCCAGTCGCACAGGCCTCACCCGGGAGCTCGTTAGGAATTGTAGAATCTTGGGCCATAATTCAGGCTCCTGAATCAGAACCTGCATTTTAAACAAGCTCACTGAGTGACCCACATGCTCTTGAACCTCCAAGAAGCAACAGGCTGGAACGTTGGTGAGGTCACCATGCCAGGGGTATGGACACATAGTTGAAAGTGGGAAGGATCTGAGAACTGTGGACTTGAGAGCACAAGGGGAGGGCTCAGGCTGGGAAAGTTGAATTGGGGAGGAAGGGAGGAGTGTGGGTACTGGCTCACCTCCCTGTCTCCAGGCCTCCCACACCAGTCGCTATGGTCTGGCACTCTGCCTGCTTTGAGAAAATGCCTGCTGTGCCCACGCTGGAGTCTGCCTGATCCTCAGGGGCCTCCCTGGGGCAGGCATTGCATAGTTCAGGACTGTGGCCAATTTTGTTTCCCCTGTTTCATATGGTTGGACTGAAAGGGACCAGGGAGGTCATATCAGTCATGCCCCCGCCTCAGGGTTGAACTGTCCCTTAATCAAGTGAGTGACAATTTGATGATAGTAATGATACCAATTGAGGTGACTGTGGGGGTGGAGGGATGGAGGTAGGAATTTTTAACTATCTGTAATGGGAACTCGAATATTTTCAGCTTTCAAAGGCTTTAAGGAGAGACCAGATGACTGCTTGGTTAAAGGGTTATACAGTGTCAGGGACCAAATTAATGCTTTTAAAAAGTCCTTGTGATGATTTTTAATGGGATGATGGCAAGTGAAATGTACGAGGCACGGAATTCCAGAAACCTGGAGGCAGGGTTGATGGGAGATATGTTTCCAGGTGGGCATTTGAGAACTTTGCTTACGCTTTTGGGAATTTTATATACTTTATTTACAGTAAGGATGAATGACAAGGAAAGGTCAGTGTTAAAGGGAAATGTGTTGAAATTGAACATAAAGAATATTTTTCCGTGTTAATAGGGAAAATTAAGGAAAGTGGGAATGCAAAAACCCCAGCTGGCCAAGCATGTTGTGGGTGCACTAGTTTGGTCTGGAAGGCCTCAGAAGGGCCTCACTCACCCTGGAATCGAAATGTCAAAGTGAACTATTAAAATCTTCCTTTGGGGCTGGGAAAATGGCACATGGGATAGCCAGGAGGACCTGAGTTTGGAGTTCCAGAACAGAACACACATCAGAAGCCCAGGGTAGCAGTGTGCACCTGTAACTGCAGTGCTGAGGTATCAGAGACAGGAAGATCCCTGGAACTTGCTGGCCACTCAGTGTAGTCTGGTCAGTGAGCTCCACATTCAGTGAGAGACCCTATCGCAGAATATGAGGTGGGGATGACTGAAGAAGATACCAGGGCATTGACCGCTGGTCTTCACATGTGTGTGTGTGCATATTTACCAACATGTACAGATACATACAACATAAAAGAATAATAATAATAAAAAACTTGTTTTGACCCCAGGCATGTTGCTTCATGTAATCCCAGCATTTGGAGTCTGGGGCGGAAGGATCACAAGTTTGAAGCCAGGCTGGGCTAGGTAGTAACATCCCATCTCCAAACAACAAAAACAATCCTTCCTGCCCCAAGGACTCTCCAGTCCACTCTAGATGTGTGGTGTTTTAAGGGGGCAGGGCATGGGGACGACACAATGAAAGGAAATAAATGCCTTTAAGTGTGGAAACCTTTGCTTAAATTTCAGAACTGGACTTGTATTTAAGATATTAAGGGCTGGAGAGGTGGCTCAGTGGTTATGAGCACTGGCTGCTCTTCCAGGGGTCCTGAGTTCAATTCCCAGCAACCACGTGGTGGCTCACAACCATCTGTAATGAGATCTGGTGCCCTCTTCTGGCCTGCAGGCACACATGCAGGCAAAACACTATACATAATAAATAAATAAATCTTTAAAAAAAAAGATAAATTGGGCAGTGGTGGCACACACCTTTGATCCCAGCACTCGGGAAGCAGAGGCAGGCAGATCTCTAAGTTCGACGCCAGCCTGGTCTACAAAGCTATACAGAGAAACCCTGTTTGGGGCGGGGAGAGGGGGGAGAAAGAAAAGAAAAGATAAAGAATAGAGACTGGAAAGATGGTTCAGTGGGAAGAGCATTTGTTTGCAGAGGTCTTGGGTTCAGTTCTCAGCATCCACATGGTGGCTCACAACCATCCATAATGAGATCTGGTGCTTTCTTCTGGCCTGCAGGGATACATGGGGACAGAACACTATATACATAACAAATAAACCTAAAAAGAGAGAGACTCAATTGTATTTTGAACTCAAATGACTTCTTGGGTTTCCACACTCTTTTTGGTTTCCATGTGTCTGTTTAGTCTCATCAGAGGGCTTTTAGAATGCCTGAGAGAAGAGGCCAGCTCTTTTCCACGTGACTTCTTTATATCTCTGATGCCGAATACAATGATGACAGTAATCACTGTGTTTTACTGAATACTCTGCCTTATATGTCATTCCAAATGCTCTGCATAATGAGCATGAACTAATGAACTAATGCAACTGTTCTGTGAGGTAAGTATAGTTATCGCTACTTCACAGAGGTTGAGACTAAGGCTCTGAGAGTGTAGGTAATTTGTGCAAAGCAAGGCTGGGAGCCATCACTTGTACTCCATGTGAGCATAGCTCATATTGCTGGCCTCTGAGCTAAAAATGGCACAGAGGAGCCTCTCGGCACCAGATAGTTGACCACCAAAGAGCACTGGTTTATTAAAAGACTGTGCCATTCCAAATGTGAATAATGAAAATTTTTGTTTGTTTTTTGGTATGTAGTCAGAGATAAAGTGACACATGTAAGCTTATACTGAGACACTCTCTCATTCACCTTCACTGTGCCCCACCCTGTAGTCAGTAACCATGAAGGGGGAGGAGCTGGAGATAAAGCTACTCACTGGAAGTCATATATGTATGGATGCAGTATAGACATGCATTTTTGCATTTGACTGGAAATGTGTACCCAGGAGTCGGCTGTGCTTATCTCAGCAGGTCTATAAACAAGGGTATGTTTGCTAGACTTTTGTGTATGGTGTGTGTACAAATCCTGAATGAGTTAAACCAGCTATAGGGAACTGGCTCCTTTCCACCTCTGGTCTTGGCTGATGTGTTTGTACCAAACCCTGATATTTATTTTTCATCGCCTCTCAAGGGAACCTCAATGAGTTTTCTTTCTGGGAAGTTTATGGCTAAGATGCTGGGCTGCTTTGGGGCCCCTATAAATCTGCTATAATCAGAGGAGGTCGGCAGAGAAAGAGAAACAGCAGCTAAGAGCCAGTGCTTTCGTGTCCTCTGCTTGCTAGCCCACTACACAGTCGTCCTTGTCTGTGTACTGCTTGCTCTCCTGGGGCCCATGTGACGGTGCTCAAAGAAACCACTTCATCTCCTTCTCTGTGCCCCGTCCACATGGGAGGCTGCATTTTGGTTATTCCAGAAAAGAAGAACTCGAGAATATATTAATTAAGAAATCTAGACTTGAAACTGAGAAATGGATTATTAAACACTGGTTTGTTTCATTAAAAAAAGCAACAACCCAGCCTGGGCTTCTGCAGAAACAGGGTGAAGAGGAGCTGAATGTCAGTGTGTTTCCCTAGGAACCTTATGCAAAGGTCATCTGAGATGCTCCTGGAAACAGGGTGTTGGATGACCCAGACTTTATCAGAAGGTAGACCTAACAGAGGACTCTCCCTTCCGTCTTCCAGTGAAGGTAGCTGAGAGATTCTTTTTTTTTTTATGAGTGATTTTTATGACAAACTCCACATTTGACATTTAACAGCATCTTCTGTCCTGGGCATGAGGAAATATAGATATTTATTGACATAGGATGTCAGAAGATCAAGGAAAATTGACTCTAGAGAAGGAAGGAGGAGGGGTTTATCTCTTTGCTCAGGTATGCAAATTACCCAACTTAATTTGTGTAGCATATGCTTTTCGGTGCTTGGTGCATTTCTCAGTAATGAGATTAAGAAATCATTTCATTGTTAATAAAGAACTCAGTGGGGGGGGGAGGAGAGACATGTACATGGGGGCTTAATGGGCATCCTGCCCTGTCTAAACCCTGCATATTCCAGAAATGAGGCCTGATACAAGACAGGTAGGGACAGTGGGACAGGAACGTAGACTTGGGCCTTTTTCCTTATCTGCGCTCTCCAAAGCCCCACACCCACCCATTTTTGCAGCATTAGCTTGAGCCTTATGGGGTTTGCATTTCATGGTAAGTTCAATGTCAAATGATGCATCCGAATCAAGAGCTCTTTCCTGTTAGCTGTGCCTCTCCCCTGGAAAGTCCTCTTTCAGCCTCCTGGAACCTCATCATTGTGGCTGCCTTGCTCAAGCTCAACCAGAGAAAGCCCTCTTTTTTCTCCTTTGAATTCCTGAAGTCCTTGTCGGTGGCAGCCTTGCTCTGTACCTGGGCTATTTATTTATTTATTTTAGCAGTTCTGGGAATCTGTGTGTGCTGGGCAAGCACTCTTCTCTGAGCTGGAGCCCTGGCCCTTGTTTATTTTTATGTTCTCTACATAGTGCTTACACAGAGCTGGAGAATTATTAAGTTTACTGAGTGGTGTTCAGTTAGTTGTAGGGAAAGTCAGGTTTGGATGCAGGTAGGGGTGTCGTGACTCTGCTAATAACATCTGGACAGGATACCAGGAATTTTTATATTATGGTAGGTTTAGCCCATTATATTTTATTAATGATTGTTCTTTGCTTTTATTCAAATATGGAGCTTTTTCTAGTGGGAGATAGAAAATAAACCAGGGAACAAACAACCAAATAATTACAAATTGTGACAAATATCTGACCACAATAGATAAACATTGTACCAGAGAGTAATAGGAAGCTGTCTTAAGGAGGTGGGGAGAGACTTTTCTGGTCACTGTAATATATTTATCCTACTGTGGTTATGAGTTAATTCCATTTGTAACTTGGATAACAATGGGAAATCAATAGTAGGATAAAAATAACAGCCACCAGGGGGCGTTTTGCCAACTCAACCTTGGTTTGGCTCCTTCCTTGGTCCAGCCTCCAGCCTGTTTTCTGCTTTGGGAAGAGTGGAAGTCAGGACCCTCCCCTTGCCTCAGGATGGACCCTGCCCCCTCTTCTTTCACCTACAGGTTAGCAAGCAAAACAGGTGTTAAGAGCTTTGATCTTGCTAGAGACCTGGAGACAGATCTGAAATAATGCCCCCGGATGTGAGAAGCAGGGGAGAGATGAGACAGAGGTAGGCAGAGAGGCAAATTGCTTTCACAGAGACTCCCCTTTTACCTCCATTCTCAGCTCAGTAGGTTCTGAGTTCTGTATTTCTTCAGGGTAAGGGGCAGGGCATCCAGGCTTTAGAGGGGGAAAGATGTCTCCTGCATGACTTTAGCGACCCCCCCTGGACATTCCTAGATCCATGCTGCAGTTAGAGATACCAGGATTCTGAGAAACATCCTATCTGCCAATTTCCCAGCAGCTTCATGTTTTTCCATTCTTGGGGCTTACCACTGACCACTGTCCTGCTTCCATCCTCTTGGTACATGTGTTGGCAACATTATCTCTTGTCTCCTCCAGAGGACAGATACCATCCTTAACCCTTGTTTCCCACTGAGGTAACCCACTTTGGTTTTTAGCTCAGGTTAATGGTTCTTCTTCTCACAGAGGATGTGGACACTTTGTATCACTGAGTGCATATTATTTCAGTTAATGCAAAGTTGCCTAACTGGAGCTGTAGTCCTCATGGCTCTTTATCCAACTTCCTCTACTGGGACCAGCTTCTCTCGAGAGTTGACCTTAATAAAGAAAGAGGCTGTCCCTCTGCTAAAGGAAACCCTATCTCTTCACACCACAGTCCAGACATGAAGGACCCGCACAGCCAGTTTTGAAGAGGTGTTTGTTGTAGGAGATAGAAGGATAATTGTTTCAATAGGGGCACATACAGGACAGACATCTGATGGCCAGAGATGGACAAGCACCTGAGTGTGCTTATTGAATCTTTAAAGTCAGACAGACAAATTCTTGTCTAAGCTGAGCCACAGTTGCACCTAAAATCAGAAGCACGCAGGAGCAGTTGTATTCCTTCTATCTGCACTTGAGCCAGAAGCTGAGATTAGGGCCTGAGGCTGTCTCTGACCCTTCTTAGGGAGCTTTATGATGTGGGTGAAAGTTACTTAGTATACAATAGAAAGTAACATTGTTCGGGATGAAGAGATGGCTCAGTGCACAACAGCGCTTGCTGTGCAAGCATGAGCACCTGAGTTTGGATGCCAGAACCCAGGTGAAAAGGCCAGGTGTGGCCTTATGCACTCCTGTTTCCCAATACAGATGATGCTTTGCTATCTGTGAATGTAGAGATGGGAAAGTTGCTGGGCAGCCTGACACCAGGTTCAGGAAGAGATTCTGTCTCAAAAGAATAAGGTGGAGAATGGATACAGAGGATGCCTGATATCCTCATTTTGCTCTTCTGCAAGCATTCACACAAGCTTTCTCTCTCTCTCTCTCTCTCTCTCTCTCTCTCTCTCTCACACACACACACACACACACACACACACAGAGTAACAAATAAAAAGTGAAAATAACATTGCTTGAAAGAGGAAAGCAAAAAGCAAAGTAAGACCATACATAGGCAGGGGGATGGTCCAGCTGACTGTCAAGTACAAGAAGTCCAGGTTCAATAGGGGGCAAGCCTAGGCACTTCTGAGATGCACCAACATCATTACTCCTTAGATGAAAGTCAGTTCTAGGTCTATCTCCTTGTGGGAGCAGTGTTCTGGTTCTCTTCTCAGGCAGGTAGGATGAGCCAGATCAACTTCTGGTGCCAAGGTCAGCATTGGTGTGGTGAGTATGGCAGACTCTCCCAAGGGCTTATGTTCAGGAGATGGAAGAAGGAGGAGGAAGAGAGGATGGGCACTAGAGAGAGAAATTACCCTGTCTGGATTCCTTGGAAAGGGGATGGCATGGTGCGGGGGAAGAATTTAGGAAAACTCACTGTGCTGACTGCCTTTTCACACCTCATCCTTTCCCAACCATTTCCAAATTTTAGGAGTACTAACTAGTAAGGTCCTTGATTTTTTTAAATCTATTTATTTTCATTTCATTTGCATGGATGTTTAAGTGTATCACGTGCATTCGGTGCCCGAGGAGGTCAGAAGAGGGTGTCAGATCCCCTAGAACTGGAGTTTCAGGTGGTTGTCAACGGCAGTGTTGGTGCTGGGAACAGAATTCAGTCCTCTGAAAGAGCAGTTGCTGACCTGTTTTTCCTGCACCTTCCTTAGCTCTTTATTCCATCTTACAGGCTTACCTTGTCAAGCTACCATTGAGTATCCACCCCTCAGGATACACACTGTGTGTGTGTGTCTCAGGTAGGGGCATCTTGGTGGTCCACAAATAGCAAGGCAGTGTCTGTGTTGTGTTTTCCTGTAGGAGGCCTATTGGTCTACACTGCCATCTCTCTCTGCTCTTCCTTCTTCTCCTCATCAGATTGATTTCTTTCTGAGGAACTGGAGAAAATGTCCTCTATGGTTTATTCAGTCCAATTTTGGCTGATTTGGTTTTGTAATTCTTACCCTACAAATGCTCCTGCCCCCACCTGCTTGTTCTCTAAACCTGCCTCCCCCCACCCATCACCTTCCAGGCTCTCCTTACTGTTTTTCATTCTCACACTTCTTTTCTGATTTTGAAGAAGTACAAAGGAAGGTTTTTGGAGACAATGCAAGTGAGAGGAAGGAAAGTAGATACAGCAGAAGTCCTGGGGGTTAGGCTCAGGAAGTACTTTCATGGGTGTTCTAAAATGCTGAGGTGCAGGTGCCTGAAGTTTAAATAAGATGTGGTTAAATTGAGGGGTCAGGGCAAAAGGAACTCCTTGGTTTTATAGAGCAGTGCTTTGGCTTTTTAATCCCATTCTTCCTACTTCTTTTCTTGTTTTGTGGATTTATGATATAGTGGATAATCTGTAAGGATGTAGATGGGACAAGGCAATGCCTTGACTCTGGCTCTTTCCTAGCATCCATGGAGGTTACATTATTCCTTAGACAGAGACTTAGCATTATGGCTTCACTTCATTGGTAATTGGAAGTTGAATGGCTATAGAAACATGGAGTTCTCTGGGGAGTTAGTTCCTAATTTTCATTTGTCTGTTCAGAGAGAGAGAAAGACAGAGACAGACAGACAGACAGACAGAGAGGGAGGAAGAGAGAGAGAGAGAGAGAGAGAGAGAGAGAGAGAATGAATGGAGTGTGTAGAGGTATCTTCCCAATAATTCTCCACCTTATATGAGACAGGGTCTATTACTGAACTTGGAACTCACCAGTTCTGCTAGACTGGCTGGCCAGCAAGCCTGAAGGGAACCTTATATCTTTGTTTCCCTAGAGCTGGCATTGCAGGTTTACACCAGGGCATCCAGCATTTTACTCAGGTGCTGGAGATCTGAATTTAAGCTCTTAAGGTTGTATAAAAAGCACTACCTCAACTAAGCCATTCCCCAAGTTCCTGTTTACCCAATTCTTTTTTTTTTTTATTTTTTCTGCTCCCCAGGTAGGGTGAGGACTTCTATGGGGGATCTTCAAAGTCTGTCATATCATTTGGGTCAGGGCCTAGGCCCTCCCTGTGTGTCTAGGCTGAGATAGTATCCCTCTATGTGGAATGGGCTCCCAAAGTCCATTCTTTTGCTAGAGATAAATACTGATCTACTACCAGAGGCCCTATAGATTGCCAAGGCCTCCTCACTGACATCCACATTTACGGGGTCTGGATCAGTCCCTGTGCTGGTTTCCCAGCTATCAGTCTGGGGTCTATGAGCTCCCCCTTGTTCAGGTCAGCTGTTTCTGTGGGTCTCTCCAGCCTGGTCTTGACCCCTTTGCTCATCACTCCTCCCTCTCTGCAACTGGATTCCAGGAGTTCAGCTCCACTTTTAGCTGAGGGTATCTGCTTCTGCTTCCATCAGCACTGGATGAAGGCTCTAGGATGGCATATAAGATAGTCACCAATCTCATTATCAGAGAAGGGCATTTAAGGTAGCCTCTCAACCATTGCTTAGATTGTTAGTTGGGATTCTAACGCCAAGGATAACCACGATGTTAAGAATATTGGCACCTGCTATTTACTGAATACTTCAGGTAAACTATTTTACCTTATATGATTCTACAGGAGATCTGTGGAATAGGTGTTATTCTCTTACAGAGGAGGGACTGAAACTTAGAGAAATGAAGTTCTGGTCCTGCCTTCTCAGCACAACCATGGACAGACATCTTCGGGTTTGTTTGGGCAAATATAATCCCTCTCTCTCTCTCTCTCTCTCTCTCTCTCTCTCTCTCTCTCCAGGGTTTCTGTATGTAACCCCAGCTGTCCTGGAACTAGTTATATAGACCTATAGGCCAGGCTAGCTCAAAGTCACAGAGATCCACCTGCCTCTGCCTCCCCAGTGCTGCTGGGATTAGACGTGTGCAACACCACAGTCTGTCAATGTATGTATGTATGTATGTATGTATGTATGTATGTATGTATGTATTAGAACAGCATTGAAAGGCAAATTAGGACAGAGAGCACAGCTGTTTTTCTTGGCAGTGGTAGGAAGATGGCTGAAACCTTTTGAGCAAAGCGAAGACACTAGGCTGGGAGCACTATGAGAGCTCTATGAGGCTCATCATGGGATCCAGGGGTTTAGTGAAGTGAATGTCCTCAGCCAGTTTAGGATCTGAGGTTTGTGAGTCTCTGGCTAACCCATGATCACCACCTAGCCTCTTCTACACCAGCCTCGCAAAGGTGGTGACTGTTGGGACTTATTGGCAGAAGCATATTATATGCTTTGTGGATTATTTGTGGCAACATTTGAATTCTAGATTGGATCAGCTCAGTGGCACTCTTCCTACCCAAACTGATTTTTCTGGCTTGGTCCTTGTTCTACCACCCTGAAGGGATTCGATCTCCTGATACTTATTTGAATTAAACAGGAAGCATAAGTTAAATTTGTTACAAAATGTCAGGTAGTGCTTCCTGGAGTCTGCAGTAACCGAAAAGGCAGTCGTGTGTGATCCTAATTAATTACCCCTATTTTAGAGAACCTAAATGTCACTTCAGCTTGGAATGGATCTTGGAGCAGGAAGATATAGCTTGTGTTTTTGGACTTCACAATCTTTCAGACTAAATAGTGAAGGTTCTTTAAGGAGGTTTGAATTGTCTCAGGCTGATGAGAGACAGATTCTGTCTGGTCTCCCCAGCTCACATCTGAGCACATCATTACAAAAACATAACAAAACAAACCCCTGCAACATGCAGGTGGAGTTTTTTTCTAGTTAAATTAATTTGGTGAGTTCTTTTTAGCTGGCACATTTGTGCACCTATGACAACTAGCCTGGATCTAAGCATCTAACCCTCAAGCTCCAGGATTTGCAGCCTCCACCTGAAGAGCTGAAGAAGAAGCTTTTGCAGCTGGTGAAGGTGACAGAATCAAGCTGCTTTATAGACCTGAGAGAACTTAAGTGAGGGGAGGATGTGGAAGGGGGGAGGTTGGAATAAGCAGACAGCATGGGATGCTCTTTGGTACTGGCTCCTTGGCAACGGTTACTTAGCAACCTGCATTCACCTCTCTTGACTGCCTTCTCCCTCCTGCTTTCCTCCCACCCCCAGTCTCCCTCCCATTGCTGCTGCAAGAAGCTAGAGAGCTTGGAGTGAATGACAATTTGGAGAAACAGCCGCAGCCTGAAGATCTAAGAGGCTCTAAAGAAGATGGATAAGAAAATCGATGCATAATAAAAGCTGCAGGCAAAGCCACCTTGACACAGGGCTGGCAGCGCTCTCTTGCTGCCCTCCTTAGTCCCCCCAGGTTCAGGCCTCTGTCTTAACTACCTTCTTCTTTTCCACCTACCTTTTATAGTGTGTGTGTATGGGTGTGTGTGTGGGGGGCGTGTGCGAGTGTATCTGTATATGGGGAGTGGTATTTGCCTTTGGAATGGAAAAGGAAGGAACTCTGGACATGTATATGAGATGTTTTCAGGGGTGCTAGCATGAACGAGGGTTTAAGGGCAAGGCGAGGAGGGTTATGGATGGCACTTAGAACAGGGGGTTAAATTACACCATAAAGTAGTATCTTTAATAAAAACAACAACAAAAAACCCTAACAATGGGTATGGGAAGACATGATATAAAATCTGCAAGTTATCTTCTCTGCAGCATTAAAAAAAAGCATAAGCAACCCTCCTGAAAGGGGAGGACTGGAGCATGGCTTAGATAAATGAGACACACTACGTTTTTTTTGCAGTTACCTTCTGCTGACACATAGTAGGGGTATATGAATATTACTTTCCTTGCTTTCTTAGAAGCTGAAATGGAGGGAAGGATCTTTTGGAGGTTGCTGCTGGCCTGAGAATCTGTGGACCAATTCTATTACTGTTAATTTTTTTTTTAATTCTTGGTGTCTTCTCATTTACACAGGCAGGAAGTGATTTCTACTATCAAACTTCACCCCATTTTGTTGAAATTAAGACACTTAAGCCATTTTCCAACTATCATTCCTTAGTGTCCTGGAGTACCAGTTAGGGGGACATCACGCCTGTCTCTGATTCAAGGTTTTATACACAGCCAGTGAATAGAAGCCCGAGGGGGTCAGACATACAAGTGTCCTTTGACAGTTCCATTGACCCAGTTGTGAAAGGCTTTCCTAAGTAGGTGGTTGTTACAGAGTTTGAAGTTCCACCCTCACGGGGTAGGAGATGTGGTGGTGAAACAGTGCTGTTCCTGGGAGCTGTGTGATCCTGGGGTTACAGCGCTGAGTGGTGAGGGCTTGGGGTTGGGGAAAAACACTACTTCCAGTGACGTGTGTGCTGAAGTCCCCTCTACTTTTTGCCTTCTGCTTTCTCTCAATCAGAGCACATGTTGTTTGGCAAGGCATCTCTTTCCTGTCATTCTAAGCATGCCATAAGTGCCTTTGTTTAAACCATGCCTTTCTAGAGTAGAGGAGAGCCAGTGTCTTCCTGGATATCATCCTGACTGGGCTCAGATCTGGCCCCTGATTGCCAACCCCTCCCCATCTCTCCTAGGTCAGGTTCCACCCTTCCTTCTCCTTTTGCACTTATCTTTGTCTCCATTTTTCATAATACTTCTGACTTCGGTGGGATAGAATTATTTAATATCTCAGACTATAACCTGATTTTCCCGCTTGTTCCTTTGTCCCTTATTTATTATATCTTAGTGATGACATTATGAGACTTTGAAGTATAGGAAGACTCTGTGTAATTTCTCTGTATGATACCCAGCCTACTGTGTGCAGACAGACAAAGGAAGAAAAGCTTATAATTGTGCCCTTAAATCCAGGTGCCTTTTCTATCAAAAGGCACATCCCACAGTCCCATCTTTGTGGTCTTCTCCCATCACTGCCCACCTCTTCCCTCCCTGGCTTGCCCACTCCATTTCTCATAATTCTGGAACTCAGACTCTTTTTATGCTTAATTCCAAACATAAAACACTCAAAATATTATTGAGGGGGAGGAGGAGCCCTTGCTGTAAGAAGGCAGCAGGCTGCACAAGTCAGAGCTTGAGAAACGCATACAAATGAGATGGCGAGCTGGAGGAGCCCATAGTATACCAGAGGGCCTGGAACAGGGAATGCGGCTTGGTTAGGGAAGCCTTCCTGGAGGAGGAGACTGCTGGTCTGGACTTTCTTAAAGAAGAAAGGGACAGAAGGGAAACGCGAGATGGAAAAGGATGTGCCCAGTGCCCAGCAGAAGTCTGTGGGCTGGCGAGTACAATAGAAGCAGGTTTCTTTTGCCTCCAGTGGAGTGAGTATTGTAGAGTAACAGCGTGAGGCCTGAGCTCTAAAGGGGGCGCAGAAGAATCATGATCTGCCACTGGGAGATAATAGTGAGCTTCTGCTGGCCCCTGAGAAGGGGAAAGGTCAGGGTCATGGTGAAGGTTAAGGTTGTTTAGTGGAAAATGGTAACGTAGAAAACAGAGGCTCCTAGGAGTTACTTCTGTCCTGAATCTGACCGGAGACCTGGTCAGTGACCTGACTAGGGTGTGGGGGGAAGAGGGAGGTGGAGGCCACCTGGGTGGGGAGGTGGGGAAGAGACAGGGAACACATTGTTCTTCAGAGCTTGCATCACAGACTTCGCTCCTTTGAACAAAACCCTCTGTTTTCATCTGGGCTGACTCATCTCTCCCTTTCCCCTTCTTCACCTCTGGAGCTCCTGCATCCCAGGCCAATTTCTGTGCTGCTAGTGGCTGCAGTTATGGGACAATGCCACTAGGCAAGGACTCCCGGCTTCTTATCTTCTGTGTTTGCCTGTTTTTCATACCCTTCCCTGGATCTAGAGCCGAACAAAGGGAGTTGGAAAGGAGCCTTTCAAATTCCTTTCCTTCCAGGTTGGATGACCCTTGGCCTATTTTTGAATGAATGTAGACATGATGGGCTTTCCTGGATCCTCAGTCTACTTTGTTGCTCAAGTCTCTGTCCCAAGCACTAGTGGAATTCTGAGAAAGGAGGGAGAATTAGGATAGATGGCAATGAAAGCCTCATGGAAGTGACAAAATTTTAAGGGAAAATTTAAGAACAGAATATTCTGTGTGAGTGGAATGACATACATGCTGGTATTTATTTATTTGTCAGGTTGACACAAGCAAGGGTCATTTGGGAAGAGGGAACCCACTATTGAGAAAATACCTCTGTAAGATTGGCCTGTAGGAAGTCTGTGGGGGTATTTTTTAAATTGATTATTGATATGGAAGGGTCCTGCTCAATGTGGATGGTGCCACCCCCGGGCAGATGATCTTGGGTAGTGTAAGAAAGCAGGCTGAGCCCGGTGGTGGTGGTGGCGGTGGCGGCACACACCTTTAATCCCAGAACTCCAGAGGCAGAGGCAGACAGATCTCTGTGAGTTTGAGACCAGCCTGGTCTTCAAGAGGACAGCCTCCAAAGCCACAGAGAAACCCTGTCTCGAAAAACAAAACAAAAACAAAAACAAAAGCAGGCTGAGCAAGCCATGGGGAGCAAGCCAGTGAGAAGCATTCACCCATGGCCTCTGCTTCAGTGCCTGCCTCCAGGTTTCTGCCATGAGCTCCTTCCCTGACTTCCCACCATGAGGGACTGTGATGTGGAAGTCTGAGTGAAGTAAACCCTTTCCTTCCAAGTTGCTTTTGGTCATAGTGTTTACCACATTACCACAGCAATAGACAGCAAACTAGGTCAGGAAATAACTATGGCACCAAGTAAGCACATTCTGTAAGCTTTAAACAGAACTTTTTAGGGTCACAGATGATAAATAGTTCCCTTTGACTTCTCAGCCTGTCAAATATAAGGTAATTAGATGTTTCATCTTGAGAAGCCGAGGCAGGAGGATTGCCGTGGGTCTGAGGCCACTCTGGTCTGCAGTGTTAGATTCTTTCTTTAAAAATGAAGGCTCTTTGTGGAGGTGCACACCTGAAATACCAGCTGTGAGAGGTAGAGGCAGAGGCAGGAGGATTGTTGGGGGTTCAATGCCAGCCATTGATAAGTTTCTGCTCTATGATAAGTTTCAGCTTAGGCTACAGTGTGACACAGAAGACAGACAGACAGACAGACAGACAGACACACACACACACACACACACACACACACACACACACACACACACAGAGAGAGAGAGAGAGAGAGAGAGAGAGAGAGAGAGAGAGAGAGAGAGAGAAAGCATAAACAAGAAATCGAACCTTAGGCTCCATTGGGGAGAATGAAAGGACAACCAGGACCATTCAATTGAGATTCTCCTAGAGGCTGTGGGCTGCCAGCTTGGAAAGGAGACAAAGGGCAGGGTGATCATTTATAGAGCCATTGTAGATGAAAGATGCAAAAGACTAAGCTAAAACAATGGCGTGAGGATGGAAATGAGTGGGTGGGGCTGATAACATTGTGAGAGCATGAACAGAATGTGATTGTGGTGGATTCTGATGGGGTCGTAGTGGGCAGTGCCACTAAGATGGAGATAAAGGTGAAAGAAAGGGCCAAAGATGAAGGTGAATCACAACATCAACCATCTGTAGACAGAGGTCATCTGTAATAGAGAAAGAACAAGTTAGGAGCCTGGTTTTTGAAGGAAATATGGGTTTTCTGTTCATCTGTTTAGGTGTGTGTGTGTGTGTGTGTGTGTGTGTGTGTGTGTGGAGACAAGGTGGTTGACCTTGAACTCACAGGGATCCAGCTGTCTCTGCTCCCCTCCCCCATGTGCTGGGATTAAAGGTGTGTACTGCCATGTCCATCCAGGGATATAGGCTTTATATTTTAGAATCAGTTGATTCAAAGGGCTGGAAGAGTTTGCACTAGAAAAGTCCATTATACTTTGGAGATGGCAGACTGGAAAGAATGTTATCTGTCTGGAAGGACAGATCTGGAGTGCATCCACAGAGACCTCAGCAACGGAAGCCGTGAAAGCAGGCGAGGCAATTGAGAGACATCAAGAAAGAGAACTAAAGAGTGGAATGGGGCCACATCAGAGACCACCTTTCACAAGTGTCTTGTTCTTGACATGGGAGAGTAAATTATTCCCCAGAAACATGAATGACCTGTGTTCAGTCCCCTGCAAAATCTTTCTCTTTCTTACTGGAGCCCAGATTTTGACCAGAAAAAAAAAAAAAAAAAAAAAAAAGGCTGTGTTTTCATAGGAAATTTTAGGTTGTCTAGCTGAAACAGACGGAGGCCATTTTAGATGCCTGTTTGTATTTTCAGTTTTCAGCTCTTTTGAGGAGATGCAAATGTTTGGGCAGTTTTGCTCGGGTGAGTTTGAAGGGCTCACGCCTCAATGCAAATCTGTTTTGTGCCCATTTGTGAAAGACTTAAGCACCTCAGTCTGGGAAGTGGGTGGGTGGAGTGGACAGTGATTTGTTCCTGAGCCCCGGACGCTTCCCTTGACTTTTTCATAACTCCCCACCCTTCTGACTTTTCATCCAGAGATCTCAAAGCCCTAAACAAGCCTTGATCCTCCCTGGCCCCCTGAGTCATCTTCTGCTTCCATTTTCCCAGATGTGGGGGCAGGAGAATGCCATGTTTGGGGGTGGGTGTTTGGTTGCTAGTTGGGTGGGGGAGGTTGAAGGGGCAAGCACAGGGACTTGGGGCGCCTTCCTGATCACGGGCGGGGTGAGGAGCAGGCATCAAGGTAGTTCTAGCTCAGTGTCAGCTTGTCCTTTTGAGGTTGTTTTATGACTGGAGAGACTCTGCTAAAGAGTCCGAGCTAGAGAAATTGAAGAACAAACAAAGCTGTAAAAGACGCCGATAAAATTCCTCCCAGCACAGAACAGTCTTTGGAGCCTTTCTCAAGAATCTCAGAATGATCTGGAAAGGCTAATTAAGTCTCACAGCCTGCAGTGGGGACCAGGATGGGACCAACATTAGGAGCAGAGAGCACTTAGAAAGATGTCACTTCTCTCTGTTGACTCAAGGGACCCAGGTAGCCAAGCATCCAGTTCAGAAATGGATTTAGAACTGAGGAGTGAAAGGAGACTACAGAAAAAAATCACTGACATTTTCTAAGACTCCTTTTGGTAAATGGGTGCCTGAGGACGTGGGGGAAGGCTAGGTGAGGGGAACCTTGATTGGGAGACCATTAGGAATGGAGAATAGCTGGGGGGGGGGGGGCGGTGGATGAGAAGTAGTGGGTCTGTTCACAGGTGTTCTGAAGAGTGGCTGTAGATGAAAGGCAGGTACCTGGACTCAGAGGATGGTGGTCTGGGGGCCTGGGATGTTGTAGCTGGGGTGTCTATATAAACCTAAGGATCTGCAGGAGTTCTGGCTGGGAAGGCAGGTGAAGATAGGGATAGAGGATTGGAGGGATTGTGAGGTGGAGCTCCGGTGTGTGTGTGTGTGTGTGTGTGTGTGTGTGTGTGTGTGTGGGTGGGTGTTCAGATGCACCTGTGTAAGAAAATCGATGCAGTGATTTGGGAGGAAACCCTGAGGCATAAAAACACCCCCAAGACTAGCTATTCTTCTGTCTTTTGTTCCGAATAGATTGTTGGATTGGTCAGAAAGGGAAATCTTATGAGCTGAAATGACTTAGAGGTAGGAGGGAAAGAGTTGATGGGGGAGTGTGTTTGCAGGGGAGCCATAGAAACTGCTGGTTTCCATGGTGATAGCCGAAATCTTTGTTTCTAGTCTCCTGATTTCTACAGTGTGGAAGGGTAAGCTATAATAGAGAAATGATACCTTTTTATTTCTTCAACTCAATCAATATTAGGTTGGAGTGGGGAGGTTAGTGAGGGTAGGGGTCTTTAACAGGACACAGTCTCTAGGCTCCCAGATTAATTGAGTTATTTCCTTTGATGTTTTGGGTATATATTCAAGAAGTTTGGGGTGCACTGCTGCAGCAGAAACCAGAAACACTTCTTACATAGGGATTATCTTGGCTCTCATCCAAGTAGAGGCAGATGGCCCACTAAAATTCAGAGACTACGTTTCCTTTGAAAACATAGGGACAACTAACCCTGATGAAATCTCTCCAGTTTGCTTGTCCCCCTGAAAAAGGGTTTGTATAGCCCAGGTTGTCATGAATGCTCTGTAGCTGAGAATGTCCTTGAACTTCTGATCCTCTTGTTTCCACCTCCCACGAGTTATGTTTACAGGTGTGGGCCTGATTAGTACTTGGAATCAAACTCAGGGACCCATACATGATTGCTAAGTACTCCCAACTCCTCTCTGGCTTTCTGGGGCCTCATTACTGTCTGTTTGCTGTTGGGCATAGGGTGCCAAGTCAGTCTAGAAGATGCTGAGATGGTGAGTGCTGAGAAAGTCTGGTGAGAAGCTGATGCTCCCAAAGCTCAAGTATGAAAATGGGATATTATAAAAATCCTAGCTGTCCAGTTCTACCTACTTTCCCTGTGACAGCCACAATGCTTGGATGACTCTAACACAAACAAACAAACAAAACCCACATAGCACATGAAGGATTTAACCTGCCTCCTATCCAGGAGTACCCCGATTTTGCCCTAGTCATATTCCCTTTGTAACTGGCTCCAAGTTGAGGTGGGTACCCAGATACTTAGCACAATGAGATCATGTCTTAGGCACAGTGGCTCCTATGTGCTCCCCAAATTCCTTCCACCGGCCTGGCTTGTCTAGTGACTTTAGAGAACAGCAGCTGCCAAAGCTGGCTCCTCCATCCACGGGGATTGGCTGCAGGATGTTTTTTGAACAAATATCTGTCTCCTTTTTGTCTGTGTTGTGCTAAGTTCTTCTCTGCCTCGTAGCCACAGCACCTGATGAAGCCCCTGACTTACAGGATCCTGGAGGAGTTACCTTTTCTGACCAGCAGCACCTAGGGTTGAGACTAAACAGGTGTCGGTCACACAGAAGTTTCCCAATAGCCTTCTTTCTTCTCTGTGACCCTGCCTCTGTTCTGGACCCCTTAGGTAGCCCCAAGTTATCTCTAATGCCCCCCACCCCGTGCCTGTCCTCCTTTCTTCTGTTGACTGCGGCCTCTGTGCCCTTTCTAGGGTCTTCCTACTTTCTTCACAGCCTTTGCTTGTTTCCCTACTCTCCCTCCTACTTTCTCCTTCCTTTCATAGAATACTCATTGAGCACCTATTTTATGTCAGGCCTCTATCGAGCTCTCAGTTCAAGACTCAGCCCTTTGAAGATGCTGAGGGTCTCGTAGTAGAGGCACGAAAGTAGCGGAGAAATTCTGCAGGGTGACTCATGAGACCACCTTGGCCTTTCCCTGAAGCCTCAGCTGTAATGAGCTAGTGTTCTATAGTCCCTGCCTACAGTTAGGTCTCTTTTAATGCCTAACCATAGCCAAAGTCATCCTTCAGGCTTAGTTTGCTCACAAGGCCCCTTCCTACCTTCCTTCCTTCTTTCCTTCCTTCCTTCCTTCCTTCTTTCCTTCCTTCCTTCCTTCCTTCCTTCCTTCCTTCCTTCCTTTCTTCCTTCCTTCCTACCTACCTACAGTAAACCTCGATTAAATGGTCACTTTCCCTCATTTTCTGGGTTGTTTGTGAAGAGTAATTGAAATCATTGGTATAATGGTCATATAAAAATATTGAGAATGTTAGATAAGACTCCCTGCTCAACTTCTCACTTTAGTAATTAGATGGACAGGGATGATAAGATGTCTCAGTGAGTAAAAGTGCTTGTAGCCAATCCTGATGGAGGTCAATCTCTTGACCCACACAGTGGAAAGAACTGACTCCTACAATTTGTCCACAATTTGTCCTACAATTTGTCCACAATTTGTATGTAAGTGTGCCCATCACTTACATACGAACATATATAAGATATAAAAACATTTAAAAATGAAAAGGAGATTTTTCTTTTACAAACAGAAATGTTCAAAAAAAATTTTTAGATAATTCCGAGGTGCCTCGATCTCTAGTCTCACCTCACCTATTATGCACATAGAGCGACTTGTTGATTGCAATAGCCAATGGATCCATGTCCCTTTACATATTCTCGTTGGCACAAACAAGTGGCTTTCGCTGTGATAATAGATTGAGGGCAGAGAAAGGATCTTTTTTTTCCTACCTAGGTATGAAAACACAGCCATAGGAAAACCTCCTCCATTAGGGAGCATAGTCCTTGAAGTCAGAGGCATTGCCGTGATGATCCGGGAGGAGTCTGGGGATTACATGGGAGAGCGGTAGTAGTGCTTGATCCAGGATGATGGGTTTCCAATTGAAATTAAGTCTAACAAGGCTCCCTGAGTCAGAAAATGTCATCAAGCCCTGTTCCTAGTAACAACTTGAGAGCAGCTGGCTGGATTCACTCCATTAGCTCAGAGGGTGGAGGCAGAGAGTAGGGGCAGATGCTGCCCAAGGACCAGGAACATTCCCAGATCCAAGGATGAAAGGCTGGCCTCCTCCTGGCAGTTGGGAGTTCTGGCTGGCTGAGCTAACCCTGATGCTGCATCAGGGTCTCGCTCCTGCTTCCTCCATTGGATGCATCCACACAACAGCTGTCTGACTGTCCAGAGTTCCCTCTCTCCTACACCTGCCTCCTGACTGCCCAAAGTCTTTGCTTTCCCAAACTCTTTCTGAGTGCTTTGTAACATTGTCAGGGATTTCTTCAGGCATCTAGTTTGAGGCTCATTCTTTAAAGCAAGCCCATTTCTTTGCAACCTGGGCTTGGTAGAAACTTTTATGCATCACACTGCTGCTATACATTTCTTTTTCATCTCTGGCCGGCTTCAAACTTGCTTCATAGTAAAGGATGACCTTGAACTTCTGATCCTCCTGTCTCCACCTCTCCAGTGCTGAGATTACCCGTGTTTGCCACCACAAACAGTTTGATACAGTGTTAGGGATTGAGCGTGTTCTGTTAACTGAGCTACATATCCAGCCCCAGGTTTTCTATTGTTTTCACTCCCTTCTCTTGCCCAATCATGCATCTTCTCATTCTCCACCTTGCCTTTTTTTCTATGTTTGCATGCCTCAACCCCCGACCCCAGCTCAAAATAGAACCGAGGCCTATCTTCTTTGGCTTCTTGGGGGGTTATTATTTTATTCTTGGGCACGTTTCCAGCTTTGATGGTCAGTCAGTAAGTTCTCTTCACAGTTTATTATTTTTTTTTGTACTATTTCAGCTCAACCCTGGGTCTCCTTAATGTCCATATGGAAGCCATTTCCCAAGGACTTGGAACCTGGCATTTTAAGATCTTGCTCTTCTGTCGCTGGCCAGTTCTTTCATGTACAGGCTGCTGAGTGAGGAGACGCATGCTTGGTGCTTACAGAGCTGGGCTAATGACTCAGTATGTACTGGTGGAGCTCAAAGTACAACAGAAACCCATTTACGATGTCCCCCCATCCTTAAGAGGATGAGCAACCTCATCAGGGATTAAGAGGAGGCTCCAGGGTTTATTTTTACCTCAAGAGGCTCACCTTTAAAAACCACGTCCTCAGCATTAAAATGGGCTTGGATTTTAGTCCTTTTATACGGCGGTGCCATTTTCCAATGGCTTCTACCTTTACCATCATATTTTTGTGGTAAGACAGACACAGCGTGAAACATGCCATTTTAACCAGTGTTTAGGTGTGCAGTTCAGTGACATCAAATGCTTAAACAGTTGAAAGTCTGGACTTATTAAACACTAACTCCCAGCTCCCGCCATCCTTGACATCCTTCGTTTACTGTCTCACTCAGCTTCTTAGCATCATCCAAACCACAGAGACTTTAGTTCTGATAAATCCCCAGAATCCTCACCACTGGCCTCTGTAGACTCATTGGACCAGCTTCCATTACTTCTTCGTTTGGAGTTCTTCTCTGTGAGGCAATTCTGAGTCCTAGCCCTCATGTATGTCATCTTTCTCCATCTTATCCTCAGGTGTGGCTCTCCCTACTTTACCCTTGGTCCAGTTGGTCTTCACTTCCATATCCCATCCCAAATTTGTCCTGCTTTAAGATACCCTCCTTGGTGTCCCCAAATACCCCAGCTTCTATGGTATGACCTTGCTGTCTCCCGGCATACACATGGCATTCAGCTAGCTTGCTGTCAGACAGCTTTTATTTATCTTCATCTTATTTCCTTCTCAGACAAGAGGCACCCTCAGTTCAGTCTTCTTTTTCCTAGATTTTTACTGCTCAAACTGTGGCCCATGTTCTGGCAACATTAGCACCACTCTGGAGCTTGTCAGAAGTGCAGAGTCTCAGGCTCCACCCCGACTTACTGAATAATAATCGTCGTTTTAACAAGACCTCCAGATTATAGTGTGCACGTTAAAGTCTAAGAAGCGCTGCCATAAGAGGGTAATAAGTAATTTATCTTGCAGGTGTTTATAAGTAAAAATTAACACCTCTAGACTAGATTCAAACGGTAAGGATAACATTGAGTAGAAAAAGCAAGTATTTTGTATGCTTTGAATTCATGGAACTCAAAGAGCAAAGCAGAAGGCTTGCATAGGAAGACGGTCCCCAACTGTCTGCCTCCTACTGAAGCAGAGAGGGGTACAGGTCCCTAAAATTCACTCGGATGTTAATTGATGATGTCTTTCCAGAACTGAGGCACTTGTCTCCAAGCAGATCCATCGCTCCAGCAGGGCTTCCAGCTCCCAAAAAAAGTGACTGGTTTCTGTCTCCATGGCTGGTGCTGATTCATCCTTTGTAGGAGGGCTGATTGTAGCTGGGAAAGACTGAGGAGCAGTGTAATTCTCTCCTTCTTCCTCACTCCACTGAAAGGGAGTGAGGAGGGGCACACAGAGCGGAGACAGGGTGTGGGAGTCAAACCTGTTCTTCGCATAGCAATCATCTCCTCTCACTCTTTGCTCTCACTCCAAGAAGTTGAGTCCACAGCTGGGAAAACCTGGAGCCAGTCTGAGTCTTCTTGGCTCATAGCCAGCCTTCCTGTTTTTTGTTCTTTCTCTTTCTGGGGATCCACAGGAGTCAGGGCATCTTCCTCTAGTCTCAGGTATTAGAGAACTGTGTCCCCTTGAGGCAAAGGCTAGTGGTGGGAGTTTGAACTCTTAGGCTCCTGCCTGGACCTCCTCTGTCATCTTCAAAAGAGGATGACAGGATTCGAGACCTACTTGTTTAGGTTTTGTTTTTGTTATTTATTTGTTTAATTTATTTATTTACTTTAGAACATGGAGGGTTTATACTGAAGAACAAGGCAGTTTGGGACAACCTGGAGAGGTGTTGTATGAGGAAATAGCATATGTAAAATGTCTCTTTGCCCAGAGTCATGGGAAAAGACTACTCTGGGTCTTTGCTTTGTTTTTCTGGCCCCCAGATCTCTGCATGTGGTTCTATTGATGGAGTGGTGTGTTTTTCTTCTAATAGTGGTCGCTAGAGCTGAGACCTGAGATACCCCCTGGATGTCCCTTGTCATGTCCAAAGTTGTCCTTCAGAGCAACCCTTTGAATTTTACCACATGCTACTATCTGGTCCTGGTCCTGGGTGTCATATCTAGGGCTAGCATGGGATTTTTCTCACTCTCACATGTCATACCAGTTCTGACTCTATAACTTCTGCTGGAGCACTTTGGTGTCCCTGGGCCCTCAACATGTTTGCTTTTCCCCGACTTGGCTGAGGGCTCCCTGCAGGCCTGGAGAGGTGCCCTCTTTTCTGTGTCTACTTCATGTGAGTGCCAGTAGATGCTGAGGAGGAGGGAATGTGAAGGAATCCCATCTGTCTGGTTCAGACAGTATGCATGCAGTTCCTTGGTCAGAGAAAGACTATGCATTTTTCTGAACTCACTTTTAGGTCACATTGGGTTACCTCATTTGAGCAGAACTTGTGATGAGGCTATGGCCTTGGCTTGGTATTTTTTCTTAGGCTTTTTTTCTAAGGATGTCCCAATTTGGGGTCTTTGGAGGTTGGGGTGTTTATCGGTGATGGATGGTATATGGAAGAAACATAAAATTTTAGTAGGGAGAAGCTATCTCAGGAATCTATAATGAGCAAGTGTGTTATTTCTTTTCCAACAGGCTGCATAATTTTTATGACCAATTATTCCATTTGTAATGACGCTGAGATAACAGAGATCCCATCTTAGGCTCCATGGAACACGCCAAGCACTCAGGGAAGCTCAGGGACACCATCCCTTCCTCAGTAACTGGACAGCCAGAGTGTTTCCATCAAACTCAGTGCTAAAGAGAGAGAGAGAGAGAGAGAGAGAGAGAGAGAGAGAGAGAGAGAGAGAGAGGAGGTAGGGAGGAGAGGGAAGAGGTAGGGAGGAGAGGGAGAAGGTAGGGAGGAGAGAGAGGGGGAAGAAAGGGAAGGAGGGAGGGAGAGGTGAACCTTTATGAATAGCAAAGGGTAGAATGTACTAGAAGAGAAGGGGAATGGAGTATTCTGAAGTTTTAAGATGAAGGAGAAATTGGCTGAGGATAAGCCAAAAGATCAATCTTTTGAAACAAGAATTTTGTGGTCTGATATAGATTTCCAGTGAGTTTTACTTACTCTTAACAAGTGTACAGCTCACTGTCTTTGGCTGTGAGTGCTTATGCCATCCCAAGCTGCAAGGAACCAGTGTTTGTTTGTTTGTTTGTTTGTTTGTTTTGTTTTTTTAACAAAGGATTTGGGGCCCAGTAAAAAAGTTTGACTTTGGGAGATTTAGAAAAAGGTAACACCCAGGTAGGGCTTTGAAGGGGGCTTCCCTTGGTGTTGTTGGGCCTTGTGTGTATGTGTATGTGTGTGTGGTGGTGGTGGTGGTGTGTGTTGTACTGTGTACATGTAGAAGTCAGAAGAAACCTCAGGTCTTATTACTCAGGTGATAGTGTCGTTTTTTTTGTTTTTGTTTTTTGGGTTTTTTTTTTTGTTTGTTTGTTTGTTTTTGAGATGGGGCCTCTCACTGTCCTGGAGCTCCACTGCTGGCTAATGAGTTCCCAGAATCTACTTATTTCTGTCTCTCGGGCCCCTGTATTACAAACACATATCACCATACCTGGATTTTCTTTCTTCCTTCCTTCCTTCCTTCCTTCTTTTCCTTCCCTCCCTCCCTCCCTCCCTCCCCTCCCTCCCTCCCCTCCCTCCCTCCCTCTCTCCTCCCTCCCTCCCCCTCTTTCTTTCTTTCTTTCTTTCTTTCTTTCTTTCTTTCTTTCCTTCCTTCCTTCCTTCCTTCTCCCTCCCTCCTCTCTCCCCTCTCCCTCCCTCCCTCCCCCTCTCTCTTTCTTTCTTCCTTCCTTCCTCCCTCCCTCCCTCCCTCCCTCTTTCTTTCTTTCTTTCTTTCTTTCTTTCTTTCTTTCTTTCTTTCTTTCTTTCTTCCTTTTGTGAGTCCTGAGGGTTGAACTCAGATCTTAGTACTTGGAAGCAATACATTGTTGGCTGAACCATCTCCCCATCTCATGTCAGGAGAGTGCTGTTGGCTGTCAGACAGTCTTGGTAGTTAATGCCTCAGGTCCAAAGCAGGCAGGTTAAGGACTGGCATCCAGCCTCTGCCATTGATTGGTCTAGATTGCTCACTTGGTCCTGCCTGCATGATTTTCTCCAAGGTCTTTCCCACCAACTTGCCCTTTTACCACATTTCTGTCTGGTTTTTCTTGTCTACTAATTGTTAAGGGTGAGGTATTTGAAGTCAGACTGGCCTCAGTTTGAATCCCACTTAGTATTACATTACTTAGACTCTTTGATGTTCTTTTCCCATCTGTAAAATGGGGATAATAAAACCTACCTCTCAAACTAGTTGTAAGAATTAAATGGGAGGATGTGTCAGTGATGGCTTGGCACACAGCAAGTGCTTCATAAAAGGTAGTTAACAGTTTTGCTTTGAATTCCCTCTCTCTGCTCCCTGGCCACTCTTCATCAGAGTACACAGAATTAGAGCAAAGAGTGATGGCCAAGTAGATGGACATACAAGGTTAACTGAGAGAATGGTGGGAGAACAAGAGGGACAGATACTGCAGGGACAGAGTCATAAATACAGTTACAGCCATGGAACAACGAGGGACAAGATACCATGACAAACAAGGGGTAGAGGAGCAGTAAATGGAGGCGAAGGAACGTAGAGATGTAAAGTCATCTGGAAAGGCAGAGACATGAATGAAAGCCAGACAAAGCCCATCAGAGGGCAGGAACGGAGAGTTAATCTGTGGAACTTGACATAGGAACCCTCCTGCCTTCTTCTGGCCCTGCTGTCATGAGTTCTAAATCCCTGTCCCACCCATCTCAACTGTCCATTCATTCAACTGCTGACCGAGACCCACCCCTGCCCAACACTAGGCAGCCTACCCCTCCTCTTCTATTCCCCTCATCCACACTGTCTTAGTTACAGAGTCCACAGAATTTTTCATTCCAAACAAAACTGTTTGGAGTGCAGAAGCATCCTGGTGTCAGCCAGTCAGTGTAATAACCAGGTGTAGTTTTACAGTCACCCCCCCCCCCGACTGTAACTGCGCTTTCATATATCTCTGGCCGAGACAGGCAATTTTCTTTCAAAGATTGTTTTTTCTGGAGCCCGTGATTTCTGCTCTCGCCTGCAACCTCTGGGATATTAAAACAGGGTCAGTGGCTCTTGGCAGGCTGACCGATTTGTGGCCACTCCTCAGTTCACCCTCCTGTCTTGTGTCTCCAATCTTACCATTCCTCTGCTTCTGCACCACAGCTGGTCAGGTTGGTGTTAAAACTCTTGAGACAGAAGCCGTGACCTTCTGGGAGGTTGCTGTCCTTCACTGAGGAGACAGGTGTCTAACTTTAAATGTGGAAGGTAGTGGAGGGACAGGGAGTCAGCCCACTCCCACCTCATTCTGAAGAATTGGGTGAACAGAAGAACTAAGGTTTAACCTAAAGGGTTCTTTCTCTGCTAGGAACTGAGAGGGGACTGGCCTGGGACAACCGGTGTGATTGCTTTTTCTGGGATTTTTGGACAATTGGAGGAATTGCAGTATACTGTAGATTGAGAGCTGGGTTAGGGGAGATGTGGATTATGGGAAAGGATGGCAGGATCTCTGCTTCCCTAAAGAGAGATTATCATGCTGCCAGAAGCAGTGTTCTCCATTGTTTGCGGTGACAGTATTTTCTAGGGGTTTAAATCCTGTCTCAACCAGGTAGCAAACTTCTTTTTCTTGGGTGAGGCACCTGTATGTGCCCAAAGTGTTGTCCATTTAGGATTTCTCTATTCTCTGGCTCATGGCTTGATCAAAATCCTTCCTGGGGTCTAACTTTCATTCCTATCTTCTGCTAACAGATCGAAACCTCTTGAAAAACAACATGATACAACACCCTCCCCTTCCTAGCCCATACCATCCCTTGTTTTTATTAAATAAAAGTAAGTGGAGCTATAAGATGTGACTGGCTTGGATCCCGGCTTCATAAAACAAAACTAACACCCTCTTTATCAAAGGGCTGAGGCATCCAGAGAAGATTTCTTAGGCCATTTTGCTGTCACGTAAATGGGAATCAATATTCAATAAGCCCTTGATGCACTACACTGGCGGTTCACCTAATACCAGCTTCCAGTACAGTAAGTGGCGTTGATATAGGGAGGGCTTGTTTGTAAAATAACAGTGCAGTTCTCACCTCCTTGATATTGGATCTGGCTTCCCTTAGGCAAGAAGATTCAAGGCTCCGAGAAAGCAAAGAGTTATCTTACCCATCCTACTGCCTCAGCATGTCTAGCTTGAAAAAGAGAAGGGATTGGATGCTTTTATTAAAGCCAAGTGGTCTAGAGGTCATTAGGCACACATTCCTATTAGGAAGTTTTCCACTGTGCCCGGCCTGATTGCCTCCTTCTTCAATAAATTAGTCAAATTGAAAACCAATTGAAGGATAGAATTTATTCTGCCATTAACGTTATGAGAACAGACCCTCCTGTGCCCTGGAAGCCTGTGGTGGTTAGAAATAATATTCGCTTCTCTTCGCCCTGTGTTTGCTGTAGGAAAGGACTGCTGCTGCCTGGCCCCCTGGTGGATGGATGGCAGTTGTGAGTTTCACTGTGCAGAGTGACTCAGAGTTTGGTAGTAAATAGAATATTCAAATGTGGTTATTGATTTATTTTTCAGTGATATCTTTGCTGGGAATGTGTAACCTCATACTTACTTTCTCGGCATAACTCCAAGTAAGTGTATGGTTAAGAAGATACAACCAGATGTTTAGATGCCTAAATGTGACAGGAAAGCATCATACAAAGCTTTGTGTGATCCATTTCAGAACCAAATAGATTTTAGAAAATTTGATATTTTTTTCACTGCCAATATTCATAGTGAATTTAGGAATTAACAATTGGGGGTGGGTGGGAACATTTATTCTGCTTTATAATTATGCCCATTTCTTATCCCATTTAGGGTGAAGATGCTGGGGGTGGGAGACTGTCTACACTCCTGTCTGGAATATGCTGAAGGAAGTCAGATACCCAGTCACTAGTGATCCTGCAACTGTCTCTACATGAGTGATACTTAGACCTAAGTCTCCTGGAGCCATTTTAGACAGGATCTGTGCAAACTGCTCTTCAGTCCATTCTGTTACAGATAGATCTACTGAACCTAAAGCAAGAAGCTGAAGTATGGCTTCTCCTCTTCGGCATAAGTCACAAGCTAGAGTAGTCTGCAGTGTTTTGGTATTAAGCCGTTTCAGTGAGGAGAGCCCTCAAAAGATACTGGGCATGGATGCAGGCTTCTGAGGGAGAGGTTAGTGTCTCCTCAATGTTTCCTCTTCTCAGAGTTCCTCATCTGGTCCAGTTTGATAGCCTTAGGAAGAAAGCAGTGCAAGTGCCTGAGAGCACAGAGCTGGGAAGAGGCTGACAGCATCGGTGACCTGATCTGGGATTCTACAATCATTTTCTGGGATTTCTAAATTAAGGGGAAGAGACCTTGTTATTCCTCTCTTCCAAATAGGAGGAAAAGAGACAAGTGAAAGGTGGAGGTGGCCAGGTGACATTCAGCAAAGGGCTGAATTTAACATACCTGGCACACGACTGACTCTTTCAGTTGGGGGCCATTCTGCCACCCTCTCAGGCTCTGTCTTTGGCTGAGCAGTGTCAGGTGCAAGGGCCAAGTGTGATTCAGGCACTTCCCACATCATCTGTTTTCCAGGTTGACTAGCCTGACTAGCCTGGAGTCCCTACTTCCTTCCTCCTTGCCTGTCAATTTTCTTGAAGCAAACACAAAGGATGAGAGAGATGGCTCAGTGGTTAAGAACACTTGCTAATCTCCCATAGAAGCCAGGTTGGTTCTCAGAACCTACATCATGTGGCTTACAGCCTCCTATAATTCCAGTTCCAGGGGATCCAATGCTCTCTGGCCTCTTCAGGCACCTACATACATGTGTTGCACATAAACTTACATAGGCACACACGTGTACAATACACAATTTAAAAAATAAAGGAACTTTAAACAGACAAATGTAGAGAAGTGTTTTTCTTTGGTTAGAGATAAGCCCTTGTTTTTTCTGCTAGCACTTTAGATATGCTGTCTGAGTTAGTTGGTTCAGAGGAGGAATCCAGGCCCAGAAGTTGGACTATGGCAAAGTTTCCAGGAGTTGGAACTCTAAGAGCATGGGAGTCCTCAGATGACTTCCTTAGGCCAAGAGGTCACAGGAGCCTTGAAGATTTCTTCACTCGATTAGGTAGCTAGCCAATGGATACATGGCCGGGGTTGTCTTGGTGAGTCCTACCATGCCATGCCATGCCATGCTAGAATCTTCGAGTCTGTTTTATATGGGGTGAACCAACTATCTTGGATCAGTAGCATCTCCACTTAGGGTATTGCTGATGACCAGCCCCTCTTTCCCTGGTTAAACACCCATTCAATCATTTGGTACTGCTGGCAGTTTGTTTCTTGCCACAACTTGTGTTCTGGCATCAGTGTTCCCCCACGTAACAGCCGATGACATCTCTTGGCCTCCCCCATCCATTCAGCAACGCCTCTCCCCCCAACCCGCCTCCTCTGCCTGCTGTCCCAGCCTGTAACCCTGATCTCATTTCCTCCTACCTCTCACACCATTCTGAGACCTCTTGCCCCAACCTGTGCTGGGGCTCTTTCTTTGGAGCCCCCCATTCTTTGGCAGAGTCCACTATTTCCAACCTGCATCCTTACTGGAACATGTGTACCTTCCCCCAAGACTTTCGGGGACTAGAGGATTCTATAGAAGGGGTAACTCCTATCCCTGAGGTTTCCCCCAGCTCCCAAGTGGGGTGGATTTCAAGCTTGGGTTGTGTGTTGTTTGTCTGTCTCAGACTTTGCAGCCCCCGAGGCAATGGCTCTGCCTTTGCAGGCTCAGGCTCAGGAAAGCCTTGGCAGCCAACAAATAATAAATAACACCCTGGTAACACCACCTGCGACTTGCTAATGAGAGTCTTTCCCCTGCCTCCCTGTCTCTAGAAGGTTGGGGGTGGGGTCTCCCCATTTCTAGGCAAATGGGTCTTTTCCAATTTTCTGTGCAGTACTACCTATGGGTGGTGGGTGGGTGGGGGTGAACAACAGGTCCTTTGCAGAGACATGGTGATGGTCTTGATGAACACAGTCAGAGTGAATTTCTTTTTCTTTTTTTGTTTTGTTTTTGTTTTATGAGACAGGGTGTGTAACAGCTCTGGCTTCCCTGGAACTTGCTCTGTAGACCAGGTTGGATTTGAACTCACAGAGACCAGCCTGCCTCTGCCTCCTGAGTGCTGGGATTAAAGGCGTGTGCCACCACCACCCAGCCAGAGTGAATTTCTAATGTGTCCTTTGTCTTTAGAACTTTAAGAGATGGAAATGTTTGGGAGCAGGAGCCAAGTCTGAGACCCTGGGCCAGTGGGGAGCTACCATCTAACTTCCTTCTCAGAAGATGTTTTCCTGTCATCCATTAGTTCTCAGAATCTCTTATATACTCAAGTAGTTTGCCTCCAAATACATAGGGTAGTTTCCAGAACTACTCCCGTGCCTTCTATGTTTAGTGATTTCAGGTTAAAATACCAAATCCAGTTTTCTTAAAGGTGATTACATTTGAAATGTAGCAGTAACCACTGGGTGCTTCAGCAGTGACTTGGCTGAAGTTCCCTGAAGAGATTAGGATGGGTATGCCACCGTGTCATGTCCCCTTATGTCTGCTCAAGTCACCGCCCAAACTCAGTATCCTCAAGTATGTCTTCTGATGTAGCGTTTGTTGAAAAACACACATGCCAGCAGGCAGGTTCTTCTGCCTTCGTTGCCAGACTGGTACTAGCAAAGGGGCAAGCAGAGACTATGCTTTTCTGAGACTGTCTGGTGTCTGTGTGTTTAATTGTCATTCTAAAGGCAGGCTTCAAAGTCTGTATCCGAAAGAGTTGTTCAAAAATGGCTTTGGATCCACACTGGCGTGACTGGCCAGAATGGGCTATTTTTATAGAGGGACACACTTAAATTCTCACTGTAATACTGGGGCGGTTCTAAGAAAGGGTATGCAGGCATGGAGGGGCTGTGATTAGGAACCACCTTCTGGTCTACCCACTGTATGGAACTCAGAAGGCAAACATCTGTCCTTTCCAGATTGAATCCAGGCTTCTTATGCAGTGATTGTTGCTACCAGAGAACTGCTGTCTCTGCAGTGTTGTTCCTAAGATTTGTGTTTCCTAGAACCACCCTCCTCAGACCCAGACTTGAATGGAGTGGTGTTTCCTCAACCACAGCTCATCCCCTTTAAGAGGAGATGTTTTCCTTATGTCTGCTCCTGCCTTCCCAAATCACGCTGCCTATGCCCACTTCCCCATGCCTCCTGCCAGTTCTTGGGCTGTAAACAGTCCTGTCTGGTATTTGGGGGAAATGAGCTTCGTGTTGGATTAATTCTACATGACCCGTCTTGTAGACAGTATGGGGAGGAGTTTGCCTCCTTTCCATTCCCTTGGAGTCCAGACCCAGAACTGGGCCAAGGAGGCTCATTTTCCCACGTGTAGGAAGCTTATGCCCCTCACCCCTGCAACGTTTGGCTCCTTGGGTTCTCTGAGTCACCCTCCGACCTTGACCGTCTGAAGGAAGGGTCTAGACCCGTTGGGCCAACTTTATCCAAGAGGGCTTAATAAGCACCTGGCGGCTGAGTGCTTTGAGATCTTTCAGATGAAAAGGGCTGTCAGTGGTTCTGGGGTTATTACTGTCAGGGTAGTGGCGGCAGCAATTACTCTAGATGATCAGGGCATCCGGCACCATCTGTACCCCAAGGGAGCTCCTGGCTCTCCTAGGGATGATCAGCTACCTTGCTTTCCTGCCTTGAATTCTGATGTGGTATCCATCCACAAGGTTCCTTTTACTGTTTGCCATCCTCCCTCCGTGGAGAGCACCGCAGAAGTTCAGTATATTCTAGAATGCTCATGAAGCAGGGCTAAGTGATCCCAAAGGGTATACAATGAAAGACACCAGAAGGGAACCAACCAACCACCACCTCATTTGACACAGGAAGAAGAGGAAGTAGGTTCCACCAAAGTTGCTCAGGGGTAAGCTAAGTTTGTAGAAGAGTTATGAGACATGTTACACCAGAGCAGTCTTTAATGAAGAGGTTTTTTTGTTTTGTTTTGTTTTGTTTTTGAGACAGGGTCTTGCTACATATCCCTGGCTGGCTTGCAATTTGCTATGTAGTCTAGGCTGGCCTTGAACTCACAAAGATCCACCTGCTTCTGCCTCCTGAATGTGTGCCACCATGACTGGTCACCAAGAAGGTTTTTTTTTAGGGGGCGGGGTTCGAGACAAGGTTTCTCTGTGGTTTTGGAGGCTGTCCTGGAACTAGCTCTTGTAGACCAGGCTAGTCTCGAACTCACAGAGATCCGCCTGCCTCTGCCTCCCGATGCTGGGATTAAAGGCATGCGCTACCAACGCCCAGACCAATAAGGGTTTTTAATGAAATATTTTTACCTCTGTCTTGGGTAACTATAGTGGAGGCAAAGAAGAATTGATGGAGCTGGCCTTGGGAACAGGTGTCTCTGAGTCCATGGGCACAACCACATTCCAGTTTCCTGCTTCAACAGTGGGGTTTACATCCTGGGCTTCAGTTTCCAAAAACAGGGAATGACAGTGGTGTATTGAGAGGTAGTAATGTGGACTGTCTTCTCTTTGCTCAGACTTTGGACAGACAGATGTCACAAGCAGAGAAGACCAGGGCCTTGAGTTCCCATCTTGTCCTCATACATTTGCTCTAGAAATCAGCACTAGGCCTGTATCATTTCCACAAACCCAATCATTTTTTCTAAGAAGGAAAGCAATTCACAGATTTCCCTTGAGAAGTCATGTTGTCCTGTTCTCTAGGGCAGTTATTTTAAATTCTCAAAAATCCGAGGAAAGATGCTAGAAGATGCATACACTCAGGCTTTAACATGCTTATCTCAATCACATCAATTGTCCTCTCTCCCCAGCTTTCAAAGCCATAAGGGAGATAGCACTGTATTCTTCATTTATATCTTTACTGGGCCTGTCATCTCCCCTTAGGCTTCAGGGCTTTGGGGGTTGGCTGATATCTTTGCACTGTTTTCTGCCTACAATTAATTATTGCTTAATCTATTTATTCACTTTGAGTTGTGTGATGTTTACTACAATTATTAGATGCCTAAAAAGGTGTTCTTTAAAGTCATATGGCTTTGAAAAGAGCATATAAATAAGAAAATTGAGGGTCTAGAGAGATGGCTAGGTGGGCCAAGTGCTTGTTGTGCAAATTTGAGAACACAAATTCAATCCTTAGAACCCACATAAATTTTGGGCAAGTGTAATCCTAGCTTGCCTGTAATCCTAGCTCTTGGGAGGCAGAGATGGGATCCATGAGCTCCGAGTTTACTGTGAGACACTGCCTCAATATATAAGGCTGAGAGAAATCAAGGAAGACTCCTGACATCAGCCTCTGACCTCTTCATATAAGAGCATTCATACCTACACATGAACCCACACACGTGTAAACATTCATACACACATGCATGCACACAGACAAGAAAAAAATAAAGTTGTAATTGGAATAGAGACAAGAAAGGTCAGAGATGTAGAACCAAGGCGCTGGAGAGATGGGTCAGCAGTTAAGAGTAGGGGCTGCTCTTAAGGCAGACCTGAGTTCAGTTCCTAGCTCTCACATCAGGTGGCTTACAACTGCTTGGAACTTCAGCTCCAGGGGATCTGATTCCCTCCTCTATCCTCCACGGCCATTTATGTGCATATACCCCACCACCCGCTACACATAATTTAAAATAAATTAAATTTTTTGTAGCAAAAAGAAGTGGGAAAATGTTAACCAGTGGATTTAAAATATTACCAGCTCAAGAACAAGAGGCTGCTGGCCTGTCCAGAGGCAGCTGGAGTTATGGAGCAGAAATAATTGGAGCCTTGATCAAGCTCTCTGGGCATTGTCTTCAGTTGAATGAGGCTCCAGAGAAAGGTTCAGATCTACCATTCTTGGAAATTCTATGCAGAGCAGGAGCGAAAGTTCCAGAGGGAGCCAGTATAGGGAGAAGGGACTGATTGCCATAGTCCCTTGCCACCCCCATCCCCAGGCTATGTCCTGCTTTCCCTCACCTGTCAGGACTGTCCAATCCTGCTCTCTAAAACAGATTTGATGACTTGACAATGACCAATTAGGCGTTAACACATCTATCTCTTTAGCTATCTGGCCATCTTTATGGAGAACAAGATCTTAAATCTCAGCTCATCCGGACAGCCAGAGGCTTTGCCTAAACGGTGGAAAGAGCCCCACACATTTTTCATAATTACAATGACTTTTTACAGGGAGAGCCATAACTCCAGTGTGAGAAGAGCCCATGGCAGGTTCTGCGATGCGAGCAATGGAGCCAGCTGATGGCTGTCTGCAGGCGTTCTTTGCTTTCCTGCCATGAACACCTTCTGCCAGCAAGATTCACAAGCAAAGATAATACTGCTATTTTGGTAGCCCTTTCACTGAGATGAGATAGACTGTATGTTCCAAAAGCAGACAGCTGGTGACGGGAGTTCAGGGATTAGAATTTAGCACACAGTCTGGCTGGGCTCTCAATGTCTATGGGTGGAGGACAATCACCAAGGAGTCGTTAGTTGTGGAAGGTTTCCTAGAGCTGAGTAGAAGAGGCTGTTTATAGACAGAGGACATGGTCTTGGTGTTAGATGGGTGTGTTTGGGGACCACCTTAGGAAAACAGATCCAACTATGGATCATTGAGAGTTTGCTGTCTTGGTCTTTCAGTTGATAATTGGTTAATATTCCTATTAATCTCTCCTAATGATCCCTATAGTACACTCCTAGCTGTTTTAGGAATTCCATAACATTCTACAAATTAGGTTCAAGATCTTGTTACACTGCCCCTATAGCCTTGGCCAGACATTTTGGTTTCTCCTTCCTTTGTAATGCTGAGCAGTTTACCAAATTATACTTCAGGTTGTTAGTATCTGTGAGGTTTTTACTCACCCTTTCAATCTGTGCTTTCTGTATTATATCTAAGCAATTCCCGTGTGCCAATAAGAAGAAAAAGTGTCAAGATGGGAATGATCCACACAACCTCTGCTCGTTTCCCAAGCCAAGTACCCCAGAACCTACCTTGTTGAATGCCTTTCTTTGACTAATTTCATGGCACTCACATTTTTTACTTTTTTTAAAATAGGAATTCTTCTGACAAGAAGATGGTCAGGGACCATCAATCTGATGGTCCCTGAAATAGGACCTGTTGTGTGTTTCTCTCCATTCCACAGTGCAATTTAGACCCTAAATTCATATACTTCAATGTGCCATAGATAAACAAATACCTGCATACTTTGATTCCTATAGACAAGTCATTTTTTTCTGAAGCAGACTTGGAGAGTTAAAATATATGCTTGCCTCTGGCAGTCTCTTCTTTGGTCAGTAGATTATGTTGTGAATGTTTATATGTCATAGAAATTGACCTTTGGTAGTCTCTTAAAAATTCTTTCTTCAGTCATAATGTAGAAAGGATGAGTTACTGTGCTTCACTGATTCATCCAAGAAATTACTTTGTGATCACTACAATTCCAGACAAAGGATGCAAAAGATGACAAGGTTTCTACCTTTTTGACACAAGTGGGTGAGAAGATAGGCAAATAAAGCCAGACATCACAGGGAAGCTAGTAAGCACTGAGAGGGGTGTGGAGAGGGAACCAGAGTGAGGGGTGGGCATCTGTCAAGGCTGGGCGTGGTCAGCAGAGTCGGGGAGTGTGGTTAAGACCAAGACAAGACTCTAGAATGTCCTTCCCTCTCCGATTACAATGTCTTCATCTACACAGTTCCACAAGGAGCGATCATTTACTAAGTGCAATTATATTTCAATCACTATGCCAGCTCAGACTTAGAGAGGGATAAAATTCAAGCCCTGCTGTCAAAGATGTTTCACTCTGGAGTGATGGACAGAGAAACGAACACTTTAAATACAGCCGGATAAAGGCAGAGGTGGAAGCTCGGAAGGCTGACATTCCTAAGAAAGCTTGCTGAACTGTTGCACTGCTTAGAAATGTGAAATGGAAAGAAAGAATAATCTTGAGACTTCCCCTCTTACTCCTTTCAAGTGTCTGAATAGCTTGCTTCGGATTCCACTGTGCAGTTTATTTATCATCTGGAATCTTAGCAGTTGAAGGATCCGGAATATATCAAGCTTCCCAGGTCTCTGTCTGGATACCCTTCCTAGTTCAGGAAGCAATTAGTCCGAGAAAGACAGAAGTAAGAGTGTAGGAGCAGAATATATATATCCTTTTAAAATAATTTAGTAACAACCTTAGGTAAGTGACCAATAATTTATAGAGTCTATTCTTTTTATAGAGATATTTCCTTGCAGCTCAACCAGCAAGCTTGCTGGGTTTAGAGGATTAATCTTTGACGTAGTAAATATGTTCAAGCTGTAATTCAGTCATGGGGATAAAGGGAACTTAGACTTGTCTTGTATAAGGGGAAATATTAAATGGATTTGTGGAGGACCCACCACAATGGTCCTTAGTGTCTCTTGTCTCTGGGCATTGCAGTTTTGAACTCCAAGGAAGACAGGGCCATTATTTCACAGATGGCAGAGGAGGTGTCAGGTTCAGGACTGGAATTAGTGTCACTAGCTTCACTTCATGAGCTTACTCTTTCTTCCCCTTCCACATTCTAAGCTTTCATAGGGATGTCAGCCTCCCCATGCTTCCACCTTGGCCCTTATTCTGCTGTATTTTGAGTGTTCATAAGTGTTTGGGGACTGTTAATAGGCCACCATACTACCATTAGTGGCTAACAAACTTGTTCTTTTTGTTTTGAGACAGGGTCTCACCATGTAACTTGGCTGGAACTCAAAATGTAGAATTCTGGCCTTGAATTCATAGAGGTCCTCCTGCCCCTGCCTCCTGAGTGCTGAGATTAGAGGCCTGTGCTTCTACTCCCAGCTTCAAACCTCAGTCTTGCTTGCAAAGCTTCCCCTTCCATCTCACAGCTCTTCTGTTTCCTCTGTGGTCCATGCCTCTCTTCAAATCCCTCATTCAGGCCATGTGTTTCTGCCCCATACTGTCCTTAGGATATCCCCTCCCCTGGCTGCCGAGCTTCTACCCTTTCCACATGATTCTGTCCTTTTCTTTCCCTCCAGTCAGCTCTTGAAACTATTCTAGGAGGCCTTCCCAATGTAACTTCTGTGTTTGTGTGCCTCTTGACTCTGCATTATGAAGCTCAGCTACATCTGTGGCAGCTGCTTGCACTTAATAACTACCCCAAAGTTGTATGTGCACATGTTTGTATGTATATAAATGTTGGTGTATGTGTGTGTGTGTGTGTGTGTGTATGTGTTTGTGTGTGCATAAGTGTGATTGCATATGTGTGAGCATGTGTGTGGAAACTCAAAGTTGATGTTGGGTGCCTCTCTACCTTATTTTTTGAGACAAGGTCTCTTACTAAACCTGGAGCTCACTGTTGGCTGGACTGGTTGACCAGCAAGCCCCAGGTATCTGCTTGTCACCACCTCCCCAGTGCTGGGATAACAGATGCATGATGTGGCCCCTTACTTTTTACATGAGTGCTAGGGATCCAAACTCAGGACCTCGTGCTTATGCAGCCATCATGTCATTGATGAAGCCATTTCCTTAGGCTCCTAAAGTCGTTTTTTGGTAGTTTTTTTTTAATATATATATTTTATTGACTTACTCAGGTTAGATCCCTTGTTGTAAAGATATATTTATTTTTAGAGTATGAGTGACTTGACTGCATGCATGCGTGTACACTATGTGCATGCCTGGTATCTACAGATGCTAGAAGATGTTGTCAGGTCCTAGAACTAGAGTTACAGATGGTTTTGAGCTGCCATGTGGGTGCTGGGAACCAAACCTTGATCCCCCGCCCCAGAGCAGCAAGTGTTCTTAACCACAGAACCATCTCTCTGGTCCCAGATTAGGGCATTTGTAAAGGGCAAGGCTCAGAACACATAGGGATCATCTCAAGTCATTACCTAACTAGAGGTGGGCCTGGAATTGCATCGTCTGAGAAAGTTAAAGTTTCCTGTGTATTGGAGGTGGGTAGAAGAAGAAAAGTCATGCCTGTAATCCCAACACACAGGACTTTAGGCAGGAAGATGAGGAGTTCAAGGCTATACTCTGCTTCACAGCAAGTTTGAGACCCACCTGAGCTACCCAAGACCACATCTCAAAAATCTAAAATAAAAATCTCAACAAACAAAAACAAGACAGTGTAACTTAGAGTGAATGGGAATGGCTACCTTGCATAGATGCAGCAGGAGCTTGAAATTACTTCTCAGGGTTATCCCAGTGCTGGGATTCTGTAACTCTGAGAACCAACCACGGCCTTCACCTAGCGCTGTTGCTAATGTTGTGGCTTGTGTTAGCTAAGAAGACATCCCACAAGCAGTAGGTGGCAGATTGGCATGTCCATTGCATGTTATGAATTTTAAAATGGCTTGATGGCAGGAGCTTCATGTGTAGACTGTATTGTTAGGCAGAGCACCTGGCTGCCCAGGGGATGACCCCAGTTGCTGCCTAGAGGTCTTTACCTCAGGGAAGGGAGGCCCTGAGAGCCATTTTGACCCAAGTTCAAATCTCCAGAACAAACAAGCTGATCTGTTGCTCCAAGCAGCAGCCACAGAGGCTCCAGTGTATTTATTGACTCTTGCGTGTCCCTGCCCTGAAGAACAAACAAACAACTCAGCTTGACTCATCCCTCCATCAGCCTTACCCAGTTCCATGCCTGGGGTTGGCCAGGAAAATCCCTCAGACCCTATGGAAGTAAGAGAGCCAACCATATATTCCTTCTCCTCTCCAAGGAATACTAATCCTGCTTGGGGTGGGGTGGGAGGGATGAAACCAGCAGTGACTTCCAGTTGCTTGGCTTGGGTTCTGTGTGTTGCTTGAGGCAAATCAGCTTGCTTCACTGATTCATTCATTCAACAAGTTCTTATTGCATGCCTACTTACTGTATGTGAGATCTTCCTCTCTGACCAGGCTTGCTGGCTCTTGCCATGTAGAATGCTGATGCCTCCTTCTTCCAACCAAATGGGTTGACCTCCCACTTTTCTAAGACCCTTATTACAATAATGTTTGTCCTCCCCCTTAACACCCCAGGGAGAGCTTTTTCTGAGCCCTAACCATGCCCTTTCATGAAGCTTTACTGGGTCACTCTTACCTCTTGGGGTACCCCATCTTGCTTGCATCCAGTCTGTTTCACACCCTCCACAAGGGAGGAAGAATCTTATGCTCTTATTGGAGCTCAGTTTATTCCCTTCCATTCTCATCCATTTCCCTTTTGAGACTGGATTAGGTGGACCTTGTAATCCAAATAACACCCCTGCTTCATGGGATGTGTACAGGAGCTGATTGGAAATGTGTTGTGCAATCAGGTTTGTGTAAGAAACAACAGACCAGACAGAATTAAAACCTTACCTTACAGGACGTCTCAGAGGCTTTGGCATATTAATAAACATTTTGAATCTCAAGAAGGGAGCACAGCATGTAATATTGTCCAAATTATCAGGCCATGGAACCCTTATTAAATCCTCTTATGCAGCGGGCGTGGTGGCGTATGCCTTTAATCCCAGCACTCAGGAGGCAGTGATAGATGGATCTCTGAATTCCAGGCCAGCCTGGTCTACAGAGCAAGTTTCAGGCCACCCAGGGCAACAGGAAGAGATCCTGTATCAAAAAAAAAATATAGCCTTACATTAGTGTTCCACAAAATTCCATTTGGGAAATGCTGATGTAGTGAGATGAACACCGAGAATTAAAGGACAGGGACCTGGAGCTCAGTTCTCTCCGATTCTCCTTTTTGTGACTAAGGAAATCACTCTCCTTTCCCCTGACTTGGGAAATGAAATGGTGTGGAGAAAATGATCCTTCAAGGTTCGTCTTATTCTGTCCAAAGGCATCCACAGGTAGACCCAGCATCCTAAGTACCAGAAATAAAATCTAAGATGGATGTCCCGATACCCCATAAAAGACACACAAATAATGGAATAAAACATTTTGCTGGCATGTGGCTGAAGAAATCTGGGTACACACACTTTGCAGGAAGGGAGAAACACAGAAATAAAACGCCAAGGTCCCTAGTGTAGCCAAGGGCAAAAAGACAGAGCTGAGAAGTCTCCTTGGAAGACGGGAGACAAGAGGGTGGTCCCTGCTAATGGGCCTGGCTGGAAGGGGATGTCCCTGGTTTTCAGGGCCTCCTACTCAGCAGAAAACGAATGTCAGAGAATGAAAGACATCTGCCTGGGAAGAGAGATGGGATGGGCCAATTCCTTGTACTCCAGCATGATGTCTGGAGCTCTTAGGAAAGGGGTCAGCACACATTTCACTTTCTGTCAGCCCCAAGGTGTTTAGATAAGATGCTCACATCTGCTGGTGCCCTTGAAAGAGGGGTGGATTCCTCAGTGGGTGGCTTAAACCATTTGCCTCTTCTTGCATTGGGTGTGATGGGTTAGAGCCCTGGATTCAGCTCATGCCTCTGGGCACTGTCACTTAGGGAAGATAAGAGCGATGAACAGAGACGCTTATCTTTATAGCTTTTCTGGTTTGATTTATCTGCTTTGTGTGTGTGTGTGTGTGTGTGTGTGTGTGTGTGTGTGTGTGTGTGTGTGCCTACATGCACCTGCCCAGTGTCTGAAGAATGTGCCCTTGTATACATTTAGGCTGCATGACCAGGCCTTACATGTAATCTGGGTTTGCAAAGTATTATGTACTTATGGAGCACTACATAAGGTTTTATTTTATGTGCACTGTTTAAAATGGTGTGTACACTGCATATGTGTGGATAATGTTCTGCTTTGTATGTGGGAACCAGACTTTATTTCACCTGTGTAGTTTGTATATGGATGTTTGTATATATTTACACAGCTGTATCACAGGTCGTATCTGTCTGAGCTACTTGTATTCACATTCCTTTATCATTAGGGGTGGGATTGTTTCATCAGATTGACAAGTGTTTATTGAGCGCTTACTGAGAGCAAGGCATAAGTCTGTATAAATGTGTATGTGTGTGTCTGTGGAATATCTGTGGATGGTATTAGTATCTTTGTACACACCACTGGGCTTTCAAAATATCTATGTATATCTCAATTTCTTGCCTTCCAAAACACTTAAACTTTATACTGCATATCATTGTCAGCTCCTCCCAAGTACTCCTTGGACAAAGCAAGAGATAACTGGCCATCTTTAAGGTATGTATTCCTGCCTAATGTGGTTACATTGGAACAGATAAAATCCATGCATGCCATTAGCCTGTTCATTATTTATTGCAATACAATTTGCTCCCAGGTCCCTGTGATGTCTTACTCTTGGGATTTGTCACTCCTAATAGTACTTAGAAAAATACCTCAAATACTCACTCCTGCTGTCTCCCACCCAGGCAGCAAGGATGGGACACACTCCTACCTGATTTTGAGCCCAGCCATAGGTGTCTCTTTCCTTTTGCTTGGTCTTTTTTGTCTTTCACCCAGATCTCCCAATCCCTCGAAAGACAGAGAAAAGGTTTTCTTTTCCCCAGAGAAACCTGAGGGAGAGCAAGAGAGCTCTTGCTTGAAGGGAATCCGCTCCTATTTTATGGGGTTTGGGAATAATGTTCCTTCACTGAGATAACATCTCAGCAGAACGAAAGAGGCCTCTGCTCTTCCCCCAAAGAGTTGTTTTTTTATTTTTCCTTAAGGGGGATGAGGGGTACATTAAATAAACCTGTTTTTTTAAAAAAGTACCTTTGCATCAAGGAAATGTGTTATTATTGTAATTGTCTAATGCTAATTATACTTATTACTATAATAAGCATTTTGTTGTAACAAATGATGTAATCCTCTTTATTTCTGTCGCCGCCAGAAGTGAGTGGTGTGTCTATAAGGAGAGGGGGGATTGGGGAGTGTTTGGCAGGAGGTGTAGTCTAGGCTCAGTGCAGACAGGAAAGCCCCTGCAGCTGCCTAGGAATAGGAGATGCAGGACAGAGGATAACTGGATCATTTGACAATCCAAACTTGCTGGCCTCTGCAACTTCTTGTTTTAGGGCCTCTCCCAAAAGTAGCCAGTCATTCAGTCAAACCTTTATACATCCAGCAAACATTTTATTTAGTACCTACTGTGTTTCATGTGGTAGAGTCAACTTGAGTGAGATAAAGTAAACCAGATAGGCTCTTGACCTGGAAAGGCTTGCAGTCTAGTAGCTGAGCACTGTTTTCAATGCCTTAGAGGAAGGGTGGTGCTGAGCGGGCCTGAGAGAGCCATGACAACATGTATAGCAGAGGTGAATTATTCCATGCATGGAAACCTACAGAGCTGGGTCTTTGGGGGAGACCACACAGGAATGTGCCACACAGAGAAGGGGAGACATCCCAGGGAGAGGAATTGTATTGTTGGTCTAAAGGCATGGAAACTATTTTAACATTGGTACTAAAAATCATTGAAAATTGCTTGTATTATTAACAGACACTGTTTGAGCAACTATGTGCTAATTCATTTAATTCTCACAACAGTGCTTACACAGGAGTGTTGTCGGGGCAATGAAATAGTAGATGCAGAGGGCTTAGATCGTCCAGGTCTGTTGACACACGGAATCCTAGCTCCTGTGGATGCTGAGGCAGGAGGATCACAAGTTCAAGGATAGCCTGGGCAACTTAGGGAGACTTTATCTCAGAATTAGAAGGTAAAAAGAAGGTTGAGGATATAGAGCCAGCATGTGCCAGAGGACTCTGCATTCAATCCCTAGTACTGAGCCGGGAAAGCTGAGTAACTGATTTGAATATGAATGGCTATTACTATGTTATTTATTTATTTCTACTATTATTACTCTTTATCAGATGAAAAAATATTGGGTAGTGGGCTGACAAAATGGCTCAGCACACGAAGGTGTTTGCCCTCAAAGACTGATAACCTGAGTTTGACCCCTGGTACCTACTTAGTGGAAGGAGAGAAATGATACTCCCAAGATTCCTATAACCTCTACACGGGCTGTGACACGCTGTCACACACATACACACATATACACACACAATAAATAATGAGTAAATGTAAGAAAAGCTCTTTTAAGTTTAGTAACTTGCTCAATTTCACATAAACAGTAAGAAACAGTTTAGCAAGTAGATATTTACAATTGCATGTCAGTGTAACACATGGCTGAGCAGAGCAGGGTCAGGGAAGAACAGGGCTTTCCACAGCCTGAAAACATCCCCAGTAGACTGGTCCTAATGGAAACACCAAACACTAAACCTGGATAATAGAAATTACATTTTCCTCTCCAGCATTCCCTTACTAAACTGATCAAACACTAGGTAACAAAAAAGACATCAGTAAATCAGTCACAGGATGGAGAAACACGTAATTAATATTCTCTGATCAGAGTACAATGAAACGAGGATTAAAAACAACATTTAAAAATACAAAAAGCTGGGTGTCATGGCACATGACTTTAATCCCAGCACTCAGGAAGCAGAGGCAGGGATATCTCTGAGTTTGAGGCTAGCCTGGTCTACACAGTGAGTTCCAGGACAGTTAGGGCTACACAGAGAAACCCTATCTTGAAAAACAAAACAAAATAAACAAACAAACAAATAAAAAAGTTTGAAAATTTTCATCTGGATCTGACATTCTCTTAAACCCTAACAATAGGAATACAATCCAAAATTTTGTAATTTCTAAGATATAATAATGAAAACACTACATTAAAAAAAGAACCAGAAGTTGGTAAGAAACAGAACAGTTCTGAATAGAGACCCAGATTTCAGCCATTTGTTTATCTAATTAGGCTCCAGGTACATGCTGAAGGTGGGTAGTAATTTGTAATGAGATTGCTAAATCATTTGGGGCTAAAATGTAAACAGCCTTGTGAACCATGAGGGGATTTTAACCAGAGGTCAAACAAGATTGGTACTTCAGAAAGGCAGTTCCAGAAAGCTAGGACACCTGGCCAGCTTGCCTATAGGATCTACTTATCCTGAAGGGGATTTGAGGGTCCAGGCTCAGCCAGCTGAGCTGTGCAGCTGCCCTCATGCACTGGCTATGAGACATTAAGGAAGGAGCAATAGAGCAACTTTTGGTTTAATAAGCTCCATGGAGCCAAACCAAATTTCCAGGGTCCCATAACTGGGTGGTGTAAATATAATATACAAGAGGCCTTCGCTCCTTTCTGTGCTAGACACCTCAAACCTCCTCTAGCTTTGGTGGAGGCATTGCCCATCTCTGTCACCTCTATATTTCTAGTGCCAGGCAATAACATACATTAATAAATCCATCACGTGAATGCCAATCACTAGTCCTGGAGTTCACCCTTGTCCCAATGCGCCCCCAACTGAAGATTTCATTAGCAATCAAAGGAGTCATTCCCTGTCTATCAATAATCTTCTCTCCATCCCATCATGTACACAAGAATGTAGGTATGGCCATCCTTCTCTCATATCACGTGAGCTCAGTCATCTTACCATAGAGGAGTACATTTAGCACAATAATAGCAATGTCTATCACATGCTACACACCTACTTTATGCGGGTCCCCGCTCCCAGTACTTCACACATGGTGACTAAGGTCGATGAGAAGATTCCATTGCCACACTCACTTTTCAGGTAAGGAAACTGAGCTATAAAGAAGCCAGAGACCTTGTCCATGGTCACACAACTGTTCAACAGAGAGCCTTAGTCTTTTTACCAGGGCTCTGAAAGCTTCATGAGCTTGCCGGTTACCTGGAGTCTTGTCAAAATGCACATGACCACTTTATGTGGTATCCAACATTCTGCCGTGTGTGTGTGTGTGTGTGTGTGTGTGTGTGTGTGTGTGTGTGTGTGTGTGTGTGTGTGTGTTGCTGGAAATCAAACCCAGGCCCTTGCATTTGCTGGGCGGGCACATTACCACTGATTTTCATGCCATCCTTCAGTTCATTGTTTTCAGTAAGTACACGTGTGCTGCTGCTGTCTGTCTGTCTGTCCACAACACTATGGGCAATATGGCACCATATCATATTTGTCACCTCTTCCTAGCAACCTTTTTCTGACTCCCTTTGTCATGAGCTATGAGAGCAATTTCCTGAATCTGTTTAAAATAGTTCTATTAACCATAGAAGTCACCTTCTTGGGAGACAAAGGGAAACTTCCGACTGGCTAGATGTTTTGACCTGTCTTTGCATAAAGAACTGAGCCCAAGTGAAGAGAATGAAGTTATTGAGTTAGTTGATGGTCACGGGCTGGCTTATTTACAGGTGTTACATCAACTAGGTGATGACCACTAGTGGAAGCTCCTCGCTACCCCTATACCACTGAAGTCAGAAGTCAAATCAGACCTAGGTGTTTACGAGAAAGTGTGCATCCTCAGGGATTCTGCTGTAGTCTATTGATTAGCAGGCTTCTAGAATTTCCAAGCACAGGTGTCCAGAATTCTTTGTCAGCGCCTTTCAAAGGCTGAGCAAATAACAGCATATGGAAAGGCATAGGAGAGGAAAGTTTCATGACAAGAGTAGGTTAATCCATTTATTGGCAAGTATTTTAAGATTCAATCATTTTATTCCAACTCCCAGTCTCAATGTAACTGCCTGAGAAAAGGAGAAGACATTCATTCAATGCTTTCTAATCTCACTGTGTTTCCAGCAAAGTATATTGATGAGACATTGTTCCTTAGATAATTCTGAAGGCAGACATACATGTTGGGAACATTAAAAAAAGGTAAATACAAAAATCCAGACTAACTTTTTTTTTTCAAGTTTTCTACTGACTTGGCAAAAGCTGAGTCACAGCTCTTCTGTCTCAGCCCAGATAGCTGGGAGTTTAGACAGGAAGTGGAACCTCTGGTAAGAGCCCCTGATTCTATTTTAATCAGGCAGCTCTAGGCCCCTTGTTCCAGGGCAAAACAATTACAACCTCGGGGTTCTATTATATACAAATTATAGTTCTCCAACAGCTTGGGTTTTCTCTTGGGAAAACCTTAGGTGGTTCATCTCATGGAGCATTGGCAATTCTGGTCTGGGGTGAGTTAGAGGTATGTGGATAGGGATGATAATCAAGTATTAAGGTTTTTGTTTCTCATTTCTCCATTCCTTCTTGTCCTTGATGCTTCCATACAGCCCAGAACAGCACATCACCTATCTTTAGGCTCTCCCTGTCTTACCCCAGTAAATTTAGAGGAAGAAAAATGGATTTTTTTTTCATTCATTCCATAACCATCTTTTGTTTTGTAACCCTGACAAACTCGACACTCACTATGTGGGTAGCCCTGACTATCCTTGAACTTTTGGCAATCCTCACATTTTAGAAGTATCCATTATAATAACATATTAGGCTAGTTGCTGCAGAGTAAGAGAAATGATCACTGTCTTCAAGACAAAGAGAGAGGCAAAGATCTGGGTGATAAACTTTGAGGCTGAGGAATGCTCAAGATGACAGCGATGTGGCAGCCACAGGAGAAACTTGCACAGCAGATGTCCCTTGTGGAGTTTGGAAGGGGCCAGACTTGCCCTATCCAGCTGATGGGGTCTGCATGCCCTCCGCTTGTACTGTTGATGTATCCTTCATTTGTATTGCATTGGAGGTTTCAGTCAGGGTCAGAGGACCATGGGGATTGAGTCTTGTCCTTCTCACCAAAGGATGACCTACCTAGAGGATCATTTCTTACAACATCTAAGGCTGGTATCTACCCACAGGGGCCTTGAGATAGGACACACTGAATCACTTGGAAGGAGTTCCTTGGGGATCTCTGGGGTGAGTCTCCCAGCCCACATTCTCTCACCCTGCTGTGCTGACTCTGCATAGGTTTCCTGAGTAGGCTGATGGCAAGGAAGGGTTTTGCAAGCCTTTTGGTGAGGGGTGGGGAGTGTGTGTGTGTGTGTGTGTGTGTGTGGGAACCAGAGTAATCATTATTATTATTGTTCTTCCCTGTGACTCAGATTAGTAATACATACTGAGATTTGTGGGGACGGAATACAGGTAGCAAGGAGAAGCCTTTGGTGGATTTTCGTTTCAACTGTCAACTCCCAGCCAGAGGACATGATTTCATTCGCCTAGTTTGGCTTTGTGCTTGTCTTAGATAGGCCTAAGTGGCAGGTGGGTGGGAGAAGATGTTCCTGCTTCCTCTAGCCTGAAGCTTACTCCTAGCCATCCCTGTTGCACTGTTTATCATGTCCTTTATCCCAGCTGCTGGGGATATGGCTAAGCAGCCAGGTTATGTAGATTTCCAGCTCTGATTTTTATCTCAAGCCCTGGAAAAAGAAAACCTCACACCTGACCAAACTCAGTAATAGAAGGTATTTTTTCCCTCTTCCCTCCTTGGTCCCCTGGAGCTTATTTCACTGGAAGGGAACACAGGTTGATGTATTTTTAAATGGCTTTGATTTTATCACCTTGCTTAATGATTTGGCACGTTATTTATTAGATGGGGAGCTTCCCAGAGGGGCCTGGCCCATTAACGTATAAATAATGTGGCAAATAGTTCAATAGAGCTGTAAAAAAAGTGATTTAGAAATAAATTGACCTCTGTTTGTTACATGTAAACGAAGGCCCAGGGTCATAATGTATTTTGTGCCCTTAAGCTGAGATGGTGGGTTGGGGTGGGACAAGCATGGGGTGGTACAGACATGAGGGCGGGGGATGCATGATTCTTTGTGCAACCCCCTTTTCTCTGCTCTGATTGAAGGCGTGGCAGGTGTAATATGGGCTGTGTAGTGTGGGATGTGTAGTTGAGTGAATGGTACCAAGCTGTAGACTAGGTCAGCCATGTGGTTGGTAATTTCTGCAGGACACAATCCCTGTGTGCACTTTTGTCATTGTTGAGAAAGTAACGTTTAGCCCAGAAGACTTGATGGTTTGTTTGGATGGTTCTTGTGTGTGAAGCTGGAGTTATCCTGGGTATATTTAGGTCATCTAATGAGCTTCTTTGATAGCGCTACTGTGTAGTGTGCAGCCCATAATAGGCAATCTGCAAATATTTATTATAAATATGAAAACAGGCCGGAGGTGTGACTGAGTTAGTAAAATGCTTGCCTACCATGCACAAAAAACATGGGTTCCATCCCCAGTCATGCATAAAACCAGGTGTGGTGGCAAGCATCTGTAATATCAGCACTTGGGAGGTGGACACAGGAGGATTAGGAGTTCAAGACCACTATGGCTACATAACAACATAGTGAGTTCAAGGCCAGCATGAGATTTATGAGACATCCTATCGTTAAAAACAAACAAACAAACAAAATGACCAACCAAATAAATAAATAATTATTAAGTACATGTTCACATATATAGCGTGGCTAGTGGAGGGAAAGAATGGTACAGACAATTTAGGAAAATAACGACTATTCTAGCTAACATTTATTGAAAACTTAGTAGGCCCCAAGGCATTTTGCTATATACTTTATATTTGTAACCTAATTAAATATTTCACGTTTTTAGATTTCAGTGTGACACATATTCAGAAGAGTACACACAAGGAATATGTGTGTGCTGTAACAAATAATGTGACAAATAGAAGCATAAATGCCGGAATGATAAAAGTAAATAAAAATATGTTAGGGTACCAGAGCAGCCTGCATCTCTCTCTCCTGATCATGAGATTTTTCTTTTTCCCAAAGATAAGTATCCTGTCCTTTGTGAATACTCTGGCTTTTCCTCATGGTTTTAGTATTATGCATGATCCTGTGTTGCCTATCTTGAGAGTTTTATATAAATTTACTCAAACTGTTCTCTTGTGTCTTCCATTTACTCAATTTCTTGTTATGAGATTCACCCGTGTGTGTATGCAGCCGGGATCTGCTTGTTTTCACTAGAGGGAGGTGTATTTCACTGCAGGGAATCAGGATCCATTACCCTTTCTGCTGGAGGGAGCATCTGCCTGCTTCCTAGTTATTATCACTTGGGAGCCATGCTGACCCAATAGCTGGGGCAGACATCTTAGCACCCTGTGCCCTTGCTTTGTAGGATATGAACATAGTGGTGGAGTATCTACATTATAGACTGTGTAAATATCAAGTTTACTCAGTAGTTGCCTTTCATGTTGTCCTCCAGAGTAGTTGTATGGCTCACTCTGATCAGCACATGTGAGCATCTCTGCAGCGTTCCATACCAACTCTTCTTAGAATCAAAATTTTCTAATTTAACCTTTGTAATGCTATATGATGTTAGAATTATTATTATTCCCATTTTCAGGCGATCACACCAAGACTTAGGGTGTTTAAATTTAAACTACTTCCTCGATATTCTCTACATGATAAACAACAGCAGTAGCACTTGAATTTCATCCTGAGTCTATAAATCCATATTTTAATCTTAATATTCACACCTGTCTTCATAATATGTACTTGATAGATTTGAGATAAATTATCTAACCTTTAAAGCACATGTAAGTTTGTTAAACATTAATTTTGTTGCTGTTGTATATTCAGTGATGTGGTCTCCTTTGAGCTTGCTATCTACTTGTGCATTGGCTGGTGGCTTTATAAGGTAGAGTTGACTGTAGGGCATCCAAAAGATACAGACAACCCTTCTATATACCTCTGTAAAAAGGATCAGAAAACAAGTCCAGGGAACAGGCTCCATGTAGGAGCCAGAAAGTCTTTTTTTTTTTTTTTTTTTTTTTTTTTTCTGGGCCACCTTAATTCCTGCTGCTGTTTTAACTCATTCCCTTTACTTCATTCTTCCAAAAGCAACCCTTAATATATGATCAAAGGCCCCTTTCTGGTTTCAGGGTATCTTGTTGGTTGGGCAGAGTTTCCAATAGAGTCAGGGCTTTAGGGTGTCTTTCATCCCAAGAGCTCAAAGCCTCCCACGGACATTAACCTATTAATCACCAAGCTGCTTTCTGAAGTTGAGAGCTAGTCCGTGGGTGCCTCCCCCGCTTCCCAGGTAGAGAAACTGAGTCCATGACTTGTCCAGAACTGCCCATGGAGTCAGGGTGGAGCCAGCAAGGAATCTAGGTGTCCAGGACTCTATTGCCAGTCATCCAGGGCTCCAGTTTTCTGCACATTCAGCAGAAAAACAAAACAAAACAAAACAAACAAAAACCTCACTGGAGAATTGGGAAAGTTGAGGCTGGTGGTGGTTCAGGATATCATGATCCTGTTTTGATTGCTGAGGAAAATGGCCTTGCCCAAGGAGCTGGGCATTCCTCCTCAAGATCAGGGCCATGTCTGTGCATTTCATGTCTTTCATTCCTAGACTGCACTTTGTGCATCCAAGACCCTTAGTAACCCTTAGTCTGCTGAATGAATGAGTGAATCGATGGCTCAATGGATGCATGACAGGTTGCTTAATTTATTCTTACTAATCCTGGCCTCCTCCTCACTCCCTCCATTTCCTAATACTACTCAAGGCTTTGGAAGGGAGTATGGGAAGAAGAAATTGGGCTTCTCCGGGTAAGATGTGAATCTGGGTGGAGCAGACAGAAGAGACACCTCATCTGGATAGCCTAGAAAGGGAAGAAGGCACAGATGGAAGGCACCCCAGAGACCCACACTTCTCTTGCCTAAGAGAGTCTACAAATGAAACTAAATTTTAAGCTTAAGTAAGGGATTCTGTGAGTTTCTGTTTCTCAAGCAGTAGGATTCGTCTGGGATGAGCATCTTGAACATAGCAGTTATGGCCTTCTCCCTCCACTGTACCAGTGGGGCTCTGGGTCATGTAACCAGATAAAAGGCAAGATCTGTAAGACCTTGGTCTCCAGCTATCCATCATCTTTGTGACATCCTCAGTGGGATCCATGTAGGGGAAGTGGTGAATATGTTTCATCCTGTGTTCTCAGTGGTCACAGAAGCAAAGATGTGGGTTAAGGTAGAGGATTTTCCCTAGGTTATGGTTTCAGCAGAAGATGCCTAACTCAGTACTGGGATGGGCTGGAGAAGGCTCTTGTTAGAATGTGTCTTATGTGGGATTGGTCACGCATATTCCTGCATAGGGCTGTGCACATCTGCCAATGAGCTTAGCTGTTCTATGTGAGTCTTCATAAGTGCATGTAATAGGAGTGGGGAGACCACACTGGTTTGTTCTGGACCCAGTGCAGCTTTTCTCCGTCTTAAGACCTGCCTTTCCCCCACCCCTCGCTTGTTGTCAGTCAGAAGCTTCTGGAGTATATTGAGATTGGGAACATTCGCTCCCAATTTTCCCAGCATGCCTTTGTTTCAGTCACCCATCTGATCCCATCTCTATCCCCACGCAGGCTTCCCGCTGCCTGCGTTTATCTCACTGTTTTATGATGTCATTTAATTAGCTCACACACAGTGGTTTTATGGGACAAACATGGCCTTGTTTGCCTTATAACTGGATTTCATGACTCTGTGGGGACAGGTCAGAAAAATCTCAACCCAGCCATGATTGGAGCTCAGGAATGCTGGGTGGTTGGGAACTTGGGAAGTTTGGGAATGGTCTGGCACAGAGCTAGCTTTCTTTGATAAACTGGGAAAAAGTCACCTATCCTGTGCTGCTTGACACTCACAGCATATAAACAAGCCCCTTGGGGAAACACAGATGGTGACAACCTTAGGGATGAGGGGGACGTCATTTCTCTTGCTTTTCTGATCTTTGTTGCTCATGTGTCTGTCACACTATTTCAGCCCATTGGCAGAGTGGCCACTCATAGGGGACTTAGGAAGCCTCCTGAACCTCCATTGTAGGAGAATGGGATACTTGTGTGTGTATGTGTGTGTGTGTGTGTATTTTTTTTAAGAGACTCATTAAAAAAAAGCTATGGGTTGATGAGATGGCTCAGTGGGTAGATTCTTGGAATCCATGTATGGAAGGAGAGAACGAACTCCTGGGAAGTTCTCTGATTGCCAGACGGTGCTGTGGTACCCATTCCTGTGCACATACACATGCAACAATATTAATTAAATAAAAATAAAATAGGGCTTGTGAGAAAGGTGGAAAGAATCAGATACCTTTGATCAAAGTGTTTGTGGATCATGAGAGACATCTGGGTTATTGAACCAAATAGTATTTATCTAAGTGCTAATAGAGAAATGACAGCTACCATTTATATTTAGGAAGCCAATGTTAAATTAAGAATATGTATGTACATTAAGAACACACATACATAATTGGTTTGTTTGTTTGTTTCCCTCAGCATGTATGTTGCTGTCGTTGTCTTATTAGCAGGCTAGGTCAAGAAGCTCTGGGGAGATGTAAAAGTGAACTGTCCAAAACCATCCTAGAGAATAAATCTTATTGGTCTTTTAGCATCTCCAGTGGAGGACCCTATCTTCTGCTGTGTGACAATCTTTACTTCCACAGCTTTCCCTTTTCTGTTTTCCACAAAGTCACTGGTATCCCTACTATACACGCGCGCACACACACACACACACACATACACACACACACACAAGTTCCTTTTTAATATCCATTTTTTAAAAATTATGTATATGTGTGTGAATGTGTCTGAATTCAGGTTTGTGCACAGGAATGCAGGTAACCCTGGAATCCAGAAGCATTGGATTCCCACAGAGTTACAGGTGGCTGTAAGCTACCTGATATGGGTGCTGAGAGTTGAACTCAGATCCTCTGCAAGAGCTGTGAGTGCTCCTAAGCCCTAAGCCATCTCTCTCACCCCTATAAACGATATCTTGATAAATAAGTGGTTCTTGGCAGGATTTTTTTCTCTTTGCACGTTTGTTTGTTTGAGATAAGATCTCATGTATTTCAGCCTGGCCTTGAACTTGCTATATAGCTAAGGATGATGACTCTGTGTGATCCTTGCACCTCTAATCCAAGTACTAGGATTACACTAGCATACTTTGTCTGTGTGGTACTGGGGGGTGGCTCTAACTCTACCAATGGAGTTACATCCCTAGCCTGTGTGACTCCCCCACCATCCTGCTCAGCTCAGCTTTAGATGACATATTTCTTTGGCTATTCATAAATAGCCCACATGATGAGGGGGTAATTCAGACAGAGGCAAGGGTGGCTCAAGAAACCAGAAGTCACTGCTTTTTTCATCTCCCTCTGTCTTCTGACTCCTCTGCTCCCTCAGGGGCAAGATTGTGAGCTTTGGGCCTCAGGTTTGCCTCCCTCCATTTGTTCTTTTCTCCTATGTCATCATTTTCATCTCTTTGAACTGAACTATAGTCAACACATCTTTGAGGTCTTTCTGAAATTCCTTGACCCAGTTTCTCTAAAATTACAGGAGGAAGGTGTGTCTGAAAGACAGCCCAAAAAGGTGGGGAATGTTGAGCAACCAAGGGAAGGGGGGGTGGTAATGGGAGGTCTATGTGACAGTTACTTTTCATCTCTTGACAGAAACAACTTCAGGGGGATGGATTTGTTTTGGCCCATGATTTCTGTTCGTCATGGAAGGGAAGGCATGGTGGCCAGAATGTGTTTCTGGGACTCCTCACATCATGGTGGCCAACAAGAAGCAGAAGTATACCAGAAGCAGACTCAGGCTATACCCTTCTGCAGAGTATACCTTATTTCCCAAATGTTCCACAAACTCCCAAAACACCACCACCAGCTGGGGCCCAAATGCTCAAACACATGAATCTGTGTGTATGTGTATGTGTGTGGGGGTGGCTTTTCATACTCAAACCATATGTGGGTTTGGGAAGGATATTATCAAGCATAGAGCCTAATAGAGGATTTTAACTTAAATGTTAACCATTACGAAGAAGAAATAATAGAATTGTAATCTCAAATGTGTGAACTTAAACACATTAAATAAATTAATGTGCTATAAAATTGAAATAGGATATTTAAAACTGAGCTGTTTTCCTGCTTCTTCTGGAATGATCTGGAATGGTTTAGCTTTATCTGGAGGCAGATTTAGACTGAAATTCTCATAGGAAAGGAGAAAACTCATCTCTCTGATGCCTGTCTCCCGACTCTTCCTGGTCAGGAAAGACTTAGCCCCAATCCCTCCTGCCACTGCTTGCAGAACCTTACAAGTCTAGTGATGCATACAGTTCCTCTCAAGTGTCCCCTCCTCCCTGGGAGCTTGTGACAGCACATCACACCTGAAAAACCATTAGGCACAGAAAGTTTTGAGACTGGCCCCAGCATGCCTTTGCCCTTCTGTGTTGTCCTATCTCTGGATGACTTCAGAGAAGGTGAGGGTGGTGTTCAGTGGATGCTCCAGCCTCCCCCACCTCCTTCTCTGAATTGCCAATATATTTTCTCTGACAGTTTGCACAGATAGTTAAGATACCGTGTAATTACAGCTGCATTTGAAAGCCAAACATGATTTATTTTTGACAAGCTCAGTCATCTTTGGGATGACTTAGGGTGTTTGTGTGCATGAGTGTATGTGTTGGCTATCTGTATGTGTGCACGTGTTGGTTATCTACATACGTGTATGTGTTGGCATCTTTTTTGTATAATAGAGTGGATTGTAGGTCCTATGCCTGTGTCCCATCCAGGTACCTTCTTTTATTGAATTTAAGAGATATTAAATTTTACAAAGCACTGAAGTAGTGACTGTGTGATGGGAATTATGTTATATATACCCAGGACAATAACAAACACAGAAATAATGAGGCAAGGATAGAAGTCTCGGCAGTTGTGGGGGATAGAAGGAAGCCAGTGAATGGATTATTAGCAGAAATTTCCCACAGGAGGACCTAGTGGGGGGAGTGTTTAGACTTGCAGTAGTTCTCAACCTTCCTCATGCTGTGACCCTTTAATACAGTTTCTCATGTTGTGGTGACCTTCAACCATAAAATCATTTTCACTGCAACTTCACAACTGTAATTTTTCTATTGTTGAGAATTATACTGCAAATATCTGATATGCAGAATATCTGATATGCCACCCTTGGGTGTCATTTGACCCTGAAAGGAGTTGAGACCCACAGGTTGAGAACTAGTAGGAGAGGAAGAGGTTAGGGCTATGGAGGAAAGACCGTGTCTCTGAGAGAAGAATGGCCTTGAAGGAAGAAGGAAGCACTCGCTGGGTGGAAGCTGTCCAGCTCCAAAGATATCTGGAGGGAGAGGTCATAAGAAAGTGGAACAAGGGAATGAGATGTCCAAAAGTTCTGACTGATGTTCTACCAAACTACTCCAAGCAGTTTAAATATCAAGTTCAAAGAGCTGTGGGACTTCCCACCAGCTTCAAGGCATTGGGCATGAGAGAGACAAGGACTAGATGAGGTCAACTTAAAGGGGAGTGAGTGCAAAGACCAGTGAGGATACTAGCATGCCTCTCTGACTGTTGCTGCTGAGCTTAGAGCAGTGGAAAGAGCAACTGAACTGATTTCTTTTCTAATTCCAGGAGAGTTTAAGGTTAAGAGGAGAGATGATGTGATTTCTCAAAGTCAAATGTATTGCTTTCTGTACCCTGAAGTAGGTCTAGGCTGTGAGGAAGCCGCTGGCCGTAGGGCAGAAAGATATGCAGTGATAGGGTTTGTTTTAGCCACTGGGTAGCAGGAGAGTGGGGGGAGTGGGTGTGCTTGTTTTGCTCTGGGCGTCTCTCTCTGGCTCAGGCTTCTGTCAGTACAGACCTGCACCCCGGCCCCGCCCCAGCTCTTGATTATACCCCTTGGGATGTATCACTGCTAGGAAAGCAGATGTGCCAGATGTGACATGTTTGAAAGAAAAGAACCCTTTCCCTTAGAGCCTTGGGGAGAGCTGCTAATCACTGTCTTGCTGTTGCTCATGGGAAGGGTAGGGCTGACGTTGGCTGGATGGCGGTTAGGTGCCCTTAGTACCCCTGTGAGGATCTCACTTCCAACATTCCAGGAGCCAGATATGGAAAAGGGGGGTGAGGAGAAAAGGAAGAGAAACTGAGGTCCCTATCAAGTGAAGGAAGTTTGGCTGCAAACTGGTTCACCTCACTGAGTTGGGTTCTATATTCAGAGGTGTGTGTGTGTGTGTGTGTGAGAGAGAGAGAGAGAGAGAGAGAGAGAGGGAGAGAGAGAGAGAGAGAGAGGGAGGGAGAGAGAGAGAGAGAGAGGAGAAGAGAAAGGAGAGGGAGAAGGGCGAGAAGGACAGAGAGAGAAAGAGAGAGGAGGCCTCTAGGACAACCCAACAGGATCACCTCAATTAATCTACCACCTTCTCCTAAAGACCTCAGTGGCTTCCTAGTCCGCAGTTCCCTGCTGCCCTGCCTTCATTCAATTTATTTTCTCCTTTTCCTCAGAAACAGAGCTCAGGACTTTCTGTGTGCCTACGTGCCTTTCGCCCGAGGGGATCTGATTGAGTGTTGGTGACAGATGTCTCAGTCTGGGAATTCCCAGCATGCTTTGCTTGTTCTTTGCTCAGACAGTGCCTAGGGTACCTAGACACCATGGCCTTAGTTGTTTAGCTGCTGCTCAGTCATTCTCCAGAGCTAATGAGGTAGACAAGCAATTCTTTTGATAAGACCAGGAGTGGACTAGGGGAAAACATATGAGAAAAAGAAATGGGAATATTAGAAACTGCTGAGAGGTCAAGGTGAAGTCAGTGTATCACAATATCCAGGGCATGGATGTAATGTGAATTTTACTATCTATGACACTTAGAAATGTAGTTAATTCCAAATATTCTTCTTGGACTTTGAGGAGGTAGTTCTTGATTACATTTTTGTTGAAGTGTTGGCATTTCCTATTCTCTTAGATTACAACTCTTACCATCTAAACCCAAGGAAGCTGGGCCTGTGACCAAGACATCTCAAAAGCTAACGCTGGTGGATCAGTAGAGATCTGTTGTCTTTCTCGGCTATAAACCTACCAACTAATCCAAATTCCAGAACAGAATCGTCCGTAATCTGTCTTTCACCCTGACACTAGAATTAACTCTAACTCAATCCCAACACTAGTCCTTCCTTCCCTGCCCCCAACTACCTAGAATGATTTGAGGGTAGGAGGACTAGGGAGGAGAAGGCAAGATGAGCAATGCCTCTGGGGTAAGGAGGAGGAGGAGGAGGAGGCCTAGCCAGAGCGACCTGGAGGAGCCAGTGTGGTATCTGGGAGCCCCAGGCATGATCCTGGTACTTGCCAAGCCATGAGTCACAACTTCGCTCTCTATGGCATTTTGTTGGGGGTGTGTCTGGGCTGGCAGCTGGTAAACAGGCTGCCTTGGGTAAGGTGCTCCCCACCTTAGCCCTCTCCCTGACTTGAATAGAGGGGAGAAAGTCTTCTTTTGTGAGGGTCCTTCCTTCCTTTGTACCTCTTGATTTCACAGGACCCAGGCAAAGCAAGAGAATATGCTTGCTACTTAGCTCTACATCTTTAGTTGCAAAAGAATCATGGAGAGACTAAGTCAGGGTCCTGAATGCAGAGTCCTGAAGCTTCCAAACATGAGAGGTCACTTTGCCCAGCCCCTTGAGCATCATCCCCCTCAGGGACGCTGAGTTGCCCATTCTGTCCAGTGCCCTCTTGTGACAGGGATCACACTCTATCCCAACCCCTCCCACTGTAGTCATTGCCCAGATCCAGATAGGCATCCACTGTGGCTGGATAGGGATCTTTATAGGGATGAACCTGTGCTTGTGGATGAAACAGCAGCTAGAAACACCTGGAACATCTCCCCAGACCTGGTATCTATGCTCAGCTGGCTTCACTCATGATGTGTCAGTTTCCTATCTACAAAATGGGACCGGGCCTGACCTTCCTTCTGGGGAGGCGGGGAGCAGGGCCCTGATGACTGTTCCCTGATGGTGGGAGATGATTGGGATTATTATTGTTTATTAAGCAAGACAACCATCAGCCTGACTCCAAACCATATAGTTCATCACAGTTGCCGTCCTGGAGACTCATGGAAGCACAACTCCTTCCCTCTCTATCCTTGGCTCACATCTGCCAATCCCATTGTAACTGCTCAAGGATGGTGCCTTGTTGCCTCCCCTGTAGGCCTCATCTTCACAGCCTGGAGCAGAATTTACACTCTGATTACAGATTTTGCTACTGTACCAACATCCTCTGCCAGGTTGGGGGGTTAAAGCCACTGAAGCAGAGGCAATCATAGCACTTCATATACATGGTGTATAAGGGGCCTCTAATATTCACTTTACCTAAGCTTGATTGGGGGAGTGTCAAAATATGTAAGTAAAAGCAAAGAAGTGTTGAGAGTCAGGACCCCTAAGAGCTCTCTTTTCTTCCATCTCTGAATAATACCAAAACACAGCAATAACTTTTAAATAGCAGCCTATCGTTACAAGGTGTTTTTCTTTTGTAACCATACAATAAGCTTGTGTGTTTGGAATTCTTGCCCTCGTTTTTTTTACAGAAGAGGAAGCTGAGTTAAAGGGCTTTCCTTTCAGAGTCAGAGACCTGGTCCATGACAGAACTGGCACTTGACTAAAGTCCAGGGAGTGCTGGCATAGAGCTAGCATTCTTTCTGTTGTCAGGAGAAGCAAACCAAGCTTTGGTCTTACAGACATATTCCTTACTCACATGAGGCATGGGGTTTCTTGACCACAAGAAATGACATAAAAATATAAAGGAAATTAAGGCCAATGAAATATTAAGTAAACTGGGGAAAAGGTGTCATTATCTGTAGATTGAGGACATTCTAGATGTTCCAGAAGGAATCACCAGTTTCTGCTATGCCAGCTTTCCCCTCCCAGACACACTGTCAGCTTGTGTGGGACTCCACAGATTCAAGGCCATCAGAGGAGCAAGAACCTGTTGAAATATCTCATCAGTCCATCTGTTACTGATTTTCTCTTAGGCCCACGTCTTTACGCTGCTATCTCACTAATTCTGTTTATTAAAAGGAGAAAAAAGTAGGAGATATTTTATACAATTAACATATGATACATTCACACAAAATACACACACACACACACACACACACACACACACACACACACACACACTGGGAGGGAGAGAGAGAGGAAGATTTGGATGTCAGTCTGGAAGCTCCCAATATAATTTCCATTCACAAGTTGAGAAACACAAATTCATAATCCTCAGTCTAAATAACACCAACTCTCTTGGCCTTTTTTTTGTCATGTCCAGCTTTTAAATCACACTGACCTTTCAGGATCTCTCTGGAAGGTCAAGGCCCCAAGAAAATGAAGAGCTTGTGTTCCTTCTGCTTTGGTTCAGGCTGCTCTTGTGTTTTCGCTTCATCTATAGTACAAATGCCTTATTGGTGCTCCTATCTTTAAGTCTTTTTTGCATCCATCCTGTGCATGGTTGCAAGATCTATCTTCCTAAAACATAGCTCTCACTACAATATCTTCCTGTTTAGAAGTGTTTGTTGGCTTCCACAATGCATTGGTCAGAGCCTACCTGCCCTATGTCTTAGTTTGCCTTCTGCTGCTGTGATAAAACACCATGACCAAAAGCAGCTTAGGGGAGGAAAGGGCTTATTTGGCTAGCACATCCACACCACAGTCCATTATTGAGAGAAGTCAGGAAAGGAACTCAAGGCAGGAACCTGGAAGCAGGAACTGAAGCAGAGGTGACGAAGGAATGTTGCTTACCAGCTTGCTCCTCCAAGCTTGCTTAGCTTCTTTTTTTACCTACCCCAGGACCACCTGCCTATGAGCAAGCAGTACCACTCACAGTGGGCTAGACCCTTTTATATCAATTGTCAATCAAAAATGCCCTACATTTTTGTCTACCAGTCAATCTGGAGAGTTTTCTCAGTTGTAGTCCCGAAACTAGCAAATGCCGGTGCACAGTGCCTCCCATGTATTATCTAATTTCATTGCTATATCAACTCTTGTTTTTTTCACCTGAAGGTCAGGAAACTGAGGTACAGAATAGTGAGATAACTTGTCCAACTATGGAAAAGAGGCAGAGCTGAGACATGACTAAACATGCTCGGGTCCTGGTGCCCACACTGCCCACATACATCCTGTGCCCCAAGAACACATTAGATGTCCTTCTAAATGCCACACGCAGCACCTGCTTTGGTAACGCTCCTGCAGTGCTGAGATTTGTACATCTTCAGTCTTGTAGGGTTTGTTGACTTTGAGTCAACCCCTGCTCTGGGTCTGGCTGGGGATGGCTCAGTGAATGAAGAGCCTGTACACCTGAGTCCAGATCCCCAGGACTCACGTCAAAAGCTGGGGGAGAGACTGACCTGTGTCTGTAGTCCCAGAGCTTGTGTTAGAAAAGGGTAGAGACAGGTAGATTCCTAGAACTTTTGGCCAGCCAGCCTAGCAGAATCGGTGAGTTCCAGATTCGGAGACCCTATTTCAGTAAACAAAGTAGAGGGCAATTGAGGAAGATACCAAGTGTTGACCTCTGGTTTCCACATGTGTGCAACACACATGCTCATGGACACACTGTATATACAGCCACATGAACACATACATATCACATGGACATACACGCATGCATGCAGGCAGGTAGGCTGGTACATATGCTCGCACTCCTAGTGTTTGGTGGAGTAATCCTGAGATGGAAGACAGGTGTTTTTAATGAATCAACACAAATTTTGCAGGTTTTCAACAAGAGCTTAGAGGCTGCAGTTTGCCAGATTTCTTTTCAGTGGGAATGCCATGCTCTTTGGTGTGTCTGGTTGCCCTTCAAGATGTGTGGCCTGGATGTGGTACAGAATTTGGCTGTTCTGTGTGCTGTGCCTCCACTGTGTGAACTCCAGGGAGCCACTTCATAAAGCAAACAGCAGCCAATGACCTGTCCCTAATGAGGCAGAGGGCAGGAAAATGGTCCCAAGTTGCAGGACGAGTCACTGAACTGGAGCTCGCACAAAGATCTCAAAGGGACCCACCTGAATGCCCTCAGCACCTCAGGACCAGGGTGGAGAGCAGCTGTTTCAATATCAGAGTAACTTGGTACTCCCGTTTCTTGGCTGTGTCCCCCTTGCCCTCTCCACCTGCACTTTGCACAAACGCCCAGCCCGCAAGCAAGAGCTGAGATCTCATTTTTTGGGGAAAGTGAGATGCAGTGTTGCCTGACAAATGGGTGGGTCCCCCACCCACCCGGTTTACGAGCACAGGGTGGCTCCCTCCTCCTTAACATCCTCCCTCTCTTTATGGCCCTGCGCAATCTTTGATGTCTTCTTCTAGAGCAGGGGTGGTAGGGGAGAAAGAAGCCAGCCTTAGCCAAGGAGAACCTCCCAAGGAATTTTCGGGTGAGGGAAGGGGCTCTAGGGAGTAGGACAGGGAGGCAGCATAAAGAACTGTGAGCTGGACAAGCAGGTACACGGAACATCGTCTCCCATCTGTGTCTCTTTGAGATATAGCAGTGTTGTGGTTAGTCTTCTTAAATGGTGTTAGAATACACATGGGCTTCCGAGTGAGCCAGACCTAGGTTCAAATTTTGGATCTTTACTCTAGCTTTTCACCTAGTCAGGTTGCTTAACCCTTTGAGCTTTAGTTTACTAATCTAAAATGAGTTATACACCATTACTCTCACATCGCAAGGGAACTAAGCAAAACACGCGTGTAAAGAACCTATTGGTGTGTTACAGCTAAGCCCGCTGCCCTAATTTAAAGACAACTTCCTCGACAGCCAGCACCCCTATAGTTTGCTTCTCCAGACTCCTTCACCTCCTCCAGCATGAGCTTCTTTACCCAGTTTCTACACTCTGGGAGAGAAGCAATTTTGCTGAAGCACACCCCACTTTCCTTACAAATGCACAAAGCCACCAGGATGCAAGCCAGATTTCTTTTCAGACCTCTGGGATCTCCAAAGCTGTGGCTGAAAAGAGCAAACAGAAAGCCTCTTCCACCTGGTGAATCCTGCAAACGGCCACCTTCACACTTGACAGTGTTGCGTCTCTGCCATGTTCCCTCTCTCCTCCATTAACATGATTTTATTTGCTTTGCTCCTTTTCTTGTCCATCTATAATTTTTATTTTATAGCTATACCATAATGGTCTGGGGCCATCCCTACTGAATCACCAACTGGTCTTACTTTAGAATTTAATTTTGTTTTATTAAAATTACCAAAATTCTCCCTGGGCAGGTGTAGACCTGGGCAAGGCACAGCTGTCTGTGTTGTTGACTGTGCAGCCCCTCCCCCACTGGTCCATTTCTAGGCTCTATAGCTTTGGTTCAACCACAGATGGTAAGTGTTCCTGGTCACACACAGTGTGCACGTGTCTGTGTATGTGCCTTTGTCTGTCTCTGTGTGTGCCTCTGTCTCTCTCTGTCTGTCTCTGTCTGTCTGTCTCTCTCTCTCTCTCTCTCTCTCTCTCTCTCTCTCTCTCTCTGTGTGTGTGTGTGTGTGCACTCATTTATTTAAATGTAGCTTGAAGTACATATTTGCCAAGTGGGCAAGTTCTTTGTGCTTCTAGAACTGTGAAGTTTGCACAGCTTAGGGAAGGAGCTGAATCTTAAGGGTTAGTTAGAGCAGCTGCCTGCATGGTCTCCCTACCAGCACCAGAAGCACAGACGTATCCTGACATGCGGGCACCTCCGAAAGTAATTCTCCACATAAAGTCAGCCACAGTCATGGGCTTTCTACTACTTTGGACCTTCGCATCTTCTTTCAGGGAAGGGGAGGAGCAAAGCTTGGGAGGAAAACAGTCTCCACTCGGATTTCCCAACGTGGACATTCCTTCTTCCCTTGAACAAAGTTCTCCCCATTAGGATTATAAATCTTGAGATGAGGCAGAGGCTAGACACAGAAGCTATAGAAGAGGAAATGGAATCCAAATAAAGGGGCAAACTTAAAATGGAACCGGACAATTGATTTCCTCATATTTATCCTAGAGGTTGGTCACTGTCTCCGGAGGCCACCAATCTACATAGATCCCACAGCTAGGTGGAACTCGGAGCAGGCTTCAGCCTCAGCTCCCTGGGCATCTTTAAATTGTTCTCCTGCCTGAAGAGAGACATCTTCAGTTAATGGGGATGGATGGGTATCTTCTTCTGCCCTCCCAATATCATCTGGTATCTAAGATCTGGAGGAGCATTTTCTCACTTCTGTTTGTCTCCCACCATCCCAAACATTTCTCAAGATCTGGGAAGAGCTGCCAGATGGGGAATATAAGCCACATTCTTCCTTAGTAGAATCCCATAAAACTGGGCCAGAGAGAGGCTGTCAGTTTCTTTAGGAACCTCAACCGGTTCCTCTTGCTGCTTTGCTTGGCTGAATTTAGTCAACATCAAATCTGACTGCTGCTTTTAAGAGAAGTAGACATAAAGATTTTTTTTTAAGAACTGGTTTTGTATGGGGACTAATGCTGGGACTCAGTTCTCCCTTACAGACCTAATTCCAAATCTTGACTATTAAATGAGAAATGAGGACATCGGAGGCTGACTGACTTTGGCATTTGAAAATGGAATTTTTCTCACCATTCATCCTTTCCTTAAAAAAAAAATAATGTAACTTGGAGAATATGATTATCCTAAAACACTTTATTTTTTAATTAAAGAGGGTTCATTATACTGCCCGTCTCATCTCGTCCCAGAGGAGGGAAGTCCTGTGCTCAGCAGGTTTGCTAAGAAATAATTATAGGTTCAGCTCTTCCCCAGGCCCCGAAATTCAATTAAATTCTTTTGTTTCAAGTTGCTTGCAGTCATGTGTGTGTGTGTGTGTGTGTGTGTGTGTGTGTGTGTGTGTGTGTGTGTGTGTGTGTGTGTGTGTTTGCATGTGTCTTGGTTTTCCTCATAACAATTCATGTGAATGGTTCCTGACATATAACAGTCACCACCACCCCAGCCCCCAGCCAAAATCATTTGACCACTTGTGTGAAAGGAATCTTTGTTTTTGGTGAGAATCACTTCAGTTGTCTATCAGTTCTGAGGCTGAGCTCTTTCAGGTTATTCTGAGTTTGCTTTGGGGGAACCAATGGCTCTTGACCACCACTGTGGTTTAGGATCCATCTGGGGAACTTAGACTCCGTGAAGATACCTCCCAGGTGCACGGGTTCCACTGATGTGGCATGGGACTCCTCACACAAGTATCTTATTTTTCGTTTGTTTGGTTTTTTGAGGCAGTGTCTCTCTGTCCTGGAACTCGACAGATCAAGCTGGCCTCAAATTCACAGAGATCATCTGCCTCTACCTCGTGAGGGGGCATGTGCTACCACCACTGCCTGGCACAAATATCTTTTAAAAGCTTCTCTAATGATAGTAGCATGCAGGCTGGGCTGAGAACCACTGAAGAGATGACTGCATTCAGTTGGCATAGGTTAGGTAGGGATTCAGTGATTAGCGTTTGGTGGCCTCCACGCTCAGCTCATAGTATAGTTATTTTAAGTATGTAAGCATAGGGCTAGGGGTGGTTTCCTGTCATTCCTAGGCTAACTCTGAGTTTGTATTTAAACCCAGGAAGTAACAGTCATCCATAGTTGTCCCCATTACTACCTCTTTCTCGTGCCAAGAAAGACAATTCTATTTGCATGAAGAAGAGTTTTAGAAAGGACAGCAGAGGCTCTGACAAACCTGGTATTAGCAACTGGCACACGAGCACCCAGGACATTCTGGGAGATGGAGCAGTGTTTATGGGTTCATTTAAGCGATGGTTGACCTATCCTTTCATATAAATAAAATAGCTGCCCCCACACCTCCAGGCTTCAGGGCACAAGCCCTCCTAGCAGTCAGGAATATAGAAAGAGGAAGGGTAGTGCTGTGTGAGGCCAGATTCTAGCCAGGTAATAAACCAAAAACAACATGGCTAATCAAAATCTAATAAATGAACTAATAAATAGCATAAGTGTGCCTATGAATCTCTATATATTCTAGCACATAAACATATATAGGCTTATATATATTAGGGCTTATATAATATATATGTGGACTTAAATAGAGGGGTATAAATTTATTTATATAACTACACTAGCCTTATGGGGCATGGATGTTATGATGCAGACATCTCAAGCATATTTTTGAAAAATCATAGCTATTTTCATGGAAAAGTCACCAACATCCTAATGTTTTCAAGTATGTAGACTGGTGAAATGTGTGTGTTTTCTACTGGTATATAGATTTTTATTATTGTTACTTTTTTCAGAGGAAAGAAATTGAATCTCTATAGAGAACTGGAGTGAGCAATTCAGACTCAGATCATAGACATTCATTGTCTGGTTCTAGACCCTTCGCTCTTTTGTGCTGCTTAGATATGACCTTCAATAATTTGATGAACTTGAACGCATTCCACTTTGCTTTTTAGAATACCGGTGGGTGATGAAGAACCCTTGAGTATATCCCCTGTATCTACACTCTCAGAGAGAAGAGTGGAAAATACTCAAGAAACAGCCAGGAAACATAATTTCAATTGGACATAATGACATCAGCATTCTATCTCCACTCCTGCTCTCAGATGGGCATTCAGGCATGTACACATGGACTCGTTCTGGGCTTCACTGACAGCAGGTCCATGGAGTTGAGGGAAGAAGGTGAGCTTAGGTAGTCTTCAGAGATGATAGACTAGTATGAGACGCATGCCGGCATGTGTTTGTCACAAAAGAGTTCAGCTAAGAACTTGTTTCCAAGTCAGTCTTTACTGAATTTTTACAATGTCTGTTTATTTGGAAGCACAGTGTGAGTCCATGTCTGAGCCTGTAGAGCCACATTTCCCTGTATTGCTTATGGTAGGTGGGGTCCCAGGTTCTACTATGGACAACTAGGACTGCCAGGAATCATCCACCACTGTTTTCAGCCCTGTGGATAGTCTGAGCTGGGATGACTACTGAGGCTCCCAAGGCTCTGATTTACAGGTCCATTTATGAAGGATTTTTTATGAGAAGGAATATAGATGGGTTTTTTTAAAAAAAAAAACTCCTGTCTTTGTCTCTCTGGAATGGCTCTGCAACACTATGGCTTTAAACATGCGTCTCACTCTTCTAACTGTGCCTCTTGGTGAAGTCAAAATGAGGCCCCTGAGAAACAAAAGCAACCTAATCTCAGAAAAAGACAACCTGGGCTTCTCATGGACAAAATGAAGTGAAAGGGCGTGGTGAGGATTGCTTGGTCTTGGCCATCAAATTTTACAAGTACAGATGAAAAGAAGCTGATGTAGTTTGTCCTGAATGTCATCTCCACTTTGGCATGGAGTTGGTGAAGACAGACAAAATGGTTCTGAGAGTCTCATAGATGTTGGTTTCATCCTCATTTGTTAGACTGGACCCCACAGTTTGATGGCTCTTGGAGATTCCAGGGTCATGTGACACATAGATTTGTGCCAGAATAGTGATGTGAGGCCAGGAGGATTGGACTTGCTATTCATCATCCCATTTAGCAAAGGATTTTAAGCCCCTACATGCAGCAGGCACCGTACTAGATACTGAGGTGGCAAAGAACAATTATCTATAAGATATTTATAGTACTAATGGATGAGCTCACATATTAACAGCTAAGTATGATATGTTTGAAACATAATTGGAATGATGCAGAAAACATTACTGTTCAAGGGAAGAAGAATCTAATCTAGTTTGAGGGAGGGTGGATTCTCAAGGAGACGAAGATGAAAGCTGGGATTTTTTTTTTTTTTTAGTCACTTGGTCCTGACTGTGGTGTGTGTTTATTGAATAAACTGATGGAGTATTTATTAAGTGTCAGGAATGCAGTGGCAAAGCACTGGATAGGAGTCAGAAGGTCTGGGATCTGGTCTGGGCTCTGCCCTTGCAATCTGTGGCTTGGCCATGTCACTACTTGTCAAGATAAAATTAGAGGAAGATTCAGGACCAATACCAGTCCACCACTTCCCTGTTGAGAAAGAATATAGTTTCTCTGTTCAGTGGGAGAGAAATAAAATCAAAGTTTTCTTTCCAAAGTCCATTCCTAAATTACTTGTTAACTTTGTTTGTAAAATTGTCCTTTCCCAATTTTCTTTGCCACTTTAAAAAGTATTTAATTTTTTCTGAAGAGAGTAGGTGTGGCACTACTTTGTTTTTTTGTTTTATTTTATTGTTGTTTTTGCAAACCTTAGGACAAATTGGATGTCACTGAAGAGACTGGAAATAGGGGGGAAAGTAAAGTAATATTTAAGAACTCACTCTGCCCGGTATGGTGACTCATACCTAGAACCAAACATTTCAAAGGCCAAGAGGATGGTCACTGTAAACTCAAGGCCAGCCTGGAGTACATGGCACATTCCAGGCCAGCCTGGTCTATAGAGTGAGACCCTGTCTCAACAAAGTCAGATAAAGGTAAATAAGTCACCCATTTGGCTTAGTTCTGTTGGTGTTAGAAAAGAAGTTGAAAGTCTTGGGGCTTAGAATGGGTAGCAGGCAGAGCCTGGGAACCATATGACACCCTCTTCACTAGGACTTTGCTTCTACCCTTGAGTCTGGAAGAAAGCTAGATATTGCCCAAAACATCCTGCCCTGTGGGAACAGCAGGACTTGCCTCCTTTTGACCATGCTTTCACTTCCTTTTCCTTGAAGGAAGGAGGACAGGTATAGCTATCTTCTGCCTGATCAAACAGCCTTGAGTAAGAGTTAAAGGCCTGACCCTGGCTAGAGGAGCCTTTGCTCTCTCCCTCTAGATCCTAACACTGGTTTACCATCAGCCTTCCTTTCTGCAAAATGACTGTGAGAACTCTTACCCTCCTTACCACTCAATGTACTTTTATTCTATAGTGTCTATCATGGTAATTCTCTATAATGATCAGAATTATAAATTCTCTTTCCCTAACCAGACAGTAATATTCCTGAAGGGAGGACATGTTTTCCTTTCCACTTATTTCTACTTCTGCATATTAGTGAATCAATGCTATTTTCACATGAATGAATGAATGAATGAATGAATGAATGAATGAATAGTGTGTGACGCTCACCAGTTCTATCACATAACCAACATACTTAATGCTTACTATGGCCGATCCTTATTTGTGAGTTCCATATTTCTAAACTTATCTACTTACTAACTTGTTGGTGACACCTAAAAATTAGTACTTTGAGAAACATGTAAAGCTAAAAGCTCTTTCTTTTCATATATATATATATATACATATATATATATATATAATATATATATATATATATATATATTGTGTTCACCATGTGATGCCTGGTACCTGTGCAGAGGAAGGAAGGTTTTAGATCCTCTGGAATTGGAGTTAGAGACGGTTGTGAGCCTCTATGTGGGTTCCGGGAACCTAACCCAGGACCTTTGGAAGAGCAGCCAGTATTCTTAATGACCAAACCATCTCTTCAGCCTTTTTTCATATACATTTTTGGTTGAGTGGGGAGGGGTGTGCATATTTACAATTCTAACACTTGGGAGCTGGAGGCAAGAAGATCAGGAACTCAAGGTCATAGGCAGCTGCATAACTAGTTCAAGTCTATATTGGGCTACATGAAACTCTCAAAATGGGAAAAAATAACTTGAAAAACAATAACTGTACATGGTACATATTCTTACATGTGGAATGTGAAGAAGTCTATCATAGGAGCAAAAAATAAAATGGTGATTATCATAGGCTGGGGGGATAGAAGGGCTGGGGAGATGTTCAAGGCTATAAAACCCAGATATAAATAGATGCATAAAGGATATAAATAAGTCCCGGGAATAAGGTTTTGTTTTCTTTCTTTTTTTTAAAGATATATTGAATAGCATAGTAGACACAGTAAATAATAATGTGGTCATTTGGTCATTTCAAAAATGTTAAGAAGATAACAAGAATGTTTTGGAGCTAGGTATGGGCCACAGTGGTATCGTGCTTGTCTAGCAGATGTGAGGGCTTAGATTCAATTCCCAGCACCATTATAAATGAATGAATAAATAGACAGATATTTGAGGACATGGATATGTTAATTAGCCTGTTTTAATTATTCTATACTGTGTCAATAAATCAGACCATCATTTTGTACCTAGAAATACAACCTTAATTTTTCAATTTATAACTAAAAATAAATTTAGAAAAAAAAGTATAAAGTATTGTTTGTCAGCTAGATTCTCAGTTTCCCATGCTTGGGGACGAAGGCTTTTACTCTCGGTTCCCATCTAACCTAGCGGAGCACATTTACCAAATGGTTTGCTGCAGGTAAGTATGTTTAGCACTTACTGAAGTTTGCTTCTTAAATTTCCCCAAAGTCCCATGTGTTGGTTCCAAGTGTGGCCCTGTTGGGAACTGGTAGAAACTTTAAGCAGTGGGGCCTAGCGTGTGTGTGGAAAGGGGGTCCTTAAATCATGGAGGGAGGGTGCACTCAAACAGGGTTGCTGAAGCTCAACCTCTTGTTCTCTGTCTTCCTTTGCCTCTCAGAAATGAGGTGAGCAGCTTGGCCGCACCCCAGGCTTTCTGCCAGGATATGCTGCCTCAACACAGACCCAAAACATCAAAACCAATTGGCCATGTTCATCCAGAGCTTCACCTTAAATGAGAGTCTCCTCTTTGTAAGTTGACTAACTCAGAAGGCTGGGTTTTTTTTTATAGTAATGGAAAGTCAATGAATATAGCTCTGTAATGTTTTAAAAAATTATGATACCTGCAATAAATGATCTGAAAATGAACTTAAAACAATAGCACTTACAGTATCATCAAGAAAAATGAATTAATTAAGAACGCATTTAACAGAGGAAGCCTAAGGCTCACACTCTGAAAACTATAAAACCCTGTTGAAGGCAATTAGAGAAGACCTAGATAAATGTGAAACAGCCCATATTGGGCTTGAGAGATGGCTCAGTGGTTAAGAGCATCTGGCTGCTCTTACAGAAGACCTGGGTTCAATTTCCTGCACCCACAGGAAATTTGAAACCCTCTTCTGTCCTTTGAAGGCATTTATGTGCATGATGCATAGACATACATGTAAGCAAAACACTCAAGTTTTTTTTAAGAAAAATCAATAGATCATTTGGGGGGGTTATTTTGTTTTGTTTTGTTTTAAGCCTGTATTCATCACAATACTTCCTAAACTGACAGATGCAATTCCTTCCAAATCCCATCTGGTTTCTTTGCAGAAAATGGCAGGTGGAGCCCAGAATTCACACAGAAACCTAAAGGATCCCAAATAGTCTAAACAATCTTGAAAAACCCAGAATAAGCTTAGTTTCTGGTTAAATTTATGGTTGCATTAGGAGTTAATAGGGCTTATTCTCTAGTGGTGAGGGCTAATTTGGAAGGCTATATCAGTATTGGAGGTAAATTTGTCAACTTATAAAAGACAATTTCATATTTCTTGATATCAAAACTTAGTAAGAAAAGTAATCATGGGGGAGGCATAAGCACAGAAAAATCTTTACCCAAAGAAATGGAATGGAGAGTCTAACAGCAAACCTTCACACTTCCTGTTCATTCATTTCAACGTGAGTGTCCTGACAATATAATGGAGAAAAGGATAGCTTTTTGAAGTAGTTCTTGGATCATTGGATAGATGAATATAAGAGAATTAAGCAAGAGTTCAATATCACATTTCACAAACACACACAAATAAGCTTAAAATGGTACAAAGGCAAATGCCCCAGTTGAAAATGGCAAAGGATCAGAATAGAGCTCCTGCCACACACACCCAAGGAACACATACAAATAGCCAATGAACACACAAAACATTCCTACCATCATTAGCTTTCAAGGGAATGCACTTCAAAACTACAACAAGAGGCAGGTGGCTCAGGTGGGAAAGTGCATATCCTGCAAGCATGAGGCCCCGAGTTTAGATCTCCAGCACCAACATAATAGCCAAATGTGGTGGTGCTCGTCTATAACCCCAGGGCTGCAGTGGCAGAAACGGGGGGCAGACAGTGTAGCCAATTGATTCAGTGAAAGACCCTGTCTCAAAAATAAGGCGGATAGCAATCAACAAAGATGCCTGACCTTGATCTCTGACCTCCACATGCATCCATACACATGTACGCACACACACGAGAGCATGTGCAGACACAAGCGACACAGTGAGGTACTACTTCACATCCACTAGGGCAGTTGTGGTGACAGTAACACAAATGAGTGATAACAAATGCTGATGAGGACACAGAGTGGCTAGACCTTCCATATATCGCCGATGGGAATATCATGCAGCTCCTTAGAAAACCAGTCCCGCTGCTCCTCAAAATGTTCAGCTCACTGTACAGCCCAGCCATTTCACTTCCATGATACAACCAGGAGGAAAGAAGCTGGGAGCCCACCTAAAAGCTCAATCTGAGCTGAAAGTAGAGGCAACCACCCAAGTCAGCTAATGTTAGAGAAATTGAAATAAAATATTATTTGGCAATAAAAAACATGAGGAGTTGATATGTGTCACTCTATGGACTCTGGAAACATGTAAATTCCATGTGCTGTTTTATTCTGTTTATATGAACTGTTGAGAGGAGAGTAAATGCATAATGAAAGAGCAAATCGTTGGCTGCCTAGGATGAATGATGTTGAGGAGAAATGGAAAGGGACTGCTGACAGCTGTAGGTTTCCTCTTAGGGTGGTGACTGGACAGGTATGTAAGTATACCAGAAACCACTGAATTCTGTGTACACTTTAAATAGGTGAATCATGCAATGTGTGAAATACATCTCAATAAAGCATTTTAAATCCTTATAATACAGTTCCTGCCCTCAGGGGCCCTCCACAGTAACTGGAATTTTATTGTTATTGTTCTTCATCTTTAATGGCTGTTCCGTTTTGAAAATGTATTTATTTTTCCATTGGCCACTGGAGTGTAGTGCTTTGGGCTTGAGGTGAAAGTTGCAAGAAAAACATAGGGGCCCAAAAAATAAGACCAGAGAATGGGGCAGAGGGCAACTGAAGCAAGTCTGCCTTGAGATGGGCTCTGGGAAGCACCCTCATTCTTGGGTGGTATTGGCAGAACTGCTGTCTTCAAGGGTCCAAATTCAAATGTTCTCATTGATTTCTGTTCCTGGTGGCATCTGGGACTGAGTACTCCACTAGATCCACTGACATTAAAAGGGTAAAATACTAACCTTCTACCTGAAAAAGCTTGAGGCTCAAGGAATGCCATGGAGAAGTTGCAAAGAGACGGAAAAAGACTAAGGAAGTCTGAATGGAACTTAGAATGAAAACCTGCCTCCATGAACATGGGGAAGGAATTGAACTCCACCCATTTGATCCTAATCCTGGCTCCTTTTCTTCCTGCAGACTCCAGACTTGAGCAACCTGTTGCATCCATTTGTTCTGATCAGCCAGGTTGATAGAATCCTTTCTTGACAGAACAGATATGCAAGAAGCAGAGAGTTCTGCAAAACAAATGAAAGAATGTGATACAAGAATTAGCTCTGGGGCTACTGAGATGGCTCAATAAGTGATGGTGCTTGCTGCCAAGCCTGACAACCTGAGCCCAGAATCCACATGGTGGAAGGAGAGAACGGATTCCCACAAGTTGTCCTCTGACCACCACACATACACACCATAATGTGTATTCCCATATATATACACTATAAATAAATGTAATTCTTCTTAGTGGCCTAGCTCTAGTCATTTAGAAACTTTTAGCATGATGGGGAAGCAATACTCAGATTCGAGAATTAAAAGCCTAACAAGTAGTAGACTTTATTTCAAAAACCACTCTCGGTGGCTGGGCAGTGGTGGTGCATGCCTTTAATTCCAGCACTCAGGAAGCAGAGGCAGGCAGATCTCTCTTAGTTCAAGGCCAGTCTGGTCTACAGAGTGAGGTCCAAGACAGCCAGGCCTGTTACACAGAGAAAGCCTGTCTAGAAAAACAAAAAGACAAAACAACACACACACACACACACACACACACACACACACACACACACACACACACACACACACCTCTTGAATGAGAACATGCAGGGCTAGATTCTAAAAAGTAAGTCCTGAATGCTTGCTGTAAGAAGAAATTCCAGCCATATCGATATGTGCTGACATAGCTGAGGAGATTTTCCTACCCGTAGTGCTGGGCTTTAGTCAAGGGAACAGACTCTGCACTGTGAGGGTCATGTCACCTGCACATTTGGAGTGGTTAGGTGTGACTGGCTGAAGCCCAGCTAAGGACCAGCCCACAAGGCAAGCATGGAGAATAAGAAGAAAGTCATGCTTGGTTAGTGGGTCCTTCTGGAGAATTCCATGCACTCATAGTTGCCTTTTGGGGAGAGTCAGTGTGAGAATGAGTTAGGAGCCTTTGCTGCCTTGTGGGTTGCCTGCACCAGAGCAGACCCATGCTCTGCTCTCTGGCCAGCTTTACTCTCTGCTCTTCTTATTCCAACTTGCCTAATTGATACCTTGGCTGATGGTGTCATTAGCAATGCTTGAATAATAGCTGGACTGGATGATTTCAAAATGGCAGAGGTGATTAATATGTAGGAAATCCAGTGTGTGTGGGGGGGGACAGAGAACAAGGAAAGAAATGTCTCAAGGAGTGGAAGATGAGGGCTGCTTCCTTCTGCAGCCCCTCACTGCCCATCTCTCACCATCAAGCAGAAGGAAGGGCTTGGGGATAGGAGTCTAAATCCCAGCCCTTAGTTTGCTGATCCCCTTCGGTTCCCTCCCTCCCCCAGCAGCACACGTTCTGACACCTACAAGCTCGTTACATGATGATGGCCTATATTTTTATCTTTTTTATGAGCATCAAACACACATCGTCTTGCAAGCACATGTGTTTTTCCCCTATTGACGTGTGAGTGCCTTTGATGGTAATTTATTGTAGGGTTGAGCAGCCAGGTCTTAATTGTACCCTAAAATTGCTTACCATTTTGATGCCTCCAAACCATCCCAAAATGTACCTTTTTCCTACAGAAGGGTGTGGGGCCATCCCTTTGTTACTGTCATCTGCAGTGGAATGCAGAGCTTAGAGAGAGCAGGAGGGAGAGATTCCTCAGTTGGGTTTCAGGGACGCCTTGGTCCCCAGCTTCTAATTGCAGTTGGGCGGTAGGAAAGTTTTGCTATACTCAGCAAAAATGAACTCATGTTCTGCTTCATGCTTTAGGGTCCACATGGCTTTACCGGTTGGTTGCTCAGAATGGTCAACGCAGTTATAATCCCAGTTTTAGGCTTTGGAGGACATTTAGGCGAATTTAGCTGGGATCACAAAGAAGAACTGTCAGGCCCTCATCTAGAGAGTCTGGCAGCTAACCCAAAGTGAATTATGCTTCTGAAGTCATTTTGTAACAGCTCCCACTTCCACAGCTGACCACTCCCTTCCTCGGCTTAGGTCAAATTCAACAACCCTATTCAATATCCAGGGGCAACAGAGGAAGGGAAAGGCAGGGAGAAGAGCCCAAAGAATATAAGCAGAGTTTAGTCTTAACCATAATTTGAATTTGGGCTTAATAGCCTTCTTTTCTCTACCTCACTTGTCCCTCAAACGACAGACAGCATCATATCCCAGCAGACTCATAGTCATTACAGAAGGATGAGTCAATGCTACAGAACAACCAGAAATGTAAGCCACGTCTCATGAAAATACAAGGGGAAAGGGAGACTGAAATAAATCGCTGCCTCTTTCCGGGGAAGCAGGAGCCTGGTGTTGGTGCCGGCCTCATGCTGAAAGCTGGTCCTCCCCTGGCCCAGTTCTTGTTAGCTTTTGTTGCTCACTCTCCATCGCAGCGGTGCTCATGTGTCCTCTGTCCTCCACACTCACCACACGTGCCTGCCTGTTCTTGTCTCCACACAGTCATACATGTCTGCTTTCCTCCTCCCCAAATCCAGGCATGGCTTCTCAATCCTCCCTGTTGACCCTGACCATTTCCTCCGGGTCAATGGTCCTGAAGAAGCTTCTACCAGAAAAGCTTTAACTGGCTTGTAGGACTGCATTATTCCAGAGCATCTTATTGTCTCCCATGAGGTCTCTGAAGAGACTTGGCATGTCCATGAACCTTTTCACTGAGCACAAAGTCAGCACCATTTCCTTTAAGTGATTAAAAAAAAATTTCTGCTACATGTCTTCTCAAGAGATACTTGGCACTCTTCTTTGGTCCCTGATTTTCATATCCATGGCAATGAAGTTGCAAACATGCAGATGGACTTTACAAAGGCAGCAGCTTCCATGATCAGTTTGACATGAAATCTTATTTTTCTTAGAATAACTGCAAGACTGCTGTTCTCAAACTTCCAAACACCAGTTATCTGGAGGTTTCCAAGAAATTAGGTGTATTTATTTCAATTATCCGGTTTTCCAGTACAAATGGAATGAAATTCAAATGCTCTGGCCCCTCCATGCTGACAGGACTCTTGATTTACATCTACAACTCTTTATATAACCCAGACTGCAGCGTAGTAGGTCTGCTTGGGATTTCTTAAACGGCTGTTCTCTTTTGCACACAGACCTCGGCAATGCTTTTCTTTCTGTCTGGGTTGCTGTTCCTTTCCATCAATGTATGAAAGTCTGATGACTTCAGTCTGGTTGAAATCTTACCCCCAAGTGCTTCCTAGACCTCCAGTGATAATTTTTTTCTTTCCCCTAACTCCAATGCTGTATTATTTGAACTTCTAGTTACAGCACTGTTTCTTATTGTAGTACTTACAATTGTGTTTGTGTCTTTTACCAGTTTGTAGGATTTGGGGAGGTGAAGATTATGCATTTTTGAACTGTGTATTCCTAGACTCAGTGTGCTGCCATGTGTAGTAGGTATCTGAGATGCACAGATCAACTTGGAAAAGAGAACCAAACTGTTCACTCTGTCTACAGTTGCTTTTCTACTGTGCCATGGTTTTGCTCTGTCAGAGTCAGGTCTGCATCTTCTCCAGCTCTGCATATGATAAGACAATAACATCTGAAAATATCTTAGGCAGAAGGTGAGCTGGTGGGTTTTGAGGACAAATTCTAACAGATTCCTCCTTGGAAAATTTCTGGACTGGGTTGAGGTGTAGTGTTCCTGCTTGGCAAAGGAACTAAAGGGATGTGTGTACAGGTCCACCCTGGGAGAAAGCAGGATTGGCAGAGGCAGCTGAGGATGGGAAAAGACTAATAGCCCAGAACAAGGTTTTGTATGTCAGCAAAAAAGGGCCACATACTTGCTAAAGATGCCCATTTCACTCTTGGCACTGATCTTGCTTCTGGATGCTCCAGTAATGTCACGGGCAGCAGTTTTCCTGCTGGAGTACTTAAGGCTGACTGCTCTACTTCCATCTGGTTGTTGGTAGGGGAGTAGTTTCTGGCTGTGTATGTCCTGGGTATGTCAGAAAAGACAAAGTCAACCCACCCCCGGGTGCCCTGCCAGCTCCCCCTGCCAACTGCTTGCTTCTACCAAATCAGTTCTGACCTCTGACATTGCCTTTTATTCTGAGATGAGCTATTAAGTTGTTTCCCCTTCTCCATAATTGTCTGACTTACTTCTTGATGGTCCACAAGAATGACATATTCAGTTTCACTTCTTTGCTCTCAATTTTGTAGCTTTCAGCATGCCAGACCCTCTTCTACCTTCAGGAAGTCTTTCCTGACAGGCATCCAGGAATGCCCCAAACCTGCATCCTCTTTAGCTGTGATTCTCTGTGCTTGTCTATCTTGCTTCCTATTATATGGGGACTTCCTCATGTGGATATCACTTTTCTTAGCAGCTTCTTCTGTCTCCCTGTGGCTTCCAATGGTCTTCTCTTGCTCGGAAAGTCAACCAACCTTATCAAGTAGTAGCGAAGAGAGAGTCTAAACCCATTGAGATTATACTCCCTCTGCCCCTCTCAGTTTTGTTCTAAGTTCCTGTGTTTCTTCCCTAGATATACCTCACATTTGATGGTCTTCCCTGGCAGGAGTTTAACCCTGAGGATTGCCTGAACTGAGGTTCTCAAATAATGTGGGAAGTAGAGAAGTCTTCTGGAGTACAAAGTCGGGGATTCTCTCCTCAGTTAGTCATGTCAGTTGGAGCTGGAATTAATAAGGAAGTTGTTTTCTCTGGAAATGACTTGGAGGTAAGTTTCACTGCGAGATGAGGAAGGAAGCAGAGACTAAGGAAGCAGAGACTAAAAACAGCATTCCAGAGACAGTGAGCAACCAGGGGCTTAAACATGAGAAAGAGTATGACTGTGGGGTCAGTGAATGCACTATCTTAGCTAAGACACAAGAAATGAATAAGAAAAGTTTCAAAATGGACCTATGAGAATCATTTACAATAGGTAGAAGAGCTCAGTGTCTATTCTGGGGTACGGTACAACCTCATAGCTGGAAGCAAAGCCATAAATAAAATAATCCCAGGATGGTTGCAAGTTTTATTCTCTTCCTTCTCTGTTGAAGAAAACCAACATTTTGGGGACTCTGACTACTAAGACTGAAGTACTTCACAAACATGAAGCAAAGAACAAAGGTCAATTATGATATGAGCATAGTAACTACCCTTCTCTGAAATATTCTTAAATGCCAACTGAATCATTTGTTTAAATGGATTCTATGCTTCATCTTGCATGGTTTTACTCAGAAACTGTAAAGTGACCTACCAAAACAACTTACCTCGCTTCTTGTTCCTTGTACCCTTCTGTATTTTAACCAAGTTTCATGTTTAAAAAAATGAAGAATTTTTCACACTTGGTGTCTGTCCACTGACTTTATTTCCTTAGAGTGAGTTTTGAGGAGGAAGGACCACCTAGGAACTGCTTCTGGAATTTCCCAGCATGCCACTGAGTGGTCTCTGACCACAGGAGAGGAAGGTCCTTCCTTACCAAATTTTTGTTGTATTTCCACCTTAGACCTTTGTTCGGATTTCCTCTGAAACATAAGGAAATTTTCCTAGAATGAGGAAGGGAATGTTATAATATACCTACCTCTTCCCTTTGTTATATTTAGATATAAAAAGATGTATTTCTAAGAAAGAATTGCATATTGTAGTGAGAGAAGGGATAGAATCCTCACAATAATCTGTTAGATTAAGATGATTAAATGAAATTGTGTGGTCCCCTCATCTAAAGCTAGAAGGATGGAGAAGTTGCTTTTGTCTTTATGATTTGTGAGACAGTATGATGTATGAAAAGATTCTCAAATTTTTGTCTTTAGGCTCAAGACTCAATCATTTAAGAAATGGACAGAGAGAAAGAAAAGTAGAGTGACTTGAGTTCGTTTCTTCAGATATCTCTTCCCCATGATTGCACGATCATCATTCCTTTGATATTAGTGCACATTGTAAATCATCTTTGTCCCTCATTCACATTCTCGGAGCATCTTAGTCAGGTGGTAATCAAAGTCCCTCAGACCCTAATCTCCCTTCCTCAAAATTCTAAGGGGGTGGAGAGATGGCCCAATGTACAAAATCCTTGTTGTGCAAGAGTGACAACCTGAATTTGATCCCCAGAACTCCCATAAAAATATAAAGAGACAGCAGGCAGTAGTCATATATGCCTTTTATCCCAGCTTTCAGGAGGCAGAGGCAGATGGATCTCTGTGAGTTCGAGGCCAACTTGGCCTACAGAGCCAGTTCCAGGACAGCCAGGACTACTGTTATATAGAGAAACCTTGTCTCAGAAAGCCAAAAAAGAAAGAAAGAAAGAGAGAAAGAAAGAAAGAAGGAAGGAAGGAAGGAAGGAAGGAAGGAAGGAAGGAAGGAAGGAAGGAAGGAAAAGACTTCCACACATGAACTTCAAGCACTGTGGTGTATGTGTACATGTGTTCATACATGCTCATATGCAAGCTCACACACACATACACACACACTAATAATGATGATGATGATAAAAAAATGTTGTTTTATAGCTGAGGAGAATGGCTTCTCAAGGTGGTGTATGCTTTTAATACCAGTACTCAGGAGGCAGAGGCAAGCAGAGCTCTCTGAGTTTGAGGCCTGCCTAGTCTCCATAGTGAGACCCTGTCTCAAAAGAAAAAAATGGAGTCAAGGCCAGCGATGTGGCTCAGCAGATAAAGGTGAATGCCAAAAAGCCTTACAGCCTGAGTTCAGTCCTTGAGTCTCGAATGGTAGAAGAGAACTGACTCCTACAAGTTGTCCTCTGACCTCCACATAGGCTCCCATGTGCATATACACTTAGGCATCCACACAAAAATCGAATATACTTTATGTTAAATATACTTTATGTTAAAAGAAATACAAAGTCAGAAAGAACATTGGAGAATAGACACCACTGGTGTGTTTGCGTGCGTGCGTGCGTGCGTGCGTGCGTGTGTGTGCGTGTGTGTGTGTGTGTGTGTGTGTGTGTGTGCGTGTGTGTGTGTGTGTGTGTGTGTGTGTGTGTGTGTGTGCGCGTGTATGAGAGTGACTCTATGCTGGTGTCCAACAGTGAAGTAATGTATATTATTTCATTCTTTTTCTTCACAGGAGGAATTGCATTTGTGAATCCATTCAATGTTAAGCTATACATGAGGCTCATGTTTACTTTGCGCATGACACCTCACATAGAACTTGGTACATGATAGGCATGTAAGAAATGTAAACAAAAAGAAAATCAGGTGTGTCTTTGTTTGGAGAATGAGAAGCACCCCTTTCTCAGGGGCTGAGAGGATGCTCTGCTGTGGCAAGTGGAGGAATCCGAGATGAACCACAAAGTCTGACAGCCCTAGTAAAGACTCCCTGTTGACTGTCTAGCCTCTCCCCATCTCCGGAAGCATCTCATCATAACACTGGGACACAGGCCAGGGAGTGATCCAGGACTGTGCATGGGAGGAGGTGGGTCATGGCTATCAAGACAGATACTCTATTCCAGTTGCATTGTCCCAGATATGGCAGAGTTTGAAGGCCACTAACTTACATGGCACAGTGGAGGCTTGGTAGCATGATCAGAGAGGAATATGGAGCTGGCATTTGGGGATTTTACTCTGGGGACAAGCTAGTTCTTTGTGCCTGTCTTCTCTGGTGGCATCTGTGAGGCCCAGAATAATTGTATGAAGATGGCAGGCCAGGCCCTTCTGAATCCCCAGGATGCTGGTAGGAGAAGAATTTGCAAAGATTTCAATAGGAAGAGTACAGTTCACTGGCCCCGAAAGAATCTCAGAGTGATCCACTTGAAGGAAGTCTGAGAAATCCCCTTAACCATAGTTCTGCCTCCACCCCCAAATAAATAAAATCTGTCCCTAATGAAGACCTCTTGAAAGTGAGAGAATTGTGCTCTTAAATTCATCTCAACCCACTGTGCAACGTGGAGACTGTGACTAGAGCAGTGGAAGCACCTGGAAAATTCCCTACCCCTCTAGCTGGAGTGAGGGCACCCAGTGGCAGTCCCTCAGCTCCACCTTCTTGAGATTGTGCCTCTTCGTGGGGTGGGGGTGGGGGTGGGGCAGCTGGTGGCAGCAGTGGAGAGGCCTTCATTCCTGGAGCCTACCTGAGAAGGTACCTATGACTCTTGTAAATGTGATGACATCGGCAATGACAGACTCTCCAGTCGCCTGGTAGTCTGTAATTGAAGCCAGGAATTCAGCACACGCTCAGACACACCCAGCCTTCACCGTGGTTCCCAGAAGTGAGTTAGTTCCTACACAACCACTAGGCTGGAAGGACCCTCACTTAACCCATCCTCCTTTACAAACTCATGGCCTTTGAGTTGAGTTCTGGATTCCCAAACCTAGAGATTTTTTTTAAAATACCTGTCTCTATTTCCATTACCAGGGGTGTCTACATTGTACGTTGTTCTTGCTAGTTGCCTCCAGGGTTAACCTCCTCAGTAAATGATACCCAGTCTCTTCGGTGTCACAGCTCATCCTTTCTGCTTGAACTGAAATCTCTTCTTGTTATAATCAGGCTCTAAAATTAATCAAGCCAGCAAACTTCTACACTGCTTGGAAGCCCCAGGCAAAGAGGTTGGAGCATTTCTTGCTGTTCTCAACCCCTCTCCATAATGAGATGCTTTGTTTCCATGAGTCGGCCTCGATCCAGACTTCCAGACTCTATGACAGGACACTTCATCCCTCCCTCTGCCTCCAGGCAGGACTGAACTTAACTCATCCCAGACTGAAGGGTGTCTCCTTTAGACCTTGTTTCAAGGTGTCCTGAGTTCTCGGCTTCTTCCAGTTAGGAGTGCCCATATGATTGACACGGATTTCCTGTAGAATTTCTAGTCTATTTCTTCCCACTGTAGGAAGGGAAATCCACATGACTTCACATTCCAGCCAAAAGTCTCTCCATGCCTTTACAGTTCTCAGATGATAGTTTGGCTCTACATATCCGGGCTATTTGACACGTGCTGCTTTATCTGGGCATCGCTGGCCTGAGTTCATTGCTATTAGTGTGCCCCTTCCCCAGCATATTTCCTTGATTTGGACTGGAACTTCAAAATCTCGTCTTCTCCAGCTTAGATGCCCTTCCTTCTCCTATTCATTCTGTCTTCAACTACTTTGAAACCCTGCTCCATTGTTCTTTTTGAAACTGCATTTCTTTCTTTTTTTTTTTTTTGAGACTGTATTTCTTATCCCTGCATTTCCTTTATATATCTCCAGTCTTATGAATTCCTCTAGCCAAAGTATAAAGAAGTTCATTTAGTCTTCTGCAAGGTCTGCCCTTGCCTCACTATCACTAAATAGGAAGTATGGGGGAGAAAGTTCCCAGAGGAATGTACAGTGAATCAGCCATATAGGACAATGGGATTTGTAACATCTGCAATTCCTCAAGCTGAGAGTTCTAAGGTAGGCTAGTGACCTTGGGTCATTTGTGACTTCTCTGGTCTTTCACTCTGATTATATGTGCAAATACTGAATGGGATCATCTATAGATCATCTATAAGAATTCTCCCATCCAAAAAATAATCATAAGCTTGTGTTTTCCTATTTTTCTTGGCCTCTTCCAATAGTACAGATGGAACTTTACAAGCAGGCAAATCAGAGACTTGGAGAAGAATTAGTTGAAAAGCATAATTGACAGGAAAACATTCCATTTTAATGTGTGGGTAGTGCCACTATCACACATAGGAATGTATGGGGAAGAGGGAAAAGGGCTTCCACACCTCCTTACCCACTTGAAATCCCACAAAATTGCTGTCATGATTTGAAGGCTGGGCAGGTGTCTCCAGCAGGAGCCTGAGACCTGAGACCTGGTACCCTATGCACTGCTGTCTTCAGGAGTAGCCTGGTGATATCCTTGTTCTACTGTGGAAAGGTTGGCCCATGCTGATTCAAGTTATTGAAAAAGGTGCTTTAGCAATTTTTTACTCATGTTTTCCCTTAGAAATTTCCAGACCTCGTGTGAGAAAAATAGAAAATTTTCCATGTGGAACCACAAAGTCTCCGCTTTCTAAACGGAACTTACTTTTCTTCTATGATATATAGGCCATTACACTTTGGAATAATCCTTGTAAAATAAAAAGGCATAAGAGCAGTAATTTATAAGGTTATTTGGTGTGTGTGTCTGTGTGTGTGTGTGTGTGTGTGTGTGTGTGTGTGTGACAGCACATGTGTAGAGATCAAAGAACAACTAACAGGATTCAGTTATTTTCTTCTACAGTGTGGGGTCTGGGGATCAAACTCCAGCCATCAGGTTTGCTAACAAAAGTCCTTACTGCCAGGCAGTGGTCAACACCTTTAATCCCAGAACTCAGGAGGCAGAAGTAGGTGAATCTCTGTGAGTTCAAGGCCAGTCTGGTCAACAGAATGAGTTCCAGGATAGCCAATGCTACACAGAAAAATCTCATCTCAAAAAACAAAACAAGAAGAGGAGGAGGATGAGGAGCAGGACCAGGAGGAGGAGGACCAGGAGGAGGAGGAAGAGAGACTCTTTTTACCCTCTGAACCACCTCATGGACCCTGAAATACTTTTTGCTTACCATGTGTACTTAAATATAAGGTGAAAATTTATCTCCCCCAAATAATTTCTCAGAAAAAAAGGAGTTTGCTTTATATTTGACTCTGCCATATCATGGAATTCTTCGATAAGACATCAACCTGCAAATCCAAACACTCCTCTCATTCCATACAACAAAAACCCATAAGCATCACTGGATTCTATTACTTAAAAGACCACTTAATGGGATCTGTTTTGTTTTCATTTTTCTGAGCAACATCACAGACTAGGTTATTCAAATCAACTTTCCTGCTGAAACAACTTAAAATGCTAGATAAAATATTTAAAAGATCTTAAAAGCATGTAAGAGCTGACAAAGATGTTATGGAAATTCTGGTCAAAAGCTAATGGGAAGTAAAAATGGTAAGTACTAAGTGGAACAAAAAGACTACCTTTAACCAGAAGACATTTGCTGATAGAAGCAAACTTGAACTTTCAAGTTGATGCCTGGATTCAGAAGACAAAGCTCAGGGATAGCCAGAAATGAGAGCATGATGGGAGACCCATTCGTAATGAAAGGAAAAACCAAGGGCCCACTCTTGGGCAGCTCCTCCCCATACAATGACTGAGGACAGTCCAACCTAGTCTGATCTGCAGCCCAAATTTACATTAAATAAGAACCTAGGGCTGGAGAGATGGCTCAGCAGTTAAAAGTACTGACTGCCCACATGGAAGCTCACAACTGTCTGTAACTCTAGTTTTAGGGGACCTGACACTCATGGAAAAACACCAATGCACATAAAATATTTTTTTAAAAGAATACAAAGAAAACCTCCAAACTTGAATTAAGTTTTAAATGATTCAAAATTTACACTTTGCATAGGTATTCAGAAAAGGCTGACAAATCTGCCTTCATTGAAGACACCTTCATCCTTTTGTTTGTTTGTTTGTTTTGCTGGTCCAGGGTTTCTCTGTGTAGCTTTGGAGCCTGTCCTGGAACTAGCACTGTAGATCTGGCTGACCTCAAACTCACAGAGATCCACCTGCCTCTGCCTCCCGAGTGCTGGGATTAAGGGCACATCTCATCACTGCCCAGCTCACACCTTCATTTTGAGTCTCAAAGTCTCCAAAAATAATTCTTCAAAGGCACCCAACAAGCACACATGTAGAGACGGGATCATGATTGAGACTCTTTAAAACCAAAGAAAGCAAAAACAGATTCATGAAGGCTTCAGAGATTGGAATTACCAGGAACATATTGAAAACTAAGCTTGACAAGAGTCTCAGGAAATGTGAAAGATAACCTAATGGACTTGAAACAGAATGAAGTAGAGTACATCAAACAATAGATTTGGCCCAGTTGAAGAGAGAATTAGTAAAATAGAAGACAGGCCTGAAGAAATCCAGAATATAGCACAGAGAGTCAAAGATAGAAAAATGTAGGAGAGTGTTTAGAAATGTTAAGTCTAGAACGAGAAGAGCTACTGAACAAAAGGACAAAAATTCCAAAACAGAAGAGAGAGAGAGAGAGAGAGAGAATAGTAGAAAAAAATGATTGAGAATGTTCTAGAACTAGTTAAAGTCACTGAGAATCTCAATCAATCCCAAGCAAGACTTACAAAGGGAAGCCAGTTCAGTGGGACTTGCCTGTAATTTGAGTTACACAAGGGGCTGAGGCATAAGGAGCACTTGGAACAAGGCACTCGTAGGCATCACAGCTACATAGTCAGACTCATATATCACAAGAAAGAGAGTCATACCTGGTGTGTGTTAGTGATACTGCAGAATATAAAGTTTGAGGAGAAGAAGAAAATAAGGAGCTGGGAAAGAGACATGCTTTGGACCATGAAGAAGTATCTGATAGGGACTTTTTCTCTCCATCACAAAAAATTATAATGTATATATTCTAGAGGAAGTGCAGAACTGTGATTGCTCTAAAAGAGGAAACAATGCAAACTTCACAAAATCATCGTGACTTTCAGTCTGGAGGCAATTTCCAAACAGCAACAGAGAAGGGCATAGCAGCAGAGCATGGCGGCCTTTCTAAGTTGAGGAGACAGAAACTAAAGTTCAGGGACACTGAGGCAGCCAGGACTTATGGGCCAGAGTATTTGAGAGGAAAGAATTGTTCAGAGAAAGAACTCCAGGAGCCTATGTAGAGCCTCCCACAGTCAGGCTGAAGACTAATCCATTCATGAGCAGCAGAAAACTCGACAATGTGGAGCAAAGAATAACACCAGGTATGTTTAAGCTGAACAACTCCCACAGTTTACACAGGGTTGAAAAACGTCCCAATCCCATTCACTCAGAGAGCAGATATCAGTGAACACTTAAGTAGGAGCCAAGAAGTGCCATATCTCAATACTAAGCTAAGGTAGCCCAGATTTACCCTGAACAAAATTTAAAAACAAGAAGATCAAAGTGTGGCATACAGAGTACTGAAGCACATACAGCTCAATGTTGGAGCTTGTGCTTAAAATGTATGAGGCTCAGGGTTCAATTTCCAGTCAAACACACACACACACACACACACACACACACACACACACACACACACACACCACAGAAAGATCCAGATGGTATTTCCAAAACAAACTTTATAACTCTATATTTTAAATACTTGAAGAAAAAAAAAAAGGCCTGGCTACTTTAGAACTGGCTATCTAGGTTAACCTCAAACTCAGACAAGTGCTGGGATTAAAAGAGTGTGCAAACATAGCCAGCTTTTAAACACTTAGTATAATAGTCACAAGGCCAGAACCCAATTAAAGATTATCAGACATGAGAAAAGACAGCAAGTCATGGTTCATGCAAGAAGGGGAAGCAGTCAAGAGACAGACCTGGAAAAGGCAAACAAGGTGAGAAGCAAAGACCTTAAAACAATGATTGTAAGTGTGTGTAACCATTTAAAGAAGATAAGCATAATGTCAAAAATAAGTATTCTAGAAAAGATTTTCTCAGACTGAAAATATGTATCTAAAGTGGAAAATCAGCTGAATTGGCTTACATGGCATATTTAACAATGCAGAAGAAAAGATCATTGAGTTTGAAGACATAGGAAGAAATGGTATAGAGAGAAAAACACTAAAATACGTGAAGACCCTCCATATCCATGGGCAACATCAAGAAGTTTATTATCATGCCGGGCATTAGTGGCACACGCTTCTAATTCCAGCACTCGGGAGGCAGAGGCAAACAGATCTCTGTGAGTTCGAGACCAGCCTGGTCTACAAGAGCTAGTTCCAGGACAGCCTCCAAAGCCACAGAGAAAGCCTGTCTCAAATAAACCAAAAAAAAGTTTATTATCCGTGTAATGGGATAAAAAAAGATATCTGACAAAACAATAGCTGATTTCCCTTCTATTTAACAAAAACTATATATCCACAAATTCAAGAATCTTGCTAACCCAAATCTGACTAAATATTAAAATAATTTCACTAAGAGCACCACAATCATTAGGATATTCAGAAGAGCCAGAGGAAATACTAAAGTAAAAATAATCGCCAGAGATGTTTTATCAGAATTGAGGTAAAGGAGACATAATTACAAAAACGTGAAAGGATTGAAAGAAAACTATAGCCCAACCTGGAATGTGATAGCCAAAGTGTTTTTTCAGATTGAATATGCAACAAAGAATTTTTGTCTGGACAAACAGAATCTGAATAAATTTGGAGTGTTAAGGGAAGGTTTTTAGACTAAAGTAAAAGGATACTGCTTGGAGATCTGGACCTATGAGAAACGGGGCTGGTTGGGATAGCTTGGTCAGTAAAGTGACTAGAAGCAAGGCAAAAAGTTTATTCAGTGTATATGCCTGTAACCCCAATGCTGGGAGGCAGAAACAGGATGATCTCAGCTTGCTGGTCAACCAGTCCATCCAACTGACGAGCTACCAGGTTCAGTAAGAAATGCTGTCTTGAAAAAAAAAATAAACAATCATCAAGGAAGACACTGACCCCTGATCTACACACACACACACACACACACACACACACACACACACACACACACACACACGAGCTTCAGAAACAAAATATATGTAATAAACATTACAAGTCCTTTTCTAGCTTCAAAAGTTTCTTTAGGATATAACTGTTTAAAACAAAAATAATAATGTACTATAAAGTTCATAACAGACAATAAGAGTAAAATTGTGACAGTAGCACAAAGAAAATGGTTGTAAAATGTTGCAAAATATTTCCATTATGTGTGTCCGGGTGTGTTGTTTGAATATAGACTCTGACAATTAAAGATATTGTTGATTATTAACGGTACATGTTGGAAGTCACAGAGCAGGTAGCAAATTAATGATGTGATGGAAGTATAGCTACAGAGACGGTAATGAAAATCGAAATGAAATCTTAAAACTTAATTCAAAGAAGAAAGGAAAAACAAAGAGTATAAATAAATTTAATCTCAACCCTATTGATAATTACACCAATTGGGAAGTCTAAACTTTCCAGTTAAAAGCTGGAAATGGACAGCATTGAAAACTGCTTAAAGAATATTAGGAAATGCATTCTAAGAATAGAGACACACACAGGTCAAGGTAAGAGGTTGGAGAAATGAACCTGTAAACAGAGTCGGAAGCAAGCTGGCGGTTGTGTGGTTCCTCATGCGGATGTCAGCACACGGACTAAGAGACATAAAGACAACATTGCTTTCTAATTTTTATTCACTTTATTTTGTGTGCATGGTGTGTGTGTGTGTGTGTGTGTGTGTGTGTGTGTGTGTGTGCATATGTGTGCATGCCACAGCACATATGTGGAAATTAGAGGACAAATGACAAATTACAGGACTTGGTTCTCTCCTTCCATCATGTAAGATCGAGGGGTTGAACTCAGGTTGTTAGCACCTTCCCCTGCTGAGCCATCTTGCCAGCAGGATGGGCCTTTTGTGATGATAAAAGGTCCACGTCATCAAGAAGGCATGATAATAATGGATAACACATCAAAATACATTTGGCGTAAATGATAAATTACATCAAAAACATATGAAGTAAAACTACCATAACATAAGAAAAAAAGGCAAATTCACAATTACGTAACAATAGAAAACCAGCGGTCAGAATGTCAGTAAAGACAAACAAATTTGGAACAATATAACTAACCAACTTGACCAAATTGTCCTTTACAGAACATCACTTGCAGTAACTATAGAAAACATGTTATTCCCAAGTATATATAGAGTATTCACAAACATGGGCCATTTTTTTTTTTTTTTGGATCATGAAACAAATCTTACTAAATTTAAAAGGACTGAAATCGACAGGCTTTGAAGACGCCCCTATGGAAGGCCTCACCCTCCCTGGGGAGCAGAAAGGGTATGGAATAGGTAGGGCGTTAGTTGGAGGGGGGCAGGGGAGGAAGCAAGGGAGAGGGACCTGGGATTGACATGTAAAATAATTTTCTTTCTAATAAAAAAGGAGAAATAAATAAAGGACTGAAATCATAGAGAAGACTATGACCATAGCAAAATCAGATTACAAGTCTGAAAAAAGCATATCTGAAAATTCTCTGTGCTTTAGAAGATTAAATGTAACATCTCTAAATGTTTATGAATGACATATCACAAGATAAAACAGAAAATACTGTGACTTCTAGAAAATAAAACATACTTATTAAAATTTGTGATGTGTGGTTAAAAGGATCCCTACAGGGAACCTATGCCTGTGAATGCTTATATTAGAAGAGAAAGTCCCAAATAAATGGTCCAAGATTCTATTTTAAGAACCTATAAAGAGATAAGGAAAATAAATCTAAGGTAAGAATAAGATTGTAAGAGTGAATCTTAGAATGGAAACTAATGAGAAAAGAAACAGGAAAGAGAGAAGACCAATGTTACCAAAAGTGGTGCTCAAAGTAAATCAGTAAAATTGATAAGTCTGTAGCTTGGTTGGTTTTGAAAAACAAGGTTGGTTTTGAAAAACAAGGACAAGGCTGGGGACATATCTCAGTGGTAGAGCTTGCAACTAGCGTGCATGGAGCCCTGGTTTTGATCCCCATCACTGCTTAAACTGGGCCTGGTGATACATTCCTGCAGTCCCAGGACTAGGAAGTAGAGGCGTAAGACCAGGAGTTCAAGGTCATCCTCGGTTACTTATTGCATTCAAGGCCAGTCTGGGATATACGAGACCCTGTTCTCAAGAAAACAAGTGATCAAAAAAGACACAGAAAAGAAAAATCGTGGAAGACACAGATTCCAACTCTCCAGAGTAAGTAGGAGACTCTACAGATTTAGTATGTTTAAAAGGCTAACAAGGCAAATATTATGAACATTTTATCAACAAATTTAATAACTTACATGAGATGGACAAATCTAGAAGACTGAAGTTGCCCAAACTGGTGTATTAATTAATTAGTTGAAAATGTGGAAAGATGAAATATTCTCTTTAATATTATAAACTTAGTAAAAAAAAAAAAAACAAGTAATGGATAGAAGAGGTGAACAGGTGTCACACACAGAGATATGTACGTGAATTTAAGATGTTCAATATCTTTAGTAATTGCAGGAAGAGGGAGAAGGGAGGAGGAGGGGAGGGTGAAGGGAAGGTTAGTGAGCAAACACCACTATGCACCACTAGACTGACTCAAAATAAAAACTGACAGTAACACGTGTTTATGAAGATATGGAGAGCTGCAACTCTCAAACACTGTGGCTGCAATGGAAAACAGTGTAGCCACTTTGGAAAACAATTTGAGTTAAACATACAACTTTCATAAAATCCATCATTCATAGTCCTAGATATTCATGGAAACATATGTTCCCAGAAAGAATAGTCCACACACACTCATGTTAAATCAATTTATAATAGTTAAAAACTGGAGAACGCTCTTTCCCATCTTGCAAGATTGCGGGTGAAAAAGCCGAGAAACCTGACACAAAAGAAATAACCAGCAGCCAAGAAGGCTGGTGGTGATGCCGCTGCAGCCAAAAAGGGTGGCCCTAAGGTTAAAAAGCCCCAGAAGGGGAAGCCCCATTGCAGCCGGAACCCTGTCCTGGTTAGAGGAATTTTGGCAGGTACTCCGGATCCGCTACGTATTCCAGAAAGGCCCTGTACGAAAGAAAATACTCAGCTGCAAAAACCAAAGTTGAAAGGAGAAGAAAAATGAGAAGGTCCTTGTTACTGTCACTAAACCGTTTGATGGGGACAAGAATGGTGGTACCAGGTGGTTAAGCTTCAAAAGATGCCCCGGTTTTACCCCACTGAAGATGTTCCTCAGAAGCTGCTGAGCCATGGCACAAAGCCCGTCAGTCAGCATGTGAGGAAGCTGCGAGCCAGCATCGCTCCAGGGACGGCCCTGATCATCCTCACCAGGCGCCACAGGGGCACGAGGGTGGTTCTCCTGAAGCAGCTGGGCAGCGGCTTGCTACTTGTGACAGGACCTCTTGCCCTCAACAGAGTTCCTCTGCGAAGAACACACCAGAAATTTGTTATCGCCAACCCTACAAAAGTTGATATCAGCGAGGTTAAAATCCCCAAACACCTGACTGATGCTTACTTCAAGAAGAAGCAACTGCACAAGCCCAAGCACCAAGAGTGCGAGATCTTCACACAGAGAAGGAGAAATATGAGATTACAGAGCAGCGAAAAGCCGATCAGAAAAACTATGGACTCGCAGCTTTTGCCAAAGATCAAAGCTGTTCCTCAGCTCCAGGTCTCAGTTCTCTCTGACAAATGGGATGTATCCTCACAAACTGGTTTTTTAAATTGCTATCGACCTAATTAAATAGCTTCGTATGTAAAAACAAACAAAAAACTGGAGACCATCTATAAGCTGGTGAATGGCTATACAGATTGTAGTATTAAATACAATGGTCCACTTTCCATCGACATAAAAGGAAAAATTATCAATACACACAATATAGATCACTGGAGGGCACATGCTTCATTGTATTCTTCATATGCGATTCTGCTGATATCTCTCTCTCTCTCTCTCTCTCTCTCTCTCTCTCTCTCTCTCTCTCAGTTGCTTCACATGGCTCTTTCGAAGACATTCTTCCATGTGAAGCTCTCTTGCCTAATTATTGGCCAGTCAGCTTTTTATTAAACCAGTCTCAACAATACATCTTCACACAGTGTATAAATACCCTGCAACAAAAGAAAGAATAGAGAGAAAGAGAGAAGGGAGGACCCTAGTAGTGCTCGCTTGCTTGTATCTTAAGTCAGTGAGTGGTTCAGGGATTTCTGGACACCTGGGTCAGCATCCTTATTTGTCACGCTTTTATTACTGTTTACGTCTATGTTCACAATGGTGTTGGAACAGACTTAGTTTAGCTCTTAATTAATTTATGTCATAAAGTTTAATAAAAAAAAGAATGCTGTCAGGATGAAATGCAGTCTTATGAAATCATCCCTAAGGTTTTTATTTTAATATATTGTCTAACAATAGAAAAAGTAGAGAGAGAAAGAGGGGAAAGAGAAACAAAAAATAGCCTAAACTGTCTCTGTTGGGACAGAAGTACTGACCCCTCCTAAAACAATAAAAACAGAATACTTTACAGGTCTGCCTATGACCCAATGTTATGGAGACATTTTCTTTTTTCTTTCTTTCTTTCTTTCTTTCTTTCTTTCTTTCTTTTTTTTTTTTTTTTGGTTTTTTGAGACAGGGTTTCTTTGTGTAGCTTTGGAGCCTATCCTGGCACTCGCTCTGGAGACCAGGCTGGCCTCGAACTCACAGAGATCCGCCTGCTTCTGCCTCCCAAGTGCTGGGATTATAGGTGTGCACCACCAATGCCTGGCCAGACATTTTCTTAATTGAGGTTCCCTCCTCTCAGATTACTCTAGCTTGTGTCAAGTTAACAAAACTATCCATGACAATCCTCAAGTTACTCAAATATAATATGCTCAAAAACTGTGACCATCTGCTTCTTCTAACTCTGTTCTTCCTTTGTAGTCCCAGTTTCAGCTGAGGGCATCCAGGTACCTGGCCACTCTCCATCACTTCTCCCCTTCCTCTGTCTCCACTGTGACCAATCCGGACAATCCAATACTCTCAGTTTTAACAATTTCTCCAGCCCTTGTTTTAGAAAGGGCAGCCTGTATGGACTGACAGCAGTCTAAGATAACCATCCTCCCGCCTAAAGCACTATTATGAGGCAACCCTCCAGACCCTTGTTCATTTTATAGGTCAGTGAAATACAGTGCAATAACTTTCTAGCCTAACACATAAAGCTAAAAATGCATCTATACCTTCTATTTACAAGAAATTAATTATTGCCAAAGATTGCTCTGTACTTCACACTAGTGGCACATAGAAAAGGTGACTGAAAAGACCCCAAGCATCCTACCTGATCCCATGTGTCTTAGTCAATGTTCTATTGCTGTGAAGAGACACCATAACAATACAAATCTTATAAAGGAGAGCATTTAATTGGGGCTCACTTACAGTTTCAGAGATTTAGTCCATTGTTAGCATGGTAGGAAATATGGTGGCATGCAGGCAGACATGGTGCTGGAGAAGGAGCTGAGAGTTCTACATCTGGATTTGTAGGCAACAGGAAAAGAGAGACATTGGGCCTGGCTTGAGCATTTGTGAAACCCCAAAGCCCACCTCCAGGGACACCCCTTTCTCCAACAAGGCCCCACCTACTCCTCAAGGCCACACCTTCTAAGCCCTACCAAGTAGTGCCACTCCCTAATGACAAAGCATTCAAATATATGAGCCTATGACAGCCATTTCTATTTAAACCACTGCACCACAGCATGTGGTGGTCTTGGGCCAGTCAGCTGCCTGTGCCTTGGGATGCAGAAAACTGGGTAGATACACTTGATTAGTCAAATAAAATAGGACAGACACACACATTATCTAGATAATTGCCTCCTTATGACCTAGGGTAACCTGACCTCACACTTCTGGAGTCACAGGAAATCTGAGAGTCATAGTAATCTAAAGAAGAGTAGAGTGTTGGAGATGGTGTCTTGCCAAGGAAGAAATAAAAACAGACTGGTTGGGCAGGAGAGATGGTTAGAAGCACTTACTGATTTTGCAAAGGACCCAGGTTTGATTCCCAGCACCTACATATCTCACAGCCACTTACAACTTCAGTTCTAGGAGATTCAGTGCCTTCTTCTGACATTCACAGGTACTAGGCATGTATGCGATGCACATACATACAAGCAGACAAAATACTCATATACATAAAGTCATTAAATCTTCAAAAAGAAAGAAGCAGACTGGTTGACGCAGCACCTGAGTAGCATGCTCACATTGGCAGGCAAAAGCCAGTCCAGTCTGGGAGCCAGTCAGGGAAGCAAATTTTGGCTGGCCTTTGAAATTTTTTCTCATTGTCTCCTTTTTTTGGAATAGGGTTGATTAATCCTTACGTACCTGCATTTAATATCTGCTTACCCAGCACCGCCAGTCACCCAATCTCCACCCTGCAGGAGCCAGCCCTCAGTTCCTCTCATCCAATGTTTCCCATTTCTTCTGTGTGGGCAGCACCAGGCTCAGGCTGGACTGCACTTATTTGCACTTCCTTATAAGCTGTTAATGCATGGTTTTTAGTCACTTTTCTACAACTATGCCATGTTCCATTATGTGAATTTGTGGGGTTTTTTTTTCAGACAGTCTCTTCAAAAGTCATTTTCCCCTCTCCCATCATTTGCATTTTACAACTATGTTTTTCCGACTTTGTCTCATAAAATCCTCCACATGACTTATTGGCACTTTCACACACACACATTGCCCTCTTTCTGCTTTTGACTAAAAGTATGGAAATGTGTGCTGCCAGGACAGAACAGTACCGATTGGTTGTTGCTTTATGCCTTGGGGAACTCTGCACCAACTAGCCACAATGAACAACTAACTTACTTCTTGTTTCCACGGAGCATCTCGGGCTTTGTCTGCTTAGAAACCACTCTCCCCTTCAGTACTTAGTAAGTGAGTAAGAATTCATGCTTCAAACTCTAGTTCAAATGGTCAAGGGTCTAGCTCCTCTCCCCAGCACATATTCACGTATCCCATCTGTCTCCGTAGCATTCTTCACAAACCAGTACTCAGGGCTGTGCCCATTTCATAAACTGCGTCTCAACAAAATGCATACCTCAAGACCACCAGCTTGCCCTTCTTCTTTATGGTCACACACTAGTCCTGCCACATACTGTATGCCCATAAAATGTTGGAGATTAACTACTCATTCTTTAGTTCTTGTGTGCAATGTTCTGTGTGCCCATCCCTCCAAGGAGCCTGCCTGTCTCAATCCTTTCATCTTTGACTCTCATGTATCCTTTCTGCCTTAAGGATCTGTGTCCAATTAGTCCTACTCTGTCTTTACCATCATCATCTTACGTCCCCCTTAATTGACAGACCCACAATGGTCCCAGGAATTGTTAAAAATAAGCATTTATTTATTTATTCTGACTTTTAAAGACAGGGTCTCTTTATTCCTGGCTGTCCTGGAACTCACTCTGTAGAACAGGCTGATCTGGAACTCAGAGAAATCCTCCTGCCTTTGCCTCCCAAGTGCTGTGATTAAAGGAATGTGCCAGCATGATCAGCTTATCCTAATACTTATCTCACTATTTATGTCACATCTACCATGTGACACATCCTATTTGACCCCAACACT